>NC_065416.1:14652500-15277500 GCF_024362695.1 Pectinophora gossypiella | reverse complement strand
AGATGAATAAATAAAGAGAGAAGAAAAAAATATTAGACAGCACACCTTTACAAATAAATATCTGTCTCTATGGAGTCGGGCCGTCATGTCTGAGGTTCGTGGTTTCGTGGTGTTCATGTAATGTCCTAACCAAACTAGGTATCAAAGTGATTTTTGTGATATGTCCCCATTGGGATTCGAATCCGGACCTCCAGATCGTGAGGCTAACGCTCTAACCACTATACCACGGGGACTGTTAGTGAAACTGCATTTGAGATAAATAAATAAGACATTGAAATTAATAAATTATAATTTGTACGCGAATGTAGTTGTGTCCTTGTCACGTAGGTCAGCTGGAAGAAACCTCTTTCTTACCTGTACAGTCTGTTTCTTTGCATGTTTCTTCTGACTGTTTTGTTGTGTACTTACAAATAAATACATACCATATCCGTGTATAAATATTGTATAGGTTACAATTACCTATTAACACCTGTTAGAGTAAACTAACAAAATTTTTTGCCCACGAATCTTTTTTGTCCTGTTACGGCAATTCGCACGGGCCATCCTCAATTCATAGCCGACAAAAAAATCGGATCAACACCTCCAATTCACTAAATAAAAATGACGCGCTACGAAAAAATACGAAAAAAATGGAATAACCCTGAAAACTCGGTCCGGAAAAATTCAACCGAGTTTTTTCCGATCTTTATTTGTTTTTTACGAGCAACTAGTGAAAACGAGAGTGGCTGAAAAAATACGTCACTATTCCTATCGTGCGAGCAGTGAAAAAAAAGAAAAAATGGCGAATGGCCGTCGAGAGCGAGAGTTCTATTTTCAAATTGCCCGCGCGCCGCTTTTTATTTTTTTCTGAAAGGATTTTTCGGCGTGTTAGTCGAAAACTGTGTGAATTGAAGTGGCTGTTGAATTGAATATTGTTTTTATTTTTTAGGCTTTGTTAGATTGATATTGGATTAATTCCGTTTTATGTTATGACTATTTTGCACTCAAAAGGTATTCGAGTTAAGTAATTTGCTAGTACCAAATGTATTGCCATGACACCTTTTGCGATAGTGCGAAATGGATGTCAACAATTAGCAAATTATGTTGAAGTACACTAAGTAATTATTTCAATAGATGCAATTTTAATTCTCACATTTATTTGAGCACTTCTTTTCAATCGATACGTCTTAACCGTGTAAAGTTCTGAATGCCTCATGATTTATGCGCGTGCCCTCGATCTGCGTACTAAAAAAGACCTTTTCTTCTTTTTACTTCCTTTCCATTCATTGGCCGTTTAGTGTTCTATTTTTAAAATATTTTTCAACTGCTGCGCTCTACATTTAAAAGGAATTTTAAAACCTAACGTCATACTGTTTTTTTTATTCTTTAAGCCATGTACTTTTCGGATTTAGAGGTCAGGTTAACAATTTCACTGGATGAGAGCCTTCAGCGGTCCCTAATTGCCCGGCCAAGTAGTTAATGCTATCCAAGGCGAGTTTGTAATACTTAAGTCAAAAAGACGCCACTTATTAAAAATACCGTGCCAATAGTATATTTGTTGCTCTTTATATAAAAAATGATATATAAAAAATAACGACCTCTGTGGTCCAGCAGTTGAGCGTTGGGCTCACGATCCGGAGGCCCCAGGTTTGAATCCCGGTGAGGACATATCTTAAAAATCACTTTGTGATCGCTAGTTTGGTTAGAACATTTAAGCCGTTGGTCCCTGCTACTACGTCCTGATGTAAGTAAGTAGTCGTTACTTGTCAGGGGCCTTTGGCGGCTCAATTGCAACCCTGACACCAATGTTGCTGAGGTTGGTACTCCACCTCATAAACCACACGATAGAAGATATAAAAAATGTTTTTTTACACTTATAAAAAACCCGAAGCCGTGTATAAATAAATTCTACCGTTCTTTTATATAGGCATTAGGAAACTTAAAAATAAACATGTTTTCCTTAAATGAAGATTGTTAGATAAAGATTAAGATTTTTGTTACTTTTATTTTTACTTTAGAATTATAATTTATTAACTTTGAGGAGCTCGGTGGCGCAGCGGTAAACGCGCTCGGTCTGCGATTGTTGAAGTTAAGCAGCCTTCGCAGAGGCCCGTCATAGGATGGGTGACCACAAAAAAAAGTTTTCATCTCGAGCTCCTCCGTGCTTCGGAAGGCACGTTAAGCCGTTGGTCTCGGCTGCATTAGCAGTCGTTAATAACCATCAATCCGCACTGGGCCCACGTGATGGTTTAAGGCCCGATCTCCCTATCCATCCATAGGGAAGGCCCGTGCCCCAGCAGTGGGGACGTTAATGGGCTGATGATGATGAACTTTACTTCATGACGGAAATATCCACGCCTATTTTACAGAAAAAGTAAGACATCTTTTATGTCATTGTATGTTTGTAAGAGACCCCCACACTAGCGTCTTTCGAGCGTAGTTGTCGTACCAGCGTCTGCGCGACGTCGACGCCACGGCGACACGACACCAGCGCCAAATCACTCTTGATTTGGTTACTTAGAGTGTTACTATCTACACGGCCACCTTGCACGTCCCTAATTATTGATTAGATTAGATTCATTTATTTCACATTTAGTTATACAACACATTTTAGACACAATATAAAACGGTAACAACATAAATATGATCGTCGAAAATGATAACAAAAGAATGTCAACAAAGAAGATAATAAATTAAATCAAGATAATAAATCAATTACAATGTCATGGCTAATAATAATTATAAATTAATTATGTATAAAATAAAATTACATTCAAGTAATTACAATAAAATACAATGTCAATTTTTAATAAAATCGTCCACAGAATATAGCTCCATATCCAACAAAAGGTTTTTTAGACGGTGACCGAATGATACGTCACATACATTGGACATTCTAGATGTTGCTAACTTTATGTATAAGTACCTTGACTGTCACTATTTACTTCTGACTGTAGTTACGCCTAGGCCTTACTCTTCCAACTCACTTAGACACACATCGTAAATCTTTTTCGTAAGAATACCATACCTAGTATATAAGGAAGTGAGAATGAAGCAACCTTTTTTTCTTAAATGGCTTTGCTTTCAGTAAGTAACATTTCAGGGACAGGTAAAGGTTGTAAGACCATGCTGCCTATGGCCTGTTTATCAAAACTTACAAGTCCTGTATTACAAGTAAAAATTTTCATGATTACAAGTATGTGTTTTGATAAACTACACATGTAATTTACATGTTACAAGTGTCAATATTTATTTCACAAGTATATCTTACAATCCCTATACTTTTTTTGATAAACGTAATTTACACGTACTTGTAACTTGTAGCTTGTGAATGTGTAGACTTGTAAGTAAACAGGTCAGTCTTCAGTACATAAGCAACTTTAAAACGATTAAGAGATTGTTGTTGTTAGAATTCACCCACAGGATAGGCAAAGGTACTAGGACATACAGCCTTTTATATTACAATTTCTTCCAACAGGCTAGTTTCCAACTAATCAAATCGGTTACTTTTTACTAAACGTCAAAACACGAAATTACTATAGAATTCGTTTGAAAAACACCCTGTGACGTGTTAGAAAAACGTGATAAAATGTCAGACTTATTATTACGTTTTTTTGTTTAAAATTCATAAATAAGTTGAGTAATAAATAGAAAAAAGAAAATTTTTTTTTGTTAGTTTTAGATGTGTCTTTATTTAGTAATCAGAATATCATAATTTATCTTGACCCTAGTACACGGCTACACGACGCAATGCTTATAAGATAATATTATTCCTTTTTCAAATTATTTAATTAAAGACTTTTCAGCCAAATGTTTCAAAATTATACTTTATTACTTTTAAGATCACTATATTTATCAATCCGCACTGCGCCCGCGTGATGGCTTAAGGCCCGATCTCCCTATACATCCATAGGGAAGGCCGTTAATGGGCTGATGATGATAATGACTTTTAAGATCCGCATGTCTCCAAGAAGACCGTAGACTAAAAATGTATACTTAGACGAAGACAAAACTTGCTAGTCGACAAGGGAGTTAACGTTTATCTACTAACGAAGCAAAAATGACATTCCAGATTATCATTTTAACCAGACTGAAACGTAACGTACTATAGCATTAACATTTTGGCCACTATATACTACATGGATTAAATTCTGTATAGTATATAGAAAAAAGTAAATAGTATTAAAAAACGGTCTTTATTATGAACCGATCAGTATGCTTGTTTGCATGAGTATCGGCTACAGGGTGTTTTCGTTGTTTATATTTTGTTGAAATTTATTTTTTAACGATAGAAATGAATGCCACGCTCTTGTCGGTGTAGCATTTTCATTTTCAGTCTATCAAACGCCAATTCCTTGACTTCCCTATAAGACACGACGTTAACCTTTTCTTTAATCTGTTCCATGTAAGCTCTTCTTGGTCTTCCCCTTCCTCTCTTTCCTTCTAGCTTTCCTTCTATGATGTTTTTAATAAATTCGATTGTTGATGATGAGAAATGAATGCACTATAAAAATACCATAGAAAGGAAGACAGAAGGAAAGAGAGGAAAGGGAAGACCAAGGAGAGATTACGTGGGACAAATTAAAAAGAAAGCGAACGTCGTGTCTTATAAGGAATTCAGAGAATTGGCCCTTGATAGACAAGAATGGAGAATGCTACGCCGACAAGAGCGTGGTTCTTAAATTAACGATGTGAATAAAATGACGTGTTTTCAAAGTAAATTGGTTTATGTACTTAGTTTTAAATTGGGTAAAGATTTGGGAAAGAATGAGTAGAATTTGGTATAATGAAAAAATATATACTATGTTATATGGAGACTTTGACTAAATGTAAAGGTGGACAAAAGATGGATAAAAATATCTGCATTACTGGTCTGCTGGATGCCAACTAATTGATATTGATTCTAACAGTTAGAAAATAACTTCCAACCATTTATAAAACGTCTGTTAGTGCGACACTAAAACATTCAAAATCTATTTAAAAAAAAAAAAAAACACGATATAAAAGTTGCACAAAATCGCAGCTCTATAAACAAATTTAAATTTTTAAAGCCAATTTAAAATACAACACCCTCAATTTTAAATGTGCATCTGTGTGCGTGACGACGCATCACTCACACGCATCCTGTGTGCGTGTGTGTGAGCGTGTGTGTGATCAGTGTGTGTGTATCGAGGTCACATGCAGCGTACACCGGCAGGCAATTGTGACGCAACGGACGAGAGAAAAAATATAAATTGCCTACGGACTTTGGAAAGTTGTGTTTTGTAATTTCACGATGATAGAGGCTACTTTTGTGAGACTCGGATTACGTACATAAAACAGCTTTTATACGACTCTTTTACGACGTTAATATTTTATGAAAATTAGAAATGTTTCCGATAAAACGTTTTATATAACTAACTCTTCGTTTCCGCGATTGTATCACTAACCACTTTATCACAAAGTTTTTATTGTTTAACACGATATCTGTGGGAATTGGACCGATTTCTAATTTCTTTGTTCGAAAAACTGAAAAGAGTAAGTATTAAGTTATAGTTAGATGCTATTTAAGTTAAACTTCTGCTTCTATGCTGTTCTGGGAGCATATAAAAAACATAGAACACGTTCAGCTGCTTCTCTTCCCGGGCATGTCGTAAAAACCGACAGAGGGATTGTGTCCTCTAACATGATGGACTAATGTTATGGGCGATAGGCTGATCCCTTATCACCATAAGGTTCATCATATCCATCTTTGGACTTCGTATCAACAGTGGCTGCAAGTTGTCTTTGATTACTTGTGGCTCTGCCCACCCCATTAGGGATTACGGGCGTGAGTTTATGTATGTATGTATGTAAGTTAAACTAGTACGGAACTAAACGGAATGTCATATTTTTTAATATACTTACTTATCTTCTTCTATCGTGTGGGTTGTGAGGTGGATTACCAACCTCAAGTGGAATTGCTGCATGAGCAATAAGGCCGCCTGTTGTGCTTTTCTGTTATGCTGTCCTTATCTCTGTATTTGTGTCCATTGTGCTCAACAAAGTATTTTATCTATCTATCTATCTCGTCAACCCTGGTGACAGGGCTAGGGGAGGGGGAGGGGGGGGGGGTTGTCAGCTCAATAGTAATATACTTACTTAGATAAAGTTTTACAATAGCTACAATGCGCAGTAAGTGTTAGATCTGTTTAAGCACAGTGATAAGACGTTCATTAGCATAGTGACGTATCAGTCGAGATTAAATCGATCAATTCTGTTCTATCTCACATTAGCAATTTAAATTAACTCTTCGTATAACTTATGATTGTTCTACATGAAAATATTCTTTATTCGAAAATATTCTAAATAGTCTTTTAACTGCTGCGTCTAATTGGAGACACAGAAAAAACTTGTTCAATTCAACCACAGCATCCAAAATAATGGATATAAGTGGTAAATATCCTAAAAAAAGCCTTAAAAAAGGAAGTAAGTATCTGGGTCTGGGTCAGTCCTATTTATTTGTACCTTTTGCCGTTGAGACGATGGGACCATTTGGCCCGGAGACAAAAAGTTTCATTAAGGACCTTTCGAAGCGTCTCGTCTCCGAGGCAACGTATGACCCAAGGGCTGGCAGCTACTTTTGTCAAAGGGTTGGTTTAGCTGTTCAAAGGAGAAATGCTGCCAATCTTTTGGGTACTTTGCCTCGGTGTGATGCTTTGGAGGAGTTTTTCTATTTGTAGACAACTGTGTGTCGTTTCCTGTTATTAAAACTCTTTAATAGCAGTAAATGATAATATTGTAATATTTATGACTATTATAGGTACATAAATTGTCATAGAAATTGATTAAGAACTGAGTTTGTACTTAACATTACATCACATATACTTATCTTAACATAAACAATCGTAAATGGTCGCGAATTGATGTCAGTCGATCTATATTCATCTCATTATCGAACATAAGTATGAAATTTTTGTTGATGCCATAAAGTCGTAAGACAAAATATTCTTTTAAAATCCAAACCCCATTATATAACTATTGTCTGGATATCGACCTAAAGAATATGTTTATTTTTTATGTAGATATAGTTTAGAAGCATTCTGCTTAAATCTACACGTATTAAAAATGCAGATGAAGGATTTTTTAAAGCACTCATCGAAACGTATTTAGAAAACCTTGAAAAACAAATGAAAATATATGTACTTGAGAGGTCTATAACATTTACAAAACTATTTAAAACTTCACAAATCCAAAATGGCGGCCAGCGGCAGCCATTTTCTCACACACTCACGTCGCATTCAATCATCCACGAGTTTGCTGCAAGTCAATTCGTCTCGTTTAAGCCGCGACCCACTTTCTGATGCACACAAATTTAGGTCAAAGACTTTAAAAGTGTTTATTGTTTGATGTTAGGTATTATAGCGTTTATTTTCACTCGGTCATGCGGAATGTGAAAGTTCGTTGGATGTGGTGGTGTGACCTTTCGGAAAATTTCTTGGTAATACGTAACATAAGCGGCAATGGAAATATTAGCACGTCTTTTTGAGTGTATTGATTCTCTTTTTGGCTTAGTCATTTTTTTTTAAAAGAAAACTGATTTTGTAACTTCATTTTAAGAAATACACAAAGATAAACTCAGACGCGCGTTTTTATCGGAGCGAGCAGAGTCACAAGTGGCCTAAAACCAACATTCAATTGTACTTTTTTTGCGTTCAAAGATAAATATGCTGACCAAGCTTACAAACCTATCTAACAATTATACTCTTTTCTTTAGAAAGATAATAGACATAGGATATATACTTTATTCCATATAATAAAACTATTTATTCATAGATAAACATTTAAAAATACTTTGTCTATTTCACCTGTCCCTGTACTCTATTGCCGAAAAATGCAGCTCGTCCCTACTCGAATTAAAAATCGCCGCAAACTATGTGCGTTACGTCAGCCACATCATATTTCTTTTCTATTATGTATTTTTTCATAGATTCGTAAATAATTAGGTTTTTACTTATGAACTTATCTTGATTGTAATTATATTAATTTTATAGTATTTATCGACAGCACTTACATTGATTGTACAAAAACCACAGACAAAAAAATCTTTAATTTATTTCTATCAGATATAATTAGTTAGGTAAGTCATCATCATCACTAATTTAAGAACCACGCTCTTGTCGGTTTAGCATTCTACAAGCTACTTTTTTAGAGAAAAATAGGGCAATGGTTTCCTTCTTGCCTTCCGCCCCGCAGTACTCTGTCTAACGCGAGTGGGATGGCGCCCAGAGATACATAATAATAAAAATAATTTTAATGAGTATTTTTCCCACCGCTGGGTGTGGGCTTCAGCTTATCATTAAAAGTCACAACAAGATAAACACAAAAACATTTAATAATGCCATTTACGAGCACCCTATTAATAAGTAATGGGTGTGTATTGATTACATAAAAGTAAGTGCGCAACCTGTCGGTAACCTTTCATCTGCGCCCGCGCAGCTTTGCACGCGAAAATATTATTTATCGTCTGTCACGGAGAGGTCACAGAAATTACAAGTTGATTGCTGTTGAGGAAACACTGGGTGTTGATACGAGTATGACGTGCTTTTTGTGTAAGTAATGTATGTTCTATAATTAGCGAAGGGACGTGATAGTGCGTGTTGTGTAAGTACCTCGCTTTTGGCCTAATTTTTAAAGTTTATGCAGTAGTCATTCTCTCAGACGACGCCCCGAGCCGAGGTTCGCGCCCAACTGGGCACCCTCAGGCCTGTCGTCTTAAACGTTGTACCGGGTGAGAGCCTTCAGCGCTCCCCATTTGTCCGGCCAAGTAGTTAATGAGTCACGTCATAAAAAAAAAAAAAGCAGTAGTCATTGACCACCTCTGTGGTGTAATAGTTTAGCTCCACGACCTCTACAATCAGAAGTCTCAATATCGAGTTACATACTCTTTTCTACATAGACTACGGTTTTGGTGTTTGGTTTAGGAGTTTCTCCACCAACTAGGAGTGGAGCTACATGGTGGAATATGTACCACACTTCTCAATTTGAGAAGGAACAGCCAGTGCTCATCAGCGACGTATTATAATATATAGATTATTTATGAATGTGTAAAGTGATTTCAGTAAAATAATAGTTATATGCATAAGGTTACGTAATCATCATCACCAGCCCATCAACGTCCCTACTGCTGGGGCACGGGCCTTCCCTATGGATGGATAGAGAGATCGGGCCTTAAACCACCACGCGGGTCCAGCGCGGATTGGTGGTTATTAACGACTGCTAATGCAGCCGGGACCAACGGTTTAACGTGCCTTCCGAAGCACGGAGGAGTTCGAGATGAAAATTTTTTTTTTGTGGTCACCCATCCTATGCCTTTGCGAAAGTTGCTTAACTTCAACAATCGCAGATCGAGCGCGTTAACCGCTGCGCCACCGAGCTCCTCAATCGCAGACCGAGCGTGTTAACGTATTAAATGTGTCATATAAAATAATAATCAAAATATGAAGTAGTTTTATTTCTTGTTAAAAATAATTATAAAAAAAACTTGCCTAACGCCACAAAATGCAACAGAAACACGTTTATTTTCCAACGCATTTCAATACGAGGTGAAATTTCATAAAGTTGTTGAAATATGACATCTTTACATTACGTTTCATGTTATTAAGGCTCGATATCTGCTGTCGGCTATTTAATTAGCTTCCTTCTTTATTGCACAACCTGGATTTTAGGGTTCTTTTTAATACATTTTGAAGTTTTACTTTCATTTAAAAAATTCTATGTTTTAATATTGTAACAGTCCCGCATCAAAACACAAAATTATAATTTCTGAGATGATGTAATTGAATTGAGAAAGGAATGTTAAGATAACTTTGTTTCATCCGTCTTAGCGTATGAAAGAAATATAGATTAACTAACACTTCATGTTCAGTTAAGGTGTACTCCTAAGTCAAAAATTTTGTACTGGCCGGAGTGTACGGTCACGAGTACTAATATGTATACACTTTGAAACCATGTCACATTAACTTTTTTGACAAATTAAACCGTAAGTCTCATTAAATGTCAAATACGATAGTGCGACAGGATTCTAAAGTGGGTACATGTTATTGCTCATGACTGTACACAGTATCGCTAAAATTGGAAAGAGGAAGGAAAGGTCTTTTCTAGCAGTGCGATAGATTATATTAGATAAGATACTATTGTGATGCCTCGATTACTTTAGTTATCTGATATCGACCTCGCCAAACGGGTCGTTCCTTTTTTCAAACACAGGTCTACTTTGAGCTACTTCTCTCTTATAAAGTACTTTGCAAAACAACGCATTGAGATGAAGTTTGCACCCATTTCGTGACCCCTAAACATGCTGTCTTAAACCTAGATATATTTTTATTAACGTGAGTCATTGTAGTGTTGTCTGAGTTGGAATTAACTACTTGACCGGAATATAATTAAGCGGAACCTTCACAAAAATAAGGACTCCACCTTGCCAGTATTAACGTTTGAACATCGAAAACTGACAAGACCGCAATGACTGTTTAAGTTAAGTATAATTTGCGAATACCTTGACATTTTACGAACATCGGCAGACTAGGCCAACTGGGTACCGGCATTTATGCCCCGGAGCCATGGCAAATTGAATATTGTCAAAATGCGACAAACTTGTTAATTAAATATATGTCATTGCATATGATAATTAAAATATGTTTTCTTCTTAGTGCAGAAGACGAATGAAGTGTCAAAAGTTGTTATATTTAATATTAAAAGGCTGTTATTAAATAATAATTTGTCTACTTGAATAATATTAAATAAAATAACTGTAGAATGTGGTATTTGCTACTTTAATCAGCAGGCCTAGCGTAAGTGCGACGCGACGGCGTGACGCGAATAATAATACTACTACTAATAATGATACTTTGACATATAACCTTAAAACAAATTGAGGAAAACGCAACTTAAAAAAGTTACACAACTTTTTAACGCTACAACCACAAATTGCTTTCAAGAAAAAGAAGCAATGTGCAATGCTACTCTCTCCTTAGAGCCGAGAAAAAAAAGTAGAAAATAAAACGATAAATGTAAGTAACGACGGACACGTGTTTATTTCAGCATGACCCAAATACGGCATGTGGTGGTGCTGCGTTGACGCACATCGTTCCACTACTTTTGTGCATGTGTGCTTTGCAAGGCACGGTTGGAAAAAAAGATAGATGTTGATTGTATTGTTGAAATTCGGAATTTATATCTACCGAGTGAGAGCCTTCAGCGCTCCCCATTTGTCCGGCCAAGTAGTTAATGCCATCTGCGGCAAATCTACAATAAGTCACGTCAAAAAAAAAAGAAATTTATAATTAAATAACGCTGTAAATTACGGACAGATAGATTAACAAACCTTCGCGCTGTTTCTCCTCATCGAAGTAGGCAGAGTTATAGTCTAAATATGTCAACTAGCAGCTGCTTAATATTAAAATCCATAATATGTATGAACCGTTCGGTTTCACGAGAACTTCAAAACTCTCGGCATGTTATGAAAGGAAACTTACTTACTATTAGGCGAGATAAAGAAATTTTTTATAAAAAAAACCGTATATAAATCAAGAAAAAAGTACCATATTGCCGGGTAATAAGCTTCAAATAAAATAGTACTATGTTTCGTCACATTTGGCTACGCCGAGCACACATGTCCTGAGCTGGAAATTAAAAAAAAAAGACAAAATAAAAATTAAAACAATTATTTTTAGTGTTGTAACCCCAACCTGTTTTGAAAGCCTAATAAATAAAATAAAAATAATAATAAAAATGCAACCTTGTTTTGTCAACGCTACATACCATGACTACCAATATTGAATTGTGGCGAGTCGCCTGTGTGTGCGCTCCTTTACACATTTTTGATCACTACACTTTTTATTTGCAGTTTTTAATCTGTGTGCGTTTAGTTTCAGTAATGTGCGCTGGCGCTAGTGTTGCGCAAATTATACTCGCTTTTTAACAATAGGGTTGTACTAGGTTAGAGATAAATTATAAAATTTTAATCAAGAAATAAAAGCGAGTGTTAAATAGTACAAAAATAGAAAAAAAATATTACTTTATTACATTCTAATAATCTTGCAAATTAAGGCAATTCTTTGTTTTAATTATAATAGTTACAATGTAAATTGCCTCAATTTGTAACATGATTACTTATTATTTTTAAAATATTTAAAAATTTAAAGAATGTTTTTTAAAGAATTACTTAGCTAAATGTTCCATATATTATAACAAAGTTTTTATGACGTCACCGTTTGTGTCTTAATGAGTATTCGCGTTGTTTTGATATATAGTAAAGAAAGTAGTTAACAGTCTAATCCGACTAACATTGTCCAGTGGCAGGGTATTCCTATCTTTATATCATGTTCTGTGTACAATAAGCTATTCATCATCATCACTAATTTAAGATACACGCTCTTGTCGGTGTAGCATTCTCCATGTTACTTTATAGGGAAAAATTGAGCAGTGGTTTCCATCTTGCCTTCTGCCCAGAATAAGCTATTAAATTGCCGATTTTTTTTAAATTTTATTAAAGATAAACGGCCATCGGTTCTCCTCGCTATGTGTCCTGCCCACTGCCACTTCAGCTTTGCAATTCTTCGAGCTATGTCGGTGACTTTAGTTCTCCTGCGGATCTCCTCATTTCTGATTCGATCGAGCAGGGAAATACCGAGCATAGCTCTCTCCATTGCCCGCTGAGCGACACCGAGCCTCCTCACGAGACCCATAGTAAGCGGCCACGTGGATGCGGGCAGCGCAGGACCGATCGTCGTGGAGATCCTTGGGGGAGGCCTATGCCCAGCAGTGGGCGTCATACGGCTGATGATGATGATGATGATGATTAAAGATAAAAAACTATATTCATAATAATCTAAGCCGGCAAGCACGCATGAAGTCTTTGATAAGAGTGGAAGAAGCAAAGTGATGTGTCAGGATCGTTGTAAATGGAATTCCGTGGTCTGTGACTGCCCCAAATTAAAATAGGCGTGATGTTATGTATACTTAAAAAAAAAACAGTATATATCTAATTTAAAGTATCTAATACCTACTTCTTGTCAGTAGAAGTAGTTGGTATATCTGTTTTGTTTTTATTAAATTATCTGTCTAGTAAATTATCTTATCTAGTCTAAAGTGTTCCACTGTTGGGCAAAGGCCTCCTTCCATTTCTTCCAGGACTCTCTATCTCTCTCTCTCTCTCTCTCTCTCTCTCTCTTTCTCTTTTATAAAATGAAAACTAGCTTTTATCTTAAAGAGACGTTTGACAATTACACCAATGACTCCTGACCAATGATGACGCTAACGACCTCCGTGGTCCAGAGAGCTGACGCTCTGGAAGACAAAAATCACTTTGTGATCCCTAGTTTGCTTAGGACATTGCAGGCTGATCACCAAATTGTCCGAAAGTAAGAGGATCCGTGCTTCGGAGCAGTCCCGGCTATTATTTACTTAAGTAAGTATGTGGTCGTTACATGAGCCATGTCTGGGGTCTTTAGCAGACACCAGGGTCGCTAAGTTACCAATCCACACGTGAGAAGATTTACTCATGCTAACAAAACTCTGAATTTACTTCTACAAAATAAAATAACATAGTTGTAAATGCACCGCTCATCGTCAGAATGATGTATTGATTAAAAAATATTATCTGTACCTCCATTTTGCGCCGCCACAGTATAAAAAATATACCTACCGCGTCCCTATAAGCAACTGTCAATGTGTGCGTACTAATTGCGATAGCTACTTCATTTAAATTTCGAACGGCCGCCTCTTGTCGAAAATACGTAACTCTTATTTTTTATAAAATAATTGAAATATAATTATTTTTTCTCAAAATAATAATAATGTTGCCAGAATTCGCTAATTGTTATTGCTAATCGTTATTCGTTATTGAAGTTTCAAATTAAGAACATTTTCGATTCTACCGTGAATACTTGTTAAGTACTTTTGACGTAATGTTAGTAATTAAAAACAAAAATGAAAGTAAAATTTTCATGTCCGTCACACGAACAGTAAAAATATTTAATTTGTGTATTGTAATTTTACAGACAGACGCATTTCACGCTTGTGTTCTCTTTTGGAGTAACTTGCCAAAAAATAAATGATTGACACTAACAAATTTTAAGATGGATAATAGTTATGAATCGTACGATGAGTTATCAACCTTTCATCTAATATTGATAGTCTTGCTAACGGATATACAGTTCCTTTTCCGTCGTCCTGATGATGCTAACCAGTTGGAAGCAATCTATTCCCAGTTTTGAAGACAAAGTGCACAGATATTTAAAAAAAAAATCGACTGACTAGCCTGCTTTCTACAAAGCTGTGTCATTCTTTTTAGTTGGTACAATGAATAAGCTATAAAAAAAGATGATATCTATTCTTCAGAGCGTAAAAACACGGTTAACTCGATTAAGAGTGGCTGTGAATGTTTGTTTTCACATTATAATTTCGTCCATGAGCTTATTTTTTTTAATATATTAGAAAAAAAAACTGTTTCTTTATGGTAAGCAAATAGTCTGACGGAATACCGATACCGACCCCACCGGCGTGGTCGACGACTTCCCCCAATCAGCGCTTATCGCTATCGACCCACTAGGGTCGATTAATTCTTTCAAATATTTTTCCTCTCAGACGTTCGCACCCAACTGGGCACCCTCAGGCCTGTTGTCTTAAACGTTGTACCGGGTGAGAGCCTTCAGCGCTCCCCATTTGTCCGGCCAAGTAGTTAATGCCATCTGCGGCAAATCTACAATAAGTCACGTCAAAAAAATAATCTGACCGAATAAAATGTAGAGATACCCAAGTGTTCGCTTGGGACTTCAGCTCAATTCTATGGTCAAGGTATTATTTGACAGGAATATGTCAGAGAGATGCGTTCCGAAGTGAGCAGAGATAAGCGCTGAAGGAAGAACATTGATATCGAGGAGCTTATTGTGCGGAGCTGGAGTTAATTTAAATAAAATTGCACATAAAAGTTAAACATACATACATACATAAACGCACGCCCGTAATCCCTAATGGGGTGGGCAGAGCCACAAGTAATCAAAGACAACTTGCAGCCACTGTTGATACGATGTCGTAAGCTGGATATGATGAACCTTATGGTGATAAGGGATCAGCCTATCGCCCATAACATTAGTCCATCATGTTGAAGGACACAATCCCTCTGTCGGTTTTTACGACATGCCCGGGAAGACAAGCAGCTGAACGTTTTCTATGTTTTTTATTTGCTCCCAGAACAGCATAGAAGCATAAAAGTTAAATGTGGACTGTATTTAATAATATTATATTTAATAGTTACATGTTGAATGAATAAGCAAAGAGTTGAAGGGGGAGAGTGAAGAATCGCCATCTTGTGGTCGAATTTAAAAACTTAATCTAATGTTGCCACATTATTTTATGTGAGGATTCGAACACTTATTACATAAGTTCACATTTGTTGGCTCAAGTAAGTCATCTTCTCCAGGAAGACTAATCTGCATATCGTGTATCGCGTTACAGTTTAACCCCATTTGTCTGGCCAAGTAGTTAATGTCATCTGCGGCAAATCCACAATAAGTCACGTCAAAAAAAAACAAACAGTTTTTTTGCGTTTTCGATTTAAAAAAAACCGTAGTTACACCTATTCTCCTACCGCGGGCGCGATAAACGTCACTACCGGACATTACGGGCTCATTTTTATTTGGCACATAGATGAAAACACCCTTTTTTCGGCACATACTCCCCTCACCCACCCCATAAGTATATACTGACACATACCCCGGACAATACATAGCCCGTTCAATAATTAGTGGCTGTTTTTTAAACAGGCCTCCAAATTCTGAAATGAAGTTTTATTTTGCCTGATTGCGTTTTTCCAATTTGCCATCTGAATGAGAATGGCGTATTTTAAAATGCTAAATGGGCGGTATTCGTTGGAATGGCAGCTCTATGTGTATTGTTGTATTGCATAAGTGTCCGCCCTGATTACTATGCAGATTAAAAAGTTTGTGAAATCAATTTTAAGTACCTACTTATTCTATATTCTATAACAGCCTCAGTGGTCTAGTGGTAAGAGCGTTAGGCTCACGATCTGGAGGTCCGGGTTCGATTCCCGATGGGGATATTGTCGAAATCACTTTGTGAGACTGTCCTTTGTTTGGTATGGACTTTTCAGGCTTGAATCACCTGATTGTCCGAAAAAATAAGATGATTCCGTGCTTCGGAGGGCACGTTAAGCTGTTGGTCCCGGCTATTAGCCGTAAAAACACCTCCACCAACCCGCAGTGGAGCAGCCTGGTGGAGTATGCTCCATACCCCCTCCGGTTGATTGAGGGGAGGCCTGTGCCCAGCAGTGGGACGTATATAGGCTATTCATGTATGTATACTTATTCTATGCTGAGTTGCTTGATATTACGTCGTGTTTTTCCAACTCGTTATAATCTGGGAGTCTTCAACCCTAGAGTGAATAGGCATTTGCTATGTAAGCGTGATCCACCTTTTTTTTTTTTTTTGACGTGACTTATTGTAGATTTGCCGCAGGTGGCATTAACTTCTTAGCCGGACAAATGGGGAGCGCTAAGGCTCTCACCCGGCTTGGCCGGACAAATGGGGACTTGGCCGGACAAATGGGGTCCCGAGTGCGAATCACGATGCGAACCTATCACAAAATGACAATTTATGATCACATCAGTTTGGTTAGGACTTAGGACATTACAGGCTGATCATCCGATTGTGCGAAAGTAAGATGATCTGTGCTTCGGAGGGCACTAATTTAGGAAATAGTCGTTACAATACACATAAACTCTTTATTTTTCACTTTCCTTCCACCGACTGTAATTGGAATACCATTGTATTTAAGTCTATAAATTATGTAATACAAACTGGATTTAAAAAGAAAAGAAAGGAAAACATGAAACAGTAGGACTATGACCCAGTGCTGGGAGGTTTTCTGGCCACGTCTTTCCCTCAGCGTTACAGATTCCGATGTGGTAGTAGTTTTACAGCTAGTTACATAATATTTATTTTTGTAATTTAATTTTTTTGACGTTCAAAAAGCGCTAACTTTGTAAGCCAAGTTTAAAAAATAAATATTTTTGAATTTTGAATTTTGAATGAGCCATGTCAGAGGTCTTTCGCGGTTTCCTTAGCCCTGACACCAGGGTTGATAACGTATATCAATGATTATGTTTTCCCGTCTTTCACAAGATCCGCTTACCTAACCTGAAGTTTAGACAAGTCCGGTTTTTACAGAAGCGATTACCTGTCTTGACCTTTCAACCCGCCTAGGGTAAACCACAAAACAGCATAGGTCACAAACATCCGAAAATGCATTTCGGGAATGGGTTTCCTCACGAAGCTTTCCTTCGCCGCACGTGATAATCATTGATAATCCAAAGATGATTTTGAAAACAAATCCGACAATTATTGGTTTAGGCCTGTACTGGATTCGAACCTGCGACCTCAAAGTGAGAGGCAAGCATTCTACCAGATGGTAGATGGACTACTACGGATTCCCGGATGTGTTGAAGATCAAAAAGGAAATATTTTCATACATTTGGCAACCCGAAAACGGCTAAGTCAAACAAAATCGTAAGCCACGTGTAAACTCCTGAAGGAAAACACTCGCGAACTTCGAAAGTAAAATCTGAGACTCTTGTCCTTAAAAGTATGCTCTCAAAATGACCAATATAAGGTGACCTCCCCGCATTTCTTCTCTAACGAAACTTCAAGTGTATCGGTGGAATTGTACCGTGAAGGAGGGGTCTTGGTCATCGGACAGTAGTATAAAGGTATGAAGTGCCCTTAATACTTGTTGAGCTAGACGCAAGAGGGTCGGGGATCTGGATTTGGGCTATACATGCATATTTCACGCATATTTCGTGTATGATTAGATTTTTTTTTCTCCTTATTTTAATTCTAGTGTATGTATTTTGTCACAACGATAATTATTCCATGTTTTGATGTTACAAACCTAATAATAAGACAACAGAGTGCCCTTAATGATGTTTGTACTTACTTTCCGCATGTATTGATATTATTATTGGTGTTTTGGTTGCTTTTTATTATTTTGTCGTCGTTTATTGTACTTTATCAGTATCCTATAGATTATCGGCCTTCACCATCACAGGTGCAGGCTGAAAACCAGGGTCGAGATATTTCATCTCGGCATATGCTGAGCTTGTTACCTTTTGTGATGGAAAACTTTATTTTATAATTGTGTTATGTAAACCTGTGTATCACAATAAACATTTTTTTTTCTGTGTACCTAGTAGCCGTGGAACAACGCTTGACTCTCAACAATCATCATATCCCTAGCATTATCCCGTTTTCCACAAGGTCCGCTTACCTAACCTGACGATTTGACAGGTCCGGTTTTTTACAGAAGCGACTGCCTGTCTGACCTTCCAACGCGCGAAGGGAAACCCAGCCCAATACAGGTTAGGTCACATACCTCCGAAAATGCATTTCCCGGGAATGTGTGTTTCCTCGTACCTTCACTGCTGAGCACGTGACAATCATTTATGATCCGAACATGAATTCTAAAACAAAGTAAATGTTGGTTCACCTAATAAACTACTTTCATCTTGAAACATTATTCTATTTAATCGATAACCACATTTAATCTTGTATCAATTTACCACAAATAGATACAAGTAAACCCTTATCACACTAAACGAATGAGCCCCAAAACAACTGTGACAAAGTTCCATCCTTACCGCATAAACATCAACTATTCAAAACGTGTACCTGCTAACAAACTTTAAGCCCAAATACCTTTAACGTAAAACGCAAACAAATCCGCAGCCGAAATTCCGTAGAATCCTTCAGAGATTCCACATAACATCGCTACAACATAATTCTACACACTATTCAATACCATGCATGTGTGCGTTTATCCTTCCCTGACCTAGAGATGGTAGTCGCCTCTCTAGGTCAGTATCCACTACAAAACATCCAACGTAACCCGACCTACCTCACCTCCTGATCTTCAACTATCTTAAACCACCTTAAGAGCGATTGAATAGACACAGACGGCTCTACCATTTCTGGGCACACACTATCATATGGCCAGTGTAAGTTGAGCTGTCTCGTCTTTGAAAGTTGAATTCCTTCGCTGGAGATCCCCAGACCAGGTTAGTTTGGATATGTGAAACTAGACGCAAGCCAGACGGTAGTGGCAAAATGTTCGTGTTCTGCGGGTATAGGGCTCTTAATAGAGGTTTGAGGTGAAATTTGCAATGAGATTAATTTGTTACGCTTGTTGTGTGGTTTAGTCAATTTGGGTTGTATTAACTTGTGATTTTGGTCGGCTTTTGTGTTAGATTAAGTGATATTTGCGGGTTGAATTGAGTTTGTAGATACTTTGAGGTTTTGAATGGAGTGGTGGTGGTGGATTTTATGTTTAATGAAACATGAGAATTACTACATAATTATGTTATGTTATTACTCCAGCGCATACGCAGCAAAATTGAATATCCGTGATTATAATTTTGTACCGTGATTTTTTCTTCTTTTTCTGTCTTCTTTCTCATCTATCTCATCTATTACATACATACATACATAAACTCACGCCCGTAATCCCTAATGGGGTGGGCAGAGCCACAAGTAATCAAAGACAACTTGCAGCCACTGTTGATACGAAGTCCAAAGATGGATATGATGAACCTCTCTCTCATCTATTATTGACGGAAAACCAAATTCAAATTATTCAGTAGGTAAAATAGTTACTCTTTGAATCGTCATTTGTTACATAACGAACGTCTCATCCGCCTGACACTACTGCAGATTCTGCAGCTGCAAGAAAAACCTCGACACAGCTAGGGCCCTGTACGTTCTTTAAAAAAAAAAATAAGTTAAGTACTTATACAATTTAAACATCCTGAAATCCCTCCAAAACGAACAAGCCTTTCCCCGTAAAAATTACATCATAAATCTCTTTTTTCTCCTTATTTAAGAGCTTGTCGGCTTCTGCGCTTAGTCCTTCACCTCCTGACACCTTCCCCTTTATTTGTTTCATAAATAACCAATCTAATTTATACGTATTACCGATATATTGTCTATTAAGTACGTCAAACTAATAAATAGGATTAAAGTCAGTTGGCGTATAAATACACTTCCGAAAAACATAATTACCCACACATTTAAACATATATATCTGTATAGATATACGAGTGCATATACACATAGAGCGTCAAAGTCAGGGGTTGGCAATGCACCGGGGTGAATGACCGCCGAAACGCACGCAAGGTCACACACACTAGCGCAAGCGCACACATAGACGACCGGCCGTGAAATTAGAAATACTAGGGTGGGGATACTGTCGATGGAAATTGTCGATAGTTTGGTTGAGTTTACTTCGTAGGTTTTTTAGTGATGTCAATCATTGGTGGTTTTATAAAAGAATGGTATAACAATGTAGGTATATATTTTAAGATAAATAAAAATTAATGTATAGATATTTATATCAAATTTTTATATTATATTATTCGGATAATATGTGTATCTTATGTATATTCGAAAAGTGTAAACAACAGAGTCGAAATACTTTGAAAATCCACATTAATTTAACTTGTGACATGTCACGAAGAGAAAATTAAATCGAAACATTTACTGAGTCGGAACTTGAACTTGCTGCTCTCGTCAAGCCGGCATGAGCGTGTTAACTATTACACCACCGGGTCCTCCTCCTGAACATGTGAAATTCTTTCGATCTATGAATGAAGCCATCATTTTTAGCGTTATATTTTTTTTTTCGATTTAATTTTCTCTTTGTGAATTTCCCTATGCACGGGTGAAAAAACACAAAAAACAAAAATCATTTATAACATTTCAGTTTCCAATTTACTTCAAGCAATATCAAATTTCTCAGCGAATATCGAATGCCAGAGAAACAAACATTAAGTTTTATCGCAAACGATCGCACCGAAATTATCATGTGCAACATAGTGTAAGGAAACCAACATCATATTGCAATAAAATACATTTTTTATTCAACATTAGCATGCAACCGACGTCCGCTGCTAATTCAACCTGCCTTTTTTATTCCTAACGTATCTTCGAATTTGAATTCCGAAATTGAATCCTATTTTGTTTTTTTTTAAATATATTACACTTCATTTTATCGGTTTTCATTGATTTTACGATCTGTGCCTGGCAAGGGACGAGAAGTCAATAATTTTAGCAACTTTATACATAGAAAGCAGTGAAAATTAAAATCTTATGCACATTTCTTTTTGACTATCTTACTATGTGCATCCCACGAATGTTGTAGAACTCGACTAAAGCGCCACATTCTTTCTAATATGATAAACTATTTGAAGGCTAATGATTGATAATTTGTCACAAAACATACTATCTTTGGTTGCTAATATCTCAGCCTGGACACTCTATACAAAACTCTTTACCGTGTGCCGCCTTACCCCGTGTGTGCGAGTGAGCGAGATGGACGCCGCGCTCCCTTACTCCTTGGTGGCTTACGACTTCAATTGGCTAAAATACTTTACAATCGCGGAAGTAAGGTAAATCAAGCGAGTTCCAATCTCATACCGGTGTGTGGCGGAAAGGGTCCCTTTTATATGAAGTGTTATTGTTTATTCTATGCTTACTGTCAAGAAAAACTTCCAATTCCCGTAGCTTATCCATTCCTTTAGAAACAGGGTCTATTTGTATAAAAAAGTAAAGCTATACTTTAAAAATAAACACAAAAAAAACATATTTTCGTTCTTAACTCTACACAACACGTAATATCCATCTTAAAACTTTGCACACGATGTTTTTTTTTTACTTACGACTCTGGCCTCCCCATCAGAGATCATGTGCGTGAGGATAATATAATATGTATGTATTTCTAAACGTAACTGCACAAGCCGACAGACGGCTCAATTAAAAACAGCGAGGAACCAAAATAAGCAAATTTCGTCCTCTTGCCTGCGTGTTGGCATTAATTGAGTGCGATGACCTGTCCAAATCTGTTATTCAAAAGTAGTCTGGATTTAAAATTGTAATCAGCAAGCTACAATACGAAATAATCATGAGTTCTTTTATTGTAACAATCGTTGTTTTCTGGTTTTACATCACTTATATGTGAACTAGTTATTTTGAAATATATGAGATTTTCATAATTGTAATTTTTTGGTAACGGATGTTTGAATTTTTGATCTCTAGGAAACGACGTTCTCGTAAATGTCTTAAATTATGTGCTAAATATAAAAACGAACTATTGTAAGTAACTCAATTTTAATAATAAATAAATTCTGTATTCGGTACGCATATTATTATCAACTATCTTATGTACTTAGTCTTTTATTTATTTTAAGTTGTTTATAAACATAAAAAAATACTCGTATTATTTGTAGTTGATTATAAAATCGACTAGATACCACCGACATCGATGATCAGATAGTAAACAGTTCCCAGCACTAGCGAGTCGATGCACTAGTGAGTAATTTCAGTTTCACTACGCTTGTTGGTTTGAAAGCCACTAGTGGTTTATTTTCGTAATGTTAGGCTGAAACACGGACGCTTGTTGATAACATGCCACGAGAATAGAGGGAGACACACATTATTTATTTATTTATTTATTTATTTATTTATTTATTTATTTATTTAATGTTCGGAGAAACAACAGCTATAATTAATTTATAATTATTTTATTTTATTTTATTCGGGGAGCTTGCAACATTATTTACACAATCAAAATCTTAATAAATAAAGGCTAATTACAAGCTACCACAGGTAGTAAAAAATGTTTACAGAAATGAGAACACTACATAATAATTATCTTCTCTTCTTCTATCGTGTGGGTTGTGAGGTGAATTACCAACCTCATCAACCCTGCTGTCAGGGTTACTATTGAGCCGCCAAAGGCCCCTGACATGACTCATATAACGATTACGTACTTACAAACTCGTACTTATAATAATTACGTATATAAACAAAAGAAAAAAAATGTAAAACAAAACATCATCAAACTTAAACAAAATATAATATTATACCAATGCAATGACCTCTAGGAAGGAATGATTTAATAGATCTACTGCTACTGCAAATCAGATCACACTCAGCATTGATGCTATTAAATAAACTCATGCACTGAGGCAGATAGCTATTGCTTCTGTAGTTCGTGCGACAACGAGGAACGTGAAGCAAGCGATTGCGACGTAGTTTTGTCTATTTGGTACATGTAACTTGATACTGCAGAGGAGATCCGGACAATCTATCTTAGCTTGAGCAATAAAGTTTAAAATAAAGGTCAAAATGCGTTATTTATCAAAGAAATCGAATTGCAATGGAAAATCGCAGCAGACATTGTTAAAGGAAAGGCCGTCTAGACTGCGTATTGAGATCTAATAACAATTAAGGGGTTGCAAGGGTATTGAAAAATGCAATTATCTGTGAAACATTTCCCCACACGAGGAAGTAAGATAGTAAAAAAATCAACAGGACTAGGAGTAATAGCAAAATATAAACGGCCTTACACTAAAGATAATACTAGAGGAAAAGTAATTTTGCTATTGGACATTTCTTGACACGGCGGATTTACTTTTATAATATTCGCTAATGTCAAATTGCAATATTGCTTTTTAGATGAGTTGAGTTGGTTTTGATGTGGCCTTTTTAGACACCCAGGGTTAAAGAGGCAAATATTGATATTATTGAAAGAGGAAGGGGAAGACCAAGAAGAGCTTACATGGAACAGATTGAAGAGAAGGCGAACGTCGTGTCTTATAAGGAAGTGAAGAAATTGGTCTTTGATAGACAAGAATGGAGAGTGCTACAATGCTACACCGGCAAGAGCGTGGCTCTTAAATTAGTTATGTGATTGAGATTATTGGACATTTAATAAGGCACGACGAATTTATTAAAAACATCATAGAAGGGAAGCTACAAGCTAAGATAAGAAGCGGAAACCAAGAAGAACTTACATGGAACAGATTAAAGAGAAGGTGAACGTCGTGTCTTGTAAGGAAGTGACAAAATTGGCCTTTGATAGATAAGAATGGAGAATGCTACACCGACAAGAGCGTGGCTCTTAGATTAATGATGATTATGAGGATTAAAATTATACTCACTTTTGTTATTTATAAATCGTAAACATAATCATAAAGCAATAAATTTAATTAGATAAACATTTTCCAATATGCTCTTCTGATATTTTTATTACTTATAAACAAACAATTTTTTGCTTATGACCAAAGGTTTTTGATCCGACAATATTCATCACAAAATAGGCTTAAACTCAAAACAAATAAATAATATTAACGTTCAACCTCACATATGACATTGCCTAAGCCCTTGTACAAAATAAAAAACTAAAAAAACCAGCAGTCTAGCTCACCTTTTGTCAGATAAGAATTGCATCGTTATTATGACTTACAGACTAATATAAACCTTAAGATATATGGAGAAGAACGAAATTTGTGAAATGGCAATTAAAAACCGCATTAAAAATTTTGAGTCCTAAATCAAACGGGCAGGGTTTTATTTCCAATAACAGTTAGTTTTTGCCAGTTTAGTTCACAGCGCCACACTAAATTATACCTAAAACCGAGTATGGTATAGCTTAAAATCTTTCGCATTTAGAATGGTGTTTAGGCTTATTTGATATTGGTACGAAATCGCCAAAATGCATCGGAAGGTCGTTGAACTCAGCAAGCCAAGGACAGCGCATTCCATTTTTAAATTTAAAGCTAGCGCGCCAATAGAAAGCTGGATCTAAATACCCGCCATCTTGTCTCGTCATTTTTGGCGGGAGGTTTTTTTAATTGCGACTTTAGGGCTCACCATAAACTATTATATTTTGACATTAGTACATTTAACTTACAAGGTGTTGCAAAAAAAAAACGTATAAAAGTGCTTCATCTCGTAATCGTTTGAAAACTACTTTACTTAACAAAGTACTCAAAAGATGGGATATGATATGATAATTATCACGGTGAAAAATAGCTAAGCTATCACCCATTAACATAGGTGGATGGAAGGTCCATCATGTTGGAGAGTATGTAATCTTCTAACCATAGAAAAACAAAAATGCTATGTGTAGAAAGGACACTCCGTCCCGCACCTAAACGAGCTTGGAGCGACCTCGATTTACCTCACCCCTCTACCACTTCAGTATATTTAAATCGTAAGCCGTTAAGGAGTAAGGGAGAGCGCGCTGACCGTTTGTCGCACGCGCGGGTTAAGGCGACAGGCGATAAGAACGAGATCTTTATATACTCGTAGAGTGCCCGGGTTGTCTAGTTCACTTTTCGATATTCCCGGGACGACGAGCTGCTGAACGCAATCTGTCCTTTTCAGCGTTTTTTTTATACTGCTATTTTTTAAGTATGTCAATTGTTTGCCCAGGGATACGGGTGAAGACCTCAACGGTTGCAGAGGCGGAGATGGAAGGGACAAGTCACAGGGACTATAACCTGGAACCTGACAGAGGGCAGCAGTAACTGTCACTACAATTCAGAGGCGGACGACAGGAGTCCTAGTACGGCTTTGAAATAGACTACTCTAAGCGCAAACCCACTCGTGTCAGACAGAGTACTGCGGGGCAGAAGGCAAGAGGGAAACCACTGCGCTTTTCTCTAAAAAGTAACATGGAGAGGAATGAAACACCGACAAAACCGTGGCTCTTGAATTAGTGATGTGATTGTTTATCTAAAATGTACCTTTATCTACCCTTTACTATACTTTTTATTATCACGTAATATACGTACGACTCCAATTGCATTTTTGGGGCCTTGCATTTTTTTTCTGTAGACAATGTCGGCGCGTTATTCTGCCATAATTAGGGAGCAGTAACAAGACGCACAGTGGTGCCTCCCGGTCAACGCACGGTCATAATTTGATGTACTTAATTGTCGCCATTACTGTTTTTACTGGTAAACTGATTTAATTCATTAATTTATGTTAGTTAATTAAAATTTAAAAAAGCATGCTCGTCTGGTTGTTCAAAAAACCGGCCACGACGAAAAAGTGTATTAAGGGATCATAACATAACATAAGCTCTTACAGAAGCCGTGGTAGTCAGTTGGTAGAACGCTTGCCTCTCACATTGAGGTCGCAGGTTCGAATCCAGCACAGGCCTAAACCAATTGTCGAATTTGTTTTCGTTGAGAGAGAGAGAGAGAGAGAGAGAGAGAGAAATGTTTATTTCGCAAAACTGCACACACAAAAATCAAGCAAAGGCGGGGATGAAGCAGTTTGGATCATAAATGATTATCACGTGCTCAGCGGTGAAGGAAAACATCGTGAGGAAACCCACATTCCCGAGAAATGCATTTGCGGAGGTATGTCACCTAATCTGTATTGGGCTGGTTTTCACTTCGCGGTTTGGAAGGTCAGACAGGCAGTCGCTTCTGTAAAAAACCGGACCTGTCAAATGTTTAGTTTAGGTAAGCGGACCCTGTGAATAACGGAATAATGCTAAGGAGATGATGATATTTAACTGATTTATGAATGTTAATCAAGCAAAACGTAATAATAAGTCCGGCATTTTATCACGTTTTTCTATGACGTCACAGTGTGCTTTTTCATACAAATTCCATAGTAATTCCGTGTTTTGACGTTTAGTAAACACTAACTGATTTGACTTGTTGGAAACTAGCCTATTTAAGTTTACGTTTTTGTGTTCGCTTCCGTGGTTCAATAGACCCTCAATAATCAATCCTTTTACGCTCCCCTTGACCAATACCCCATCAACATGTCCTCTAGACCTCATTTTAAAAGCACTCAAAATTTATCAGTGCGTAATGGGCACAGCCGGGAATCGAAGGGCAGACGACACGGTGGCTGCCCAGCATTATAGTGGTACAATTACTTCCACGAACCGATTAGCATTTAGATGTGCCCAGATTTGCAACCGGTAAGCCTAAATTAGAATTTGACTCATTATTGTGAACATGGTTTTAATATAATACACTTACACTACAGAATATCATGCAACGTGGCACTACTTACCACGATGGGAAATAGTTGTGAGTTCATGTTTGTACTTCCTCTATCGTGTGGGTTGTGAGATGGATTACAACATGATTTATTCAACGTAATTATCATAGATAAACTTGTTGAAGGTTAATGTAACATTTTTGAATTTACGTCATTTCGCAAGGTGCTATGGCTGAGGAGAAGAAATGACAAGAAACTGCAACAGCAACACATCTTACACAACCTCAGCAACCCTGCTATCAGGGTTATTATTGAGCCGCCAAAGGCCTCTGACATAGCTCATGTAACGAATACTTACTTAAGTACAACAGTAAGTAGTGACCAGGAACAACGGCTTAACTTGCCTTCCAAAGCATGTATAATCTTACTTTCGGACAATCAGGTGATCAGCCTTCTGAAAGCTAAAACATCGTGAGGAAACCCACTTTTCCGTCAATATTGCTTCTCTATCAGTGTCATTTAGTGCCTACCACTGGACGTATGATTTTAGACATTAAATAACTTTTTCTTGCAGCTAATTTTCCCCGGCTATACAAGTTGTGAGAAGCTGCAGTAGTTTTAGGCGGATGAGACGTTCGTTATGTAAAAATTTACGATTCAAAGTATAACTGTGTTACCTATTGAATAAAGATATTTATGCATTTGAATTTGAATTTAAAGGTAAGGCCATCCTGAGGCTTAAATGATTTACTTTCTACTAAACATTCTAAGCTTCACCTGTAGATCAAACGCTCGATACATACCAACTATAATCAGCGATAAATTATTATTCCTAAATTGTTCCAATGTGGAAACTGTCGCTGCGCCTTGCACGGTATTACATGAGTTGCATAATTATTTTATATGCTGTGTAATAACTGCTATTAATGGTCTTTTTTTTTGGTTACTACTTACTGATGTAAGTAGTCGTTATTTGAGTCATGTCAGGGCCTTTGGCGGCTCAATAATAACCCTGACACCAGGGTTGATGGGGTTGGTAATTCACCGCACAACCCATACGATAGAAGAAGAATGTAGGGTGTAAGATTGAGAAGGAAATGTTAAGGTTGGAAGGTCAGTTGCTTCTGTAAAAATTTAGCTTATGAAGTTCAGATTAGGTAAGCGAACCTGTGAACGGGATTACGCTAGGGATATGATGATGACGACAAATTCGAATAACTTTTTCTATAAAAACGTGACAAGTTTACTTTGTGTGCGCTTCCACATAGCGCACGTGTGATACACGAGGTTTCTGACGTCATCATTCCGCTCGCCACTGGCTACTTTGTGTATGTATAGTCAGTCAATGCTGCCTGCTCATATAACGTCATAAAATAAAGAATAATTCTACGCATAGAACGGTCATTCTTTATTTAGGTACTAATGTTATAATTGCATTACATAGTCGAATAGGGACTGCCTGTAATGTCTATGTAATTTGTGTTAATAAATAAATAAATAACATAACATAACATTATAGAAGGAAAAAATTAGGGAAGAGAGGAAGGGGTAGACCTAGGATAACATTTATGAAACAAATAAAAGAGAAGGTGCAGGTCGTGTCGTATCGGGAGGTGAAGGTTTTGGCGGGAAGAAGAGAGGAATGGCGGTTACTCCACCGACAAGAGCGCAGCTCTTAAATAGAGAGAGAGAGAGAGAGAGAGAGAGAGAGAGGGAGAAATAAATAAATAAATGAACTCTTCGCCCCGCACCAATTCATATCGGGCGCTGACCTCACCCCCTTTGGGTTTTACATTAGTCTTAAATAGCCGTAACACGCAGAAATCAGAAATCAGAATCATTTATTCAACGTAATTATCATAGATAAACTTGTTGAAGGTTAATGTAACATTTTTGAATTTACGTCAATTCGCAAGGTGTTACGGCTGAGGAGAAGAAATGACAAGAAACTGCAACAGCAACACATCTTTTAAATCAATGAAGGTACATTACAAGTTATTTAATAACTAGAGGAACACATTCAATACCAGACATTTTTATCATTTAGGTAACCATTAATCTTATAATAATATTTTTAATAAGCTTATAATAAGCTTTCCTACTTACGCTAAGCAGTAAGTAGGAAAGTGCGTGAACTGTCTCGTTCACACTTACATATTATGAATGTGACCTTGTATGGAGTGTCCAGGGTATGCTAATTGGGTAATTAGGTGGTTTTGGTGCTTAAAGTGATCTTTTCTGGGCAGCCTTTTAAAGAAATAATTCCCGCGATAACTTCACAGTAAAACTTTACGCGTTAGACACGGGTCTATGCTACGGCGTAGCATAGATAAATGCTACGCCGGACGTAGTCATCTATGCTACGCGCGCACAATATTCTCATGTAGCTACGACGCACATTCATAAAGTGTTATTTTTTCATATAAGTATTTCTATTTCTGTATTTCATTCACAGCAAATTAATTTCTATGATATGGACGTAAATGATTATAAAACGTAAGTTTCAACGTCATCTGCTACGTAAATGGACGTTCTGTAACCATTTTATTTTTAGTTATTCTTCCGTAGGCGGATGGGGTGTTATGGGAACTGTGACGTCTATAATAAAATCGGCGGGGGTTATGATACTATGCTGTTTATAAAAATTATTTCTAAATGGGTTTTCTAGAAACATGTTTAATAGCGAATATCTCCAGATACGTGAGATTTTTTGTGATAAATACCGTAGCAACCTTCCTATGATTTTTTTATTGCTTTTTTTTTCTCGTTGGACAGTTTTAAGACCATTATTTAGTAAAAAAAAAAAAAAAGGTTACTTACAAGATTAGTGATTACAAAGAAGACAGGAATACTTGGGAATAACCGTCTCATGTCGCCGATAGTAAACCTTTTTAATGTGTTTTACTTTTTACTTGTTTTAAAAAAAACTTATGTATTTGAATTTGGATATTATTTTGTTTTTACGTTTTGACATTACAGTTTTTTTTCAAAAACTCAAATCGAATACCTATAGTTTTAGAAAGAGATCTTCGAAAAATATATAATAATTTATATAATATATTATGTTATTGTTACACAATAAGTAGGTACGCCTCAGAGTTTAACTATGTTACCAACTGAATAGATATAGACATGTTTGAGATTGAGTCAAAAAAAATCTTTTTGGGTACCGTATTCGTGATGACAAGGCAAGCGATAGATTTTTTGAATTTGGATAACTGCCGTACACATTCAGACATAATACAGAATCAATCTACGTATAAAAAAAAAACTTAAAATATTAAATTCACACTTTTATGAAACATTTTATTAAAAATTTAAATGAAAAATTATTTGTCAAAATACAATGAGGGCTACAAATATTTTTTCCGGATGCCATTAGTCTGAATATGACAATTACAATTGAACAAACAAAAAGTTCCCCTATTCTAATATTTTGTTCAGGATGCGGCCCCATGAGGGTAGTTTAGAATTAATATATGACATGTCCACTCTTTAGGGTTGAATAATATGATAATACGAAACTTTAAAGCAGTCAGCTCGATTGTTTTCTTATAATCATTAAAACACATAAAATACCAGGTTCTTACCGCGTTAAGGAATATGCAAGTCCCTGATATTTCGACACTGTTGCAAGTGCCATGATCACGGGATGACTGATGAATTTGGAGTGGTCCATCCATAAATTTTTATTTTTTTAAATTTTTGTTTCATACTGCCCTCGGTCATTGCTGATTCCTGTAGACACCATTTAATTTTACTTGTCATTTTCTTATCCGCCGAAAAGGACAGAGACTGTTACTGTCACCAGGTGAGTTAGTTTTTTTTTGACGTAACTTATTGTAAATTTGCCGCAAATGGCATTAACTACTTGGCCGGACAAATGCCGGCTCCCACCCGGTCTAAAATTTAAGACTATAGGCCTGAGAGTGCCTAGTTGAACGCGAACATCTGCATCAGGGAAATCGTCGACCACGCCGGCGGGGTCGGTATCGGGTTTCTAAAGTGATTGTTGTCGCGAACTGATTTACCGCCTCTATGGCTATAGTAATCGCGTCGTCGGAATCGTATATTACGAATATATTATACTCGTATTACAAAAAAAAAAATGGTTTATCATATCCATACCACACATCGAAGCAATTGATCTAAAAAAACAACATTGCTATTTGACATTTGTTTGCATTGCGCACTTTTATATGCACAAAAGTCAGACTGCAATATTACTTTTTTAGATGAATTACTTCAATGTGGCCCTTTTAAACCCCCAGCTCTTCCCATTCGAGATTAAGAGCGTATTTCTTTCTTACCCTATTTTGTCGCACTGCTAAGCTAAAGCCTCCATTCTCCTCTGCCACAATTAAATTAAACCTATATAATTTATATATATTACAAATGGTGATTCTTATCATTTCAGGGAGACCAGAGTAATAAAATTAATCCTCAAAAACATGTTTTACACACTCTGTTGGCAACCCTAAGGCCATCCCATAGTTAATTGCTATAATTAAAGGGTTGTTTATGCCGCGAATAATACTTTGATAGTTATCAATATTCACCATTACCTTAATTATAACCACAAGTATGATAAGCAAACTTTTTGCACACTTTCATCGGGGACGTGGGTGAAATTATAAAACATACACATAAAGTCACGCTTTCAATCCGTAATAAGGGTAGGGCAGAGTATCAAGAAGACAACTTGCATTCTCTTCAAATCCAAATTTAAAAATATCTTTTTGTATTTAACAGTAGGTAGTCATATTCAGTAGGTAACATAGCTACTCTGGGCGCCATCCCACTCGCGTCAGACAGAGTACTGCGGGGCGGAAGGCAAGAGGGACACCACTGCCCTATTTTTCCCTAAAAAAGTAGCATGGAGAATGCTACGTCGACAAGAGCGTGGCTCTTAAATTAGTGATGATCCATATAGTTATACTTTAGTATATACTTAACACCTCTGCTTACCCCTGCGGTGATAAAGGCGTGATACCACATTAGTTTGTTTTTAACTTGAAATTTAGCGAAGTAAAACTTAATCCACAAACATAATTTACAATAAATCTAACGAAATTAATAAAACCTCAAAATTAAATTAACAGTTTGAATAACGATTTCACCAAACTTTCTTCAATATAAACCGTGGGAGCGGCAATTGTCTGAGTCGAGCATCAAACCCGGATACCGCCGCTTACTATACAGTTATATCAAAAACCCATCCATCGCAACCCCGCCAAAACTGCCCGTCGGATTGGCAAGTTAAAGTTAAAACCCGTTCATACTAGCGGTTTTCGAACGCGCTACTTGGCGATTGGCGTGTAAAAAACGCTTTCATTGATAACATGTTTAAATTTGTAACAGCTTCTGTACTCTAGTAGTTGAGCTTTGAGCTCACGATCCCGAGGTCCCGGGTTTGAATCCAGGTGGGGACATATCACAAAAATCACTATGCGATACCTAGTTTGGTTAGGACAATACAGGCTGATCACCTGATTGTTCAAAAGTAAGATGATTTGTGCTTGAGAAGGCACCTTAAGCCGTTGGTTCTGACTACTTACTGATGTACTAAGTGAGTTATCGTTACATGAGCCATGTCAGGGGCCTTTGGCGGCTCAATAATAACCTTGACATCAGGGTTAATGAGGTTGGTACTTCACCGCACAACCCACACGATAGAAGAAGAATTAAACAAAGATTTTTTCCTGTTAAATTGAAGATGAGCGTTGAAAAAGCCGTCGATTGACACGAGCCCCTATAAGTGCAGTAATAATAGTGCGCTCGGCGGCGCAGGCGCATATCGAGGTCAAGGTGGATGCATTTGTGCAACTTTCGAAACGCAGCCGCCGCCCCGTCGGTGCATCGTCGGTGCTTAGTTTGCACGTGACTTTAAGTCGCTATTTTTGATGGAAATGTTTAAATATTTTTGCGACTATATATTGAAAAGTTCTTAATTTTTTTTTTGTAAGTATGTAATTAAGTTGTGACTTAAGCGGATAAGTCTTGTAAAAATAAGTAATAAAACATTTTATTGCAATTTTGTCTTGTGATTTGTTTCATAATATTTTTATGTTTCTTTTGTGAACTCACGCCAATATCATGTTAAACAAAAAAGTTAAATGTTATGGAAGTAAATAAACTTATCGATTTTGACAAAATTTATTGAATCGATCGATAATTTTATCACGTTGCGCATGATAGCCGTGCTGAATGACCATAGGATAAATCTATGCAAAAGTACTTACTGTCTAAACGAATCATAGCCACGACTTCAAAGTCGCGTGTGAACGAGCCACGTCCATGCGACGAGCGATCGTTATTTATAGTGTGTATTACACATTGCCTTGCTTTTTTTTTCTTTTTTTTACAACCGATCGCGGAAGGCCATACGTCCTAACTTAATAATATTTAAATGTTAAACACAAGGTTTTATTCCGATGCAGGTTTTTCATTAGGATACATGTATAGTTTTTTTTTAAGTTTGTATCTTGGAAATAAAAAGCAGAAGGTTTTCACTCTTATAAGCATATAAGACTGTCTTTATCTTGTTTTTTTATGTTTTTTTATAGACCGGTACAGTCATGAGCAATATAATGTAACCCACTTTAGGACTCTGTCGCACTAACATATTTGACATTTAGTGAGACTTACAGTTCAATTTGGAAAAAAAGTTAATGTGACATGGTACCAAAGTGTATACATATTAATGCTCGTGACCGTACACAGGGTCATAGGAACAGGTAGGTAGGGGATAGATTTAGTACGATCTACTCTGAACTGGCGTGCGTGTATGAAACGATTGATGAATGTAGAGGAAGCAAGAGAAGTGTGTCAGGATCGAAGCAAATGTAATTCCATAGTCTCTGCTTACCCCGGTGGGAAATAGGCGCGAGTTTATGTATGTATTTGTATTTATAGACGCTGATTGTTGCTATTATAATTGCTAATATTTACATTAAAAAAAAACTAATTTTACGTAGTTATCCTTTATCTCTTCATATAACTTGGCTTTTGCTAACAACCTCCGTGGTCTAGCGGTTAGAGCGTTAGCCTCTCGATCTGGAGGTCCCGGGTTCATTTCCCGGTGGGATAACTAAAACTTTGTGATCCCTAGTTTAGTTAGAAACAGGCTAATTTCAATTCAAAAATATCTTTTCTCAAAAATATTTTTATTCTTTTTTTTCTTTATTTTATATCTTTATTTCCAACTAAATATTAATGTGTGTATATTTAAATAATGTATAAGTATGTCGGAGGTTTTACCTAAATTAAACTTTTTTTTTATTTTAGGTAATTCCGGCCAAGTAGTATTAACTACTTGAGATTGCATTAGCCATCTGCGGCAAATCTACAATAAGTTACGTCTAAAAAACAAATTAGTAGGTAACATAGTTACACTTTGAATTTTAACATAACGAACGTCTCATCCACCCCAGGGCAGGGCGTATGATGCGAATTCTGTTCTGTTTTCAGAATAACCTCGAAAGTTTATGTATGTATGATTGTATTTGTTCTCGGAAGATGCACGTAGGGCTTGCAATAATAGTACGCGAACAAGGAAAAGTGCGCGTGCGCTAACAGCGCGCACCGGCCCTCACAGACAGCCTTGAGCGTCTGATGCAGCCCACAGACTATAATAACATGTTTTTTAACGTGACTTATTGTAGATTTGCCGCAGATGGCATTAACTACTTGGCCGGACAAATGGGGAGCGCTGAAGGCTCTCACCCGGTACAACGTTTAAGACAAACCTGAGGGTGCCCAGTTGGGCGCGAACCTCGGCTCAGGGCGTCGTCTGAGAGGAAAAATATTTGAATGAATTAATTGACCCTAGTGGGTCGATAGCGATAAGCGCTGATTGAGGGAAATCGTCGACCACGCCGGCGGGGTCGGTTTCGGGGTCCTGAAGTGTTTGGTGTCGCGAGCTTATCAGCCGGTTAGAGTGATAATAACATATAGGTATAGTGCGTAATTACTAATTTATTATGTATATGCCATACGCCTCTTCTTATCTCTTCGGTTTATTACCTACTTTACGGGAATTGACAACAATCTCTTGAATCTTTTGAATCAACTACCTCCAACCTATCTACCCAACTACCTACGACCTCCGTTGTTCAGTGGTTGAGCGTTGGGCTCACGATACGGAGGTCTCGGGTTCGAATCCCGGTGGGGACATATCACAAAAACTTTGTGGTCCCCTCATTGTCCTAAAATAAGATAATCCGTGCTTCGGAAGGCACGTTAAGCCGTTGCTCCTGGTTACTACTTAATAAATACGTGGTCGGTCCATGTCAGGGGCCTTTAGTGGCTGAAGAATAACCCTGACACCAGGGTTGATGGGGTTGGTAATCCACTTCACAACCCACACGATAGAAGAAGGCTGAAAACAAAGTACTTATTTTAAATTATTTTATTTTTTTAAATAAGCGTTTACGTGGTTTTTATTATAAGGCGTCGATAACAGCCTGCATAGACCACTTCCGCACGCGCCGAAGGCCGCCCGGTGCAGCCTGCACTAATGCATCATGCGCAGGTTTTTTACGACTTTTTTAAATTGCTTAAAGATTTTATAGACTACTTAGCGTGTTTATACTATGGAAATTTGAGTTATTGTTTCGAATTGTGACGGATTTCTAAAGACATATTTAAGTGAAAAGTATAGTTTTAGTGTGTCAGGATCGAAGCAAATGGAATTCCATAGTCTCTGCTTACCCCGGTGGGAAATAGGCGTGAGTTTATGTATGTATGTGTTTAGTTTTATGTCTGATAAAGGGCAGCAATAACTATCATTACTAGTTAGAGGCGGAGGACAGAAGAGTACAGTCATGAGCAATATAATGTACCCGCCTTAGGACTCTGTCGCACTAACATATTTGACATTTAGTGAGAATTACAGTTCTATTTGTCAAAAAAGTTAATGTGACATGGTTCCAAAGTGTAAACATATTAATGCTCGTGACCGTACGGCTTTGAAATAGACTACTCTGGACGCGATCCCACTCGTGTTAGACAGAGTAATGCGGGGCGGAAAGCAAGAGGGAAACCACTGCACTATTTTTCACTAAAAAGTAGCATGGAGAATGCTACACCGACAAGAGCGTGGCTCTTAAGTTAGTGATGATGAAAGGTTTATAATTACATTGCTGCCGATTCTACTTCACACCATCTAATTTTATTTTGTCATAATTAAATACATGTTATTTTCTTATCCGTCGAAAAGGAAAGAGACGGGTAAAAGACAGGCGGAAAATTTATTGAACACACGTCAATTTTAGGCAGAAATTTAACCCTCTCAAAATTTCACATTGGCCAATAACACGAGAGAATTAAGTTGACAGCAACCGACAATGGATAAAAGCGTAAAATGCTTGCTTCTGATCGTGTGGGTTGTGAGGTGAAATACCAATCCCATCAACCCTGGTGTCAGGGTTATTACTGAGCCGCCAAAGGCCCCTCACATGACTCATGTAACGACTACATACTTACATCAGTAAGTAGTAACCGGGACCAACGGCTTAACGTGCCTTCTGAAACACGGATCATCTTACTTTCGGACAATCAGGTGATCAGCCTGTAATGTCCTAATCAAACTAGGGATTACAAAGTGATTTTTGTAATATGTCCCCACCGGGATTGGAACTCGGGGCCTCCGGATCGTGAGCCCAACCCTCAACCGGTGGCCGTTAAGCTTGCTTAAAATAATAAAAAAGAACGCGTGCTTAAACGAATAAAAAAGTACAGTACCTACTCGCTGATGAATCTAAGTGTATAACAGCCTGCATAGACCACTTCCGCACGCGCCGAAGGCCGCCCGGTTTTTCTAGGTTAAAATTCGTAAATAGAAAATAAAGTTATCTATTAGTGTCAGATCTGTTTTTATTTATTAATCAGAATTTCATAATTTGTCTTGAACCACTACAGGACCGAATTGATTCCAATAATCCACCCGATTACTTGTGGATTAAGTTCAAAGTTGTTCTCTTTAAGTTTCTTATTTAGAATTCAATACATACATACATACATAAACAGCCTATATACGTCCCACTGCTGGGCACAGGCCTCCCCTCAATCAACTGGAGGGGGTATAGAGCATACTCCAATACTCCGCTGCGGGTTGGTGGAGGTGTTTTACGGCTAATAGCCAGAACGACGGCTTAACGTGCCGTCCAAAGCACGGAATCTTACTTTTTCAGCCAAGCCTGAAATCTCCTTACCAAACTAAAGACAGTCTCACAAAGTGATTTCAAAAATGTCTCTATCGGGAATCGAACCCGCACTTCCAGATCGTAACCCTAACGCTCTAACCACTAGACCATGGCGGCTGTTTCAATTTATTATTTAAACATAACACGGTTTATGTAGATATATATCTATGATGCAAAGATAGAGTTGAAGAGTGATTTTAGAAGACAGTAACGCCATCTGTATTTGATTTAAGTTACTTTCTCAATATCACTAGAGTAGTGACTAATCAACGACCGCAGATCTTTAGCTTTATCCTTCAACAAGGTTGAATAGTTTTCATTGTTTAAACAAACAAACATCCTCTGTGGTCTAGTGGTTAGAGCGTTAGACTCACGATCTGGAGGTCCGGGTTCGATTCCCGATGGGGACATTGTCGAAATCACTTTGTGAGACTGTCCTTTGTTTGGTAAAGACTTTTCAGGCATGAATCACCTGATTGTCCGAAAAAGTAAGATGATTCCGTGCTTCGGAGGGCACGTTAAGCCGTTGGTCCCGGCTATTAGCAGTAAAAACACCTCCACCAACCCGCATTGGAGCAGCGTGGTGGAGTATGCTCCATACCCCCTCCGGTTGATTGAGGGGAGGCCTGTGCCCAGTGGGACGTATATAGGCAGTTTATGTTTAAACAAAGAGTCAGATACTAAGCAGGGATGTTATGGATAAAGTCTCGGGTTCAGATACGGATATTGGATTATTTTTAATCTGTTTTGGATACATAGATAATATTTACATAAGATCACGCCTATTTCCCGTTGGGGTAGGCAGATACCACTTAGGTACTACGATCCTAACACACTACTTTCGCTTCCTCCACTCTCATCAAAGACTTCATGCATACTCGCCGGTGTAGAGTTCTCTTGACCTGGCATTTCTTCAGCATATTCTGGATTTGAACGCAGTAGTCGAAGTTTTTGAACAATCCTGTGATTGCAGAAACTAGGGACAGTTTCAAAAAGTGATTTCTTATTAGACATGTCCTCGTCGGGAATCGAACCCAGGATAACTTGCAATTTAAAGACGCAATAGACGTTTGAAAACAAACAGCAATCAGCTACATCTCAGGAAGGTTAACTCCATTGAGCGAGTGCATTGACTCCAGTTATCAGATGTCTAGTTGTAAATTACTTCTTCAAAAGCTATTGTATATTGTTTACAGCTTTTAAAAACCTTGAAGTGTCATGTTTTATGTGTAGAAGCAGTTGGAAGTAATCTTCTTCTATCGTGTGGCTCGTGAGGTGGAGTACCAACCCCATCAACTCTGGTGTCAGGGTTACTATTGAGCCGCATGGCGAGCATGGTTGGCATGGAGGCACTGATGATGAACAGTCAATTTAGATGGTGCGGTCACGTCCACCGTATGAATGACTGTAGACTCCCGGAGTTCGTCTTCTACTCCGAACTAGCGAGTGGGAAGCGTAAACGCGGGGGACAATATCTGCGGTACAAGGACGTCTTGAAACGTAACCTGACCGCCTGCGATATTTCCACTGAACGCTGGGAGGACCTTGCTGTTTTAAGACCTGCGTGGCGTCACTGTGTCAAAACAGGGGTGGCCAACTTTGAGCAAAATCGCCTGAAAGAGCTCGACGAAAAACGCTAAATACGCAAGGATCGTCCCAAACCCATCTATAGCTACACCTTCAACTCAGATGGACAGCTATTGTGCTTCCAATGTGGACCGGGTTTTCAGAACAAAGTTTGGCTTTGCCAGTCACATTCGAGCGCACGAGAGAAGAGACTGAGGTCGCCGTTGTCGGATACGACAAGGAGGACTATGAGCCGCCAAAGGCTGACATAGAACATACAAGATGTTTGTTTTCTTAATAAAGAAAATGAAATAAATAAATAAACCTAGTTTCTGTTTGTGATAAGACGGATAATCGGATATCTCTTCGTCTATCTATAATATCGACTTCGTATGCTTAAGTTCAATTAAAGAACTCAGCGATCGTCATAAAATCTTTAGGAGCCTATTATCAACATCTCAGGAATGAAACTAGTATAAAAATAATTAACAACCCCCACCTGCTTTATACAATGACATAGTGACATTCAACAGTGTTACCACTAGGAAGTATAAGAGTGGTACTACTGGTTTGTGAAAGATGCTACTTACCTACAAAACTTCTTCGCTTTGCATTCGTATTATCAATAATAGCTTTATAATATCCTCTTTCTATTTTATTTTTTTCTAATATTACTATTTTTCTTTTTTTTTGGGCGTGACTTGTAAATTTCCCGCGTAAAACTTAAGACAACAGGCCTGAGGGTGCTCAATTGGGCGCGAACCTCGAAAACTATAACGAAAAAAAAAACTCGCATTTTTGCAAAATCATATTCGAATGTGGTTTTTTCTTAATGTAACCTCGCAATTGAAATTTGTATTTTGTCCAGCCAAGTAGTTTTATCTACAATAAGTCACGTCAAAACAAAAAAAAGATGTAGTCACAATTTTTAACCGGAATGGCGCTAGCGCATGGGGAGGTTTTGTTAAAGAAAATCGCATCTGAATGTGATTTTCAAATAATGCGTCGATTGATAATATTAATTTTCGAGTTTCGCGCCCGAGAAAATTTTCACTAGGTAGTAACATGGATTTCTATTGATAACACTGTGGCTTCTGTTTTTTTTTATGCTGAAATCTATGCAGGCTTTATTCCATGTACTGTATTACTACTACAACTTGTAAAATTTCCCGTGCTCGCCGTCTTATGCTACAATAGGCTAGTTTCCAACTAGTCCAATTAGTTACTTTTTTTTAAACGTCAAAACACGAAATTACTTTGGAATTTATATAAAAAAGCAACCTGTGACGTCATAGAAAAAGTGACAAAATGTCGCACTCATTACATTTTTCTTTATTAAAATTCATAAACAAGTTACTTAAATAGAAAAAAAGGCGTATTTTGTCACCTTTCGATCTGTCTTTATTTAGTAATCAGAATTGAATAATTTATCTTTACCTAGGAAACTATCCAGTTGTAGTTGTTGGTAGCCTTTTGTTTATGGAAACGATTAAGTACGTTGAAATGTTTATAATACTGAATTCGGATACCTTTCGAAACTATATGTTAGTTATGTTAGTTATAAATATTTAAGTACCTACCTATTATTTTTTCAAATAAAGACCTTTTTATATTTAATTAATTTTTTTCATATTTTCAATATACCTATTTTCTACATCATATCGACCGATGTACTTTTTTATGTGCTGGCAACTGTATTTTATACCAACTACGTACCATTTTATTGTTAGGTACCCGTGTTAAAATCTAGTAATTCTCACCTTTATTTTATCAACAAAAAGTGCTTTTATTGGTTGTTTGCTTAACAATGGTTATGTTAAAATTGACGCTATGGAATTTCGGTGCATAAAAGTGATTCTTTTGTCTTCTCATACTAGTCAAAGTTTATAAATTCATACCTCTTTACTATATCTATAGTACTGTATCAAAACTGCCGTAACGAAGATAAAAAAAGCTAAAAAATACGCGCATAACGCTACATTTTAAACCGTTATCATAAATCACAACTCATACAAAACTGTATGTCTAATAACAGAAAATATAATTACACTAAAAGATAAATACACTTTCAACATCAGTCCTCAATCACAAAATTAAAAAATATATTTAAAAAACAGACCTACTTTTTAAAATTTCGAAATTCGAACGTAAAGTCAATATGGCCGCGCTGTGCGAGTGCGATCACTTTGTAGGCTTCAAAAAAAGAACACAGAATCAAGATGGCGGACTTTCTCGCCAGTGCCTAGGGACGCTGACGTCATAGCGCGACGTGTCCTTCAGACTTTGTCTAGGTTAAATCCTACATTTTAATAAAAACAAACAGTATTTTGTAGTTATTTTAGTGTCTCTACTTGTTATTTTGTGATGCAAGTCTCTAACAATAAAAGTGTCATAAACTCATGAATATTATGCAGTTTTTTTCTGGCTAAATACCATTTTATAAATTATATTTCTTAAATTAATTAATAAAAAACCCTTTCCATTAAATACAATTGTTGAAGTATGAATCTCGAAATAAAATAAATAACGTGTTCTTTGTTCCAAAAACAAAAGGAAGGATTAAAATTAAAGGATAAATTAAAAGCGAAACAAAACAAAAAGCACTTACCGAAAAAACAAAACAGGATAAACACAGGAAAGTCCAATTAAATATCTAAATAATTGTAAAAATAAAACACTACACGACACAACGCACTACAGTCTTTTGGAGAAAAGAAAAAAATCTTGAGATTTTATTAAAATAATTTAAGTCATCATCGGTGAGGTCTGAAAACATATAATTTAAAAATATTAATGAATACTGAGCCCACCCGCGCGAATTTTTGATCGAAACGCCCGTTGTGAAAAATAAAAATATTTTCGAAATTCAAATTAGAATCCTACTAGAGTCATGTGACGCGCGCTCAAGTTCTTTATTCAAAAAATCGCGACATACTGGCGCGCCAATAACACTCGCAGGAAGGACGTCTTTTCCTAGTGATGTAGACATAAAAATTCTTTTCAAAAAATCGGCAACGAGCGTTTTGAGCCAAAAAATCTAACCTAACCTAACCCTGGCGGGCGGACGACTGGCGGGCGCGTAGGGGCCGCATTGCCAAATATTTTTTTTTGCATCTCGGCCGAATTATGCACTTGTATGCGACTTACGTCGTCCCTTCCTTGTAGTGGTGCGACATGTACCGATTGGGCATTTTTATGTGGTGTCCGTGTGTGTGTCACTCACACAGGCGTGGTAGTCGAAAATGTTGTCTGTGTGCGATTTAGCCCTTTGGTTTGAGCTTATTTAAAAATTTCGGTGTTATGTAAACATGAGATTTTTTTAGGACTTAAATATTTAGGTGTTGGGGGTCATTGGCCGAGGTTTTCGGGAACGCTGACTAATTTCGCTCAAAGGATCGTTTTGACGTATGCAACAGCTCTGTAACAGAAGCCCGAGTTTGATTTTGGAACGTTGGGTGCGCGGGCGCAGCGACAAATTCCATTTTTGAATTGGGAAATTTTATTTTTATTGCCTCCGCGTTTTGTTCGTACGCTGTTTTTTTTTATTATGATCCTCGCGAAGTTTGATTGTGTCCATTAAGTTGTGGTGTACGCCGCCAAAATCTCTTGAAATCATGCGATTGCGAATTTTCGCGCTGACGATTATTTATAGTCAATATATTCGTATAATGGTTCAACACTATAGATAAGAACAACTTTATACATTTATTTACGATCGTTTCATTCACTTTAACCGCGACAACTTTAACAACTACTACTCGATATATTTCGACATACGTTGTCACATTTCCTATCCAATTTTTACTCACAAGAACCTTTACCTTTCATCCTCTAACCTACAGAATCCCAATCTACCAAATTCTTTCATAAGCTATTTTCTCTATGACATTGATAGTATCACATCTACAAATCTGTGCCAAATCTCAATAAAAATAAATGCTAGTTCAACGAAATGCAATAGAAAAACTCGCAATTGGATGTAAACCAGAGAATTTTCTAGAAATTATGCGGTACAGCTGGATAGACGATGACTATAAATACGGAAAATAAAATGTACATAAACCAACGTTTTCTCGGCTTCCAAATACAATAGGGTAACTACACCGTACAAATAGCAGACAGTATAGCAGCGTATGCCCCATAGCCTTTCCAGTTGAAGAAGGATATCCTATTATATCTGACCCCCAAGACACAGATATGCCTAGTTTGCGGGCCAGAGAATGAATTCATTGTATACTACATTAACCAATAACAACAATGTAGGTATCAACAATTATATTGTGGCAGTTTATGAAAATAAATTTTATTATTATATATTATTATTATTATATATCGTTTTGGAACTTGAATATTACAAAGGTTATCTGCTACTAAGAACATAATAATGTTAATTATGTTACATTTTAATAAACATATCAAATATGTACCACTACTCTTTCACACATATACATTAATATAACTTACATATTAAGAGGCAGAGCCAGTGGAGCAGCTTGGTGGAGTATGCTCCATACCACCTCTCCGGTTGATTGAGGGGAGTTCTCTGCCCAGCAGTGGGACGTGTATAGACTGTTTATGTAGTATGTCTTGTATTAAGAGGCAACTGAATGACAAATTTTCCGGCCAAGTAGAAAATACCATTTGCGGCAAATATACATTACATAACATAACATAAATAGCCTATATACGTCCCACTGCTGGGCACAGGCCTCCCCTCAATCAACCGGAGGGGGTATGGAGCATACTCCACCACACTGCTCCAATGTGGGTTGGTGGAGGTGTTTTTACGGCTAGTAGCCGGGACCAACAACTTATCGTGCCCTCCGAAGCACGGAATCATCTTACTTTTTCGGACAATCAGGTGATTCAAGCCTGAAACGTCCTTACCAAACAAAGGACAGTCTCACAAAGTGATTTCGACAATGTCCCCATCGGGAATCGAACCCGGACCTCCAGATCGTGAGCCTAACGCTCTAACCACTAGACCACGGAGGCTGTTATTAAAAAATAAAAAAGAAACAACTATCTAACCATCCCAATATTGCAGTTACATCACTATCACTCAACCGAATCTATAAAATAATTCATTTGACCTCAAACAACCTCTATTCTAAGCCTACGAAAATAGCGAACGCAAAATTTCACTCTAGACTCAAACACAGAGGTCCGAAAATAAAAGAGCGACGCGAATAGGGTGGCAAGGTCGCAGGACAGGTGCCGCAAATAATAAATGGACCTTTGAAACTATTCAGTGGTTCACATCGCTAGTGGGTCGAGATTAGGACGGGCCACGAAACCCGCGGTGCATATCGCTGGCAACACAGGTATAAAATCATCAACATCATCATCAGCCCATTAACGTCCCCACTGCTGGGGCACGGGCCTTCCCTATGGATGGATAGGGAGATCGGGCCTTAAACTATCACGCGGGCCCAGTGCGGATTGATGGTTATTAACGACTGCTAATGCAGGCGGGACAAACGGCTGAACGTACCTTCCGAAGCACGGAGGAGCTCGAGGAGATTTTTTTTTCTTTTTTGTGGTCACCCATCCTATGACCGGCCTTTGCGAAAGTTGCTTAACGTCAACAATCGCAGACCGAGCGCGTTTACCTCTGCGCCACCGAGCTCCTCATGATAAATTAATAACCCGTTGGTGCAAATCCGGTCCCGGGATTCAAACTTAAGAAGCAATCCGGTGAACCTCAGGACCACAGCGACCAAAAATCCGCTGACCTTAAAGCCCCTACTGTTAAAGTTTATTTTTATGCGATTCAAAAGGCTAGTGATGCGTTTTTTTGTCTAGCCCGGGGGACAGGTTTTATCAGGTCTAATATAGGTCAAAAATTGTTGCTATGCAGTCTCTTAGATAGATAAACTTTTTGAAAAAAGAACGTTGGAAATTATGTTTTTTTTTAAATTAAGGAGTGTTAAATTTTCATCATGAAAGTATTCGGCCCGTCCCGAATAAAGAAAGGAAATATTAGTGACTAAAGGCATTTTCTTATTTCTTTTATTTGAATTATCGTAGATTTGTCGCATTAACTATTTGGCCTACTTGGCAGTTGATACTGCCTTGATACTAATGATACTAATGTGATACTGATACTGCTTTGAAAGAGAAGTCTAAGCAGTATCAACTACAAAGTAGGCCAAATAGTTAATGCGACAAATCTACGATAACTCAAATAAAAAAAAATGCGTTTGGTCACTTTTCCTTTCTTTATGCGTTCATTTGACTACATTTGTTTCATCACCATTCACCACCCTTTACACATAAGACAAGCTAACGGATACATCCCAATTGGAGTAGACAGAGGTACATCTATCGTAAGATCAATCTTTATTATCAACTTAGTATAATTTCAAGAAACTATGTTGACAATTGCAGTAGTTTTAGACGGATGAGACGTTCGTTATGTAAAAAATTACGATTCAAAGTGTAACTATGTTACCTGCTGAGTAAAGATATTTTTGAATTTTGAATTTGAATTTCAACATGTACGCATTACGAAAAGGAAAGCTAACTAGCCATAACATTAGGGACACAACCTACTATCAAATACATAATTAGTATAATTTTTATGTCCCCTAATCGTACTACTCTAGCCTTCCCTTTTCGCTAAATTAAGTAGAACACGCAGCGATATGCCGCTATCGGGAATGTTCGCTTTGTAAAAACTCTTAAATAGACACTGGCTGCTTTCTCCTGCCAAGTAGTTAATACATTGTTTTAAGTTTACGCGGTTATTACCCGCGGTTCTACCTACGCCACTCCAATCAGACAAAGGTGGCCTTAACGCTAAAAGCGTCTTTTCTAGACAACCTACGGCAGAGGCTATATACATTTATACACATGAATAGTAAGTATATTGTTACTAACAAATTATGGATGTATACTTTTTTTATCCGAAATAAATTATTTTGAATTTGAATAGAATGCAGAGTCGTGCGCAAATATATGGATATATATAGTTTTTTTTTTTTAAATAACAAGCACACGAAATAACTATAGATGAGTTATAAATTGGTTTGGCATAAGATAGTTCTACAGCAGTGTCATCAGCAGTGGGCGTCGTACGGCTGATGGTGATGATAATGATGAGTTCTACATCTCAGCAAACATTTTCAACATTTTTTTCCATCTTAGGACTTCGCATTAACAGTAAGTAAAAGTTGATTTTGATTACTTGTGGCTCTGCCTACTCCATTAATGAATACAGACGTGAATCTGTGTACTTATGTATTTTTTTATTCCATTTTTCTTTACTATCGTCTATCTTTCGCCAGACAACAATTGAACGGCCTATCCCAATAGTCCCTACATAGACGTATGTTTACGTATGTATGTGTTGCGCGTGGGCATTAGATCGATAGCGCGGGTCTTCGGCCGCGTGCCCTTGTTAGAAAAAGGACGAAGCGCACATGCGCGTGAGTCGGTCACAGAACAAATGGCGCGGAGATACGACAAAAGGAAAAATCATACGCTGCATCTTAGGGAATTCAAATCTAGGTTTGTTTTCTTTTTTTTGACGTGAGTTATTTGTACATTGGCGCAGATGGCAAAACTACTTGGCCGGACAGATGGGGAGCGCTGAGATATTATCCTCCACACAGAGTCACGATGTATGGAATCGGTGTAAAGTATAAAGGTAGATAGTATGTTTGTGGAAGAAGAAATGATTTATTTTTTTTATTATTAATCGCCGCACCGGCAGTAGAGCGTTTACGTTTTCTATCAAGACCTAATAAAATTCTGTCAGGTCTGTAACATCGTCTACTCCTACATCATCTGCACTCACACAAACGTTGCGTCTGCGCAGCCTATATACGCGTTTTGTTTGGGACACTGTTAGGCTATGCCAGGGGTTCCCAACCGGTGGTCCACGAGAGCTTTATCTAGGTCCCTATAGTTTTTTTTTTTTTTTTTTGGAAATATGTATTTGGTTCCCATTTTTCCACTATCTCACCTAATAAATTAATATTTTTGTTATACTTACGTATTTATTAACAAACATTTAGGATTTCAAAGAGAAAATAACAGCTCAAATATAATTAATTTTAATCAAGTATTTTTAAAAACAAAAAGAATTTGGAGTTTCACCTTCTTCCTGAAGTTAAACAAGTTTTAAGTAATTTTAATTCTTCTTCTATCGTGTGGGTTGTGAGGTGGATTACCAACCTCTTCAAACCTGGTATCAGGGTTACTATTGAGCCGTCAAAGGCCCCCGACGTGGCTCATGTATCGACTACTTACTTACATCAGTAAGTAGTAACCGAGAACAACGGCTTAACGAGCCTTCTGAAGCACGGATCGTCTTACTTTCGGATAATCAGGTGATCAGTCTGTAATGTCCTAACCAAACTAGGGATTACAAAGTAATTTTTGTTTTATGTCCCCGCTGGGATTCGAACTCAGGATGCCTAAAGCTCAACCACTGGACCACAAAGGTCGTAATTTCAATTTTAAACCCTACGCATCCCTGTCCCGAAAAAAACCTCGGTCATAAAAAAGATTGGCAACCACTGCGTTTTAACCCTTTTGAATCTTCGACTAATACTTAATGCCTTGATTTTAAATTAGGCGACTGACCAGAATGAAAATTAGTTATGAAGTCTATTTCTGTTTTATTTCAACGTGGGAAAAATTTACTTCTGCTATTAATAAATAATCTTTGAAAATACATTATTTATTGTTGATTACACATTATTTCAAAGAATTTATCTTAGTGGATCTATAACGACCCGAGCTAATAGTAGATAAACTTCGACCACGCCGGCGGTGTCATATTGAGGTGTAAATTTTCTGGTAAGTCATCATCATCAATTTAAGAGCCACGGTCTTGTCGGTGCAGCATTTTCCATTCCAGTCTATCAAAGGCCAATTCCTTGACTTCCCTATAAGACACGACGTTAACCTTTTCTTTAATCTGTTCTATGTAAGCTCTTCTTGGTCTTCCCCTTCCTCTCTTTCCTTCTAGCTTTCCTTCTATGATGTTTTTAATAAATTCGTCGTGTCTTATTCTGGTAAGTAAGTATCAATATTGTCTATCCAGTAGGTTGGCGTCATTCCCAAACATTCGTAAACAAAATAAGACCTAAATAGATCCTATTTTAAATGAGTCTTCTTATTCTTAACGTGTGGGTTGTGAGGTGGAATACCAGCCTCATCAACCTGGTGTCAGGGTTATGATTGAGCCGCCAAAGACCCCTGACATGGCTCATGTAACGATTACTCACTTACATCAATAAATAGTAACCGGGAAGCACGGATCATCTTACTTTCGGACAATCAGGAGATCAGCCTGTAATGTCCTAACCAAACTAGGGATCACAAAGTGATTTTTGTGGTATGTCCCTATTGGGATTCGAAGCCGGGGCCTCCGGATCGTGAGTCCAACGCTCAACCACTGGACCACAGAGGCCGTTTCAGAGTCATTTTCCAGGAATAATCGTACTTAAAGATATTCTATAGAAAGCCCGAATTGCACAATTTATCAGCTCAACGAACCCCAATGCATGTCAGTAACCTCACCTAAACCAAATGAAACAAAATTATCATGCACTTGCATACATTCCTTCCTCGAAAGTAATTATAATATGTGACTGCAACGAACTGAAATCAAAGCAATTTTGTGTCATTACATGCACACATAATATCTATACTTAACATAATATCTATACTTTATCTATACTTTTTACTTTTTGGCAGAAAATCTTAAGAAAAATTCTTGTCGAAATGTCCGTTTAGGATGCTGATCCATGTGCATGTAGTTACTTTATATTTAACGATGTAATGTAGTATCAACGACCATGTCGCACCCACTCCAGTTCAGGTTGGGAACGTTACACTCGAAGTTGTTGACCAGTACATTTACCTAGGACAAATAATCCAGTTAGGTAAGTCCAACTTCGAGAAAGAGATCTCTCGCCGGATCCAACTCGGATGGGCAGCGTTCGGGAAGCTGCGGAATATCTTCTCGTCCAAAATACCTCAGTGTCTCAAGACGAAAGTCTTTGACCAGTGCGTGTTGCCAGTGATGACCTACGGCAGTGAGACGTGGCCGCTTACTATGGGTCTCGTGAGGAGGCTCGGTATTTCCCTGCTCGATCGAATCAGAAATGAGGAGATCCGCAGGAGAACTAAAGTCACCGACATAGCTCGGAGAATCGCAAAGCTGAAGTGGCAGTGGGCAGGACACATAGCGAGGAGAACCGATGACCGATGGGGCGGAAAGGTTTTGGAATGGCGACCACGCGTCGGACGACGCTCAGTGGGTAGGCTCGCTACAAGGTGGACCGACGATCTGGTGAAGGTCGCGGGAAACCGCTGGATGCGGTCAGCGCAGGACCGATCGTCGTGGAGATCCTTGGGGGAGGCCTATGCCCAGCAGTGGGCGTCGTACGGCTGATGATCTGTATCCCCCAAGGGGTGCGCAGATGTGTATCCTCGCTAGCTGTGTTTAAGTCCCATGTACGGTCACGAGCATTAATATGTATCCACTTTGGTACCATGTCACATAATCACATTAACTTTTTTGACAAATTGAACTGCAAGTCTCACTAAATGTCAAATATGTTAGTGCGACAGAGTCCTAAAGTGGATATTAGAACACAATTCCTGGAAATTACGTGACATCAACCAAGTATATATAAATCGACACTTACGGTGATATTTTTTTTTGTATTGCACCATCCCCCGCATTGGAGCAGCGTGGTGGAGTATGCTCCATACCCCCTCCGGTTGTTTGAGGGGAGGCCTGTGCCCAGCAGTGGGACGTATATAGGCTGTTTATGTTATGCTATGCACTATCCCGCGCTCCAATACATAAAGTTCTTTCACCCTAAGGTTGCCTGGGAGAGACTGCAATAACGCCGACTGTTGTGCTTATTTTATCCGTTTGTATATGTCCTTTACTTGTGTCTTTGTGCAATAAAGAATTATTGATTGATTTTAAAATGTATGGGATTGACATTGTTACGTTATGTCAATTCTATGCATTTTTATCAAATTTTGGACTCAGATAAGATTCCTGGGTTGCTGAGGTTGCTCACCCACCTCACAACGGAAAAACCAAAGTAACCTGATGCTATTATGCGAACTCCACTCCCAGATATAATTTGAGACATTGGTTTTGTGGTTTTTTTCTATCATAACATTATGCTAGGGTAGTCAAAGGTACATTCATCGCAAGATCGACTAAGTACCCGCACGTGACAAAATGTTATTGTTTATGGAACAGACTTTTTGGCGGGAACGGGACAGTTATTTTCTTCATTGAATAATCTAAATAATTAATACGAAGTGGTGTTTTGTGGTTAATGATCGCATTAAGTTAGTCGGAAAACATTCGGGATATTCAATAAACAAAGTGTACCTATCTAGTTTCGCTTCGTGCCAAGAAGCCGCTTTATAACTTAAAAGTTTATGCGGACTTTTGAGTTAATTCGTTTGGGGTTCGGAGTAGGAGTCAGCTCCGAGGGTGGGGGCTTAGGTTTCATCATTAATCGTTATCACCTTTCATCATTTCATTATCATCATCAAGAAAAAAAATACATAAGACATGACTATATGGGCATAGTTCCCTTTGCCTTGCCCTTCGTGGAAAACCGAAACAAAAAATAATATGGAAGAAAAAATCTAGTTTTCTAAATTCGACACGTTATTAAATCCAATTCTACGTATTCATTACCAAACGCGTTGAGCATCTACATATTACGTTCGTTTGAATGTGTTTGTGGGTTCAATCACTTTTAGGTCCCCGACCTACTGGCTGGCAGAACCGACGGTTTTTTTTAAATTTTTTACGTACATCTGAGGAAGGTGACCTATCTAAATAAACTGCTCTAGCACGATGACCTAGGTAAACAAAACTCTGTTGACCATTCAAATCTGATGACTATTTCAATTTTGCCGTGTTTTTTTGATGTTATTAAGTATTTTGTTTACAATAATAACCTTAATAATGTAGATTTTAAATGTTATTACCGTATTCGACGACTCAACTCATCTGTCGTGTGGATTGTGAGGTGAATTACCAACCTCATCAACCTTGGTGTCAGGGTTATTATTGAGCCGCCAAAGGCCCCTGACATGGCTTATGTAACGACTACTTACTTACATCAGTAAGTAGTAACCGGGACCAATGGTAAACGTACCTTCCGAATCACGGATCATCTTACTTTTTGGACAATTACGGCGGCTGCGGCTGCGGAATTAGGAAAGCGGCGTAAGTATCAGGGTCTGGGTGCAGGTTATTTTTTCTTGCCTTTTGCTGTAGAAACGTTGGGGTCCAGAAGCACGTCAGTTTTGAGAAATAAAGTATCTTAACCTTAACCTTTTAAAGACAATTTCAGCTTGCCTCATCGGGGCAACTTCCGACCCTAGAGCAGGCAGTTATTTTGTCCAAAGGGTAAGTTTGGCGGTGCAGAGGGGTAACGTGGCCAGTATTTTGGGGACTTTGCCTCGATATGGGGAGCTGGAGGACATTTTTTATTTATAGCTTTTTATTATTTTTTTATGTTTTGTTTTTAATAATATTGTGTGTTGTTACAATTGTAGTTGGATGGAATGTACTTGTTTATGTATTTTTATTTAATAAATAATTTTATTCATCTAAAGAACAACATTGCTATTTGTCATTTGTTGACATTGCGCACTTACTTTCATATGCGCATAAATAAATACTGCAATTTGCAATATTTGTTTTTTTAGATGAATCGGGTCGTGTACTAGGTACAAGATAAATTATGACATTCTGATTACTAAATAAAGACAGATCTGAAACTAATGAAAACCATTTTCTTTTTTCTATTTAAGTTATTTACGATGACCAAATTGGAGATGTCCTTCGAAAAGGTTTAATACGATCTACTCTGAACCGGCGTGCGTGTATGAAGCGATTGATGAATGTGGAGGAAGCAAGAGAAGTGTGTCAGGATCGAAGCAAATGGAATTCTATAGTCTCTGCTCACCCCGGTGGGAAATAGGCGTGAGGTTATGTATGTATGTATGTATGTTATTTACGAATTTTTATCAAGAAAAACATAATATAAAGTCAGTCATTCTATCACGTTTTTCTATGACGTCATAGTGTGTGTGCTTTTTCATACAAATTACATAGTAATTACGACCCGCCGCCGTCGCCGTGCGACGCTCACTGCTGGGCACAGGCCTGCCCTCAATCAACCGGAGGGGGTATGGAGCATACTCCACCACGCTGCTCCACTGCGGGTTGGTGGAGGTGTTTTTACGGCTAATAGCCGGGACCAACGGCTTAACGTACCCTCCGAAGCACGGAATCATCTTACTTTTTCGGACAATCAGGTGATTCAAGCCTGAAAAGTCCTTACCAAACAAAGGACAGTCTCACAAAGTGATTTCGACAATGTCCCCATCGGGAATCGAACCCGGACCTCCAGATCGTGACCGTAACGCTCTAACCACTAGATCACGGAGGCTGTTACTGTTTTCAATATTTGAATATTATTTTTCTCTTTCTAACTCTAAAAAAAAAATTAAAAACATAACATAAGCTGACAACTACATCCCGATTGGGGTAGTCAGAGGTACACCCATCGCCAGATGAACTAAGTACCCACACCTCACCGAGCTCTCTGTTACACCAACGTGATAGGTAATGAGCCGTATCGCCGTCTATAATGAAGTCTACAACTAAAAAATAAAAAAAACTTACCTACATTTTCAAAACACCAGAACAGCAATGCAATTACGAGTAACTTATTACCCAAATAACACTACACAACCTTAATTATCTTAAACATTTAGCTGCGCAAGCGCACGTCCTTACAGTGTGCAATGACAATATGCACGATATCACCAAACGTATAACATTGTCTAACCTCAATGACTTTGCCTATGTCTAGGTCATACGTTTAGTCTAAGTCTAAATTTAAATAGAATCCGCTGAGCTCTACACACACACTACACACTTACATAATACACACTCACACACTAATATCCACACTTACAAATTTTAGCTAACTCACAGTTTTGTTTTGTTAGGTACCTATATTCACTATCTTATGTCTAGTAAATTATTCTACGTTTTATTATGATTAATTAAATACCACAAAATATAAAAAAATACAAAAAATTGACGTCAAATTATTTGCTCATATAAAATGGTTCTTCACACAATTTTTTTTCACAACATAAACAGACTTTAAACGTCCCACTTTTAGGCACAGGCCTTCTCCATCAACCGAAGGGAGTATGGAGCATACTCCACCACGCTGCTTCAGTGCCGGTTGCCCAGTTTGTGGAGGCGTTTGGGCTAGAAGCTCGCGACCAACGGTTTAACGTGCCTTCCTAACCCCGCAATCATCATACTTTTTCGGACAATCTGGTGATTCAACCTGCAGAGCCCTGGCTATAAATACTTATACTTAAATATAATAGTCACTAAAAAAGAAAAAACTCACACACTAAAAGTTTCTAAGTGTATGTAGTGAGTTTTATGTATGGGTGATAATAATGGAATTCACACTAATCTAAAAAACACTTATGTGTAAAGAACTAACAAATTGGTCCGTCTTTTATAGTTATAAAAGTCGTAAGTAGCTTCCTAATACATACATACATAAACTCACGCCTATTTTTATCGAATTCCATTTCCTTCGATCCTGACACACTTCTCTTGCTTCCTCAACATTCATCAATCGTTTCATACACGTCTTTTCTAAGGACATCGCGAATTTGGCCAATTTGGTTCGTCCTTCTAGCTTCCTAATAGTTACATTAAATGTGTAATGTGTGTGTTGTGTGTGTGCTTCTAATGTTTACGAAAAGAATACATGTGTGTGGATGTGTGTGTACGTGTGGGTGTTTAAACAAAACTAACCTGCTTCAATATATATGCCAGTAGAGTAGTCACAAAACTAATAGGTATGCCTAATGTAAACAATCTTATATATGTGTGTGGGTATTGTGTGGGACTTAAGACGGAACGAAAGAATATCAGCGCCTGAAGGACGTAATTATCAATCCGATGACCCGATTACTCTAGCCATAGAGGCGGCCAATCAGCTCGCGACAACAAACGCTTCGACAAACAAACAAACATCCGTCTTGCTTTTTTTGTAATTGTTTAGTGGAAAATTGATATTATGCTATTGTCTTTTGTTTTGTGTGTGGCGCCCTTTTAAAATAAACTATTTCTATTCTATTCTATTCTATTCACTTCATAACCCCGACACCGATTCCGGCTTGGTCCATTTTCCCTTTTAAATAAAAAAAATAATAATAAAAAATAAAATAAAATAATGTTTATTGTGATACACAGGTTTACATAACACAATTATAAAATAAAGTTTTCCATCACAAAAGGTAACAAGCTCAGCATATGCCGAGATGAAATATCTCGACGCTGGTTTTCAGCCTGCACCTGTGTTGGTGAAGGCCGATAATCTATAGGAAATAAACATTCTCTCTCTCTCTCTCTCTCTCTTAAACAGTTGTTCTAAACAATGGCCTGTTGACCGAGTCACGGCCACGACGTATGACGTACCTAACTCGAGAGTGACCTTGTCTATTGGCGATCGAAGTGTGCGTCTGCGCATGCACAAACTAGGTATACCTACTAACGACAGCGTTTGTTGCGCCTCATATATGTTCGCATATTTATGCCGTTTATATTCTGTGTGTATATACCTGTATGCGAAAGTTGATGGTAGGGCTGGCAGAGGAAGACCGAGAAGGACTTACATTGACCAAATTGGAGATGTCCTTAGAAAAGGTTTAATACGATCTACTCCGAACCGGCGTGCGTGTATGAAGCGATTGATGAATGTGGAGGAAGCAAGAAAAGTGTGTCAGGATCGAAGCAAATGGAATTCTATAGTCACTGCTTACCCCGGTGGGAAATAGGCGTGAGTTTATGTATGTATGTATGTATTATGCCTCTACCTACCCATTCGGGTAAATAGGCGTGATGCTCAGTTACTTTATTGATAGTGTAAAAACCAATAGTATGGATGGGCTACTGATACTATCGATTAATCATTTAGATCAATGGGACTTTCGAGGTTACTTTCCTCAAAAACAATAATAGATGGCGCTGTACATAGTTTTCTACGTTTAACCTTTTAATTTCATGGACAACAGACATAAAAACAAAAAAAAATGAAAATGCATCTTTTATCTTTGTTTTTGGGTATAAATGATGACCCGTTTTATAACTATCCATAGTACTACCGATAACTTATAGTATTATATCTTCTTCTTTTTCTATCGTGTGGGTTGTGAGGTGGGTTACCAACCTCAGCAACCCTGGTGTCAGGGTTATTATTGAGCCGCCAAAGGCCCCTGACATGGCTCATGTAACGATTACTCACTTACATCAGTGAGTAGTAACTGACGGCTTAACGTGCCTTCCGAAGCATCTTCTTTCGGACAATCAGAATCAGAAACATTTATTCAACGTAATTATCATGGATAAACTTGTTGAAGGGCAATGTAACAATTTTTAAGTTTGCTGTGTAATTTTAATTTTACTTTATTTTTAACTTATGAACGCCGTAATTGTCATATATATTAGTCACAATACCATAACCTTCTAAATGTAAAAATGTATGTGATGTAACTCTACTTTATAAATAAACAAATAAATAAATAAAGGTGATCAGCCTATTAGTATATAGTATCGATGATTTTCAAAGTCAACAATTGATAGTCAAACTATCGATAGTTCGACAACACTACTTTCAGCGCTATATTTTCCGCTGTACTGCTTAGCAAACATGACCTTTATCGCTAGAATTATCCCGTTATGACGTCACGGTGTGAATGCTCTGCCGGTCTAGACTGGGGTCATGGCTAGTTGGCTAGACGCGCACGTGTCTCGATAGGTCAGGATCGAGGCCAGATTAGACACTCAAACACAGAACAGCGGGCCTAGCATCGTAAGCACGCGACTCTTTCTCGCCGCGACAGAGATCGTCTGTCTCTTTCTGTGCAGTACTGTGAGAGAGTGACGGATGACGTATGTCGAGGCGAGAAAGAGTCGTGCGCTTACGGTGCTAAGCCCGCAGGTTAAAGAAAAAAATCTAATTACGCGACTTGTGCTAAGGCTCTTTTATCTCAGGACATCCACAACCACCTTATGATCATTCTAATCTTCTATTGTGTGGGTTGTGAGGTGAATTACCAACCTCATCAACCCTGGTGTCAGGGATATTATTGAGCCGCCAAAGGCCCCTGATATGGCTCATGTAACGACTACTTACTTACATCAGTAAGTAGTAACCGGGATCAACGGCTTAACGTGCCTTCCGAAGCACGGATCATCTTACTTTTTGGACAATCAAGTTAGATAGGTACTTAAGTACTTACAGAGAACCATCTCTCTAGCCTTATCCCGTTTTTCACAGGGTCCGCTTACCTAACTTGAAGTTTTGACAGGTCCGTTTTTTTACAGAAGCGACTGCCTGTCTGACCTTCCAACCTGCGAAGGCAAAACCAGCCAAAAACAGCTTAGGTCACATACCTCCGGAAATGCTTTTTCGGGAATGTGGGTTTCCTCACGATGTTTTCCTTCACCGCTGAGCCAAACATGAATTCGATAACAAATAGACGATCATTTGTTTAGGCCTGTGCTGGATTCGAACCTGCGACTTCAAAGTGAGAGGGAAGCGTTCTACCAACTGGGCTACCACGGCTTTTAAGTGCTTATAGAGAATAAATAAAGGAATCTATTCTATGCCTAAAGGTTAACATAACATGAGCTCACGACTGTAACCCAATCGGGGAAGTCAGAGGTAAATCCATTGTAAGATGAACTACGTACCCACACGCCTCACCAAGCTGCCTAAAGGTTGACTGGAAGAAAATGCTACCTTGGCAATAAGGCTGCCTTTTGTATCAATTGTTTGTCTGTAATTGTTTATATAATAAATAAAGTATTGTAAAATATTGTATTGTAATACCTACATTAGCCTCTTTCTATCCTCAGATATTTACTAACTTCACAACTCAGAAACTCACACACACATAAACCGCCTCAGTCTATTTACGTGCGCATGCGCAACACATGGGCCGAATAAACAATCGTGGCTATAAATCATGAGTCATGCGTCTGAGTTGGTCAGACTAGATGCCTAACCTATCACAACGTCCGGTCTAGAGCGACCCGGTGACCTTCACAGTCTAGCGGACATTGACACTAAAGCATAGAATAAGGAATTTACGCAGAACGGCAACTCTTTGTTACCAGCGCTGAGATAGGTAGAAAAGTGACTAATAGGAAGTATGCTTCGGCGATTCCCGGATCCAGGCGACACAGTGGACAAGATGGAACACCGTTGGGTTTTAGTGGGTATACCTGGTGGCGAGTCCCACGTAACCACGCCCCCCCGGGCAGCGTGGTATGCGTAACGATTTCCCAACGTAAAAAAAGTAGGGAAGTGACAGTGATAAAAATATATGAGATTCACATCACAAGGCCCCTGGTGCATATACTTATTATTATTTAAGCTGTGTTTCTCATGAATGTAGGATTTACTACAAGAATTTTCTTACAGCAAATACTAACATGGAATGGATGTGAAACGTGGACACTGACACAGAAAGACAGAGAGAGACTCGAGGCCTTGAAATGTGGTGTTGGAGGAGGATAGAAAGAATAAGTTGGACTGAAAGAGTTACTAATGAGGAATTGCGAGTAAGAGTAAAGGAAAAGAGGCAAATATTGAGATATATTGAGGACAGAAGAGGCAAGATGATTGGACACTTAATAATACACGACGAATTTATTAAAAACATCATAGAAGTGAAACTACAAGGAAAGAAAGGAAGGGGAAGACCACGAAGAGCTTACATGGAACAGATTAAAGAGAAAGTGAACGTCGTATTTTATAAGGAAGTAAAGGAATTGGTCTTTGACAGTCAAGAGTGGAGAATGCTACACCGACAAGAGCGTGGCTCTTAATTAAGTGATTATGAAATCCTAATAAGTATAATAACATATTTATGTTAGAAGAAGAGGCCTACACTAACCTGTACTGGGTTAGTTTTCCCTTCGCGAGTTAGAAGGCCAAACAGGCAGTCGCTTCTGTAAAAAACCGGTCAAATCTTCAGGTTAGGTAAGTGGACCCTGTGAAAAACGGGTTAAGGCTAGAGAGATGATGTTAGAAGAAGGCCTGGGTGTGCAAACCGAAGTCAGAGCCAAGATATTTTAAAGACAGGCCAGGTCAAGAGTACTCCAAACCGGCTATCATCATCATCATCATCAGCCGTATGACGCCCACTGCTGGGCATAGGCCTCCCCCAAGGATCTCCACGACGATCGGTCCTGCGCTCCCCGCATCCAGCGGCTTCCCGCGACCTTCACCAGATCGTCGGTCCACCTTGTAGCGAAATTACCGATGGCCGATGGGGCGGAAAGGTTCTAGAATGGCGACCACGTGTCGGACGATGCTCAGTGGGTAGGCCCGCTACAAGGTGGACAAACCGGCTATATCATGAAATATTACCATTTCATGAAATGATCGAACACATCATGAAATTACCAATTCCAAGATCTGGTCACGACATGTATATTATGTAGATTACCTACTTCTAAAACCATGTTATTCTATGTCAGAGTCATTGACCGCTAGATATTTGGAGGTTACTGTTGACACCTCTGTTGTGGTTATGTTGTGGTAGGTCATGGTGATTGATGATCATTGCCTCTTGTAGTCTTCATTAGGTTTTGCTGAATAACCTAGACTCATCAATCACCCATTATACTTACTTAAATGAGGAAAACAAGGGTAGAATTTAGTGCACTTTACCACCAATCCGCAGTAAACGTTTCGTCTCTTCCTTTTTGATGCGAACAGCGAAGGATTGGACCTGTCTGCCGTCGTCTGTTTTTTCAAATCGTCATAATCTGGGAGTCTTCAAGGTTTCGGTCAAGTATTTAATACCATCTGCGGCAAATCTACATAAAAAAGAGTCTTCAAAAAAAGAGGCTAGAGTGAATAGTGAATAACATTTGCTAAAAACACAATTACAAAAGGCCGGTCCCTATGAGAACACATAACATGCACTGAGTAGAATTACATGCATCGCAAGATGAACTAAGTATCGCCTGACCGAGCTTTCTGTTAGAGCAAAGTAATAAATAGGTGGTGAGCCGTATCGCCGTCTGTAAGGGTCGAGGCAACAGTGTTAGTGAAAACTGCACTTGAGATAAATTAATAACACATTGGTATTATATCATTGAGAATATCAAGAGGGAATAAAGAGGGAATTTTTCCATAAAAAATAGCATGGAAATGCTGCACCGACAGAGCGTGGCTCTTAAATTGATGATGATGATAATGGTATTATATACCAAAGATAAAATATTAATATGGAAATGATAGAACAGACCACAGAATATCATGTGTTCGCTGATAGATGTTAGCGCCTATGGGCAGAGTGCTTGGCATTTTGCGAGAAGATTAATTGATTCTTTTTCTATTCTTGTTTGTATTAATTTGCCTTTTAATTTCAATTTTGTAATTTTGCGTGCACTACTTTGATATTGTTTTTGTCTTGATTATTTTTTCATTATTTTTTTTTCCCTCAGATGGCATTTTTTTTTAAACTTATTTGTGTATTGTGTTTCCACTATATAGCTCATTAGGTTACTCTCTAACGCTGTATGTACCTTTGTTAATAAATAAATAAACAAAAAATGTCTATGTATGAACCTAGGACAACATTTGTTCTAATGCCGACCTAAACTAACCTAACCTAACCTAACCTTGTAGGTCTAGCGATCATTGACTTAACGCACACAAACAAGTGTATTAAGAACAAAAACATTCGTCGGTTCTTAGAACTTTAATATGCTCCTGCGCATTAGCAGCGTAAGTGTAGCTAATCTATCGCGCAGAATATTTATTGTGATGCATTAAAAATGCTTTAAATATAAAAAAAAAGAAATACGAAAAATAAAAATACAATAAAAAATATTGTAAAAAAAATATGAAGGGGACAGGGAGCTCCAATTTGAACCCCGGTTCAAGAGTTGCAGCAAAGAATTATTTTTCACTAACACAGTTAACTCTGTCTGATACGTGTCACCTCTTATTATATTGGTCTAACAGAAAGCTCGGTGAAGTGTGGGTACTTAGTTCATCTTGCGATGGACGTACATCTGTCTGACTACCCCAATCGGGATACAGCCCTGAGCTTACGTTATGTGTTATATTTCTGCGGAAATCTGAAGAACCAATGGTCATATCGTCATTATGTATATTCTCGTTATATGGATATTCTCACTATATGAATATCCTCATCATATGGATATTCTCGCCAAATGGATATACTTGTCATATGGATATTCTTGTCATATGGGTATTTTAGTCATATGGATATTCACGCCAAACGGATATACTTGTCATATGGATGTTCTCGTCATATGGATATTCTTGTCATATGGGTATTTTAGTCATATGGATATTATCGCCAAATGTATATACTTGTCATATGGATATTCTCGTCATATGGATATTCTTGTCATATGGGTATTTTAGTCATATGGATATTCTCGCCAAATGGATATACTTGTCATATGGATATTCTTGTCATATGGATATTCTTGTCATATGGATATTCTTGTCATATGGGTATTTTAGTCATATGGATATTCTCGTCAAATTGATATTGCTCATGTAAGTAAGACGAACGACCGACCTCATCAACCCTGGAACTATTACTATTTGGAACAATCAAACGTACTCGTAATAATAACCCAGGAATCAGGCGTGTGGCGTCATGCGATTTCAATACAATAGATTTGTTTTGGACAACGCCCCTAAAATGAAGTCAATGACTTACATTTATTGTGTTTACTAATTGTGCTGAGTAACTTATAGTATTTTGAGTCAACTGTACATTTATTGTATCGGGAACTAAATATAGAAATATTTTCAAGAAATACAACAAACTCAACTAAAACAACTATTAGAACTTCTAATTAGCAAATGTGACCATCACTAGTGAATACCTTAATGATACTGATGTTACAATTTGAAAAGCTTCCTTGTCTCTTTTAAACTTCTATTTTGTTGTGCCTGAAAGGGTCTATGTTGTGAAACTCATATGTAACTTACAACTTGTACACCATCATAGTATGCAAATAAAGAATATTGAACTCCCTAGCATTATTCCGTTTTTCACGGGGTCCGCTTAGGTAACCTGAAGATTTGACAGCGACTGCCTGTCTGACCTTCCAACCCGCGAAGGGAAAACCAGCCCAATACAAGTTAGGTCACATGCCTCCGAAAATGCAATCAATCAATCAATCAATCAATAATACTTTATTGCACAACGACATATACAAAGGACATAAACATACGAATAAAAACATAAGTACAATAGGCGGCCTTATTGCTAAATAGCAATTTCTGCCAGGCAACCTTAGGCATTTCTCGGGAACGATGTTTTCCTTCACCGCTGAGCACTTGATAAGCATTTATGATCCAAACAAGAAAAGAAATACAATAAACTGTTAAATAAATAAAGAAATGAGTATGAAGAGTTTAATCACAGGATGGCCGATCTCAGCGCTCCCCATTTGTCCGGCCAAGTAGTTAATGTTATGTATTCGTTACGAAGAAAGGTATCCCATTCGTCGCTTGAGTAAAGGCCAAGATCCATCAAGTCTAGTGGTTAGAGAGGGTCACGATATGGATTTGAAAGAATTAATCGACCCTAGTGGGTCGATAGCGATAAGCGCTGAATGAGGAAATCGTCGACCATGCCGGCGGTGTCGGTATCGGGGTCCTGAAACCCAAACATGAATTCAAACTCTTTGAAATCGAATTCGCTGCCCCACAACCTAAATTTATATAATTACAAATAATTTACCAGGAAAAGTATTCGATTAGCGCTTGTAATGTACATAAAATTTAAATAATGTGTACATAATGGGCCATTATATTACTGACCTCTGACTGCTTATCTATAATTTTATTTATTAACTTAACTGTTACATTTGTCTCTGCTTGTGTAGTTATATCAAAAGTATTAAGGTCCGTTATAGCTCTAACAGCCTTTTGGCCTGTTGAGCTCATGATCCGGAAGTCCCGATTGACATATCACGAAAATAACTTAAAAAAATAAATGTTAGTATGATTGACAAATGCTAAATGATTAAAAACTGAGCGATTTTGTGATCCCTAGTTTGGTTAGAACATTACAGGCTGATCATCTGATTGTTCGAATGTAAGATGATCCATGCATCGGAAGACATGTTAAGCCGTTGGTCCCGGTTACTACTTACTCAACAGTAACCCTGACACCAGGGTTGATGAGGCTGATAATTCACCTTACAACCCACACGAAAGAATCAGTATGGGTCTGAAGTTTTCTTCATAATCTAGTCAGATTTTTTCAGCAAATCTACAAAGATTTGCCGCAAATGGCATTAACTACTTGGCCGAACAAATGGGTAGCGCTGAGAGCTCTCACCCGATATAGAATTTAAGAAAACAGGCTTGAGGGTGCCCAGTTGGGATCGAGTCAGAAATTGAACAAGTTTGAAACACGAACAGACAAACATTGTAGCGTATTTCTTTGCAGTGGCAGTGCGGTGGGAATATTTTTAGGTCTTTGTTATGTTAAAATCTAGGTATTTTAGGTCATTAGCCAGACCTTGAGTGGTTTGTCGAACCTTAGCCTTGGTTTCGTAAGGATATTAGACTGTACACTTGAATGGCTCATTTTTGTGTTTACATAAATATTATTCCACTCATTTTATGACTTTCGTAATGTATGTACATTTTATCGACACAGTATTGCGGCCTCCGTGGTCCAGTGGTTGAGCGTCGGGCTCACGATCCGGAGACCCGGGTTCGAATCCCGGTCTCAGACATATCACAAAAATCACTTTGTGATCCCTAGTTTGGTTAGGTTATTACAGGCTGATTGACTGATTGTCCAAAAAGTAAAATGATCTATGCTTCGGAAGGCGCGTTAAGCCGTTGGTCCCGCTTTCTACTTACTGATGTAAGTAAGTAGTCGTTACATGAGTCATGACAGCCTTTGGTGGCTCAATAATAACCTTGACACCAGGGTTGATGAGGTTGGTAATTCACCTCACAACCCACACGATAGAAGAAGAAGCTTCTTTGCTTGTGAGTAAAGAAATAGTTATTTGTTACACAAGAATAGAAAGTTATGTTTTATACATGAGTTCCAAGTTTAAATTACGAACTAGTGAAGTAGCCTAGAATAGGTTAGTTTCCAACTAGTCAAATCAGATACTTTTTCATCATCATCATCAGCCGTATGACGCCCACTGCTGGGCATAGGCCTCCCCCAAGGATCTCCACGACGATCGGTCCTGCGCTGCCCGCAAGTTACTTTTTACTAAACGTCAAAACCCGAAATGACTATGAAAGTATGAAAAAGCAACTTGTGTTGTCAGAGACTTTTTGTAATAATTTCTTTTTATTTTGGTGCAATAAAGTGTATTTGTATTGTATTGTATTGTTGTCATAGAAAAAACGTGACAAAATGTCGCACTTAATATTACATTTTTTTATTAAAATTCATAAATAAGTTAAATGGAAAAAAGACAAGCTGCAAGTTGTCTTTGATTACTTGTGGCTCTGCCCACCCCATTTGGGATTACGGGCGTGAGTTTATGTATGTATGTGTATGTATGGAAAAAAGAAACCCTTTTTTGTCACCTTTAGATATGGTTTTACTTAGAAATTAGAATTTCATCATTTATCTTTGATATAGGTATCCTAGAAAAAGATTTCGAGTGATTATAATATAAGTAGTTATTTAATTTTACGGGTTATAAAACAAATTTCCTCTGTTGTGAAATATAAAAAAAAATCACCTCTGCCAGCGAAAAAAGTTTTTTAACGTACCTAATTGGGCTAGTCAAAGGTACTTACATCCATCGCAAGATGAAATGAATACCCAACCTTCACCAAGCTTTCTGCCATAATATATATTAAAAAAAAAACATTACACTCCTTAGGCAGTCGGGTGAAAATACAAAATCATTCTGTTAAAAATATAATAGAATAGAATAGAATAATTATATTTGCTTGGATACATGGTTTTACAAGATGGTCACAATTTTATGTAATAATTAATTAATTAATTATTTTTTATGAATAATTTATATACTTATATAAGTGATTGTAGTCTCCTCTCAAACATAACACGTTTCTTGCTTATTTTCTTCTTTCTCCTATTTGTCTCTCTGCACACCCCTGTAGCGATCACTAGCGTGAGTTAACACAATTAATATAAATGTATGTATGGGTGAATATTAAGCGTATGGCGTGAAGGTCAGAGAAGCATGTTAGATGGGAATGGCCGTTCGGCCATGAACCGCGTTTGGAAGCCTTGAGACGAACACTAAGGAAATCACAAGATGTATTGTAGACATAATGTCGACTATATATCGCACTAGAGTTATTTAAGAGGCTACCTCTGAGGTCCAAACGGCCTATGTGATTCAGCGGTTGAGCGTTGAGCACGATCCCGACGAAAACAGCTTCGAATCCCGGTGAGGACATATCACAAAAAACGATTTATGCTTAATTTGCTAAGGACATTACAGGCTGATCGCGTGATTGCCTGAAAGTAAGATGATCCGTGCTTCGGAGAGCACGTTAAGACGTTGGTCCCGGCTACTATTTATTGATATAATTAAATAGTCGTTACATGAGCCATGTCACGGGCCTTTGACGACTCAGTAGTAACCCTGACACCTTTGATTACTTGTGGCTCTGCCCACCCATTAGGGATTACGGGCGTGAGTTTAAATATAATATGTAGTCAGGTACAAAGAGCAAAAGTTCAGTCACTGTGCCCAGTGAATTATTTTTAAAAACAGTAGTGAAATTATGAACCATTAGTTGTCATAATTATAAAATATATATGTTTTTGGTCTATTACAGAAACGACATGTAAGGAGGTCTTGAGTGCAAACAGTTAATTAAGTGATTACTTTTCAAGAAACTGATTGGACTTTTGCACTTTATCGTTCATCAATCGCAAGATGAACCAAGTACCCACTGTATGTATTGTATCTTCTTCTATCTTCTAGTCTTCTTATCTTATCTTATTAAATATATAAAAGGAGAAACTGACTGACTGACATATCAACGCACAGCCTAAACGGCTAAACGTAGGCACTTGTGGAAGGGACGTAGCTTAGGTACCGTAGAGGTGCACTAAGAAAGGAATTCCCGGAATTCCCACGGGAACGGGAATTAGCGGGAAAATCCTTTTGTATGAAAATTCTAAACCACTTAAGTTAGACGCTTGAAATTTGGCATGCAGGTACCTTAGTTAACTAAAAGCTTAGTTGCAACAGGATATTGCAAAATTCCCACGGAAACGGGAGTTAGCGGGAAAAAACATTTGTATGAAAAAATCGAAACCGCGTAAGATAGATGTTTTCAATCCAGCATGCATGCATACCTTAGTAAATATAAAGTTTAGTTATGGCTGTATTTTGAAAAATGGGAGTTAGAGGGAAGAAAATTTTATGAAAAAATCTAAACTGCATAAGTTAGATGCTTGAAATTTGACATGCACTCCCACACACACAAAGATCTCTCTTTTATAACACGCGACGCGGACGAAGTCGCGGGCAAAAGCTAGTATGGTGTAAAACAACAGTTAGATCATCCGTTTCGCGTTGCAAAGTGTCCTGATTACCATGTTTTGTGGTGACCTTGGTCCTAAGACGGCTGCTGACCTGGTCCCCTTCTTTGCAAGTCTATGATGGAAATGTTTCTTGATGAATTAGTTACATCTTTAGGGTAATAGCCTCTCTTATAACCTGTCTGAAGTTTTACTTGTCATTTGAATTTCAAGAGCGAAATTCATTAGCTTGAGGCCTTAGCCAAGGTGCAGACGATTACGAACGACTGTGGTGATAGATATGTTACGATATTGATAACATAACATAACATAACATAAACAGCCTATATACGTCCCACTGCTGGGCACAGGCCTCCCCTCAATCAACCGGAGGGGGTATGGAGCAAACTCCACCACGCTACTCCAGTGCGGGTTGGTAAAGGTGTTTTTACGGCTAATAGCCGGGACCAACGGCTTAACGTGCCCTCCGAAGCACGATATTATCTTACTTTTTCGGACAATTAGATGCTTCAAGCCTGGAAAGTCCTTACCAAACAAAGGACAATCTCACAAAGTGATTTCGACAATGTCCCCATCGGGAATCGAACGATATTGATATGTCACCATAAAGTGAGAACGTTATATTAACCCCATTAATAATCACTGTTCATCATCATCTCCTTAGCGTTATCCTATTTTACACATGGTCCTAACCTAACCTGAAGATTTGACATGTCCGGTTTTTTACAGAAGCGACTGCCTGTCTCACCTTCCAATACGCGAAGTGAAATCCAGCCTAATACAGGTTAATTCACATACTTACCTCCGAAAATGTGGGTTTCCTCACGATGTTCATTTATGATCCAAACATGAATTCGAAAACAAATTCGAAAATCATTGGTTAACCTGCGACCTCAAATTGAGAGTCAAGTGTTCTACCAACTGGTGCGTTCTATGATAATTATCACTGTAAGTACGTTCATTTCAGTCACTGAGCCCGGCGAATGGTTCGTAAACAGTGGTGAAATTATGAACCATTAGTTGTCATAATATAAAATTTACGTTATGTAGGTATTTTTGATCAATTACAGAAACGACATGTAACCAGGAGGTCTTAAGTGCAACCAGTTAATTTATTACTTTGCAGAAGAAGAGAAGAAGAAGAAGAAGAAACTGATTGGACTTTTGCAGCTTATTGTACATCAAATTCGAAAATACATTCGCCTTATTTAAAAATCTCGAGTATACGAATCGCGATGTTACCTGACCTTGTGAGTACAGTTTTTTTTTTTTTTTTCAAATCTGAGTACGACGCGTCGTCGGCGAGTAGGCACTCCTCAAAAACAATAGTTATGTGACATCATGTCGCCGACCTACGACTACGTTCGCGGACGAACCTTGAAGAGACCTTTTTTTTTTTGACGTGACTTATTGTAGGTTTGCCGCAGATGGCATTAACTACTTGGCCGGACAAAGGTGCCCAGTTGGGCGCGAACCTCGGCTCAGGGCGTCGTCTGAGAGGAAAAAATATTTGAAAGAATTAATCGACCCTAGTGGGTCGATAGCCATAAGCGCTGAATGAGGGAAATCGTCGACCACGCCGGCGGGGTCGGTATCGGGGACCTGAAGTGTTTGAAGAGACCAAAGAACCCACATCTTCATGTAAAAAATAACTGTTATTTTCTGTGAAATGTTACGTTCATTTAAAAAATAACAGTTATTTTTTTTTTGGAATAAACATAAGCTCACGGCTATATCTTTTTTTTGACGTGGTTTATTGTAGATTTGCCGCAGATGGCATTAACTACTTGGCCGGACAAACGGGGAGCGCTGAAGGCTCTAACGGCTATATCCCAATTGTACTAAGGTAGTTAAATTAAACTTTTTCAATAATTGTCATTGTCAGGGCGTTGGTTTCTCAATCTGCAAGTCCTGGATTCGATTTCTAGTAATACTTAACTGTCTTACAACATACTTACATAAAGTACTTCATTATTTTTAAAGCCACGCTCTTGTCGGTGTAGCATTGTCCATTCTTGTCTATCAAAGGCGATGTCTTTGATTTCCGTATAAGACACGACGTTCACCTCTTTAATTTGTTCTGTCTACTCTTCTTGGTTTTCTGCTTCCTCTTTTTCCTTGTAGCTTCCTTTCTGGGTTTTTAACACATATTCGTCGTATCTTTTTAAGTGTCCAATCATCTTGTAACACTTTTTGTCTAACTTATTCTTTCTATCCTTCTCCAACATCCCGTTTGAACTCAGGTATCTCTCTGTCTTTCTGTGTCAGTGTCCAAGTACATCTTAACTCAAGGTGGAAATCAGTGGAAACCTAGTTACATGCCATGAGACAAACCTCTCTTGGTTTAGCAATGCTATGCACCAAAACTGTATCATCATCAGCCCATTAACGTCCCCACTGCTGGAGCACGGGCCTTCCCTATGGATGGATAGGGAGATCGCGCCTTAAACCATCACGCGGGCCCAGTGCGGATTGATGGTTATTAACGATTGCTAATGCAGGCGGGGCCAACGGCTTAACGTACTTCCCGAAGCACGGAGAAGCTCGAGATGAAAACTTTTTTTTTGTGGTCACCCATCCTATGACCGGCCTTTGCGAAAGTTGCTTAATTTCAACAATCGCAGACCGAGCGCGTTTACCGCTGCGCTAAGATTATTGTAGGTTTGCAACAGTGTCGAAACATCGGGAGTCTCATATCCCTGATTTAAACGCGGTAAGAACCCGTTATTATGTGTTTTAATTATGATAATAACCGCGTAAACCTAAAACAATGTATAGATAAGTCTTTGTATTAAGTAAAAAACTTAAAAATGTTTTATAATATGATTATTCAAAATCTATTTCGAACCCAATAAAAACAAAACGCGGTTTACTTTTTCTTAGTCCGTTGCGTGTATGTATGTGTGTATGTATATGTGGGGCGTTTGAACTGCATCTCGCTGCTCTACGGGAGCTTTGCTCGAGGATACACCGCAGGCCACGACAACGTGACAAACTTTAACATTACTTACTTATAATTTATTTAATACATTTCAAATATTTCTTTTATTGACAAAAAGAGTCAGTACACTAGGTCAAAGAGAAATTATGAATTTCTGACTACTAAATAAAGACAGATATAAAGGTGACAAAAAAAGTTTTCTTTTCAACTTACCTATTTATGAATTTTAATAAAGAAAAATTTAATAATAAGTGAGACATTTTGCCACGTTTTTCTATGACGTCTTATGAATTGAACGTACATAAACTGCCTATATACGTCCCACTGCTGGGCACAGGCCTCCCCTCAATCAACCGGAGGGGGTATGGAGCATACTCCACCACGCTGCTCCACTGCGGGTTAGTGGAGGTGTTTTTACGGCTAATAGCCGGGACCAACGGCTTAACGTGCCTTCCGAAGCACGGAATCATCTTACTTTTTCGGACAATCAGGTGATTCAAGCCTGAAAAGTCCTTACCAAACAAAGGACAGTCTCACAAAGTGATTTTGACAATGTCCCCATCGGGAATCGAACCCGGACCTCCAGATCGTGAGCCTAACGCTCTAACCACTAGACAACGGTATTATGTATATAGCTAAGTATGGAAATTATTGTCTCTCTATGATGTCTCTTTCCGTGATAAAATCACGCCTTTTCATCGTAGTTTGGGTTCGAGCACTGGCTCAGGCTTTAACCCACTGACTTCGATTTTATGAGTTCGAATTCATGTTTAAGTCATAGTTAATTAACATCATGTGACATATTTTTTTTGTTACGAGTATAAAAATGTGCCGGTTTCTACTTTTTTGTATTGTTTGTGTGTGTATAGTCTATTATTTATTATTATAGTTTTCTCAGATTATGGTTAGGTATATTTTTATCATAGTATTTATTAATATATGTACGTATAGTATAGAGTATTTATTATATTAACTTTAGTTTTACTTTTAGGTATTTATTTATTTTTTTGTTGCACCATCCCGCATCCAAGTTGTAAATGTTTGTTTCCTTTTGTTGGTAGCCTGGAAGAAATTGCTCTAGAGCAATAAGGCCGCCCAAATTGTACTGTATTCATGTGTTTTGTCTGATTGTTGAAATTTTAGTTCTGTGCTGTATATTTGATTTGATTTGATTTGTTTTTAATTATTTTTTCAGCTTAAGACACTGACTGATGCGGCAGTATTCACCACTTGGCCGGGGAAATGGCGAGCGAGACCGACTGAGCACTCTTGGTTATCAAGAAAAAGTATAAATCTATTCATTTTTACAACCTATGCACTTTTCTGCGCCCGCGGTGTAGTGCGCCGCACTGAGCATTTGCCAAATATTTTTTTCTAAATATGTAACGTCGGTCGTTGACCCCGCCGCCATTATCGGCCGGACGAGAGTTTTAGATCGGCGCGGGCGCATCCCACCGCTCGGCGCGAGTATATTCGCATAATGACACGCACATTGTAAAGTGGCAGTCGTTAAATATATATTAGCAAACCTGAATCGTTTGTGTATACTTTGTGATGCTTGATTCCCAATGAGATCATCAGTAACTCTTGATGACGATATTGTCTATAGCATAATGGTAAATGTATCGCCAATATGTATACTAAGAAGTTTTTGCAGTTTGTCTATGGTATATAGTTTTCCCGCAAACAGCTTTAATTACTTGGCCGGCCAAATGGGGAGCGCTGAGAGTTCTCGCCCGGTGTTTGAGACGCATTGGAGAGATCGCTCAGCACAGGGAGACGTGGAAGCCCTTTTTTTGACGTAACTTATTGTAGATTTGCCGCAGACGGTATTTACTACTTGGCCGGACACATGGGGAGCGCAGAAGGCTCTCACCTGGTACAAAATTAAGACAGGTCTGAGGGTGCTCAGTTGGACGACAACCTCGGCTCTGGGCAGGAGGTTTGAGAGGATATATTTGAAAGAATTAATCAACGCTAGTGGGTCGATAGCGATGAGCGCTGAATGAGGGAAAACGTCGACCACGCCGGCATGGTCGGTGTGGCAGCCCGGAGGTCTTTGCCCGGCAGTGGAACAATCCAGGTTAGTTAAAAAAAAGATGATTTTTTTTCAGGCAATTTGGTGTGCAATGGTTTTATTCAGGTATTCCAGCAGATCATCTCTTGGAATTATAATATCATTATAATAATTTAACAACACACATAAAGTAACAACATCGCGTCTATATCCCCGAAGGAGTAGACAGAGGTGTATAAGTACACCCATTTAAGTTTACCTATTTTAGTTTAATTTGTTGCGCCTAAAAAGTATATTTGCTCAGTATTTCCCAAAATGATCTGAAAGCCATTATGCAGATCGGCGATCGGCGTGTGCGCATGTGATGAGTAAAAATGTTTATAGTTAGTTGTATTTTTGAGACGAGGAAGAGGTATTGACTCCTAAGGGTTCAACAGCCGGCTGATGCTCTCAGATCATAGCCTTTATTGCTCATCATACATACATCCATACAAACATAACACACTTACATACAAACTTATCATACACATGCATAGATGCAGATTGATGTGTGTACTTTTACGTCATCTATATCATATCGTAGTAGGTACCCGATGTCATTGGTTCTTTTTTTTTTTGAAGCGGTTGCAAAAAAAAAAAATATTTCTTTAACAGAGATGCTACATAATAATATTTGCAGTTGTGACCTCCTTATTGTATATTTGCCGCAGATGGCATTAACTCGCACAGAAAAAAAAATAATCGAAAAAAATTCTGACTCGGACGGGACTTAATCCTCGCTATCAACCCACTAGGGTCGTCTAATTCCCGAGATTCGAACCCGGGACCTCCGGATCGTGAGCACAACGCTCAACCACTGGACAACGGAACGGAGGCCGTTTTTTGAGTTTCCCTAAGCACGGGTAAGTGCTATAAAACAAAAATCATTTATTACCAACTTGGCCGGACAAATGGGGTGCGCAGTTAGACTATAATATAGACTTAAACATAGGATATTACAGGCTGATCACCTGATTATCCGAAAGTAAGATGATCTGTGCTTCGGAAGGCACGTTAAGCCGTTTCGTTACATGAGCCATGTCAGGGGCCTTTGGCGGCTCAATTATAACCCTGACACCAGGGTTGATGATACCTCACAACCCACAGATATTTCAATGTCAGCTACCATTTACATTAGTATACCATTAATTGGGTTATATAACACATGGAATATAGTACAAAACTGTGCGGCCTTGTTGCTCTAAAGCAATTTATTCAAGCCACTAGGAGGAATCTACCGTTAACTAAACTTGGATGCGAGATGTCGCAACAATAAAAATATAGGTTTAAAAAGTACATACATAGCCATCTATGGACTTTTTTTTGTCTGCAAATAAATGATTTTTATTTTTATTTTTTATTTTATTTTTTATAGCGGGTCAAACACATAACCCTCCTTTTGCTTCGCCGCAGACCAATTCCTTCACTTCATTGTACTAATACTAATGTTATACAATAGCAGCTTGCACGCAATTACTTTTATAATAATAGGTATCTAGACTTTAAAATTGTCTACAAACATAAACCATTGTTAAATAATAACTTGGGAAGAGCGAAGCCACCTAGACACCACCATCACCAGCCCATTAACGGCACGAGCCTTCCCTATGGATGGATAGGGAGATCGGGCCTTAAACCACCACGCGGGCCCGGTGCGGATTGGTGGTTAGTAACGACTGCTAATGCAAACGGGACCGACGGCTTAACGTGCCTTCCGAAGCACGGAGGAGCTCTAGATGAAAATTTTATTTTTGTGGTCACCCATCCTATGACCGGCCTTTGCGAAAGTTGCATAACTTCAACAATCGCAGACCGAGCGCGTTTACCGCTGCGCCACCAAGCTCCTCACCTAGCACCTACCTACCTAGCCACCTAGCACGAGCAATGTATTGTTTAAATGGCGTGCTTCCACAATTTGTGAAAAAGGTTTTTGGAAGACAAATGAATATTTTTGTATTTGTTGTATTTGTATTATAAGACACGAAAACGCTCACCTTCTCTTTGATCTGTTCCATTTAAACTTTTCTTGGTCTTCCCCTTCCTCTCTAAAAAAAAATAAGTAACAATTAAAAGAAATAAGTAACTATTGGTGCTAATTCGTGCAGACGCCATCTAATTTTATCAGAAATCAGAAACCAGATTAATTTAACCAACATAATTATCGTAGATAAACTTGTTGAAGGTAAATGTAACACTGGAATTTACGTCATTTCGCAAGGTGTTATGGCTGAGGAGAAGAAATGACAAGAAACTGCAACAGCAACACATCTTTTAAAAACCAATGAGGGTATACATTACAAGTTATTTAATAAGTAGAGGAACACATACCAGACATTTTTATCATTTAGGTAATCATTAATCTTATAATAAGCTTTTTTACATAAAGTAAACTTCACGTGAGCTTTAAATTTATTTTCTGACAAATTCAAAATATTATCTGGTATTTTATTGTGTCGTGTTATTTTAAGTTAAACCTGTCATTTTCTTATCCGCTGAAAAAGAAAGGGACGGTTGAAATATTAAAATAAAATTAGGAGGTGTCTGCAGGAATCGGGACCATTATTTGTGATTAGTAGAAATTTTAAAACTTAACACACAAAATCAATGGCCATTAGTCCCCCTATAACAGTTCCTAATAAAAAAAACTATATAAAAACCATCCACACAACACATTGCACGTTAGCAACCTACACCCCACACTTATACTTACAACCTGCACCCCACACGTTCCATTCCCAACCCACAACCCACCCCGAGAACTATTTACACCCCGACCTCGACCTGTCATCCCTTAGGGTCAACCGGGGTGAATGACCGGAACAATACGTCTAGACGATAAGAAACCGGAACCGGAAACTATAGTAGACGTCAAACAAGTTCGGACTTGTACATATACGAAACTAGACAACAGGGTGTTAGTGAAATCGTAACGAATACTGAGAGGGATGATTCAGACCATGATTCTGAGTTAATATCAAGTGGAATTTTCTGTCGCATAATTCATGTTTTTGTTTAGTTTTTTTAATGATTTTCAATACTATACTTTTGCAATGGAAAACTCCACTTGATATTAACTCAGAATAATGAGCTGAATCATCCCTCTCCCCATACTTCACTTCACATCACTTACACCCCATACAAGTACATACAAGCATGTATGGGTGTTAGTGATACCGTAACAAATACTGAGGGGTATGATTCAGACCATGATTCTGAATTGATATCGGAAGTCATTATAATGATACAATCCTTAAGAATCAATCGTTAAGATATCAGTGCTCCCCATTTGTCCGACCAAGTAGTGAAAGCCGAGGCAAATCTTCGATAAGTCATGACAGAGGAAAGAGTCTGCGAATACTTATACTTAACACGCAAGTCCACCTAAAACCTTTGCATAACTTAAACCGCTTATAATAACCGCAAACCGAACGCCAACCCCTTTCGCGTCACACATTCCACCCCCAACCCAATCTTCAAGGCTAGCCCCTTGCGGCATGCACAGTAATCCGCAAGTAAACCTGACCGAACAACCTTGAGCAACTCCACACTATCAATAGACATACCACATATGAGAGAGATGGAAATAGTGCGGAGAGCAAGCGAAGTGAAGTAACTCGCAAAAATAATTTTCGAAGGAATCTAAAAAAAGTTTAGGTAAGTTTAGATTTGTATTTTGCGCTATATTCAACAAAAAATATACCACATTAGTTACAACAACAAACCACGTTTGAATTCGACGAAAAAAAAAACATGTTATCACAATAGTGCCATTGGTCCCGGTTAACTGATGTAAGTAAGTAGTCGTTACATGAGTCATGTCAGCGGCCTTTGGCGGGTCAATAGTAACCCTGACACCAGGGTTGTTGAGGTTGGTACTCCACGTCACAACCCACATGATAGAAGATTACAATAGTTATTAATTTATTCAACAATTTATTTTACTTAGAAACAAAAATATAATTACAGATAGGAAAATAAATATATATATAATATTATGTAATAAGTAAATGCGTAAAATATTGCTGTTTTAATACTGCAGAACGGCCTGATAAATTGTAAGTTTTTTAACTTAGTTTAGGCATCAACCCAAAAACTATGCCAACAATCGATGCAAGTAGTCATAGTTGTTTGTGAAGGGAATAAATATTTATCATTTCATTTTAATTTAAATTAACCAATAGTTTATACCTGGTATTACTTAGTATTCGCGAGGAGAAGAAATCTGTTAATCGAGCCTTACATCCCAACAGGGGATAAAATACAATACAATACAATACAATAAGACGCTTTATTGCACATATAAACACGACAATAAAAACAATTACAAATGTGACAATAGAAGTACAATGGGCGGCCTTATTGCTAAATAGCAATTTCTTCCAGGCAACCTTAGTGTGAATGAACTTGCTACATATTGGAGTCGGGGAACAGAAGTTAATTACTATAGCATTACTTTAGTGTTAGTAGTTTTTAATCCGTTTTATAACGTGGCAATTTAAATCTACCTCTCTATCCAATGGTCCCACTTTTTTTTATCTAACATTCGTCAGAAGCCTGAAAACTAGTTAGAAACTAAGTTACATAAGTGCGAATAGTGGCGCATAGATGTCGTGTGTGTCAGAGAGAGATGGAACAATAACATAAGAAAGGCAAGGTCGGCGGGCAGTGGGTCAGCCGTCTAGGACGCGTCTAGCACGCACACTAGTGCCGGTAGCGTCAGCAAAATCAATGGAGAAACTATTCCAACTAAAAAAACAAACAAAAAAATTACAGAATCACGACTATCATTTCAATTTAAATTATTTATTTCAGATTAATATCCATAATTATAAGTACATTAGATAAGATTCCATTATTAAAATTAAAATTCAATTAAATTCTAAATAATTATTAATTTATTTATTTTATTTTTTATTTACTTATTTATTTTATTTTTTTAATTGACTTTCGGTTATTATTGTTGCGTATAGCAAACAAAAATAAAATATCCTGCGTGGATCATATATTCACATCCAGCCACTTACGACTCATGCCACAAGACCGACGATGACGACGGGGGCTCGACGTACGACTTTCGGTTTAAGTCCCAAAATGATCTTTTATACTGAAAATACCTAAATACAATTCATCCGTGCTTCGGAAGGCAAGCTAAGCCGTTGGTTCTGGACTACTAGCCCAAACACCTCCACCAACCCGCAGTGGAACAGCGGGGTAGAGTATGCTCCATACCCCGTCCGGTTAATTGAGGGGAGGCCTATACCCAGCAGTGGGTGGGGGTGGTCACATTTGCTGTTTATGTTATGTAATGTACAAAACATGACTAAAAACAGCATAATAAGTACTCTTGAACTAGCATTTCATTAAAATGTTTTTAATTTGCAATTGCAATTCAAGCAATTGTTTAATACAGAACCCTTTAAAACTTCAAACTTCTATTACAAACACCCTCTTTCTCAAGCCCGGTTAAATCTTACTCTAGATTTGTCTTCTATCCGTACCGTACAGTGCTCGGGCTAGTAAGGGTACGCACACACTGACGCGGCCGATCGTGTGTGCGGTCAAGGCGAGTGGGGCGATAGTGCGTCCTAAGGTGTAGCTGAGACCCCGAGAGGGTGAGAGCCTTTGTCGGAGGACAAATTGAGGGGAAAAGAGGAAAATTATGGCTTCTCGACTTACGTTGGTTGATTTCTTCGAAACGATTGTGTATTGTTAAGTGTTAAAGGATGACTTATACGAGTTGATACTTTATGTAAATAGTAAGAAGTGATTTAATCTTTTAAGCGACATCGGCCCCGATTCCTAACACATCCTAATTTAATTTTCAGTTATACCCGTCATTTTCTTATCCGCCGAAAAGGAAAGGGACGGATGACTGACAACTATTTCCTATACTGTATCCCTATGCAAGGGTACATACAACATACATAAACAGCCTAATACGTCCCACTGCTGGGCACAGGCCTCCCCTCAATCAACCGGAGGGGGTATGGAGCATACTCCACCACGCTGCTCCACTGCGGGTTGTCGGAGGTGTTTTTACGGCTAATAGCCGGGACCAACGGCTTAACGTGCCCTCCGAAGCACGGAATCATCTTACTTTTTCGGACAATCAGGTGATTCAAGCCTGAAAAGTCCTTACCAAACAATGGACAGTCTCACAAAGTGATTTCGACAATGTCCCCATCGGGAATCGAACCCGGACCTCCAGATCGTGAGACTAACGCTCTAACCACTAGACCACTGAGGCTGTTATGCAAGGGTAAATGCCTTAAAAACAAAAATCATTGACCCTCATGAGGCACGTTAAGCCGTTGGTCCCGGTTACTACTTACTCATATCAATCATAACCCTGACACCAGGGTTGATGAGGCTGGTATTCCACCTCACAGCCCACACGATAAGAAGAAGATTACTTACTTACTGATGTAAGCACGTAGTCGTTACATGAGTCATGTCTGGGGCCTATGGCGGCTCAATAATAACCCTGACACCAGGGTTGATGGTTCGTAATCACCTCACTACCCACACGAAGAAGAGTAAACCTTCAGACAGTGATCCCACAGCTCGACCACTGCACCAAAGAGATCAAGTCCTTATTCAGAATGACACATCGCGTTCTGCGCACGCTGTTTGCGCATCTTCTTCACACCGCTCTAACGTTCCGTTATTCCATACAATATGGCGACGTCATTTGTCACGCACATTTTTTAACGTGACTTATTGTTCATTTGACGCAAATAGCATTAAGTAACTACTTAGCCGAACAAATGAGGAGTGCTGAGAGCTGTCCTCAGTACAAAATTTAAGACAACAGCCCTGAGGGTGCCCAGTTGTCAGTACACTACCTCAAAATAGTCGAAAAAGCGATTCAAATCCATGTTATAAATTCTCCTGCTGCCCAGATTTCGAGACAAATTTTAAGAGGATTTCAGGCCTTAAACCATAACGATTCCAATAATAAAGACGTGGTGGCCTAGTTGAGAGAAAGCGTGACTAGTTCGTACGGTTGCCGGTTCGAATCTCGGGTTGGGCTGTAAACCACTGAATTTCACTTTATGAGTTTAAGATCATGTCTGGATCATAGATTGATATCACGTTGGTTCCAGGGTTTGTGGCCAGTTATGGTAATGGGCTCCCCCCCCCCTTTTTCTATAGAATTAAAGAAGTATTATCTGGGCGCCTCCGTGGTCTAGTGGTTAGAGCGTTAGGCTCACGATCTGGAGGTCCGGGTTCGATTCCCAATGAGGACATTGTCGAAATCACTTTGTGAGACTATCCTTTGTTTGGTAAGGACTTTTCAGGCTTGAATCACCACATTGTCAGAAAAAGTAAGATGATTCCGTGCTTCGGAGGACACGTTAAGCCGTTGGTCCCGGCTATTAGCCGTAAAAACACCTCCACCAACCCGCAGTGGAGCAGCTTGGTGGAGTACGCTCCATACCCCCTCCGGTTGATTGAGGGGAGGCCTGTGCCCAGCAGTGGGACGTATATAGGCAGTTTATGTATCTGGGCGCATGTTAAACTATGTAGTACCTACCTACTAATTAAGTATAGCGAGTTAAGCGCATTCATTCGCTCCTCGCATAAACCTGTACGAGTTTTCTGTTTGGAGAAGCGTCTTATTTTATTTATAAGGATTTAATTGTTTTTCTGATATTGAATAAACAAATAAAAAAAAATACATACGACGGGACTTTTTTGTCTAATTTTACATTTGCCGCAAATAGCATTAACTATTTAACCAGAACACAGCTAGCAAAGAAGGGGTTGAATACTATACATCTCTGACTACCCCTTTGGGTATACAGTAGTGGTACTAAGTATAACTAATATTGCAATAATGTGTCCCATATTAACCAAACATCTAATCCTGCGCAGTAGGTATTCGACCTCGTACGAGGTCGTCACTCCGGTGTCTACTCACTGATTAATGTGTCGGCTTACGTGTCACACGCATGCTAGCTGCTGTTAGCGCTCCCCATTTGTCCGGCCAAGTAGTTAATGCCATATAAAAAAATATAATATATTTTATTATCGAACAACTAGATCCATTTGGTTAGTAACAAACTTAAGAACTATGTTAAGTCATCATCATCAGCCCATTAACGTACCCACTGTTGGGGCACGGGCCTTCCCTATGGATGGATAAAGAGATCGGGCCTTAAACCACCACGCGGGCCCAGTGCAGATTGGTGGTTATTAACGACTGCTGCTGCAGCTGGGACCAACGGCTTAACGTACCTTCCGAAGCACGGAGGAGTTCGAGATAAAAACTTTTTTTTTTGTGGCACCCATCCTAAGACCGGCCTTTGCGAAAGTTGCTTAACTTCAACAATCGCAGACCGAGCGCGTTTACCGCTGCGCCACCGAGCTCCTCAAGTAAATTACCTTAAATACCGATAAAGTTTTATTGATCATACACCCGATCAGTGGACAAGTCCCACTTCGTTCGGCTATCGCCCACAGGACACTATTGCTGCTACCGTGCAAACAAAACGCATATATGTGTATGTGGAAAACGCAAAATACAATTACAAAACCCTTTATTGCACTCAAAATAAACGATCGTAAATTATCATAATCAAGTTGGGGGAAAATTAGGGTAGCCAGAGGTACTTCCGGGCTTCGGAAGGCACGTTAAGCCGTTGGTCCCGGCTGCATTAGCAGACGTTAATAACCACCAATCCGCACTGGGCCCGCGTGATGGTTTAAGGCCCGATCTCCCTATCCATCCATAGGGAAGGCCCGTGCCCCAGCAGTGGGGAAGTTAATGGGCTGGTGATGATGATGAAATACTTCCATCACAAGATAAACTAAGTACCCACACCCCACCGAACTTTCTGTCTATTATCATGGATAAACTTATTGAAGGTCAATGTCACATTTTTTTTAATTTACGTCAATTCGCAAGGTGTTATGGCTGAGGAGAAGAAATTTCAAGAAACTGCAACACATCTTTTAAATCAATGAAGGTATACATTACAAGTTATTTAATAACTAGAGGAACACATTCAATACCAGTCATTTTTATCATTTAGGTAGTCATTAATCTTATAATAAGCTTGTTTACATAAAGTAAACTTCACATGAGCTTTTAATTTACTTTCTGACAAATTTAAAAATATTATCTGGTATTTTATTGTAAAAACGTATACATAACCCCAAAAAAGATGAATTTAATTTACTTAATCTAGAATTTAAATATAGTACTTAACTAAGATTGAGAAGGGAATGTTAGATTGGTTTGGACGTGTAGAGCGGATGAATGATAATAGAATTGCAAAAGCGGTATATAAAGCGAAAGTTAATGGTAGGGTTGGACTTAAATTGACCCAATTGGAGATGTCCTTAGAAAAGGTTTAATACGATCTACTCTGAACCGGCGTGCGTGTATGAAGCGATTGATGAATGTGGAGGAAGCAAGAGAAGTGTGTCAGGATCGAAACAAATGGAATTCTATAGTCTGCTTACCCCGGTCGGGAATAGGCGTGAGTTTATGTATGTGGATGTATGTAATTTAGAATTTTGAATAGCAATTTTATTTTCTTTCCCGTATCATAAGCAAAGAACAGCACTATTTCAAAGCTGGCATTCTTAAAACACAAAGTTATATCCGAAAGAATCTATACCACTACAAAAACAATGCCTAACCTATCATAATGTTGATTTAGATGACTGTGACCTCCAAAGTCTAGCGGTCAATGACTCGTTGACGTCATCACGTCACAATACACACACATAGATCCACACAAACAATACTACACTGTAAGAACTTTAGATCTTAACCCACACAGCAACGTCCTTAGTTCTTAGGTTTAAAGATTATTTACACTTACATAAACAGCCTATATACGTCCCACTGCTGGCGTCCTCTTAATCAACCGGAGGGGGTATGGAGCATACTCCACCACGCCGCTCCACTGCGGGTTGGTGAAGGTGTTTTTACGGGTAATAGCCGGGACCAACAGCTTAATGTGCCCTCCGGATCACGGAATCATCTTACTTTTTCGAAAAATCAGGTGATTCAAGTCACTACACTCAAGTCAAGTTATTTACACTTGCACGAGAAAAAAATAAACTAAGATAAAACTAAAATTAAATAAATTATTACATTGTTCACATAAATCGTAGTAGGCCAATTCCTGAAAAAACATTTCTGAATTGATGAAGATTTCCAAACAGTTTTTACCATGATTGTCCTATACTTACAAAAAAAATCGCGCGACGTCAAGCAACTAACCCTAAACTACTACTACTAAGCCGTAAAGAGATTCGCCGTAGCGGGAATCGCCGTTCGGGAAGTCGCTGTCAACGCAATAATTCAAAATAAATACCATTTCACTCACTGTCACTTTCTTACTATTAAATTAAATATCAAACGGATTTAAACTACCTTTCCAAAATGTGGCGTGCTAATTTTTTTAGAAGCGTTACAGACTTTTTTCTTTAAGAAAGTAGGATAAAGATATAAGATATTTCATGGCGTCGTCCATGCCGCGTCCGGCGACGGCGACTCCTACCTATATGTCTATCCCAGGGGCCTGTTTAATAAAACTTACAATTGTAAATTACAATGACAATTTGATGTACATTGCGGAGTGTGTGATCACGAATATTTTACAGTTTCATATTAGTTACGTAATGAACATAAAATTATCGTTGTAATTTACAATTGTAACTTTCATAAAACAGATACCAGGTCGTTGTTATGATAGGCTCTAATGTGGCTAACAAAACCAAACTTCGATTTGAAGGTTCGGCCACATGGCGCACAGAATAACTGGCCAGCAGAATTAAACGTATAAGATATAAGGTGAAGATATAAGATTTAGTTCTTACATACATAATCACGTCTAGCTGTCGATGAGGAGCTCGGTGACGCAGCGGTAAACGCGCTCGGTCTGCGATTGTTGAAGTTAAGCAACTTTCGCAAAGGCCGGTCATAGGATGGGTGACCACAAAAAAAAAGTTTTCATCTCGAGCTCCTCCGTGCTTCGGAAGGCACGTTAAGCCGTTGGTCCGGGCTGCATTAGCAGTCGTTAATAACCATCAATCTGCACTGGGCCCGCGTGATGGTTTAGGGCCCGATCTCTCTATCCATCCATAGGGAAGGCCCGTGCCCCAGCAGTGGGGACGTTAATGGGCTGATGATGATCCTGTAGGCAACAAATAAAAGAGAAGGCGCAGGTCGTGTCGTATCAGGAGGTGAATGGCGAGAGAAGAGAGGAATGGCGATTACTCCACCGACAAGAGCGCATCTTAAATAATAGCGTTTCTGCAGTGCATCGGCAATGTTTGCGCTGGCGGATGTCGACAGCTTTGAAGCTATTGTACGCAAGAAATCAGCATCATTGATGCGGAAACTGCGCGGCAGCAGCAACAGAGTCCTGAGGGCGGTAGCCGACAGTAGGGATTGTTTACTGATCGGCTGTTTCATCAATAAAACTTTATCGATATTCAAGATAATTTACTAACATAGTTCTTAAGTTTGAACTTACCAAATGGATCTAGTTGTTCGATAATATATATTTTTTTTAATACAGAGAGAGACTGATTGATCAATAAACGCTATTATTTTCTATTGAGAAAATCCCGCGAAACTGGGATTAGCAAGAACCGGTACTTAGCTTAAATTAATAATTCGTTTTAAAGAAACATAAAATAACCCTAACGTTTTATTCAACTTCGATTTTTATTATCAAACTGTTTTATGAAGTCGTTTCGATTCTCACAGTATTTCGTGGGAATTTATGGAAATTTAGGTAAATGTGCGCTGGAGTGGCCGATCAGTTTACGTGAGTTTTTTGGCGTGATTTATTTGTTGGCGTCAGATCTAGCAACCCCCGTTGCGTTGCCTAGGTTTGCTGATTACATGGCGCATAGCAACGGGGGGTGTGAAGTAAGATTTTTTTATGATTTTGTGTACTTTTACTTGTTATTATACATTAATACTGAGTTGGTCATTTTTTTTACCATTCACGGGTTTGCTCTTGGCCCCAGACTTGCCCGAAGGCATTGACGATGCCTAAGATGGAGCGAGCTCGCCCAGAAGGTGCCTGTTCACTCCTTGAAAGCACCCGGGTTATATGCATTCGGAAATACAGAAGACGGCAAAGAATTTCACTCCCTAGCAGTGCGCATAATGAAGGACGATGCGATGCGCTTTGTGCGAATGGTTGGGATATCCACCAAATAGAGATGGAACCCGGCCGTACGTCTGGAAGTCCGAAGGTAAAAGGGGGGTGGTGGAATGAGCTCGTGTAGATCGCGGGCACACTCCTCGAAGTGCAGTCTGTAGAATACCGATATACAGGTCATCTTTAATTTCAATCGCTAACATTATTGTAGGTTTGTCTCAGGTGCTGAAGGCTCTAACTCCGGATGAGAGCCCTCAGCGCTCCCCATTTGTCCGGTCAAGTATTTAATGCCATCTGCAGCAAACAATAAGTCACGTCAAAAAAGAGGGCCCAGCTCAATTCTTCCAAAATAAAAAGAAAATGGTTACAAAAGAGACTGAACTAGGTACAGGGCAAATGGCGTCCTTATTGTTTAAAGCGATTTCTTCAAGGTAAACATAATGTGAGGAAAATAGGAAAAAATAATGATAATCATTATAAATAATGTTGGTTCATCACATCACTAATTAAGAGCCACGGTCTTGTTGCAGTGGTTTCCCTCTTGTCTTCCGCCCTGCAGTACTCTGTCTGAAGAGAGTGGGATGGCGCTCAGAGTAGCCTATTTCAAAGCCGTACTAGGACTCCTGTCCTTCGCCTCTGAATAGTACTGACAGTTACTGCTGTCCTCTGTCAAGTTCCACGTTACAGTCCCTGTGGCTCACCTCTTCCGTCCAGCATAGTGGTACCGATGGCTTCAATGTTGGTTAAATTTTTATTATAATATGTAAGATTGTACTATCCAATAAATATGTCAATATACTTATTACTTATGCATTGCATACAAATATACAATACAACGAGGCCTTAATATATCTTTACTCCGGCACCCAAAGTCCACAGAGCCCCACCAGTAATCAGGATCGTTCGATTTTAAACAAACAGTCCAAATTAAAAACCGAATAAATAAATAAAAAAAACGACGTACGTAATTTAAACCGTAATGACGATTGCGCAGGACAGAGAGCACGAAAATTAAACACGGTGTGCCAGTTAAAATTATTTTTTCTCTGCTTACCGGCCAGTGCGCGCCACGGGAAAAAACGAAAAAGACTATAATACAAACACTGATACCTCATGTACGCACACATGATAAAAAAACAACACACTAACGCGCGAGAAGAATGCATTCGTACACCCACCACCGAAAAATCACGCACACTAACAAGAAAATTCGGTATTCGTACAGTCAAAATTGTTTCTATGTGTGCGTTGGGTCATTTGCACGCATCCATAATGTGTACTTGCTAGTTCCACGCGCGATTATTCGCATACGAGTTTAAAACTGTTCCGCTTATATTTAAAGCCCAAAATCGAGTGTGGGAAGTTAATGATTGGTTGCATATTATGTCGATGTGTGCGTGCGAGATTCGTTCGTTTTATTCCTTTTTTAAATTTCACCGTTTAGTTCTATCTATTTATTGGTTGTGCGTCGGTGTGCGTGGGCTTGTATGTGTGGGTTGTGTGAATGTGTGGGGATGCGAAAGTGCGTAGAAAAATGGTGGGGTAATTGTGAATTATTTTATAGGGACAATGCTGCTGATTCTGGCAGACAAAAACTTTATTTTATTTTAGATTGACAAGTCTATAACTAATGCCATTCTTAGTTTACGATAAGTATTAGAAAGGGATAGAGATAGTTTTGGAACCTTCAAACTTTCTTAAATGACATTTTGGTCTCTGCTCCAATCATAACATGACGTAAAGTCACGCTCGTGTCCGTATTGGGTTGGATAGAGACAAAAGTAATAAATAAGACATCTCGCAGAAGTTAGAACGCGTTTTTGACATTTTTTCGTTCCCAGCACAGATAGTGAAAGAATGAAATACATCCCATTACTGAGCACAGGCCTTCCCTCAATCAACCGGAGGGGTATGGAGCATACTCCATACAACGCTACATCAAAAAAGTTACTAGTAATAAGTATTTTTTTTATTTTTCATTTCTTTCATTAAGTTTTTAGAGTTTATGCTTTTTTTTGTAAATACAATTAGTCAGTTTATTATATCCTGGCGTACTATAGGTATTTATATTGTATTTAGAAGGTACTTATTGCAAAGTAATAAGTTCATCTTAGTAAAATTTTCCGTTGTCACTTGTTGTATCAATAATCAGCAAATAGAAGCATCATTTCGGAAAAGACACTAAATCGTTACCAACCTACCGATGTCTGTCCTCCATTTTTTATTGTTGACGGTTTTATTAAACGTAGCCGACTCCATTTTATTATAACAAAAAGCCAGTTTTCAAGATTTTGCGCCTTAATGAAGTGATTTTAGAGCCGCATTTGCGCCTTGAACCGGTAATGATATGCGTAAATGAATTGCTTTATAATTATTAAAATTAAATTTTGAATTGAGAATAATGAACAATTAAAAACTACTCGTAAAATAAGATAAGAACAAGACAAAAAATAATGACGTAACATTTTTATTCCATATTTAAAAAATACTAGGTTTTATGTAGCTCCTTTAAACATACACTTACCGTCTTTACGCGCATGTGCAGATTTTTTTCTTTTTTTCACGTGACTTATTCTAGATTCACAAAGTCACGGTCGGGCCGTGACGGTTTTTTTTTCGATATATTTTTTTTTCTCTTTGTAAATCAGGAATTCCGTAGTCTCTGCTTACCCGGAAATAAATGTGAGTTTATGTACGTATGTATGAATTTTAATTTCGGCGTAAACAGGCAACTAACCAGCGACAAGCAGTTGACAAGTTAGGAAAGCTAAGTACCCACAATTAGTTACACATAGGCCCCGATTCCTGCAGACACCATCTAATTTCATTTTAAGTTATACCTGTCATTTTCTTATCCGTTAAAAAGGAAAGGGACGGGTAATCGATAGCCTTATTTTTTTTGGAACACACGTCAATTTTAGGCACAGGTATAAATTTAGATGGTGTGTACAGGAATTAACACCATAATATAAATTCACGACTATAAGTACCCACACCTCACCAAGCTTTCTGTTAGACCAACGTGGCGAGCCGTATCGCCGTCTGCAACGGTCGAGCCAACTGGGTCGTGTACTAGGTTCAAGATAAATTATGAAATTCTGATTACTAAATAAAGACACATCTAAAACTAACGAAAAACATTTTCTTTTTTCTATTAAACTTATTTATGAATTTTAATCAAGAAAAACGTAATAATAAGTCCGACATTTTGTCACGTTTTTCTATGACGTCACAGAGTGCTTTTTCATACAAATTCCATAGTAATTTCGTGTTTTGACGTTTAGTAAAAAGTAACTGATTTGACTAGTTGGAAACTAGCCTATTGCATTAGTGAAAACTACATTTAGTATAAATACCAAATACCTTAAAATGTCTTATTCATTTAATTTTTATTCTCGCTACTATAAAATACAGCATTACTAAATCAGTTACTTTTTACTAAACGTCAAAACGCGAAATTACTATGGAATTTATATGAAAAAGCACTCTGTGACGTCATAGAAAAACGTGATAATATGGCGGACTTATTCAAATCATTTATTGTGACACAGGTACAGTGGGTAGATGTTACAAATATAATAATAAGACCGCTGTGATCTGCCGGTAGGCGTACAATTAAATACAATTAAATTATTGTTACGTTTTTCTCAATTTATATTCGTAAATACGTTAAATAGAAAAAAGTAAATGTTTTTGGTTAGTTTTAGATCTGTCTTTATTAAGTAATTAGAATTTCATAATTTATCTTGACCCACTACACGACCTAATAGCTTTAAAAAATAAAAACAATACGAAGAAAACGACGTAGCATAGACTTGTCTACGTTTGCTACGATATCGTAGAATGTGCTACGGACAATATCTATGACTACGCAGCACTAGATACCTATTTTCTTTTTAATTCCTTTTTATTTTTTAGCTGGATTACGTACTAGAGCCGTGGTAGCCCAGCTGGTAGAACGCTTGCCTCTCACTTTGAGGTCGCAGATTCGAATCCAGCACACGCCTAAACCAATAATTGTCGAATTTGATTTCGAATCCATGTTTGGATCATAAATGATTATTACGTGCTCAGCGGTGAAGGAAAGCGTGAGGAAAAACACTTTCCCGAGAAATGCATTTTTGGAGGTATGTGACCTAACCTTTATTGGGCTGGTTTTCCCTTGTAGGTTGAAAGGTTTTGTAAAAACCGGACCTGTCAAATCTTTATGTTAGGTAAGCGGACCCAGTGACAAACGGGATAATGCTAGAGGGATGATGATTACGTATTGGAGCAGCGTGGTGGAGTATGCTCGATACCCCCTCCGGTTGATTGAGGGGAGGCCTGTGCCCGGCAGTGGGACGTATATAGGCTGTTCATGTATCTTTCCTTCGCCTTGAACTAAGGACAATTATAACTCTTCAATTTGTATGTAGATAATACCTTCCTACGTGCCGCTCGTGTTTATTATCTGTATCACGTGTTTAGGTTGAAGAATATTTAATGATTCAGTAGGTACGTTGCTCCCATACTCGAGTAGAAGTGGCTAAAAAACAGAACGCGTTCAAAAACCAGTGATTTGTGAAAGTTCCTGTTGACGGCCTCCGGTCCCGGGTTCGAATCCCGGTGGGGACATATCACAAATATCACTTTGTGATCCCTAGTTAGGACATTACATACTCATCACCTAATTGTCCGAAAGTAAGACGATCCGTGATTCGGTAGGCACGTTAAGCCGTTGGTCCCGGTAACTACTTACTGTTGGAAGTACGTAGTTATTACATGAGTCATGTCAGGGGCCTTTGGCGGCTGGATGTTTCTCTGACCACCCCAATTGGGATATAGTCGTGATGTTCGTGTACGTTATCTGTAACACGTGGCAAGGCAGTATATTTAATGTTTCAGTACTTCAGTGGGTAATAAAAACACGCTGGGTACTTTACTTGAGGGCTAAGTACTTTTACGATACAGTCGGCCTACTTTTTAGGATTCCGTAGTGAAATTATTAATGAAAATTTAATTTTATTTATTTACATTTCACGACTTTACAGTGCAGAAGCGCCAATGCGCCGTGAAACTTTAAATATAAACAATAATATAATTAAACGTATGAAACTTAGGTGTTTAAACAATATAAAAATAAATTTAATTTTCACACATCATTCGTCATCTCGCAGAACCTCAGACACTCGCGACACAAAATTCAAATTCAAATTCAAAAATATCTTTATTCAGTAGGTAACATAGTTACACTTTGAATCGTCAATTTTTACATAACGAACGTCTCATCCGCCTAAAACTACTGCAGCTTCTCACAACCTGTATAGCCGGGGAAAAGAAGCTGCAAGAAAAACCTCGGCACAGGGCCCTAGACGTTCTTTAAAAAGAATAAAAATAAACATAAAATATTGATATACAATTGAGTAATTTAGCTGCCTAATATCAGTTCTCAGACAGTTAATCCCATGCATTCATATCTTCTAAATAATCACTAACTTTATAATAACCTTTTTTGTAAAGTTTTTGTTTAACTACTGTCTTAAAGCAGTTGAAAGGCAAATTCTGAATGTCAATGGGAATCTTATTGTAAAAACGTATACATTGCCCCTTAAAAACACATACGTCCACTCACTCACAAACAGATCACACTCTGGTGCTGATGCAAGGAGTGCATTAAGCATGTGTACGGCACGGAGGAGTGGCGAGACTATGCCATGCCAGACTCACTGACCCCCAAGACACAGGTGTACCTAGTTTGGGGGCCAGAGAATCAATTCATTGTATACTACATTAACCAATAACAACAATGTATCAACAATTATATTGTGGCAGTTTATGAAAAATAAATAAAAAAATATTATTATTTTGAGGAGCTCGGTGGAGCAGCGGTAAACGCGCTTGGTCTGCGATTGTTGAAGTTAAGCAACTTTCGCAAAGGCCGGTCATAGGATTGGTGACCACAAAAAAAAGTTTTCATCTCGAGCTCCTCCGTGCTTCGGAAGGCACGTTAAGCCGTTGCTCCTGGCTTCATTAGCAGTCGTAAATAACCACCAATCCGCACTGGGCCCGCGTGGTGGTTTTGAGGCCCGATCTCCCTATCCATCCATAGGGAAGGCCCGTGCCCCAGCAGTGGGGACGTTAATGGGCTGGTGATGATGATGATGATTATTATTTATCTTTATATATCTATAATTCTCTCCGAAGAGGTTCAAGTGGCACGGTCCGTAGCCAAGTGCTTTTATTGTTTCAGAGATAAAAACTTCCTGACGATGCGACAAGTATTTAGAATTACTGCCTTTTGAAGAAGCGTGAGGGTGGATGGATGGGATTATTATTATTATTATGTTTGTCATTTCCATATCTCGGGACTATGGAGTCCCGGACTTTTGGAAGGCGTGCGTGGGGCCGAAGCCAACACGTAGAGGGCCCTTAAGATAATTTAATCTAAATGTGATGTGACACCAACCGGCGATTATTCCTGTATACACTATGGGAGTGCACCCAAAGACAATCCCCGGTTCGTGTAGGACTATTGCAGATTATGGGAACAAAGGAAACTGGGCTATTGGGTTGGGGGTTAGTGGACCGGATACTGGGGCTATGGGGGACTATGGCGCCTGCTCGACCAATGTTGGTAACATGGATACAATGAGCAGGCGGTGACTCGCCACTCACTGCGCCACCTACCTAGCCGACGCGACTGAACGGTAAGGCAGCAACATGGTTGTGAGCAGCTCATGGTGTCGAGAGGTGTACACCGCTTTCTGCGAGGCGGTTTACCCGCCTCACCAACTCGCGACTAAAAATAATAAAACACAAAGGATGTAATTTCCGACAAAAAAAACATTAACGTAACATAAGTTTACGACATTCCTACACCACGTTCCCCATGAAGAATATAGATGGCGCTGTACTGACTTGCCTTCGTTTAACCTTCTAATTTCATGGATAACAGACATATGCATCTTTTATCTTTGTTTTATATAAATGATGACCCTTGTTATTACTCCCAGGACGACACATCTTCCATCCATTATTATTCTGATCCAAATATCAAGCAACATTTGTATATTCTGCTGGGCACAGGCCTCCCCTCAACCAACCTGAGGGAGTATGGAGCATACTGTTTCACATACTTACATAATAACTTAAGCGACACCTTGAAATAATTAATCCGTACGGAACCCATCATCATTTTTTAGCTATATACAGTTAGCAACATTTTATCTAAAACAGCTGCTAAGCCCCTAGTACTTATAAAAACTTTTTCAAATATCCCAGTATTATCTTAAAGTTTCTGAAATTTTACTATTAAAACAAGAAACCTAAAAGGGCAGCAGTAACTGTCAGTACTATTCAAAGGCGGAAGACAGGAGTCCTAGTATTTTGAAATCTAAGACTAATCTGGGCGCCATTCCACTCGCGTCAAACAGAGTACTGCGGGGCGGAAGGCAAGAAGGTACCCTCTGCCCTATTTTATACCCTAAAAAAGTAGTATGGATAATGCTACACCGACAAGACCGTGGCTCTTAAATTCATCATCATCATCAGCCCATTAACGTCCCCACTGCTGGAGCACGGGCCTTCCCTATGGATGGATAGGGAGATCGGGCCTTAAACCACCACGCGGGCCCAGTGCGGATTGGTGGTTATTAACGACTGCTAATGCAGCCGGGACCAACGGCTTAACGTGCCTTCCGAAGCACGGAGGAGCTCGAGATGAAAACTTTTTTTTGTGGTCACCCATCCTATGACCGGCCTCTGCGAAAGTTGCTTTACTTCAACAATCGCAGACCGAGCGCGTTTACCGCTGCGCCACCGAGCTCCTCTCTCTTAAATTAGTGACAATGAAAACCAGAAAGCAGATTTTCGAAATTACCACCTTATTCCCCGACTTGATCATCTTCAGCCTAAAATATTTCTAAAGAACATTCTATTTTTAGAGCTGGATACATTCGAAATGTCTTTATAGCCTTCTTTTTTTATCTACTAATATTAATTTCATACATAAAAAAATTGCCGAGGTAGCGTTAGTAGAACGCTTCCGAATCCCAGCATAAGCCTAAATTAATGATTTTCGAATATGTTTCCAAATTCATGTATGGATCATAAATGATTATCACGCGCTAAGCGGTGAATGAAAACATCGTGAGGAAACCCACATTCCCAAGACATGCATTTCGGATGTATGTGACCTAACCTGCATTGGGCTGGTTTTCCCTTCGCGGGTTGGAAGGTCAGACAGGCAGTCGCTTCTGTAAAGGACCGGACCTGTCAAATCATCAGGTTAGGTAAGCGGACCCTGTCTACGATGATGATTAATTTCATACATACATAAAAAAAATCATGAACCATACCAGAACCATATTGAAGACTATAGAGAACCGGAGAGGAAATATGATTGGCCACCTGATACGACACGATTCATTTATAACAAACATTATAGAAGGAAAAATTGAAGGGAAGAGAGGAAGGGGTAGACCTAGGATAACATTTATGAAACAAATAAAAGAGAAGGTGCAGATCGTGTCGTATCGGGAGGTGAAGGTTTTGGCGGGAAGAAGAGAGGAATGGCGGTTACTCCACCGACAAGAGCGCAGCTCTTAAATAGAGAGAGAGATAAGATCATGCCTATTTCCTGGGTGGGCAGAAGCCACGGAATTCGACTTCCTACGATCCTGACACATCACCTTCGCAAAAGACTTCATGCATGCTCGCCGATTTAGAGTACTTTTGACCTGGTCTTTCTTTAAGACATCCTGGATCTGAATGTTGTAGGTAATGTACAGTCATGAGCAATATAATGTACCCACTTTAGGACTCTGTCGCACTAACATATTTACCATTTAGTGAGACTTACAGTTCAATTTGTCAAAAAAGTTAATGTGACATGGTACCAAAGTGTATACATATTAATGCTCGTGACCGTACGCCTTCCTCTTCCAACTTTCCCAGTTACATCTACATCATAGATCTATTTCTTCTTCTTCTATCGTGTGGGTTGTAAGGTGGAGTACCAATCTCATCAACCCTGGTTTCAGGGTTACTATTTATTGAGCCGCCAAAAGGCCCCTGACATGGCTCAAGTACCTAACGACTACTTACAACAGTAAGTAGTAACCGGGAGCAACGGCTTAACGTGCCTTCTGAAGCACGGATCATCTTACTTTCGGACAATCAGGTGATCAGCCTGTACGTAATGTCCTCAACAAACTAGGGACCACAAAGTATTATTTGTGATGTGTCCCCACCGGGAATCGAACCTAGGATCTCCGTATTGTGTGCGCAACGCTCAACCACTGGACCACGGAAGTCATTAACATAATTTCGTGAGTATACTTTATACGTAGTTTATCCTCTTTACATGTCCGAACCAGCTAAGCCATCCCTATCGCCCTATTCTCTATATTTATTTCGAATGTACAACATTCAATTGGAAGCACATAAAAGCGCGCAAGACCTAAACTTTCGCGCAAGGGTGCGCTTGCGTCCCTAAAATATTTTTAACCTAGCAACAACCGTCTCGAGCGAACGACGCTTGAAACCAGTTCGCTATTCCCAAATTCGTTCCTTGCCCTGTACACAGGTGTATATTAGTGCATAAGAGCAGAAATATGCATTCAGTGCAGTGTGTGAACCAGTGTGTGAGTGTGTGTGAATGTGTGTGAATGTGTGTGAACGCCGGGTGAAATGTAACTTGTTCTAAGGAGTAGAGTCGCGGCAGGGGTCGCGAATTTCGGCTGTTTTTAAAAGGGTCATTATAGAATGGGTAATGTATATTGAATTTGTATATGTAGTAATGGAGTTAAAACTAACCTGTTTATTCTCGTGTCTGGCTTTCATCCATACAGAGTTATTATGCAGAATCAGTATGCAGCTACTTGAACTGTATAACTTGGTCACCTTTTTGTAGAGAAGTATGGAATCGTCAATGAGGGAGGCGACATTGAAGAAATTCATCAAGGTAAATGAATTGATCCTGATTGTCCGAAAGTAAAACGATCCGATCCGTGCTCCGAAAGGCACGTTAAGCCGTTGGTCCCTGTTACTACTTACTGATGTAAGTACGTAGTCGTTATATGAGTCATGTCAGGGGCCTTTGGCGGCTCAATAGTAACCCTGACACCAGGGTTGATGAGGTTGGTAATTCACCTCACAACCCACACGATAGAAGAAGAGAGAAGGTAAATGAATAACTTATTGACGGGTTCAAACCAGCTCGTGCACCACACGACCACATTGACTATTTATCATACAATTTACAACATAAGATCACACCTATTTCCCTTTGGGATAGGCAGAGACTACGGAATTCCACGTACTACAATCTTGACACACCGCTTTCGCATATTCCACCACGCTGCTCTACTGCAGTATGGTGGTCTAGCGGTTAGAGCGTTGGGCTTATTATCTGGAGGACCAGGTTCGATTCCCGATGGGGACATTGTCGAAATCACTTTGTGAGATTGTCCTTTGTTTAGTAAGGACTTCACAGGCTGGAATCACTTGATTGTCTGAAAAAAATAAGTTGATTCCGTGCTTCGGGGGGCACGTTAAGCCGTGGGTCCCGGCTATTAGCCGTAAAAATACCTCCACCAACCCGCAGTGGGGCAGCGTGGTGCAGTATGCTCCATACCCGCTCCTGTTGATTGAGGGGAGGCCTGTGTCCAGCAGTGGGACGTATATAGGCTATTTATAAAAAATGCTTATTTCTTTATCTTAATTTTTGTTACATTATCAGGACTCGGAGGCTCCCTTTAAGCAAAGATTTGCTTGTGATAGGAACCTCCGCTCTTCTTGGAAGTCAAATCAAATCAGATATACTTTATTGCACAGAACAAATCCTAAAGTCTTATTAAAACAAAAGAAGTCCTATTTAAATGTAACACTGGAAGCCACCTGTCCTCATCCAAACATCACACTAAGACTAAACAGACAGCTCATACAAAGCTGTTAAAGGTTTGCAACAACTGACATAGAGTAATGTTACATGGATAACAGGTCCAGGCGGCCATGTTGTAAACTTTTTTAATGCTTTCGAATTTCGGGTGTACCTAGGACAATGACCTCACTTAGTATAGGGCTGCGCTTCCCGGAAAAGGAACCTAACCATACCATGTTACATACATAAGTACATATTGGTGCTAATTCCTGCAGACGCCTTCTAATTTTATTTAAAGTTATATCTGTCATTTTCTCATCCGTAGAAATAGAAAGGGACGGGTAATCGACAGGCATAAAATTTTTGGAACACACGTCAATATTAAGCAGAAATCTAAAACAACCGTCTAAAAATTTTACATCGGCCAATAACCCGACAGAATTAAGTAGACAGCACGTCAAACGGATTGTATACCAGGGAGATGCCTATTTTATTCGCCCGAATCATTCATTCGTTTTAAAATTAACTTGTTGACAATCATCGTCCCTTTCCTTTTCGGCGGATAAAAAAAAATGACGGGTATAACTTAGAATAAAATTAGAATCAGGATCATTATTATGTCTACATAAATAAACACGCGTGTAAACATAATCATATCATTCATCTCCATAACAGCCTCCATGGTCCAGTGGTTGAGCGTTGTGCCCACGATCCGGAGGTCCCGGGTTCGAATCCCGGTGGGGACAAATCACAAAAATCACTTTGTGATCCCTAGTGTGGTTAGGACATTACAGGCTGATCATCTGATTGTCCAAAAAGTAAGACGATCCGTGCTTCGGAAGGCACGTTAAGCCGTTGGTCCCGGTTATTACTTACTGATGTAAGTACGTAGTCGTTATATGAGTCATATCAGGAGCCTATGGCGGCTCAGTAATAACCCTGACACCAGGGTTGATGGGGTTGGTAATTCACCTCACAATCCACACGATAGAAGATCATTCATTTCCACCGGACTTGTACTAATGAGTTATTAATTTATCTCAAGTGCAGTTTTCACTAACACAGTTGGCTCGACCATTATAGACGGTGATACGGCTTAACACCTATTACGTTGGTCTACCAGAAAGCTCGGTGAAGCGTGGATACTTAGTTCATCTTGCAATGTATGTACTTCTGACTACCCCAATTGGGATGTAGTCGTGAGCTTAAGTTATGTTATCATTCCTCTCAGCCCTCACCACTCCCATTTGTGTAATTAGCCACGTCATAGAAACTGCAGCGCTACTCATTTGTCCGGCCAAGTAGTTTCCATCTGCGGCGTTATCTTTAAAGGGATAGACAGAGCTACAAGTAATAAATAAAAAATCAAAATCAAGTAGATCTCCTATCGTGTAGCTGGATTACCAATCTCATCAACCCTGCTTCTTCTATGCTGTTCTGGGAGCAAATAAAAAACATAGAACCCGTTCAGCTGCTTCTCTTCCCGGGCATGTCGTAAAAACCGACAGAGGGATTGTGTCCTCTAACATGATGGACTAATGTTATGGGCGATAGGCTGATCCCTTATCACCATAAGGTTCATCATATCCATCTTTGGACTTCGAATCAACGGTGGCTGCAAGTTGTCTTTGATTACTTGTGGCTCTGCCCACCCCATTAGGGATTACGGGCGTTAGTTTATGTATGTGTGTATGTATCAACCCTGGTGCCAGGGTTACTATTGAACCGCCTATTGAATCCCTAGCAACATTTATACCTCTACATTGGCCTTACCTCACGCGAGTCCCTCTCAAATTCACCGTCTACAGGTAATACAAAATCGTTTCATGCGGAAAGCCACGGAAGCTCCGTGGTTCCTTCGCAATTAAAATCTGCATATTGACCTAGGTCTGCCAACCATTGCCCAATGGCTCAAATTAGCTTCAAAACGTTTTTTCGATTCTGCTCCGCACCACCCAAATCCTGGTAGTTGCGGCTTCCGAATACATTCCGCTTAGGGACGGTACCGAAAAGTATCGGCGTCCGAAGGACGTAATATACGATCCCATCGACCCGATTACTCTAGCCATAGAGGCAGCAAATCAGCTCGCGACACCAAACACTTCAGGACCCCGATACCGACCCCGCCGGGCTGGTCGACGATTGCCCTCATTCAGCGCTTATCGCTATCGACCCGCTAGGGTGGATTAATTCTTTCAAATATTTTTCCTCTCAGACGACGCCCTGAGCCGAGGTTCGCGCCCAACTGGGCACCCTCAGGCCTGTTGTCTTAAACGTTGTACCGGGTGAGAGTCTTCAGCGCTCCCCATTTGTCCGGCCGGAACATTGGTCTTACCAACCCTAGTATGCAAATATAGTTGAGGTTAGGCTAAACCGAGACAGTAAAGTCAGCCGAAAGTCAAATAAACTCAACTAACTTGAGGATAACGCCCTCTTTTTATTACCCAAATAAATCTGCTTTTAGACTGGAAGCAACACGGACACTCTATACAAAAATCTCGTTCTTACCCCGTGCGTGTGGGCGAGATAGATAGTCCGCGCGCTGCCTCACTTCTTACCGGCTTGTGGTTTAAATTGACTAAAGTGGCCCCTAGGGGGGTGAGGTAAATCAAGCTCACTATAAGATCGTTTCGGTGCGGGAAGGAGAGTGTCCCTTCTACAAGCATTATTTAGTCTATGTTGCGAGTTAGTTGCCCCTGTTGTAACTAAAATTTTAAATATATTTTTTTTCCGCTGGACTGTGGATTACACACACATGCATACATAAACTCTGTGGCTTTCTTTTCCGAAATCGGTGCGTTGGTATTTTTCTTTCTTTATTTAAGATCTGCGCTCTTGTCGGTGGAGTAATTGTCATTCTTCTTTTCTTCCCGCCAAATCCTTCACCTCCTAATACGACACGACCGGACCCTCTCTTTTATTTCTTTCATAAATGTTCTCCTAGGTCTACCCCACTGGTATTTTGGGTTCGAGTTTCGGGTTTGGGTGAAGTAATATTGAGCAATTTTATTGTCTCTCACAAATTTAAATTACTAATATTTTTTGTTTTACAAAACACCCTTTTACCAATTCACAAGAAAATATTAACTGTGCATCCATTTTGAAAGCAAAGAAGGAAGTCCCCTTGTCTATGAAAAAACCTTTTTAATAGACCATAGATATTTTTATAGTTTTTTTCGTTATCCGAACATATCCGGATCTTCTTGTGTGAGTCATCAGCCTGCAATGTCCTAACCAAACCAGGGCCTCGCAAAGTGATTTTGGTGATATATCCCCACCGGGATTCGAACTGAGGACCTTCGGATCAACAACTTTCAACAATGAATATATTACGATTTAATTTCCACAAATACATAGCACGCGTAAACAACACTATAATAATTAATAATACATAACAAAAAGTGTGAAAACTGCGGGGCGGAAGGCAAAGGGGAAACCACTGCCCTATTTTTCCCTAAAAACGTAGCATGGAGAATGCTACGCCGATAAGAGCGTGGCTCTTAAATTAGTGATGTGAACAAAAACGTGCCAAACGTCCTATATTGGATTTATTCGCTGTCTAATCGTATATCTACATCGTATAAGTATGCCAATGAAATTAGCGGCGTTCGTCCACTTTCGCGTATTTGTTCAGGCCGGACCCTCCCAAGGGGGGTGGGCAGACCCCCTTCGAAAAAACCCTTTTAAAGTGAAAAGTTAGGAAAGCGCGGTTAGCCCCCACTTTTATGTATTGCGCTATTTACTAAACAGGCTTTATGTACGAGTGTCCGTAAGGTCAGATGACTCCTCTATGTAAGGAAATGAGGAAGGATTGGATGTATTGTCTTTGTGTGAACACGCCCCTAGATTTGTGACCCAATATTACATAATATATTGTATGTTACGTAGAGTCATGAGCAATATAATGTACCCACTTTAGGACTCTACCGCACTAACATATTTGACATTTAGTAAGACTTACAGTTCAATTCGTCAAAAAAGTTAATGTGACATGGTACCAAAGTGTATATTAATGCTCGTGACCGTACTATAAACATCTGCTGCTTCTCTACTAAATTGAGTCCAAAAAACGACATAGAAATCGTTCGGATCCCTGGTCCGGTGGTTGAGTTTAAAGGCTTACAATCCGGAGGCCCTGAATTCGATTCTCGTTGCGGACACATTTAACAAAAAAAACAATTCGCGAGACTCTAGTTCGGACAGATACAGGATTAAATCGCCTGATTGTCCGAAAAATAAGATGATTCAGTGCTTCGGACGGCACGTTAAGCCATTGGACGCTGCTACTACATACTGTAGTAAGTACATAGTCGTTTTGAGTCATCTTAGGGGCCTATGGCGGCTCAGTGATAACCACTAAAAGGAACATTCTAGGACATTTTAGCGTTGATACTATTTTTTCCAAATACTCTCCATGCTACACCGACAAGAGCGTGGCTCTTAAATTGATGATGATGACTATTTTTTACTTTGAAGTGACTTGTTGTAGATTTGCCGCAATAGGCATTATCTACATGGCCGGACAAATGAGGAGCGCTGACGGCTCTGTGACGTGGCTAATCATATTGACCCCCGGGTAAAATTGAGATCTAACTTTTGATGTGAAATTTTGAACCGTATGGTGACAACCAGGGGCCTGTTTAATAAAACTTACAACTGTAAATTACAACGACAATTTGATGTTCATTACGTAGCTAATATAAAACTACAAAATATTCGTGATCATACACCCGCAATGGCCCCGATTCCTGCAGACACCGCCTAATTTTATTTTAAGTTATATCCGTCATTTTCATATCCGTCGAAAAGGAAAGGGACGGATGATTCACAGCTCTTAATTTTAGGAAGAATGAGTAAATGAATGAATAACCCGGGCGAATCAAAAAGGTATGTCGCTGGTATGCAATCCGTTTGACGTGCTGTCTACTTACCTGTGTCGGGTTATTGACTGATGTAAAATTTTTAGACGGTTGTTTTAGATTTGTCCTTAAAATTGACGTGTGTTCCATAAATTTTATGCTTGTCGATTACCCGTCCTTTTCCTTTTCGGCGGATAAGAAAATGACAGATATAACTTAAAATAAGGTAGGCTTTTAGGTTCATCATATCCATCTTAGGACTTCGTATCAACAGTGGCTGCAAGTTGTCTTTGATTACTTGTGGCTCTGCCCACCCCATTTGGGATTACGGGCGTGAGTTTATGTATGTATGTAACTTAAAATAAAATTAGATGGTATTAACAGGAATTAGCACCAATGTAAATCAAATTTTCATTGTAATTTACAATTGTAAGTTTTATTAACCAGGCCCCAGGAGTCTAAAAAGTCTAAATTAAAGTAATAACTACATCTTTCGAGGCTACGTTAACCAAAAACAATATAGATGGAGTTGTACAGCTTTAACGTGACAATTACCTATTTTCTCATTACTCGGGTACATCATCATCAGCCGTACGACGCCCACTGCTGGGCATAGGCCTCCCCCAAGGATCTCCACGACGATCGGTCCTGCGCTGCCCGCATCCAGCGGCTTCCCGCGACCTTCAATTATTCCAAAATACAATGTAATGGCAGAAGCATATATAAAAATATTTGTTGCTTGATATTTGGATCACATTATGTATCGAATTAAGTTACTACCTACATTGTTTCTCTTTATTTTGGAAGCAGAGACTATGGAATTCCATTTTCTCCGATCCTGACATACTTCTCTTGCTTCCTCCACATTCATCAATCGTTTCATACACGCACGCCGGTTCAGAGTAGGTAGATCGTACCAAACCGTTTCTAGGGACATCTGCAATTTGGTCAATATATAAAAAAAAAATCATTTATTTTCAGACTTCAGTCCATAGATATGTTAGTAACAACAGATGGGCAACCTCACCGTGCGCTCGGTCGCAACACGTGCAGCTCGGTGAACCGGCCCAGCAGCGCGGAGTCCAGCCGGTCTCCCACCATCCTAAGGACGCTGTTCGTGCTCCCTCGCACTCTGCGTACTAATGAGCCAACTTTTTTACTTTTTTGATATATGTCCTTTTAGGTCACTCGGACAGTATTTTCATTTAAATTGTGTAGAAAACATACACCTACAACCTAAATAAAGACTCTATCTATCTATCTACCTACTTCTCACCAGCTACTAGGTAGTATGAAGCAAGCCATTAACTGAACACAAATCCTTCAAACTACTTGATAACAATTATCTACGATCCAAAGATGATTTTATATAGTCATAAAGTCGAATTCCGTGATTAAATATTCTAGTTAAAAAAGCGAACCTTTTTCGGGTAAGTTATAATTCACTTTCAGCGGGTCGTATATAAGGGAATCCGGTACAAAAAAAAACATTATTGGCGGTTCAACGATGCCTTAGGGCGACATCGATCGTTTCCATACTTCTAAGCTTGTGTGATCACGCGCAAGTAATAGGTTGTAGCGATTTTACAGGATAGGAAGTTTCACTAAGGCTGCTTTTCCACCAGAACTGTGCGAGTAAAATGTGTTGTACGAGAATGTGTACAGTCATGAGCAATATAATGTACCCACTTTAGGACTCTGTCGCACTAACATATTTGACATTTAGTGAGACTTACAGTGCAATTTATCATAAAAATTAAATGTGACATGGTACTAAAATGTATGCATATTGATGCTCGTGACCGTACAGCTACAGGGTTCTCTATTTTTACTCATAAAATTTTATGTAATAATTTACCATGGCATAATGTTACTTGTCCTATTATTAGTTACGCACAGTATTAATTTATCATAACTTTTTAAGCATAATTTTGAAAATCATGACTACTATAAGCATAATTATTATAAGCATAAAAACTATACTTCGAATAAGAAAAGTTTTGGCACAACTATGAACATTTCCAAAACTTACTTTTTCCTTGGCTGCATTTGGTTCATGATTGTGACTTTTTATATTTTTTGACTCTATTTCATGCTGTGGTGGCCCAAGGGCCACCCCCGCCGCATCCTAACCTACTGTTATGCCTTGTAAAAATTATGACAAAATACTATTATTCTAAAAAAGAATTATGGATACCTATTTATATACGAATCAAATTTATGCCAACAAATATTAGTCCAAAATTAAGTTATACCTAACAAACCAGTATTCTTAGATGTTATTATGGGAAAGTACTATTATGCTAAAAAACGTTATGCAAAAAGGATTATGATAATTAAAATTATGACAAAACCATTTATGCATTTTAAGAGAAATGTTTAAAATGTTTTTTAAAATGTTTCTTTCTTTCTTTCTTTCTTAGAATCCCGTACCTAGAGGAGCTCGGTGATAAGAGGAGCTCGGTGGCGCAGCGGTAAACGCGCTCGGTCTGCGATTGTTGAAGTTAAGCAACTTTCACAAAGGCCGGTTATATAGGATGGGTGACCACAAAAAAAAAAGTTTTCATCTCGAGCTCCTTCGTGCTTCGGAAGGCACGTTAAGCCGTTGGTCCCGGCTGCATTAGCAGTCGTTAATAACCACCAATCCGCACTGGGCCCGCGTGGTGGTTTAAGGCCCGTTCTCTCTATCCATCCATAAGGAAGGCCGTGCCCCAGCAGTGGGGACGTTAATGGGCTGATGATGAAGAGAATCCCGTAGCTGTGCTGTGGAAATGTGTAGGGGTTTCCACCAGAGCTGTACGAGGTAAATGTCTCGTACGACGAAGTGTAGCGGAGCTGTCAAAATGCGCAAATGTGTGGTGCGAGGATGCGTTGCGAAGCTGTGAATTGTGTGAGCGGAGGTATGCGGTGTAGTAGGCGCATTCTATTTTCGCTACCACGAACTTTCGCTTTATATACCGCTTTTGCAATTCTATTATCCTTCATCCTCTCTACGTGTCCATACCAACCTAACATTCCAACTCCCATTTTTTTCATAAAAAAAATGTACTTACAAGTAAAATCAATAAACAAAACACGATACATTCATCATGGACACAATTACATACATACAGATAATAAATACATGCATCGCAAAATGAAAGAAACAAAAGTAAAGAAGAGAGAAACAGTACCTTGGTCTATTTGCAACTCCTCCTCAGCCGGCGGGGTCCTATTACACTGGTTATTTACTAAACTTTCTATTAAAACACATAATAACGGGTTCTTACCGCGTTTAAATCAGGGATATGAGAATCCCGATATTTCGACACTGTTTCAAGTGCCATGATCACGGGATGACTGATGAGATTGGAGTGGAGTAGGTAGATCCATAATTTTCTACGGGCAGACATATCTGTCTACCCTCTTTCTTTGCCGCTTGTTTATGTATTTGATATCGGAATGTTCGGAACCATCTGAACTCGCACCCCACTCACTACAACCGTTATTATGTGTTTTAATTATGATAATAACCGCGTAAACTTAAAACAGTATATAAAACTTTCTATTGTTTCTTGTCAGTGTTTTAACTAAACACTGTTTCTGTGATAAAGTCACATAAACTCTTTATTTTTCACTTTCCTTCCACCGACTGCAATTGTCGAGCTGGACGCCTTCCGGCACACCTGGCGGAGCGATGCCCAAGACAGGAAGGGTTGGAAAGAGAAGGGGGAGGCCTTTGCCCAGCAGTGGGACATTAATTAGGCTACAGAAAAAAATTATGTAATACAAACTGGATTTAAAAAACAAAGAAAAGAAAACATGAAACAGTAGGACTAGGGCCCTGTGCTAGGAGGTTTTCTTTCCCTCAGCGTTACAGATTCCGATGTGGTAGTAGTTTTACAGCTAGTTACATGATAAGTAATTTAATTTTTGACGTTCAAAAAGCGCTAACTTTGGAAGCCAATTTTGAAAAATAAATATTTTTGAATTTTGAATTTTCGACTACAAACATAACACAGTACAGTGAGGCAAATCACACACAGTGACTATTAAAAAATCTTAGATCCAAGGACATGTCCTTTACAGGGTTAGGTGGCAAGTCGCCCACTTAATATATCTGGCCTACGAGCGAGTTGACAATTTTTTTTGTACTCTGCTCCTGAATGGTTTCATAAGACTGAGCTAGTTTACTCCGAACGAAAATTGCAGGGCTAATTTGGTATTTTAACACGTAGAAAAAATAATTTACTTACAATATTTTATAAACAAATTACCTCTTCCTTCTTCGTTTGGCGTAAACTATTCAGGCGAGTATAGTGCAAAAGAAATATATAAAAAGTGTAAACTCGCCCGCAGTTGCTACCTAACGCTTTTTACAGAGGCCGTCGGTAATTATTATTATTGCGTATGGCAGACAAAAATAAAATATCCTGCGTGGATCAAATATCCAGCTTAAGCTCCCTTAACCAAGTCTCTGCTGCACCCGTCACACAATGCAGGCTATACCACCTGGGAACTGGTGCAGAGGGCACTCGTTCACTATGTGAGATATGGTTTGATCCGGGTGACCACATTCACAGTATGGCGACTCCTTTAAGCCCCATTTATATACGAGTAGGTGATGGTTTGTCTCTCCAATGCCGTTTCGATTGCCGTCGGTAATAATGTCTGCTTATAACTTAACCCACACGCATTTAACCCAGCAACCCCCATCTAAAAACGTTCGGAAAATAAAACCGTAGTATAACGCTCCGCTAGGAATTAGCGGGGGCTCGCTAACTAATAAATTGCAAAATAATATCGGCCCTTTTCGCCCTGGAAGGGTTAATCGCATTGTTTTAGAGAACAATTCTGCACACGTGTTCGGTTAGACAGTTTTTTTGCGAGCGAATTTGAATTTGGAAGCTAAATTTTTAGTGGCCATTATTAAAAATAATACAGGTTCTTCTGATCCGTTGAGTTGATAATAAATCAATTAAAATGCACAATCTGTGTTGACCATAGATATTTTATTTTTATTTTGGATGTCCCCGAAGGGCAAGGCAAAGGGAACGATGCTCATACAGCCATGTCTTATGTATTTTTTTTTCTTGATGATATAATAACACTATCGCGAATATTTTCCGACTAACTTAATGCGATCATTAACCACAAAACACTACTTCATATTGATTATTTAGATTATTCAATGAAGAAAGCAACCGTCCCGTTTCCGTTCCCGCCAAAAAGTGTTGACCATAGATAAGTGCAAACAAAATCTAAGTGTATGGTGTTACCAGAGTTTTAGATAGATCATATTGGTTACACTTTGAAAATTTATGTATGTAGCACAATTTTTTCCGTGTCAATCATTCGTCCATATCCTTTTGGGCGAATAAGAAAGTGACAGGAACTTAAAATTAAGAGGTGTCTACAAGAGTCAGGGTCATTATCTCCTCAAGGAGAAGAGGAGGAAGGTTGAAAGAGGAAGACCTAGGCTGTACGTACCGAGATCAAATCCAGGATGTTTTAAAGAAAGGCCAGAATCCAGATCAAGGGTACTCTAAACCGGGAAGCAAGCATGAAGACTTTGTGGAAGAAGCGAGAGGTGTGTAAGGATCGTAGTACGTGGAATTTCGTTGTCTCTGCCTACCCTAAAGGGAATTAGGCGTGATCTTATGTATGCATAGTATATTAATGTATCTCTATTCAAAAACAAGCAGTTTATTTCTCTTTTAGTACCCACCAGAAATAGAAACATACAAGAAAGGACTGCGGAAATAGAAGTAAGTAACAAAAATCTTAATTTAAAGGGTGTTCCCGTAAGTGACCTTTACGAAACACAAACGCAGGTCTGTCCGCTGAAGTCTACCTGACTCGGGTCCCACGCCGACATAAAATATTAACGCACAAACGCGACAAACGAAAGGGTTTTTGTACTAATGATTCGTATTTCACAAACGTTTTAATGCGTGCCCTCGGACATATTTAAAACACAAACTTTTCCGCTCCAAGGGGGTACGAGAGCACAGATGTGGGGTACGTCGGGGTACATTTCGGTAGTTAGCGGGAGGCAAAAAGGAGAAAAAAGATCCCTTCGGAGTGGGGTAAAAAATGCGTAGTTTTAGCTAATCTGCATGGCGCGGGGGGTTGTTTAAACAGGCCGAGAGGGTGCTTTAGGCTTTTTAACACTGTACAAAAATGAGGGTGGCGGGCGTGTGTGGAATCGGACGTATTATGTGCGAATCTATTTATGTGTGTACCCCCCCGTTAATATTGGTTGCTATGGCGACGGGCCGATTACTGCACCGTATACTCGATTTTTCGCCGCTTTTTCCGTTGTAATCAAATGAGGTGCCACGCATGTGGGGGTTAATGGGAGATGGGGGGGGACGCGTGTACTCAATTATCCGCAGTGAATCAATAGCGGGATGAGGGTAGTTGCGATGTTTGCGAGGCTGTAATGCCGACTTTTTTATCTGATTATTTTTTTAAAACCTCTCGCCTTTGTTGACGGCGTGGTACCCTTGCTGTTTTAGGCTCGGTTTCCGCTTCATGGATTTGACCTATATTCGCATGAAGCTGTTAATATTTTTATAAATTTAACTTATACTTTTGTATTTTCCATTTTAATATTACGTAATGAAGAAAAGAGAACCATAATGAAGACTATAGAGAACTGGAGAGGAAATATGATTGGCCACCTGATACGATACGATTCATTTATAACAAACCCCATAGAAGGAAAAATTTAAGGGAAGAGAGGAAGGGGTAGACCTAGGAGGACATTTATGAAACAAATAAAAGAGAAGGTGAAGGTCGTGTCGTATCCGGAGGTGAAGGATTTGGCGGGACAAGAGCGCTTAAATAAAGAGAGAATATAACATAATATAAGCTCCCGACTAAACCCTAATTGGGGTAGTCAGAGGTACATCCATCGCAAGATGAACTAAGTACCCACGCCTCATCGAGTTTTCTGTTAGACCAACGTGATAGGTGGTGAGCCGTATCGCCGTCTATAATGGCCGAGGCAACTATGTTATTATATTTTTTATATATATTGTTCCCGTTAATTTAATTAATTTACACATAAGGACACTAAACATTGTAATATTTATAATTAAACTACTGATAATAAAATTGTGACCTGTTTATTTTTTTATAGTTTTAAAATATTTGATTGTTACTTGTATTGTAATTTAAATTTTCATTTTGACATTGATGTTTTTTGTATGTCGAAATATACCAACTAACATATATAAAATCACGTTTATTTCCCGTTAGGCTAGACAGAGACCGCGAAATTTCACTCACTATAATCCTGATACATAATATTCACTTCTTGCGCTGTCATCACAAGCAACTAAACTAAAAATAAATTAAAATATAGTTTACTGAACACAAAAGACACAAGATAAAGGACAAAAATAAACACATAGGCATAACAGGTGGCCTTATTACTCGTGCCGCAATGTCCTCTAGGCAACTAATTCTTCTATACAACCTTAGGGCACAGGAAATAATAAAGATCAGTTCTTCCCTTCGGCCATAGGTATATATAACACATTCCGAAGCAGTAAGTGGTAAAGTAGGAAGTTCGAACTAAAATCTAAACTTGGAATAAATGTCCTCTATTGGTCCTATATTTAAAATTATGTTTTTTTTTTCAAAAATATGAAATATAAAAAACTAAGCGCCATCTATCGGACTTTTCCAGAATTAACGTAACTTCAATGTAAGTGGCATTCTATTTTCTAACCATAGCCCTCTATTCATGCTTCCGTATACTACTTTCTATCTCATTTCTTCTTTGTTGAGCGCCATCTGTTGGCAATTTTCCGACGCTAACTCGTACCATTTTACATGTTATGAAAACTCCTTTCTCTCATTGTATTCGTAAGGTGAAAATAGTTTATATCACCACCCGATAGATGTCGTTACTAATGTGATTGTGAGTCCTATAGGTACTATTTATTAAATAGTGAAAACCATAGACATATAATTTTTGCGCGCTTACGCAGGTGGAAACCACGGATATTTAATACTTTAAGAGGTACATCCATCGGAAAATGAACTAAGTACCCACACTTCACCGAGCTTTCCAGTCTCTACTTACTCGGTGGGAAATAGGCGTGAGTTTATTTATGTCTATTCTTATTTACTTTGTCTTCTCAGACGACGCCCTGAGCCGAGGTTCGCGCTCAACTGGGCACCCTCAGGCCTGTTGTCTTAAACGTTGTACCGGGTGAGAGCCTTCAGCGCTCCCCATTTGTCCGGCCAAGTAGTTAATGCCATCTGCGGCAAATCTACAATAAGTCACGTCAAAAAAAAAAAAAAGTCACCGAGCTTTCTGTTAGACCAACGTGATAGGTGGTGAGCCGTATCGCCGTCTATAATGGACAAGTTAGTAATTTTTGTTAGTAATTTTTGATACTTTTCCCGTTAATTTAATTAATTTACACATACGGACACGAAACATCAAATATTGGCCCGATTCCTGCAGACACCTCTTAAGTAATTTTATTTTAAGTTATACCCGACATTTTCTTATCCGCCGAAAAGGAAAGGGACAGATGATTGTCAACAAGTTGATTTTAAAACGAATGAATAACCCGGGAGAATAAAATAGGCATCTCGCTGGTATGCAATCCGTTTGACGTGCTGCTTTTCTTTTATTATTTTTATTATTATTTTTATGATTTTGGTTTGTTTTTCTTTAATTAAAACACATAATAACGGGTTCTTACCGCGTTTAAATGGGGATACGAGACTCCCGATATTTCGACACTGTTGCAAGTGCCATGATCACGGGATGACTGATGAGATTGGAGTGGAGTAGGTAGATCCATAATTTTCTACGGGCAGACATATCTGTCTACCCTCTTTCTTTGCCACTTGTTTATGTTTTTGATATCGGAATGTTCGGAACCATCTGAACTCGCACCAAAACCATCTGAACTCGCACCAAACTCACTACGACAAACCGCACTCACTGTGTCCTCACGTTTTTTCACCACATTAGGCCGTTTCAAGCTTTTTACAACACCTACTACTGGATTCCACATGGTCGATAATTTGAACCCGTCTTCCCTGTTGAAATGTTTATGTTTTCTGATTTCAATAGCCTCTTTTCCAATCTCATCAGTCATCCCGTGATCATGGCACTTGCAACAGTGTCGAAATATCGGGAGTCTCATATCCCCATTTGATCGCGATTTTTCTGTGTATTGATTTCCGTGTGGTTTCTGTCCTATGTTGAATGTAATGTACCTGTTTGTCTGTGTCTGTGGAGTCCAGAAGTAATAAATGTTTCTTTCTTTCTTTTAATGACTCATTGGTCCAGGTGCGGTACTGAGGTCCGAACCGACGCTCCCTGATTGAGAAGCAAGCCGGCATACCACAGAACCACAGTAACTTCAGAAATTTTTGAATGGTACTTATCAATAAAACAAACGTTGTAATTCGCAATTACTTTAGATTTATTTTATAAAAGTAACTATAAACAAAATATTAAATTAGTGATGCAAATAAGAAATATCGATAAATATTTTTTATTATTAATAATAATAGTAACTATTATAATTTGTAATTCTTTGACACTTTTTACAATTTCCTAAGCAGACGAAACAAAGCTATGTTTTCCCATCTCCATGTATTAAAGGCTCTTTCTAAAATGTACTTACACTTTTTATGGTTTTATTATTGAGTTTTATTATTATTATTTTTTCATACAAAATAATCATTGTTTTAAATACAAATATAGTTTAATGTACATCATAAGAAACAATAATCATTAATTATTTATATATTTTTAAAATTAACAATTTTAATTATAAATAATAATAATAATAATGGACAAATATTTATTACCTCTTCACTCCACCCGTGAAAAGATCGCTTTAAGCGACAAAAAATTCTATTGCCTACTTGATTAAACATATTTTGCATCTTAGTACTTTGTTTTATATAATTATCATAAATTTTAGTGAAAACATAAGAAAGAGCCAATATACAAGAATCATCTAATCATTGGAAAACAGTTCTTATTACTTAGGAATAAAGGATCTGCTTGGCACACAAATATTTCGTTTTCTTTCGGACGGCACTAATCTAAAAACCGAATAGGTCAAAACACACATAAATATACATTACATGAACATTACACATATTTTTGAAACACAGTCCTCTCTTTACTTTTTCTATTACTTTTTATTACAAATCCACGACATTTTGACAACCTCCAGATCCTTTTTTTTTTTTTTTGTTTTGGTTTTCCCCGAAGGGTAAGGCAAAGGGAACTATGCCCATACAGCCATGTCTGACGTATTCTTTTTCTTGATGATTAATGAAATGATGAAAGGTGATGATGATGAAACCGAAGCCCCCACCCTCGGAGTAGACTCCTACTCCGAACCCCGAACGAATTAACTCAAAAGTCCGCATAAACTTTCGAGTTATGAAGCGGCTTCCTGCCACGAAGCGAAAATAGGCAGATACACTTTGTTTATTGAATACTCCGATATAATAACACTCGCGAATGTCTTCCGACTAACTTAATGCGATCATTAACCACAAAACATCACTTCTATTAATTATTTAGATTATTCAATGAAGTAAGCAACTGTCCCGTTCCCGTTTCCCGCCAAAAAGCCACCTCCAGATCCATGACCTCCAGATCGTGAGCACAACGTTCAACCACTGGACCACGGAGGCCGTTACCTATTTTAGTGTTGTAATCCCAACCTGTTTTGTGAACCTAATAAATAAAAAAATCAATACACGAAATGTTACATCACACACGCATGCCGTGAGGAAGCACCTTTACTTTGACTCAACACACATTTTTATGTTTGTTTTGACCCAATACTAAACATATCTTTCAAATTAAATATACACATTTTTTACAAGTAAGATGGAAAATTATCAACAATTTTAGTTAATTAGACAATCTTTATCAAAACGAATTTACCAAAAATTTCAAAGCTCACCATATTTCTATGCAGTTTAGGACTTCCAAAAATCATTTCTCTATACGTAATTACGTAAAGGTACCTAACTATTATATTCTCAATTCCATTCACTATAATTATATATAATATTATTATAAATTATAACAAAAATCACATTTAAATTCTTAGGTATATTTTACACTTTTGATGGCCCTGATTCCTGCAGACACCTCCTAATTTTATTTTAAGTTATAGTCGTAATTTTATTACCTGTCGAAAAGGAAAGGGACGAATGATTGATAATTGTTTATTTTAAAATGAATGAATAACCTGTGCGAATCAAATAGGCATCTCATTGATATACAACCCGTTTGACGTGTGCTGCCAACTTAATTCTGTCGGGTTATTGGCCGGTATAAAATTTTAGGTTTTTTTAAATTTCTGCCTATGATTGACGTGTGTTCCATTTAAATATTATGCCTGTCGGTTATCCGTCCCTGTTAACACAAGAGAAGAAAATACCTGTAAGAAAGAAAACCTGAAAAGAAAAAGATTAAAAATTAGTAAAGAACAAAAATATACATAGCTAAAGTTATAAAGTATATACTCACCGTCGTCGCACACGCCGCCGTCGCACCGCCCCGCCGCCGCCGTACCGCGCCTGCGCACTGCAACCCGCGCCCGCGCGCCTCTCCCCGCTAGTTCCCTACATGGCCAGTTGCCATCCAGTGTCCGTTGAAAACAAGTGAAACCAAATTTTGTATAACGAAGAATTGATTATAATCGTGTTGAAGACTTATTTTGGAGTTATTATTAATTTCACCCAGCAAACAACCCAGCAAGTAGGAAGGTACTTAACAGTTTGGCGACCGTCGAGAAGAATCTGTAATTTGGAAAAGAAGTTCGAACCGTGCTACCTATTTAACCTTGATGACAACAAAAATCTGGAAAGATCGATGAAGCGAGCGATCGACTGAAGAGGATATTTTCAAGAAGGGAGGTTTGCCCGTTCCTTAATTATCCTTTCTACTAATCTATTTTCTTATTTCCGTATAGTTTTGATAGTGAACAGTGTTGTAAGAACATCAATTCGTAAATTATTATAGTGTATATGCAAGTACCTACCTACTTATGAAACATTCTAGAATCAATGGACACGGCAACTCACAGGTATATTTTTAACAAGATTATTTCGTATTTTCATGTATAATGTATCAGATTCGTAGTAATTCGTAAATACATGTAAAATAAAGCGTGTTATAGCGTTCAATTAAACTGCATACCGCTATAAACACTGTAAAAGCTTTATAGTATTACGATCTGTATAATTCATCAATCTGTACAACAATAGGTATAAAATATTTCATTGGAAAAAGTAAAAATACGGAATATTCTAAGTTTATGTAAACAATTTGCATTTCATTCTGTTAATTACATAAAATTAACTTAGTAACAGTTGTAAATAAGTGTCAGTAAAGTGTAAAAACACGACATTTTCGAGTAAAAACATAAAAAGTATAAATAAGTGTATTGATCAAGTTATTGATTGTGACATTCCAGAGAGACGGAAAGGGTTCAGTAAACGTTGAGCCGTCCCATTAGCGCTTTGGTACTGAGAGCTATCTACGTCCGAGCTCCGAGTTCACTGGTTGACGAGTTCGCGGAGGATTCACAGCTGTTTCGGTAAACAAATCACCTACGCAGGTTTGCGTGCAATAAGGTATTTATCAATTTACCTTTTTTATACTATATTGCGGTTGGATTAGTGAACTATTTTGTTTACTAATTAATTATTTAAACCAATACAATGAGTGAGTCTGAGAGTGAACAGGTAACAAACATGAGTAAGGAAAGTAAATTGAAAGAACTAAGAATAAAGCGTGGTACTATAAAGGGTCGGTTAACGGTTTTTAAAAATTACGTTTTGGAAATTAAAAATTTAAAAAAGGTATCTAAACAGCAAGTACAAGAATTAAAAATAAGATTAAGCAAAATAGAATCATTATTTACAGAATATGATCAGATTCAGTCACAAATTGAAATTAAGGAGAGTGAATCAGAAAGGGCAGGGACTTCAGAGACCATTTCAGTAGAAAGAAATACCACTGAGAGTACATTTTATGAGGCAATGAGTTTAGCTCAGGATTTAATTGACAGTCAAGAACTTACTGCTCAAAATCGGTCTAGTATTTATCATGAAACAAGCAATGATGTTTCACCGTGCTGTAGCACTAATATAAAACTGCCAACTATCACTCTCCCTTCTTTCGATGGAAACTTTAATAAATGGTTGGAATTTCGAGATTCTTTTGTGTCCCTGATACATAATAATAATAGTCTGAGTGAAATAAGTAAGTTTCAGTACTTAAAGGGTTCATTAACTGGTGTTGCAAAATCAGTCATAGAATCATTGGAAATATCAGCTGAAAACTATAAAACTGCATGGAAACTTATTTGTGATCGCTTTAATAATACAAACCAGTTGACTATTATTCATTTTAAAACATTATTTAACTTTGAAACAATGAATAAAGAATCAGAAAAATCATTGAGATATTTGGCAGATCATATTTCAAAACATTTGCGTGCATTGAACACATTAGGAGAACCAACTGAAAATTGGGACTCTTTGATAATTTTTCTTTTTTCATGCAAGTTGGATAGTGTGACAAGTACAAAGTGGGAGGAACGTAAAAGTAGTATGGACAAAAGACCCACGTTGGAACAATTTTATGAGTTTTTGCGTAACAGAGCAACAATTTTGGAAATGACTACCACATGCAGCAGCGACAAAAATACAGTCACAGTAAATAGTGACAGACAGCAATTCAAGCGTGTTGATAAGCAGCAAAAAGCATTTGTCGCCGCTACTTGTGAGAACAAGACAAATAATGGTTGTCTAGTATGCAATGGAGATCATTATTTATATTTTTGCGATAAATTTAAAAACATGACACTCGAAGACAAAAACGATGTAGTATCTAAATTAAAACTCTGTATAAATTGTTTTCGACGTGGTCATTTTGCACAACAATGTAAATTAAGTGGCTGTAGAATTTGCCACCGCAAACACAATACATTACTGCATAGAAATGTATCAAACGTACAGAAATCGGAGGAGATCAAGTGCACTGTAACTAATCCGGTTTCTCTATCATCCTGTATATCGAATCAAGTACTGTTATCGACAGCAATTGTAAACGTTGTAATAGACGGCAAGTCTAAGCAAGAGGTACGTTGCTTGTTGGACTGCGGCAGCCAGTCCTCATTTATTTCACGTTCTTTGAAAGATAAATTAGCAATTGAGCCTGTAAAAGTAGACACGGTATGTGTTACTGGCATAAACAACATGTCTTTCAATGCAATAGAGCGGTGTAATTTGGTAATACAATCATGTACAAATTCATTTAGTAAACAAGTGAATGCGATTGTAGTATCACAAGTAACAAGCAACTTACCTAGTCAGGAAGTAGATACATCTGAAATAAATGTACCTAACAATGTTACCTTGGCAGATCCCCACTATTACCGCCCAGCACAAGTAGACTTACTATTGGGTGCAGACGTATTCTGGGAAATAACGTGCCCTGAAAAAATAAAAATGGGAATTAATAAACCTATATTGCAAAATTCGCAGTTAGGGTGGTTAGTAGTGGGACCTGTCATGTGTACTGGAGACTTACCTAATGAAAATGTATATTGTAACTTCAGTCAGGAGATCAGGAACCAGTTGAAGATGTTCTGGGAGCTGGAAGAGCTTCCTGAAAAGCAGTCCTGGTCGGCTGAAGAGCAAGCTTGTGAAGAGCATTTTGTGGAGCATACACGAAGGATGGAAGACGGAAGATTTTGCGTCACGTTGCCGCTGAAAGAGTCGCCTGATAAACTAGGAGATTCTTATTGTATTTCAAAGAAACGTTTTGATTCGCTAGAAAAGCGCTTTCGGCGACAACCTGACGTAAAAGAGCAATATGTAGATTTCATAAATCAATATCAAGAGCTTGGGCATTTATCAATGAGTGAAAAACCTGAAAATGCAAACTTTTTGCCGCATCATCCGGTATTAAGAAAGGAAAGTGAAAGTACACAATGTCGAGTAGTGTTTGATGCGTCAGCAAAAACAAGATCAGGTTATTCACTCAATGATATCCTCATGGTGGGACCTACCATTCAAGACGACATTTTCTCTATACTTGTAAGATTCAGAGAGCACAATTATATATTAACAGGCGATATAGAGAAAATGTATCGTCAAATAATGATAGACGAGTCGCAGAGATATTTACAAATGATATTATGGCGTGAGAGCGAAAGGGAGCGCATGAAGTACTTGCAATTGAATACTGTAACTTACGGTACTTCATGTGCACCATTCCTTAGCACCAGATGTTTGTTACAGTTGGCTCAGGAGTGTGGTGATGAGTTAATACAAACTATTGTATCGCGAGATTTTTATGTTGACGATTTAATAACAGGTTATAATGATGAACAACAACTAAAGAAAATTTATCAGCAAGTCACCACACACCTTAGCTCAGCCGGTTTCAATCTAAGAAAGATAAAAAGTAACTCTAAAGAATTAATGAAAGAACTTACAAACAATTCATGTAGTAAACAAGAAAATTTGAAAATATCAAATGTGACTCATACTTTAGGTATTGAATGGAACCCCGATAGTGACACTATATTTATGCCCACAAGTAAAGCAAAAAATGTAAAGGAAGGCAAATGTACAAAACGTATAATACTTTCAATAACTTCCAGTATATTTGATCCATTAGGATTATTATGTGTATGTACAATTTCATGTAAAATATTGTTGCAATCGCTGTGGCTACAGAAACTGGAGTGGGATGAGGAAATACCTCAAGAAGAAAGTGGAAAATGGTACAATTTTATACAAAATGTAAAATTATTGCAAAATATAACAATCCCACGCCACGCCATCTGTAGTAACAGTATTCATGTTGAGCTGCATGCGTTTTCGGACGCCTCTTTGAAAGCGTACGCAGCATGCATTTACGTTCGATCAGTGGATTCTCTAGGTCACTGTACAGTCCACTTATTGTGCGCGAAAGCAAAAGTAGCACCACTCAAGGCGACAACCATACCAAAACTCGAGCTGTGTGGAGCACTGTTAGCAGCACGCTTATGTAACAAAGTCACAAATTCGTTGCGAGTAAAAATAAAAGAAAAAATATATTGGAGTGACTCGAAAATAGTTTTGGGATGGTTGAAGACGCCTACGCACAAATTGCAAACGTTTGTGGCACATCGTGTATCAGAGATTGTGGACCTTACCACTGACAGTGAATGGAATTATGTGCAGTCCGGGCAGAACCCCGCGGATCTGGCTTCGCGCGGGATCGCACCCGAAGATATCCAATCAATGTCAATGTGGTGGTCGGGCCCAGAATTTCTGATGCAAGATAAAGCAAACTGGCCTAAACAAGAAATTAAAAATGTAGACTTACCTGAAATTAGGTCACATACGGTATGCATTCAAACACAGGAAAAGGTAATAGACATGTGTAAATATTCTAGCTTCAGAAAATTGCGTAATGTGTTTGCATATGTTCTAAGATTCATAAGAAATTGTAAGAAAAATATCACGAAAGAAAAGGATTCATTGTCAGTGGATGAGATTGAAAGAGCAGAGTTGTATTTAGCTCGTATAGCACAGACAGAAAGTTTTTATGGTTTAAACAGCAAAGATAAATTAATGAAGTCTTCTCTTTCAAATCTCAATCCAATAATTGATGATGAAGGGATGATCAGAGTAGGAGGTAGGATTGAGAATTCTACTTACTCGTATAACAAAAAACATCCGATCGTCCTAAAGTCTGATCATCACTTCACCAAATTATTATTTGATTATTATCATGTGAAGTACTTGCATGCCGGGCCCCAGTTGCTCCTTTCAGTCATTCGTGAAAAATACTGGCCTATAAATGGCAGAACATTAGCTCGTAAAACTTTTAATAAATGTATAAGATGTAGAAGACTGAAAGGAGCAGTTGCGAACCAGATAATGGGTAACTTGCCCCAGCAAAGAATTGTACCAGGTTATCCATTCGAAGTAACTGGAACTGACTACGCCGGTCCTTTTTTCGTTGCAACAAAAAAAGGACGCGGTGCTAAATTAGTAAAAGCATATTTATGCGTTTTTATATGTTTTAAGGTAAAGGCAGTTCACCTAGAATTAGTAAGCGATCTTAGTACAGAGGCTTTTATTTTGTCCTTACGACGTTTTATATCTCGTCGCGGTAAACCTCGCGAGATATTTTCTGATAATGGCCGCAACTTTGTAGGCGCCAGTCGCGAGTTAGGAGAGTTTCTTGAGAGCTCTTCCGGTTCAATTTCAGACTCATTCATTGATGATGGTATAAAGTTTAAATTTTCACCTGCATATTCTCCGAATTTTGGTGGTTTGTACGAAGCAGCTGTGAAGTCAGCAAAGTACCACATGAAAAGGGTGTTAGGCAATATGCACTGTACATTTGAGGAACTTGCAACACTGTTCTGTCAAATCGAGGCTATACTGAATTCCCGTCCTCTATGTCCTATGTCCTCGAGTCCAAATGACTTAGCCCCCCTTACTCCAGGGCACTTCTTAATTGGAAGGCCTCTGACGTCGCTGCCAAGTCCAGACCTACAAGATGTAAACCCAAATCGTCTACACAGATACGCAAAGATAGAGCAAGCAAGACAGAACTTTTGGAACAGCTGGTGCCAGGAGTATATTTGTGAGATGCAGCAACGTAACAAGTGGCAGAAGCGCCAGGTAGATCTTCAGCCCGGAGAACTTGTTTTAATAAAAGAAGAATCCACTTCACCCATGAATTGGCCAATGGGAAGAATAGAAAAGGTGTATCCAGGATCTGATGGAGCTTGTCGAGTATTTGACATCAAGACTTGTAAAGGCACTGTTAGAAGAGCAGTCAACAGGATATGTCCGTTGTATTGCGCCGAGTGAAGAATTCCTGTCTTATTTTCGCGGAGGCCGGAGGTTGTTAACACAAGAGAAGAAAATACCTGTAAGAAAGAAAACCTGAAAAGAAAAAGATTAAAAATTAGTAAAGAACAAAAATATACATAGCTAAAGTTATAAAGTATATACTCACCGTCGTCGCACACGCCGCCGTCGCACCGCCCCGCCGCCGCCGTACCGCGCCTGCGCACTGCAACCCGCGCCCGCGCGCCTCTCCCCGCTAGTTCCCTACATGGCCAGTTGCCATCCAGTGTCCGTTGAAAACAAGTGAAACCAAATTTTGTATAACGAAGAATTGATTATAATCGTGTTGAAGACTTATTTTGGAGTTATTATTAATTTCACCCAGCAAACAACCCAGCAAGTAGGAAGGTACTTAACAGTCCCTTTCCTTTTCGGCGGATAAGAAAATGACAGGTATAACTTAAAATAAAATTAGATGGTGTGTACGGTCACGAGTACTAATATGTATACACTTTGAAACCATGTCACGTTATCTTTTTTGACAAATTAAACCTTAAGTCTCAAATATGATAGTGCGACAGGGTTCTAAAGTGGCAACAGGATATTGGACCCACTTTAGGACTCTGTCGCACTAACATATTTAACATTTAGTGAGACTTATAGTTCAATTTGTCAAATAAGTAAATGTGACATGGTACCAAAGTGTATACATATTAGTACTCGTGACCGTACTGGAATCAGCACAAATGTATTATTATTAGTTGGTGTGGGTATATTCTCAAAAAAGTTTACAATTCTAATGCATTTTTAATAAATACTTTAAACAGCTGATGGAAAGTAACATCTAGAAAAAAACTAAAATTGCATTAAAATTGGTAACTAGCATCGTTCGATGGGTACTTACAATATACAATTAGTCTAAATGGAAACAGCTATCTAGAAACAGGAGTAACGAATGTACCTTACGCATTGTGTCTAAACAAAATAACATAACAAATTATTTATTGCACAAAAAGGAAAGTACAAAATACAAAACAAAAGAGAAATAGAATGAAATTAGTCATGAGCAATATCATGTACCCACTTTAGAACCCTGTCGCACTATCATATTTGACATTTAATGAGACTTACGGTTTAATTTGTCAAAAAAGTTAATATGACATGGTTTCAAAGTGTATACATATTAGTACTCGTGACCGTACAATTGGCGGCCTTAGTATAATACTTCTTTTTCTTATGCATAGAATAAAGAAAATACATTAATGATACAGGAACGGTGTAACAGGGAAGCCGTGGTAGCCCAGTTGGTAGAGGTCACAGGTTCGAATCTAGCACAGGCCTAAACCAATGATTGTCGAATTTGTTTTCAAATTCATATTTGGATCATAAATGATTATCACGTGCTCAGCGGCGAAGGAAAACATCGTGAGTAAACCCACATTACCGAGAAATGCATTTTCGGAGGTATGTGACCTAACCTGTATTGGGCTGGTCTTCCGCGGGTTGGAAGGTCAGGCAGGCAGTCGTTTCTATAAAAAACCGGGCCTGTCAAATCGTCAGGTTAGGTAAGCGGACCGTGTAAAAACGGGATAATGCTAGGGGGATGAGTAAGTATAGAACGGTAACCCTCCGCCCCCCGCGCAAATTCTTATCGGGCGCCGACCTCACCCCCTCTGGGTCTTATTTTAGTCTTAAATGGCCGTAAGCTGCTAAGGAGTAAACGGGAGCGCGCACAAACTATCTATCTCGCTCGCACTTAAGCATGTGTGCATAAAGGTACATTCGTTTACAAGCTACATACACACAAATAGTCAACATATGGATAGACTACGTTAGAATTTCAAATTGCAACAATCAACTCGAACGGATTCGAAGCCAGGACCAACGTAAAACATCAGACACTAATGCTTTATTACTACGTTATTTTAGGATTTACAAATTGTGGTTTTTCTATTGGAAACATTGGAAGCAATTTGCAATTTGAATTATTTTATACAACATGAATATTTTAACATAAACAGCCTATATACATCCCACTGCTGGGCACAGGCATCCCCTCAATCAACCGGAGGGGGTATGGAGCATACTCCACCACGTTGCTCCAACTACTATGAATATTTAAGTCACACATAATTTTCCTCTTTTTACCCGACTGTAGCGAAGCAAAAAGGAGGTGTTATCATTTAAAGCATTTCTTGATAAAATATCTCACGACGAAAATCTCACCTATCACGTTGGTGTTACAAAAAACTCGGTAATCTTGCGATGGATGTACCTCTGACTACCCCAATTGGGTTATAGTCGTCAGCTTACGTTATGTGTTCACCAAAATATGCTGCACGTTACAATTTATTTATTATATAACGGCGTGGTGGAGTATGCTCCATACCCCTTCTGGTTGGTTGAGGGGAAGCCTGAGCCCAGCAGTGGGACATATAAAGGCTGTTTATGTTTATGTTATGTGTATATTACATGAACATCAATACATACTTTCAGATAAGCCTGTTGGCGTGGCTTGAACGGACGTTCTGTCGTGCTGCGTAAGCCAGAGGCCAATTGGAATGGAATTTTATAAAAAAATGGGTTTGTAAATTAAAATAAAGAATAGACGTGGGGAGAGAACTGCCCTGGCCCGCTTCAAAGTAAAAGGTGTAAAGAAAAAGAATAAGATTAAGACTTACCTCGGCCGCCGCTGCTCACTGGTCTCCTCGGTTTAATTCTATGTATTATTAGTATTTTATTAGTTTGTTAGTGCCCGGCCGGGTTAGTTATAGTTTTAAGATAATTAGTTTAGTGTTTTAGTTGTTTAGTATAATTTTAAAGATAGTTTATAGTTTTATACACACACCATGTTCACAGATATTTGCGGAAGATGGCTGCGCACTCTGACGCGCCGACTCAGTATCTTCTTCGTTCGCGCATGCGCGTAGGAGCGGTGTGCTCATTTCATAGTCCAATTATTTGTTAATATATTTTTTAGGGCGATTATTATAGCGGCCAAGGTTTAGAAATTAGAAGTAAGAAACATGAAATAAAGACAGAATAGCAAGCCATAACATTCCCCCCCACTTGGAATCACTTCAGGGATTTCAAAAGATAAATTAAGAGTCAATCAGCTTAATCAAAATACTGTATAAAACTAAAATAGTGACAAGTTAACAGAGAATGTTCATACGAATCGGACTTTCAAATGTACAACTGTTTATAAGGACGACAAGTTTACAGAGAATGTTTCAAGATAATCACATGAGTGAGCAGAAAGTAGAATGTGTGCTTGGATAAAAAAAAAACAAAGCGAAAGAAAACGTAAATAGATATATTAAAAGAAATTGGTTGATTAATTACTAAGAGGTAAAGGACAGATTTTGGCTACAGGTCTACGTAACAAACCCTTCGCAGTACGAAGCGTAACAACTCGTACGACGCCGTCGTTGCCCGGATGGATATCGACCACCTTACCGTAATGCCATTCTAACGGAGGTAAGTTCTGTTCTACGATTGTTACGATATTCCCAATTTTAACATTTGCCTGACCTTTGAACCATTTTACCCGTTGTTGCAACGTATGAAGGTAATCACGTTGCCACGCGCGCCAGAAACTTTGAGTGAGCTTCTGAAGCATCTGCCATCGCTCGCGTGGTGGAACATAAGTATCCTCGAGTTGAGGTTCGGGGAGTGAAACCAACGGGCCACCAGTCAAAAAGTGTCCGGGAGTTAAAACGTCTACCTCGCTGGGATCGGATGAAAGAAAACACAGCGGTCGAGAATTAAGAACAGCCTCGATTTTAGTTAGTACTGTTACCAACTCTTCGAAAGTTAAAACTTGTAATCCTACTACACGCTTGAGATGGTGTTTCATTGACTTAACGCCGCTTTCAAAAATACCACCGAAGTGGCTGCCGGTTGGAGGATTTAGACGCCAATCTATACCGCGTCCTGAAAATTCCGTATTTAATTCAGACTGCTTGGTAAGTAGCAATTGATGTATTTCGCTGAGGTAACGCCTCGCACCTATAAAGTTTGTGCCACAATCTGAAATCACCATTTTGCAGAGACCGCGTCTAGACACAAAACGATCAAAAGCCGCAATGAAAGCTGGAGTAGATAAATCAGATACGACTTCTAGGTGTATTGCCTTGACAGCAAGACACACTATCACGCAAACATAAGCCTTATACGTTTTTGCATTTCGTCGTCGACTCTCTTTAACCGTAAATGGTCCTGCAAAATCAACTCCGACGTTTTGAAAACAACGCGCGGGTTGTACTCTAGGCGACGGCAGGTTACCCATTATAGGTTGACATGGTGTTGGATTGACCTTGAAACAGGTGACACATTTAGATAGTCGGGACCGAATCAAATTCCGAATACCTAGAATCCAAAATCGTCTCTGCACGAGAGATTGTAAGGTTCGGGGGCCACAATGTAAATGCAGTCGATGATAATAATCGATTATAAGTCGTGAGATGGGAGATAACTTCGGCAATAATATAGGATGAATTGTGTTTTGTGGTAACTGAGAATTTTTCAGCCTCCCCCCCACTCGCAGAAGACCCAACTCGTCAATAAAAGGGTACAGCTTTTGTATAATGCGACTACAAGGGATGTTTGATTTGACGGAGTCTATTTCTTCCGAAAACGATGCTGCTTGTTCATGTCGAGCTAGCGTAGACAGCGAAGTGTTCAATTCCTCAACCGTTAATGGTGATGTTATACGAGCCTCAGACGAACGCTTTGAATTCGCAACGAAACGCAAACACCACGCTAAGACGCGTTGTACACGTGAAAGAGATGAGCACTTGTGAATAAGTTGTGAAACAGCATCATCCTTCTCAGACGTTGGTAATGCTACGTGAGCTGTAGATTTCAGTTCGGGAATATTGTCAGGGGAAACTAATTCTCTTTGAATAGGCCAAGATGTTGATTCGGCTAAAAGCCATTTTGGTCCAGACCACCAAGTTGGACTCGTAATAATTTGAGAACAGGGAAGACCACGACTGCAATGATCAGCCGGGTTATCATGAGTCGATACGTGTAACCAATTTTCGACGCTTACTTCGTCTATTATTTTAGCCACACGATGCGATACAAACGTCTTAAGTTTGTAGGGAGGTGTATTCAGCCACGCTAACACAGTACTACTGTCTGTGAAGGCAGTTACTCGCACGATGTTAATTTGACTGTGAAGTAAACTATACATATGCTTTAACACGCGCGCAAGAAGAGCAGCACCACACAACTCAAGTCGGTTAACCGTTAAAGGTTTTAAAGGGGCTACCCTAGACTTCGCAATTAACAAGTGCGATGTAATGTCGCCGTCGCCAATTGATCGTTGATAGACGCAACACCCGTAAGCCTTCGTCGATCCATCACAAAACCCGACTAGTTCGTATTTGGCTGTATTAGAAAGTGCTACTCGACGAGGAATACGCACTTCAGTCAAATTTTGTAACTCCGATACGAAGTTTTGCCACTGTTGTGAAACGTCCGCAGGAACGGATTCGTCCCAGTCCAACTGACGTCGCCACAGGTCTTGAATAAGCAACTTGGCTATAAGAACCACCGGGGTTAACCACCCAAGAGGGTCATAAATGCGAGCGACATTTGACAGAATAGAACGCTTTGTACATTTCGAATCTAGCTGAGATGCCGAATAAGTGAAATTGTCTTGAGTTGGATCCCACTGTATTCCAAGAATCTTAAGCGTGTGTTGATTGCTATTGTCACAAAACGGTTTTGGTATTTGACAATGCTCCGAAGGTAATTGGGAAAGAAACTCAGGGGAATTGCTACTCCATTTGCGGAGCTCGAATTTAGCACAGTCCAGTAATTTAACTAATTCGTTTTTCAATTCAATAGCTTCTTCTACAGAAGGGGCTCCGACTGTGATATCGTCCATAAAAGTGTCATGTTTGATTATTTCAGCAGCGCGGGGCCACTGTGCACAGTGATCATCGGCGAGTTGATGCAAAGTTCTTATTGCAAGATAAGGTGAGCTGCTCACCCCGTAAGTAACAGTAGTGAGTTCGTACTCGCGTACAGGTTCTGAAGTCGAGTCTCGCCAAAAAATGTGTTGGTATTTACGGTCTTCCGGTCGCAAATCAATATTACGGTACATCTTAGAGATGTCCGCGGTGAAAACTACCTCGTGAAGGCGGAACTTAGTAATGATGTCTACGATATCATTTTGCAGTTTTGGACCGGTGTGGACAATATCGTTTAAAGCCTTCCCGTTAGTAGTTCTCGCGCTGCCGTCGAAAACTACACGTAGTTTGGTAGTTGAACTATCTGGTCTTAAAACGCAATGGTGAGGAATTATATTCCGGTCACTATCGTTCGGTGGGTCAACAGGTTGCATATGACCCAACTCGCTATACTCGCGCATAAAGCGGACGTAATCTTCTTTCAGTTGGTCGTGACGATGAAGTCGTCTTTCAAGGTTTGTGAATCGTGATAAAGAAATATTATAAGAATCCCCGAGTTTTTCGCACGGCTCCTTGACTAACATAGGAACGACGTACCTTCCGTCAGGATTGCGTTTCACTAGATTGGTATATAACTGTTCACATTTATCGTCTTCTGGGTTTGAAATATCAACCGACGGGGGCTCTTCGACCTCCCAAAAACGCTTGACCACATTGTCTAGGGCAAGTGTGGAAGCAAAGAGGGAAGAGGTAGTCGGTGGGGGTCGACACTCGGGGTCGAGCTTCCCCGTGAGAACCCAGCCGAATACGCTGTGCAGAGCGACCGGCAAGCCCGGGCCCAAATTTAAACGCTGACCGTCATAGACATTATGAAACAGCTCGGCACCTAACAATAAATCAATGTCATTAGGTTTATCAAAGTTTTCGTCCGCTAGAGTTAAATGTTTAAAAGAATCTCGAACAGTAGAAGGGACTTCTACTGCGGGCATTTTGTTTGTAATAGTGTTCATTACGATCGGAGAGACATCGAAACTTGGTTCATGGGAATCGCAAGGTTGTATAGAACATGACGCTATGCCCTTTATCTGGTGGACAGTGTTTTGACCTAGACCAGCTACGGCTACGTGGCAGCGACGTAAAGGTAAGCCCAGACGCTGTGCACAAGCACTAGTCATAAAACAATCTTGCGCTCCGCTATCTATAAGTGCGCGCACGTTAAATGTTCCTGCAGGCCCACGCGCTCGCACCGTACATGTGCCGAGAAGAACGAGTGCACGGCTGTGTCCAACGTGTGCGCCAGAACTCGTGGTGTTCATAGTTACTGCGGCTGGCTCCATTCCGGATGCTGACGCTTGTTGGCCAGGCATGGAGGTAACAGGGCAAGCCGCGGCGGTGCCTTCGTCATGAAGGAGCGTATGGTGACGTGCATTGCATTTCGAGCAAGTCGATTTCGAAAAACATTGATTTGCAGTATGATTCCGTCGCAAACAATTTGCGCAAAGATTTTTTGTTGTGATAAGTTTTTGTTTTTCATTAAAATTTAATGCATGAAAGACCGGGCATTTATAAATGGAATGATGGGAAAAACCGCAACAATAACAATCTGGATACTTGTTTACACTCGAGTTCGGCCCTGTAGCTGAATACGCCTCTGTCGTCAGAGCAGTCTGTTGGTTCGAACAGTCCCCCGCGTTAAAGTACGGGTCTAAGTACGGCCCTGTATCTGAGTGCGGCCCTGTAGGTATGTATGAACATATCTCCGAGTACTGCTCGACGCCCAAGTGCGACTCCGTATTCGCGGGGAAGGCGGACGATTTGAAACGATTATTATTATTACGTGTCTCAAAATGAGGTTTTTGGATTTGATACATCTTTTGTGATGCAGTAGGAATTGGAGCGGAAGACTCGCTCGCTTCAAGAACTTTGACATAGGTTTGTAAGAAAGTCAACAAATCGGTAAAAGTAGGCAGGTTTCGACTGTTTTGGGTTTCAAAGCGCTTTCGTGTATCAACATCCAATTTTCGAGATGATAAATAAAATAAAATAAATTCCCCAAGGTTATCGATTTTTATAGCTTTAAGAGCGTTGACTGATTCTTGTAATAAACTTGTTAAATTACGTAATTCGTTCAGGTTACAGTTTCGCAAAGGTGCATGGTTACATATTTTATCCAAATAGTTCGCGGCTAAAATGCGTTTGTTTTGAAAACGTTCAACGAGAGCGTCGAATACAATTTGATAATTGTTAACAGTGACTGGAACGCCCTTTGCGACCGATAAAGCGGAGCCAGAAAGACAAGAAATCAAATAATGAAATTTCTCGATTGTACTTATGTTCTCATTTTCATGTACAAGTGACAAAAATGTATCATAAAAAGTCTGCCAATGTTCAATATTCCCATCGTACTTAGGCAGTTCAATTTTCGGCAATCTGACCTGCGCAATAGGTTTGAATTTCGCGGCTGAATTCGCAGTGGACTCGCCCAACGCACGGTCATCGACTCGCTCCCGTGGTTTCGGCATCAGCTGATCTGCCGCGGCTTCGACGGCGTAGTAAAGAGTGTCGAACGCTTCCACCGTTTTCATATCAATAACCTCTTTCGGATTTATAGTCAGCATTAATGTATGAATATCATGAACGACATTTAAATATTCCTGACGAATTGATTCTACACGTTTGTAACGACTTTTGAAGGCATTGACCTTTGATGGATCTGTAGCTACTTGTTGCGACAAATCAAACAATATTTGAATATCACGGAATATATATTCACGTCTAATTACAAGAAGGTTTAATTTAGAATTATCGTCCATGGTTATAGTAGGGTGTAGTAGGTATTGATATTAAGTCAAGATTCGAATAGTAATATGTAATAATAATATCCACACGCGTAGGTAGGTAATTACTGATATAACCCTACCAAGTTTAAATGTTTTATCCAAGCACAGAAGTTTCGTAAAAATGAGTTATTGAATGTTTTATTACAAAAGTATCAATGTAAATAGAGAGAGAATTAGGTTAGAAAGACAATACACTGTAAACTGGAGTTTTCTATTGAAATTGAACCCAGTATCCATAGGAAATTCGCGCTCGATTAGGACCACTTAAAAATGGCGTGGCTTGAACGGACGTTCTGTCGTGCTGCGTAAGCCAGAGGCCAATTGGAATGGAATTTTATAAAAAAATGGGTTTGTAAATTAAAATAAAGAATAGACGTGGGGAGAGAACTGCCCTGGCCCGCTTCAAAGTAAAAGGTGTAAAGAAAAAGAATAAGATTAAGACTTACCTCGGCCGCCGCTGCTCACTGGTCTCCTCGGTTTAATTCTATGTATTATTAGTATTTTATTAGTTTGTTAGTGCCCGGCCGGGTTAGTTATAGTTTTAAGATAATTAGTTTAGTGTTTTAGTTGTTTAGTATAATTTTAAAGATAGTTTATAGTTTTATACACACACCATGTTCACAGATATTTGCGGAAGATGGCTGCGCACTCTGACGCGCCGACTCAGTATCTTCTTCGTTCGCGCATGCGCGTAGGAGCGGTGTGCTCATTTCATAGTCCAATTATTTGTTAATATATTTTTTAGGGCGATTATTATAGCGGCCAAGGTTTAGAAATTAGAAGTAAGAAACATGAAATAAAGACAGAATAGCAAGCCATAACACCTGTCAAATATGGAAGTCATTTTTTAATTCCAATATTCCCAATAAGTAACCCATACATTTTTAGTGTTGCTATACCAGTGTGAACGAAGTGAGTTCACTCATTATTTTATTATTAGTAACATGATAATCTTGGATCAAAGAATCAAAGGCATTCTTTTCATAATAATTGAACTGACAATAGCTTCATAAGCATTTTTGAGCACGCCACCTTCCTTCTGTCCTTATACATAGTAAACTATTTTAATGGGTTGATACGTGATTTTATACCTCTACAATGTAGTGTGTTAAGTAAGGTAAATTGTTTTTTACTTTATTAACATTCAATCAAGCATGGTATAAGAAGACCAGGTATGCTCAATCCTATGACAATCCGCCATTGCTAGCCATTTGATGAGTGTTACCACTGTGTTACCATTAAATTGGTAAGTATCTCCAACATTCCAAGGACGTAAATTTTATTATTGAAAATTAAGTGAATTACTGACTAATGTATTTAATTACTATTACTTATCACATATATAAAAATCATTAAAACTGTAAGTAAATCTTTTTCTAAAAGTTCTAAATTTCTTTACAAAGTAAATATAAATACATACATTGGTCGTGGGTAATTTATTTTTTACGAAATGGCAACACAGGGTGGGCCGACGTTAGTGGGGCCAACCTTGAAAATGTTAGATGTCACTTTTGAGCGTAGCTGGTTTCCAAGTCGCTTCTATCACGTATCGACCCGTTAAAATAGTTTACAATGGCCCCGATTCCTGCAGACACCTACTAATTTTACTTTAAATTTTAAAATTATCAGTAATCAATCAACCGTCCCTTTTCTTTTCGGCGGATAAGAAAATGACAGGTGTAACTTAAAATAAATTCAGATGTTGTGTACTGGAATCAGCACCATTGTATAAAATGCGTGAATCTTTAAAAGTGACAAACATCCTGAAAAAGTAACAATGGTGGTAGTAATGATTCCCCACACTAGCACAGCACAGCAATATTCCATCGAAAAATCTTGAATTTCCTTCTAATCACATTATGCTTAACCTATGTACATTAGAGAAAATGAAAACTTCTAGAATTAACTGGAGCTATCAGACTTGCCAGGTTCTATATCTTCGGTGATAGTGATCATCGGGGGCTGATCATACATACATTCTCCAGGGTAATTGTCGTTCATCAGCTTCTCGAACTTTGGAGAAGCTGATGGCACGATTGCGTCTTTAACACATTCATAAACCTTTTCTTTTAAAGCTTCCTTTGGCACTGCAAAGTGACAATCGTTTTCTTTAATTTCGTCTAAAGATGTTTTCTTCTCGAGGACTGGTTGAGGAACTTTTTGTTCTAACCGAACTGGCAAGCTGTCAGCTCGATTGAGTGCCTTTTTTGGACTCTCAATCTTTTCAGCTATAGGTACAGCGACGCCATTTTCTAGCTTTTTATCGTGCAGCTTCTGAAGGCTGTGTTCTCTTGCTTGAACGTCAGATAGTAGCGGACCATCGCTGGAGCCTTCCAGACAGTACGAAGGACCTTGCAAGTCGTTGCCTATGATGGAATCTTGTTTGAAAATTGCAGCAGTAACAACTGGCTTATCAGGATCAGTTGGTGTTTTGGTGATCAAAGGCTCTTGAGAATTGTCGTGGACTATGCAGTCAGTTTCATCCTTGGTGTCATATCCTGCGTAGATGGGGTAACCGAAAGGTCCTAGTTCGTATCCTAGTTGGCTCCCGTAAGAGTAGCTGACGTTATGCGAGCCAATAGAAGACATGCTTAGATCGGAGATTGAAAGACCAGTACTGGATAGGGCCAGGGCCTTTTCTTTGTCGAATTTGACGCTGCCTTTTTCGCTGTCCTCTTCTATCTTCTTCTCCAACTCCTCAGGAACGCGGTGGATGAGGGCCTGGTTGGTGGATATCTGAGGGTCGTGGGGCGGGGAGTTCTGAAGGATTGGCTGCTTATTGTTGTTGGGTCTGTACGTGGTGGACTGCTGAACTTCCACCACGAAGATGCCATCGTTGTCGGGAGAATATTTCATTTTGGTCTCGCGTCCGTTTTTAGTAATGTCCTGAAAAATAAAATATTCTATTAACTTTTCTATCCTATTAGCAGAATTATTATGTTTTAATCTTTTTATTACTTTTATACGATTTTAAACGACAATTTATATTATATTATCCAAATATAATTATTACATTTTATTAATTAAGTACAATAAAAAATATAACAAAATTAATTTAGGTTTTATTGAAAAAAAATTAATAAAATAAAAACAAAGTAATAAATAAATACCTAAATAATAAAGAAACTGCAGCACAATCAGAACATGATCTAGATAAATCTACTTTGTCCTCCAATTACATACTCGATCCTAGAACAAAATAAAAAATACACTCAACATTATAACAAAAAAAAACCATTAAATAACATGAAATCGTTACAATAAGAAATGTAAAATAGAAAAATAAAAACAAAAAAATAATGCGAAAAGTGTTTTTTTTTTATATTCATTTAACGAAAAAGGAACTCTATCACAGTAGCAGCGTGTTTTTTTTCTGTTGTCTTAAACGTTGTATCGGGTGAGAGCCTTCAGCACTCCCCATTTGTCCGACCAAGTAGTTAATGCCATCATCTGCGGCAAATCTACAATAAGTCACATCAAAAAAAAAAAATTAGCGTTTATTGTTTATTGGTAAGTCGGTAAGAATATACTAACTACAGGGTGTTAGTGTCATCGTAACAAAAACTTTGGGGTAACATCAAGTGGAATTTCCTGTCGGAAAATTCATGAAAAAGTTTTAGTGTCATGTTTTTTTAATTATATACGTATAGTCCCATGTTCTTTATGCTACTAAACAGCAGGGTTGTTTTTGGCTTTATGTGCGTCCTCTTTTTGTTATAAATAAACCTTTATAAAACTTTTTTTATATGTATTTTCTAATAATCAGTACACAGTATAAAACAAAGTCGTTTTTTCTGTCCCTATATCCCCATGTACGCTTAAATCTTTAAAACTACGCAACGGATTTTAATGCGGTTTTTTTAATAGATAGAGTGATTCAAGAGAAAGGTTTATATGTATAATAACATCCATTAAATAGTGGAGAAATACTGTTATTTTTGAGGTTTTTAATGTGATGTTGTAAATAATTTCATTTTTTCCTCAGCATTGTACCCGAGCGAAGCCGGGGCGGGTCGCTAGTAAGTAATAAAAATAACATATAAGTAGGACGTGGACAATAACTTCAGACCCAGAGTAAACCTGGAGAAAATAGAAAGGATTTATAATATATTTTTTATTCTTTGTAGGTTCTCTAGCCTCCATGCACAGCCTCCGTGGTCTAGTGGTTAGAGCGTTAGGCTCACGATCTGGAGATCCGGGTTCGATTCCCGATGGGGACATTGTCGAGATCACTTTGTGAGACTGTCCTTTGTTTGGTAAGGACTTTTCAGGCTTGAATCACCTGATTGTCCGAAAAGTAAGATGATTCCGTGCTTCAGAGGGCACGTTACGCCGTTGGTCCCGGCTATTAGCCGTAAAAACACCTCCACCAACCCGCAGTGGAGCAGCGTGGTGGAGTATGCTCCATACCCCCTCCGGTTGATTGAGGAGAGGCCTGTGTCCAGCAGTGGGACGTAATAGGCAGTTTATGTAGGTTCTCTAGACCTTCAAGTAGTGGCAAAAAGGTGTAGAGCTCATTTAGCTTAGTTTATCAATGTCAAAAATAACAATTTATAATAATAAATAAAAAAATAAATAAATTAATAATATTAATAATTAATAATTTCGATCGCCGAATGGCATGGCTACACTTACGCCATCTATTGTCGCCGAGCTAGGGTCCCAACACCCTTAGCTAAAGATATCTACTTACATGCTTAATCCGATCCGCTTTAGTTTTTGCTGAACCATTCTCTACTTAATCCCGTTGCCTTGTAATCTATCACGATCGTTAATTACTGCGCTGTCTCTGATAGTTTAGGGCCTGTGCAGCCGGAGGGTTTCATTTAACGCTTCTTTTAATAGGCTATATTGACGACACAATAATAAAATAATAATAGATAATTAATTTAAGAAGATATTATAAAATCTTTACGTTAGAGCACTATACGCTTGTTATTAATATTCGGTTTTTTTCCTCTTATTATGCGAGTTGTTTTTCTTTGAATACCGATGCCTTAACTACTTGGCCGGACAAATGGGGAGCACAGAAGGCTCTCACCCGGTATAACGTTCAAGACAACAGGCCTGAGGGTGCCCAGTTGGGCGCGAACCTCGGCTCAGGGCGTCGTCTGAGAGAAAAATATTTGAAAGAATTAATCGACCCTGGTGGGTCGATAGCGATAAGCGCTGATTGAGGGAAATCGTCGACCACGCCTGCGGGGTCGGTATCGGGGTCCTGAAGTGTTTGGTGTCGCGAGCTGATTGGCTGCCTCTATGGCTAGAGTAATCGGGTCGTCGGGATCGTATATTACGTCCTTCGGACGCCGATACTTTTCACTACCGTCCGTAAGCGGGAGTTTTACACAGCCACTACACATTGACATTATCGATTGAAGACTAAACTAAGGTCGCCTATTGTACTCTTTCTATTTCTTTTGTTTTGTATTTTCCTGTTTGTGCAATAAAGTGTTTGTTATGTTATGTAAGACCGATGGGGATGAGGTAAACTCAGGGTGGTATTAATAAACTACTCTCAGCTGAGACTGCCCTCAAGATCATGCTTAAGTCCCTGTTTTTATATAAGAACTGTCACATTGACATGATCTTGAGGGCAGTCTCGAAGCTGAGATTAGTTTATTACAATTTCTAAACTATCTATTAAGTAATAAGTAAATTCATATATTTTTTCATTTTATTCTACTTTAATTTCATATTTTATTCATATTTGCCAGTTAAGGGTAAATAGAGACTGCTTTGTTAATTACTAATTTGTAGATGCTATGTACTGTAATTTTTATATATCATCATCATCAGCAGTACGACGCCCACTGCTGGGCATAGGCCTCCCCCAAGGATCTCCACGACAATCGGTCCTGCGCTGCCCGCATCCAGCGGCTTCCCGCGACCTTCACCAGATCGTCGGTCCACCTTGTAGCGGGCCTAGCCACTGATCGTCGGACTAGCCATAGAGGCAGCCAATCAGCTCGCGACACCAAACACTTCAGGACCCCGATACCGACCCCGCCGGCGTGGTCGACGATTTCCCTCATTCAGCGCTTATCGCTATCGACCCACTAGGGTCGATTAATTCTTTCAAATATTTTTCCTCTCAGACGACGCCCTGAGCCGAGGTTCGCGCCCAACTGGGCACCCTCAGGCCTGTTGTCTTAAACGTTGTACCGGGTGAGAGCCTTCAGCGCTCCCCATTTGTCCGGCCAAGTAGTTAATGCCATCTGCGGCAAATCTACAATAAGTCACGTCAAAAAAAAAAAAAAAAAAAACTGATCGTCGTCCGACGCGTGGTCGCCATTCCAGAACCCTTCCGCCCCAGCGGCCATCGGTTCTCCTCGCTATGTGTCCTGCCCACTGCCACTTCAGCTGTGCAATTCTCCGAGCTATGTCGGTGACTTTAGTTCTCCTGCGGATCTCCTCATTTTTGATTCGATCGAGCAGGGAAATACCGAGCATAGCTCTCTCCATTGCCCGCTGAGCGGCACCGAGCGTCCTCACAAGACCCATAGTAAGCGGCCACGTGTCACTGCCGTAGGTCATCACTGGCAACACGCACTGGTCAAAGACTTTCGTCTTGAGACACTGAGGTATTTCATATATATTTATCCTCATAAGGCCCGGATTTCCAGACACAATAGTTAAACAATGGGATTTGGATATTAAAAGGACTTTGGGCCTTACGACCATATGTCTTAATTTTAGTAATTGTTTTAGTCGCTAATGTTTCGTATGTATATATGATGTAGTAGTACTTACTTAATAAATAAATAAATAAAATGAATACTACCCCTAGCTCAGCAGGGAGCTGAGAGTCTGTTCTATACGTAGTATTATTCCTTATTCAAAGGCACAGGTAAGCTTTATTAACCATAACCATTAGGAGCACTTACATTCCTCTCCTCAGTCTCAACGATGAGGTGGTTGTTCTTGAGGGTCATGGTGAAAATGGATCCGTTGGCTGGGACGCCCTCGCTGGCTGCTGTGCTGCTTCCGTTCTCGTCTGTCGGGGACTTTAACTGGAATAGACAGGAGAAGAGTTGAGAGAAAGATAAGAGAAGTCCTTACACACAGGGCAGTTTTAACGTAATAAAGTACAACAATTCGCCTCGTCAAGTACCCAGTTGTACCTATTTGTACCAAGTTATACCCAGTTGTACCAAGTTGTACTCAGCTGTACCCAGTTGAGTTATTTATTTATTTAACATTTTAAAACACAAAATAAATACAAATTGGTTACAAACAAACGGTTCGGTTCAGTTCAGTTTTCCTTTGTTTAAAATTACATCTACCTAAGCAATAGTAAAATATTGGCTCCGATTCCTGTAGATACCTCCTTATTTTATTAGTATATGTACATATATATATTATGAATATATAAATATAATATATTAATATAATATATATTATAAAATATATATTATAATATATTTAATACCTACATCTTAGTCATTAGTACTATTACCTATATGTTAGCCATTATTACTATGTGTTGTGAGTTTTACATATTAAGTATTACATGTCTGTGCTCTTTGTCTTGTGATGTGTGTTATTGTAATGTATCTCTAATTCGTGTCTGTGGTGTCCTAAAATAAAAAAAATATTCTTTCTTTCTAAAAAAAATATAATTAATTCCTCTTCTTTTTTTCTCCTCTCACCTTTCGAACAAAAACACCACAGGAGAATGAAATTAATCTCGAATCTACAATGCCTTTGTGGGAAAGGCGTGCATGACTAACTGAGGTCCGGGAGGTCACACCACAAAGGAGGGACCACTATTTGCGCGTTTTCGGAGCCCGCTAATGAGTACAGCATTGACGAATCGTTCACCTTCGCCCACGTTTGTAGAGCTAGTTATGAGAGCGAGCGAAGGCGAGAGCGGATTATTAAGAATTCGTTTTTTTTAACGTGACGTGTATTGTAGATTTGCTGCAAATGGCATTATCTAATTAGCCGGAGAATTAGAATATTTTTTTATTGTTTAAATTCGCCTTATATAAGGCAGGCAAAGATCTATGGACCATACAGCCTTGACTTTAGTAATTGAATATTCGAAATTCACGATCAAGATAGGCCTAAGCCTATATATAGAATCATGTTTTTTTATCTTTTCTTTTTTTGTGGTGAGTGGAAAACCGTAGGCTCTGCCTACCCCAACGGGAAATAGACGTGATCATATATTATGTATCTTTCATAATTATGTCATTTTAAGTGTATTGTTGCTATGTGCGTGGCTCCCTTTATAAAAACATAAGCGACTATACACCAATTGGGGTAGTCAGAGGTATCCATCGTAAGATAAGCTAACCACCTCACCGAGCTTTCTGTTAGACCAACGTGATAGGTAGTGAGCCGTATCGCTGTCTATAATGGTCGAGCCGACGTGTTAGCGAAAACTGAATAAGTCTTTGGTACAAGTCCGGTACTGGCGTTCGAACTGGCGCCATTTGAGAAGCAAGCAGTTTTGCTATTCAAAAGTACTTAGTACAGGGTGTTAGTGACATCGTAACGAAAACTTTGAGGGATGATGCGGGCCATGATTCTGAGTTGATATCAAGTGGAATTTTCCGTCGCAAAAGTTTGGAATGGAAAATAATAATAAAAAAAAAAACAAAAAAAATTCATGAATTTTCCGACAGGAAATTCCACTTAATATCTACTCAAAATCATGGTCTGAATCATCCCCCACAGTATTCGTTACGGTGTCACTAACACCCATACCTACTTGTATGGGTACCTGTATGTACTTGTACGGGATGTAAGTGACATCGTAACGAATACTGAGGGGGCTGATTTAGCTCATTATTCTGAGTTAATATCAAGTGGAATTTTCGATCGCAAAATTATAGAATTGAAAATAATAAAAAAATAAATAAAAAAAAACTTCATTTTCACTCAGAATCATGGTCTGAATCATCCACCTCATTATTCGTTACGATGTCACTAACACCCTGTATATTTATTATTTTAACGCCACCATCTAACTTCTAACAGTACAAGATTTCATTCATTCGGTCATTTTTCGTACCTTGAACCCAACGGCAATATCCTAACTAATATATCAAGACCCCTAACTCAGCGACAAATTTTCCCTTCAATACTTATTTCAGAATACAAAGCAAGGAGGGGAGGTCTTTGGAAACTGGTCAGTTTTCGCTGATAGAAAATTGCAGAATTTATTCCGAATTTACTGTCGACTTTGCATGCCGATTTTTCGTTCTAAGAATACAGTAGTAGAGTGGAAATTTGTGTGTAACGTGGGAGTGGATTAAGGGTCATTTTGTCTTGGAAAAGTCCAAGGTTTCTCTTAGCGAATCGAATGTATAAAAAAGGTTATTATTTCGACATTTTGACAGCAAATGAACCGCGGCCAGGTGTAGACAGCGACGATGGCGGATTATAATTATAATTACAATTAGTTGTTTGTGAATTTAATCACTTTTACTGGAACCTGCGAGTTATAAAACTGGTTTTTAGCATAATTATGAAAGTTGTTTGTTAACTTTCTAAATGCATTTGTCTTTTGTTCAATGTACAAATAACTAAATAGTTATTACGGCGGCGCGTGCCTCCCTCCAATCAACCGAACAAACAAAAAAAAAAACAAGAGAAAACTTCATAAAAAAACAACAATAAACATACAAAAACCAAAAAAAAAGAAGTATGAAGCATACTCCAAGGGCTAGTAATCAGTAAAAAAAAAACGATCTAAATGTAATGTGCAGAAAATGGTGCCTCCAGGATCGTAGCAAGCGGAATTCCATAGTCTCTGCCTACCCCAACGGGAAATAGGCGTGATCTAATAATATTTATGTAACTTAAATCTAATATTGTACACATTTTTAAACAAAACATATTTGTATTCCAAATTTAAAAAGAAACAACATCTCCATTACATAAACACATAAATCTAATTTTTAATTTACTCAGAAATCAACATCCCACACAAACCACCAACGCACCGTGACACTCATCAACACATCTCAAAGCGCGCGAGGCCAAACCCAAAAATAAAAAAGTAAAAAACCCAATACATTCATACCTGTACGAATTCTAGGCCTCAGTTAGGTCTAACCCCAGGTCGATGCCCGGTCGACGGCCGCAAATTCGGCCCTTTTTTTGCTCCGCATGCAATCGGGTTGCAGTTTTTAGATGCACCTACTTTTGTATGACTATCTAACGACAGGGCTGTCTGAGGCGTGGAGTGGGTGTTATTCGTTATTTTTTTATTTATTTTTTTAGTTCTTTACAATTGGGCAGTTGTCAATGTTAATAATAATAATATAATAAAAATATGTTTATTACTCTCACATCAACACGATAATTGGTAATTAACAATAAAACAAGATTATGATACAGTGGTTGGTGAGAGAGACTGGGGTCTGTGAGAAGCGTTAGCTTGTAGTACAGAACCACAGTCTCCCCCCTCGGATGATTAGTGTCTATAGCTACTTATTTTATGTTTATATAACACAAATTAGCAGAGATGAGATTTGATGATACATAAGACAAAAATTTATATATATTATGTTGTTTTTTTATGCAGAGCCGGTTTTGCGGGTGATTCTTTTTACGTTGATGAAATCTACAATAAGTCACGTCAAAAAAAAGAGTTCAAATGATGGCATATATTTGTAATCTACAGTTCATAATTTCAATTCGTTAACAATCTTAATACGGCAGCAAGGTTTCCTCTGGGGATTTGAGGCACTACCTACCCCGATAGGAAAGAAGTACTTGTATTTGTGTTAGAATCTTGACCGAAATGTACAAAATATCTTGGAATTTATTTGACATTCATGTGACTCCCATTCTGTTAAAGTATGCTCAAAAGTTTGAGACAGAGTTTAGTCTATGTATTTTTATTACTGTTTTTACTCTACGCCATTGCTGTCCCAAACTTGCATTCATCGTACAGTGCGTTGCACTATAGCAAGCCAGTTTGACTAGATTTTTGGCAACGCTGTGTGCGCCGGAGTCGGCCCCCTCTCACCCGTCCCCACCCGTCTCTACCCCTGAGTGCTCCCAGCGTCTGCGCGTTTATGACTTTTTGATGAGTTACTTTTTGGTGTTTTAGTTGGTAACGAAATGAGTTGCATTTCAATGGGTTGCGACCATTTTTAAATTGTCCATCTTATGATCGTACCGGGATGATGGTTTAAGTAGGTAACATGTTACGCAGCTATTGTTGCTGTTAGATTGAAATCAAACTGAATTGGTTCAAGCCTACCTTATTTTTTGACACGCCAAGATAGATGAATATCTTCTTTCACCCTAAGGTTGCCTGGCAAAAATTGTTGTTAAGCAATAAGGCCGCCTATTGTGCTTATGTTTTATTCGTATGTTTATGTCCTTTATATATGTTGTTGTGCAATAAAGTATTATTGATTGATTGTTTGATGAATATTGAATAGGCTAGTTTACAACTAGTCAAATAAGTTACTTTTTACTAAACGTCAAAACACGAAATTACTATGGAATTTGTATGAAAAAGCACACCGTGACGTCATAGAAAAACGTGATAAAATGTCGGACTTTTTAAGTTTTTCTTGATTAAAATACATAAATAAGTTAAATAGAAAAAAGGATATATCACAAAAATCACTTTGTGGTCCCCAGTTTGGTTAGGACATTACAGGCTGAACACCTGAATGTCTAAAATTAAGATGATCCGTGCTTCGGAAAGCACGTTAAGCTGTTGGTCCCGGTTATTACTCACTGATGTAAGTACGTAGTACTTACGTAGTAGAGTCCTGTCAGGGGCCTACAGCGGCTCAATAATAACCCTGACACCTGATAACCTGAGGGTTGATGGGGTTGGTAATCCACCTCACAACCCACACGATAGAAGAAGACAAATAATGTTTGTATATGTCTGCAAAGACAGAGTTTGGTGGGACTTACCCATAAGATTAATTTTAAGACCAAATTATGTACCCAAATTCATACAATATATATTTTTTTAAACCTCATTAATCCTTTACGAAATTCCATAACAAACAAACCATCCTATAATGTCATAATTATTATATTAACTCTAGAAACAAGACCGGTCTAATGCGAATATAATATTCTGTTTTAGATCCTCAACCCTTGCAATTTCAATACGTTTTCGGACCAAAAGACCATTACACAAATCCCGACTTCAAATATTACTTAACAGGGTTCTAATGTTGTTGGAATATCGCTTACATAAGTTATATGACGCTATGTACGCTCCCCAGAATTATCCCGTTTTTCACAGGGTCCGCGTACCTAACCTGAAGATTTAACAGGTCCGGTTTTTTACAGAAGCGACTGCCGGTCTGACCTTTCAACCCGCGAAGGGAAAACCAGCCCAATACAGGTTAGGTCACATACTTCCGAAAATGCATTTCTCGGGGATGTGGGTTTCCTCACGATGTTTTCCTTCACCGCTGAGCACGTGATAATCATTTATGATCCAAGCATGAATTCGAAAACAAATTCGACAATCATTGGTTTAGTCCTGTGCTGGATTCGAACCTGCGACCTAAAAGTGAGAGGCAAGCGTTCTACCAATGTATAAAATCGATCACTTCCCTTATTATTCCGAATGACTTTCCAATATCTTCATCTGACCTGATGAAAGTTTCGATAGGTTTTGTGGTTAAGCCAAGCTTGAAGGGTTAAAGCTTGGATTCCGATTGGAATTGGCGAAAACGGTAAATTATGGCGTCCGGACCGCTCCGGGCATTTAGTACAGATAACCCGGATAAAAGAGATTGAGATAATATTGTTTTTAATGGCCATATCTCACTGCACCAACAACATATAGCAACAAAAAGAGAACAGTTGATATAAATTACCACATTACCACACTACTTGGGGGAGGCCTATGCCCAGCAGTGGGCGTCGTACAGCTGACGATGACCACACTACTACTACTTACTGATGTAAGTATGTAGTCGTTACATGAGCCATGTCAGGGGCCTTTGGCGGCTAAAAACCCTGACACCAGGGTTGATGAGGTTGGTAATCCACCTTACAACCCACACGATAGAAAAAGAATAAGATATAAATTGCTACTTGACAACCCAGTCAAATGAAGTACACCATCGCAAGATGAACTAAGTGTTTTTTTCTTTTTAATTTTTATTTTCATTTCTCTTAACTCACTACGGCAGATGGTTTACCTACTTCCGTCTAAATGATTTACTAAAACTTTACCTACTTTTAAAATTAATGTAAATATTTAGTTATAAGTATAATGGCCCCGATTCCTGCAAACACCGCCTAATTTTCTTTTAAGTTATATCCGTCATTTTCATATCCGTCGAAAAGGAAAGGGACGGATGATTCACAGCTCTTAATTTTAGGAAGAATGAGTAAATGAATGTGTCGGGTTATTGACTGATGTAAAATTTTTAGACGGTTGGTTTAGATTTGTGCTTAAAATTGACGTGTGTTCCATAAATTTTATGCTTGTCAATTACCCGTCCCTTTCCTTTTCGGCGGATAAGAAAATGACAGATATAACTTAAAATAAAATTAGATGGTATTTACAGGAATTAGCACCAATATAAAATTATAATTATTAAAATAATAATTAATCTGATATTGCTTTTATTAAACACCTTTTTTTTGACATATTTAATCTTATTTCCCTAAAAGAAATTTTCGAATTTATCGATAGTCCTTTTATCGACAATTGGTACAACCATAACGTGACGGGTCACCTCAACTTTGTCTTAAATTTTGTACTGGGTGAGAGCCCTCAGTACTCCCCATTTGTCCGGCCAACTAGTTAATGCCATCTGCGGCAAATGTACAATAAGTCACGTCAAAAAAAGGTAAGGTCAGTGCTCTGAAAGTGGACAAATCAATGCCCTGAGAAGAGGCCCAAAAGGCTGCTTTGTTTACGCTGTCCTTAGCGAATTGCATACTCACACTAACACACATAGCACATACATTTGCATAATGTCACGGTCGTACGACCTCCATTTCCAGAACGTTCCCAAAGTGGAAATGTTCCCGTTGTAAAAACTCTTCAATATTAAGGACACTGGCTGGTTTTTTTTTTTTTTTTCAAATTTTTCTTTCTTTTACTCTGGTCTTATCTATATAATGGTTAGGTAATAAAGCTCTTTTTAGGGTGAATCTCAAAATTTCAAGTTTGGTGGCGAAATTTCATATTATTTTTTCGTGAAAAATTGGGTTCCGACATGAAAAAGATCCAAAAGGATCCTCGGTTCCGACATGAAAAAGGAATTTTTCAATTCCCAATTTCTCCAATTTTTCACGAAAAAATTATATGACAGTCGCCACCAAACTTGACACATTTTGAGATTCACCCATATATAAGTTTTGCGCGTTTTTTACTGCCGGGAAAGTTCCCGAAGTTGGAATTTATTCGGGATTGGGCTGGTACAACCAAGGCTGGTAAACCACGGCTTCCTAGTGTAATAAAGCCCTTAAAGCGATCGGAATTTGCCTAGTTCCTCTGGAAACTGAATTAGCAATCAGTTATCTAAAGTTTAGACCTTTCAGTTTAGGTAACGGCTTCCGTGGTCCAGTGCTTCCGAGGTCCGGAGGTCCGGAGGTCCCACGGCTGATACCCGATAACCCGATGGGGACACTCAAAAAATAACTTTGTACTCCCCAGTTTGGTTACGGCATTACGGGCTGATCACCTGATTGCCCAACAGTAAGATGATCCGTGCTTCGGAAGGCACGTTAAGCGCTCGGTCCTCATATATTTATCACTGTCACTGTCATTGTTCTGACGACGCCCTGAGCGCTGAAGTTCGCGCCCGGCTTCAATTTTGTACCGGGTGAGAGCGCTCCCCATTTGTCCGGCCAAATAGTTAATGCCATTTGCGACAAATCTACAATAGGTCAGGTATAAAATAAACTGTCGAATGTCATAATCGTTTGCAACATGGCTAAGTTTTTTTTTTTTTGACGTGACTTATTGTAGATTTGCCGCAGATGGCATTAACTACTTGGCCGGGACTTGGCTAAGGCCCCAGATATAAACATATTGAGAAATCCATTCACATACCGTTCATTCCCACTATCTTACACTTTCAAATATTTTTAACATTCCCTCACAGAACTTTTACTCAATAAATACCATTTGGCTATCGCGTAAATTTTGGTTAGAGGTCTCGGTTCGATTCCCGGCGAGTGAAAGCGCTACCGAGAAGCGGTTATGTTAGAGTTAAACTTAACTGGGGTCGGTTAAGTTGGATGGTTTTACGACTGTGCAGTAAACCACGCAACAACTTTAGTTTCTGAAACGGGTTTTCTTATCTTTAATATTTTTGCATAAAAAAGTGCTATTATATTAGTGATTCAATGTATAAAAATTCAAATTCAAAATACATAATAAATTAATCATAAATTCGACGGAAAATTTCATTTAATATTAACTCAGAACCATGGTCTGAATCATCCCCATCAGTATTCGTTACGATGTCCCTAACACCCTGTATATGGTCGTTGGCATATTTAAAATCTATTATGTGCAATCGGGTCAATTTTATAGAAATTAAAAAAAAACTTCCGCTTGAAATTTTTTGTATGCCTGTGTTAAAACAAAATTAAAAGATAATTGATATTTACGTACATAAGAGTTTGTACTGAATGTTTTAGGAGCAAAATACTAGTCGATCCTGTCAAAAAAGAAATTTGGTGAGGACGACACATAAGAGCCTGTCCAGATGAGGCATTTTACGCGCGTTGTCATACCATAGAGTACTTAACATCGTACAGATACAGACGCACATCTTCAAGCATGCAGGAATCTATAAAGTAATCAAATTACTCTGTGGTATGAAAACGCGAGTAAATCGCGCCTTCTGAATAAGATCTTAGACCTTTAAAATTGGCAATGACATTATGATGTAGTATTTATTACTTAACATAACATAAACGGCCTATATACGTCCCACTGCTGGGCACAGGCCTCCGCTCAATCAACCGGAGGGGGTACGGAGCATACTCCACCACGCTGCTCCAATGCGGGTTGGTGGAGGTGTTTTTACGGCTAATAGCCGGGACCAACGGCTTAACGTGCCCTCCGAAGCACACAAAAAATAATAATAAGCCGAAAATAATGTTACTCCCATCCCATATCTGGTGAAAATTTTACCCTTAACATTTATAAAACGTGAGAGAGAACACTATATAACAAAGCACTTCACGCTATTGTCTTCCAACAATACTCTGCCAACCCGAATTGAACCCTACCCACATTATTTAAGTCACTCGTAAAAAAGACTCAATTCAACTTGGACCCTAAGGTCTGAGTTATAAGACCTAGGGGCCTTTTTGAGTGACCTAGCGATGGGTGCGTGAAAACCGCAGACTAGGGATGGGAAAAGTGAATCAACTCACTTTTTATTGCAAACTGGTTCATTTTATACTCATCATCATCAGCCCATTAACGTCCCCACTGCTGGGGCACGGGCCTTCCTTATGGATGGATAGGGAGATCGGGCCTTAAACCATCACGCGGGCCCAGTACGGATTGATGGTTATTAACGACTGCTAATGCAGCCGGGACCAACGGCTTAACGTGCCTTCCGAAGCACGGAGGAGCTCGAGATGAAAACTTTTTTTTTGTAGTCACCCATCCTATGACCGGCCTTTGCGAAAGTTGCTTTACTTCAACAATCGCAGACCGAGCGCGTTTACCGCTGCGTCACCGAGTTCCTCCTCCTCCTTTATACTAAATTGTTGAAAATACATAGTTCAGGTCTGTAGTCAAGAATCTTCTTCTCTCGTGTGGGTTCCCTCATAAACAAACCGACCAACCTCATCAACCCTGGTATCAGGCTATTATTAAGCCATCAAAGGTCCTTAACATGGGTCATGTAAGTAAATAGTAGACGGTTAACCAGCTGTCCAGGTGCTTAGCGTGCCCTCCGAAAGACGGAATCAAGTTGATTCTTCGACTTGGTATCAATCAAGGAATTTCAGCTTGCAATGTCCTGACCAAATTACGGACAGTTTCACGAAGTGATTATTTTGAATCCAGCACAAATACAAATACACCAAAATAAAAGGAAATATTTACAAAAGACTCTTAACTAAGTACATGGCAAATGACGGCCTTATCGCTTAAAGCCAGGAAATATGTAAAAATTAAAAGGCACCTTGGGGTCGTGAGGCCACGGATGGACTAAGTAAGTTTAGGGGCTGGTAGTTCCACAAATTATATTACTAAACTCGTTAGAAGTTGCAAGTTTGGTTAAAAAGGCCACACACACTTACTTTTATATGCAAAAATGTCAAATTGCAATATTTCTTTTTTAATCGAATTGCTTCGATGTGGCCTTTTTGACTTCCCAGGTGTCAGCAATGCCGCCCCGATAAAGAATGAAGGAGATACATGATGGTAGTTGGCCGTTTTTTGTTCAGATACTGTGACAGCCTCCGTGGTCTAGTGGTTAGAGCGTTAGGCTCACGATCTGGAGGTCCGGGTTCGATTCCCGATGGGGACATTGTCGAAATCACTTTGTGAGACTGTCTTTGGTTTGGTAAGGACTTTTCAGGCTTGAATCATCACATTGTCCGAAAAAGTAAGATGATTCCGTGCTTCGGAGGGCACGTTAAGCCGTTGGTCCTGGCTATTAGCCGTAAAAACACCTCCACCAACCCGCAGTGCAGCAGCGTGGTGGAGTATGCTCCATACCCGCTCCGGTTGATTGAGGGGAGGCCTGTGCCCAGCAATGGGACGTATATAGGCAATTTATGTACTGTGACAGCGATATTACTCACAAAACTGATCTAATCCGCTCACCGACTCACTCACTTGACAGCCCTACAGAATATTTGTTACTGGTGGTTTGGCCCCTAACGGTAATTCAGGTTTGGAAAGTACTATGTGAGAGCGTATAGGATCTCGATGTTTGACCACGATTTATGGCCCAGAGGCTGTGTTTTACCGATCTCATGATAACGAGTCGCATTCGATCTGTCTGACTCGCAAAAGGAAAAACAATTTGTTTCCTTTTTTCGATTCTTACTGATTTAGATAAACAACAACAACATAGCATCACGCCTGTATCCCTAAAGGGATAGGCAGAGAGGAAAAAAGTGGAATTTTCCATGAAAATATAAGTGTATTTTTTTATGAATTTTCAGTTTCATAAATGAGACAAGAAATGAACTCAGATTCATGAGCCGAATCATACCTTTCAGTATTCGGTACGGAGTCACTAACACCCTGTATCTACTCCTTGACGGCTATGTTTACATAAACAGCCTATATACGTCCCACTGCTGGGCACAGGCCTCCCCTCAATCAAGAGGGGGTATGTTTAAGTCTCATGTAATAAGGGACGAGCCTTTTACAATAATCGGACACAAATGCTCTAAACCACGTGATATCAATTAACTATTTATGATCCAACACACATACATACATAAACTCACGCCTATTTCCCACCGGGGTAAGCAGAGACTATGGAATTCCATTTGTTTCTATGATCCAAACATGAAAAAAAAACACACACACACACACACACACACACACATGAATGCTTAGTTAAGAGTCTTTTCGTAATTATTTAATACTAACATAGGATTCTTAAGCATTTTTTTTTACTAACAATCTATGGATTTGTAATAAACAATTTTTATTTTATTTTTTTATTTATTTTATTTCTTTTTATTTTGGTGCAATAAAGTGTGTTTGTATTGTACTGTATTGTATGAATTTAATCTCATAAAAGTCGATGTCAGTAGATATTATATAGATGTGAATAGGTGTGTGTGTGTATGTGTGTGTGTGATATGCGGATGTGAGTCATGTCAGGGGCCTTTAGCGGTTCAATAGTAAGTATAGTAGTTGTGATGAGGTTGGTAATCCACCTCACAACCCACACGAGAGAAGAAGTAGATATAAGAGATTTTTTTTCTTGCTCGTTTTTACGGATTGGGATGAGTTTACACCGACCTTTGCCACGTGTGAGCATGTAGATTGTTTAAGTATAGTATTAAACATACTTTTTTTTCATCTTGAGCTCCTCCGTGCTTCGGAAGGCACGTTAAGCCGTTGGTCCCGGCTGCATTAGCAGTCAATAACCATCACTCCGCACTGGGCCTGCGTGATGGTTTAAGGCGCGATTTCCCTATCCATCCATAGGGAAGGCCCGTGCCAAAGTGGGGACGTTAATGGGCTGATGATGATGATTTTTTTTTTATTTCTCCCTGAACTTTGAAACTTGTTACAGATGTTACAAAAAAAAACTAAAAAACGATGTACTTAAAGATTACAAAACATTTTTTGCCATTTAATTAAGAACTAAAGTTTACGTTTAAGTAACGAAATGCTCAGTGTAAAAGGTATTTTGTAAGTACCTTACAAGCAAACAATCGTTTCATACCAATTTACTTATCTTAACACTTCATAAATGAGTCATAAAAGGAGAAAAAACTGTGTTTAAGTACTTATATTGTTGTTTTTTACATATTTATGTACATTCCTACAGGGGGGTTAAAATGGCCACATCGAAACAATTCATCTAAGAAAGCAATATTGCTATTTGACATTTGTTTGCGTTGCGCACTTACTTTTATATACGCTAATGTCAAATTGCAATATAGCTTTTTTAGATGAGTCGCTTCGATGTTGTTTAATTAAGTTGTTAATGTTGTTAAATTGTTGTTTGTGTATTTTAGAATATGTATTTTTGCTCATAAGCACAAAATGCTGTTCCAATATAAAGTAGTTAATGCCATCTCCGGAAAATCTACAATAAGTCGCATCAAAAAAAGAAAGTCTACTTTAGTCTTCAATCTTAAGGGCGTCAGACGTCACACACACAGCGTGTGTACGATAACGTTAATGTGTAGTGTCTGTGTAAAACGAGGTGTTGTGAAGTGTCCGGGTTATGGCTCTGTCTGTTTTAACGACATGACATTGCTTTTATTTGCGTGTGTGAATTTATGGTAAATAAAAAAATGTTTGTAGTTACGTATAATATTAGACAGCAAAAACCAGCTGTCACAAATATGTTTGACCATGAAACTGTCTGCTTAAAAAATATTACTCCACATACGAATGGGTCATAAAAGCAAAAAAATAAAATTATAATCTTTATAGCTTTTTTTATTAAAAGATTTGAATGCGTTTTTACCACATTCCAACCTGGTCTAAAGCAGCGAAGGTAGAAAATACAAACTCAAATAGTACTTATTCACTCTTGCCTTCGGCAACGGCCTCCGTGGTCCAGGATTCCGATTAGGGACGGTACTGAAAAATATCGGCGTCCGATGGACGTAATATACGACCCCGACGACCCGATTACTCTAGTCATAGAGGCAGCCAATCAGCAAACACTTCAGGACCCCGATACCGACCCCGCCGGCGTGGTCGACGATTTCCCTCAATCAGCGCTTATCTCTATCGACCCATTAGGGTGGATTAATTCTTTTAAATATTTTTCCTCTCAGACGACGCCCTGAGCCGAGGTTCGCGCCCAACTGGGCACCCACAGGCCTGTTGTCTTAAACGTTGTACCGGGTGAGAGCCTTCAGCGGTCCCCATTTGTCCGGCCAAGTAGTTAATGCCATCTGCGGCAAATCTACAATATATCACGTCAAAAAAACCGTGGTCCAGTGGTTGAGCGTAGTGCTCACGATCCGGAGGTCCCGGGTTCGAATCCCGGTGGGGACAAATCACAAAAATCACTTTATGATCCCTAGTTTGTTTAGGATATTACAGGCTGATCGCCTGATTGTCCACAAATAAGATGATCCGTCCTTCAGAAGGCACGTTAAGCAGTTGGTCGCGGTTATTACTCACTTATGTAAGTACGTAGTTGCTATATGAGTCATGTCAGGGGTCTATGGCAGCTCAATAATAACCCTGATACCAGGGTTGATGGGGTTGTAATCCACCTTACAATCCACACGATAGAAGAAGAAGACTCTTGCCTTCAAAATCCCCAAATTTTAAGTATATATCGGGGAACAATTAATTTATATTTAGCTCTGTCTACCCCATTAGCCATTACAGGCGGTTTGAGCAGAACAAGTAGGTATGTTTTAAAAGCTATAACTATAATTCAAACAACCCTTTAATGGGTCCCAGAAATCTGACATAACATTTAATTTGTAAAACGTGTTGATGTGAATTTTACGATTGATAAATATCTCGTAACACGTATAAGATAATGCATTCGTTGTAAGAAAAAGTATTTTTCAAGACCGTGTTGTATGGTTCAGATTTGTTTTTTTTTTTTATTTAATAATACACAAACTGAAAACCAAAATTAGGCAGCCAAATTACAAAAATTGTATGAGATATTTTTGAGTAAGTATTATTTTTGTGGCGCGCTGGAGGAGGTTTTCTATTTATAATAAGCTTGTATTGTTATTATTGTTATTTTTAAATTATTTGATTTGATAATTATGTTGAATAAATGTATTTAAAATGAAAACTAGTAAAGTAGGTAATTCGCTTGCATTAAAGTATTATTTTTTGAGTATGCCTCATACCCCCTCCGGTTGATTTAGGGGAGGCTTGTACCGTATATAGTGGGATATATAGGCTATTTATGTATGTTATGTATGTATTAGATATTTTAATTATTTGATTATTTAAGAAGCCGTGGTAGCCCAGTTGGTAAAACGCTTGCCTCTCACTTTGAGGTCGCAGGTTCGAATCCAACACAGCCTAAACCGATGATTGTCGAATTTGTTTTGGAATTCATGTTTGGATCATAAATGATTACCACGTGCTCAGCGGTGACGAAAAATATCATGAGGAAACCCACATTATGGAGAAATGACTTTTCGGATGTAACCTAACCTGTATTGGGCTGTTTTTTTTTCCTCGCGGGTTGGAAGGCCAAACAGGTAGTAGTAACTCTGTTAGTCTTCTCTCGTGATGGTTGAGAGATGGATTATCTACATCATCGGCCCTGGTGTCAGGGTTACTATTGAGCCGCCAAAGGCCCCTGACATGACTCATGTAACGACTACTTACTTACGTACATCAAGTAAGTAGTAACCGGGACCAACGGCTTAACGTGTCTTCCGAAGCACGGATCATCTTACTTTCAGACAATCAGGTTATCAGCCTTTAATGTCCTAATCAAACTAGGGATCACAAAGTAATTTTTCTGATATTTCCCCACCGGGATTCGAACCCGGGACCTCCGGATCGTGAGCCTAACTCAACCACTGGACCACGGAGGCAGTTAGAATGTGTTAGTGAAAACGGCACTTAAGAAACTAATAACCAAAATGTTTTCAATTTAACAAGTTTGTGTACATTCAGCGACTGGAAATCAGCAAATAGTTGAAATGGTACAAAGTTTTGTGGTAACCAACTTTTAGCGAAGATTCAAGATGTGGCTTAGTTTAGGCTGTATCTGAAGGTATATTGCTTCTTGCGTAATCCAAATAGGCCAAATCAAACCTAATCTTGTAGTCGTAAGACCGAATTTCCTTTTATAATCGAAACTCCATTGTTTAACAACTGTGTCTGGAGACCTAGGCCTTACGAGGTTTAGGTAATTTAAAATTTAAAAATATTTATTTTTCAAAATTGGCTTACAATGTTAGCGCTTTTTGAACGTCAAAAAAATTAAATTACATATTATGTAACTAGCTGTAAAACTACTACCACATCGGAATCTGTAACGCTGAGGGAAAGACGTGGCCAGAAAACCTCCCAGCACAGGGCCCTAGTCCTACTGTTTCATGTTTTCCTTTCTTTTCTTTTTTTTTAATCCAGTTTGTATTACATAATTTATACACTTAAATACAATGGTATTCCAATTACAGTCGGTGGAAGGAAAGTGAAAAATAAAGAGTTTATGTGACTTTATGACAGAAACAGTGTTTTATGAGCTCCCTGACAGAAGTAGTTTTTATAACATTCTTAAACATGTTTCCCGAAAGGCCTAGTACATCTTCTGGTATCTCATTATAAGGAATTATTCTTATATAAGATGACGTGAAAAGTGTGGATTTTTAGATAAACATAAAGATAAAGATTTTATTGTGTATAAATTTAGGTATAGTTATAAATAATAGTTGCAGTTATAGTTACAAATTACGTCTCATTAAATTTTGCCTTTGCAGGCAACACACTTCACACAGGCAATGAAATTACATAAGAGAGAGAAAACAATAAAAAAAAAACAAAATATATAGAATAGAAAAGTAGGTCTATGAAATAACTATTTTGATGTCTAATATATATCTCTACCTTTTTAAAAAAATATATCGCATAAGTATTTTCATTTTCCGTAATTTTCCGCTTTTTCTCTATCGATCTACTCTGAACCGGAGAGCCTATAAAACTATTGATGAATGTGGAGGAAGCAAGAGAAGTGTGTCTGGATCGAAGCAAATGAATTCCATAGTCTCTGCTTACCCCGGTGAGAAATAGGCGTGAGTTTATGTATGTATGTTATGTATGTGTTCTCTATCGAGAAAAGATACATACTTAGTTAAAGCGTTTTGTTTTTATGTTTCGTTCAACCTAAGACTTTTTTACGCTTTTTGTAGGTAACAACTGGGCATCTTCAAGGTAAGTGAATAGGCACATTGCTTAATAAGCATGTACCATCCTCACCACATTGTCACTTACCATCAGGGGAGATTGTGGTTAATGTTTGCCTGTCCCACGAAAAAAAACCTAAACAAAAACTTTCGACAAGTACTTACTTAGGTACCATAAGAAAAACAACCGCAATAAAGAGTATTCATCGGTCTTTTGTCTAAAAACACGTTGTAAACATAACATAAGCTCACGGTATATCCCAATTGGGAAAGGCAGAGGTATCCATCGTAAAATGAAGAACTTAATACCCACAACTCGCCAAGCTTTCTGTGAGACCAACGTGGAAGGTGGTGAGCCGGATCGCCGTCTATAATGGCCGAGCCAACGATGAAAATCTCGTTGTTCCTTAATAAAATACATCCAAAACCTTTCTTTCTTTCTTATAACATTTCCACTCCAACTAACAACTAATAATAGCCAATTTCAAAGCCCTCAACGACAAAAACTCTACTTTTTTCGACAACCGCAAAAGACCCCCGAAATTTCTCAAACTGCCTACACACAGACCTATTCATAATACTATAGGAACCCTAAAATGTACTGCAGTAAACCGGATTACGCACACATAAATAATGCATGTGTGGCAACTCCGGCGCATCGATGCACTCACACCGGCGTGGGAAGGGCAAAGGGAAATTTTGGCAATAATTTGTGTGTGTTCACGATACGCTTGAACACAGTGCAACTTTTAACATAAAACTTTTATTGAGCCGAGGTTCACACCCAACTGGGCACCCTCAGGCCTGTTGTCTTAAACGTTGTACTGGGTGAGAGCCTTCAGCGCTCCCCATTTGTCCGGCCAAGTAGTTAATGCCATCTGCGGTAAATCTACAATAAGTCAATTAAAAAAAAAATAGCCACAGTTGTAAAACTACAGGTGAATTAAGCGCATTGCATCAAATACCACGGGCTTCCTACCTACGTAGACACATATTTATCTATGTAGATAAACATCGTTTATACATTGTTTGAGATTTAAGTGGTTATTATCATATAAAACACATAATACCGGGTTCTTACCGCGTTATTATCAGGCGTATGAGACTCCCAACCGGTCATCCCGTGATCATGGCACTTGCAACAGAGTTGGAATATCGGGAGGTTCATATCCCTGATTTTAACGCGGTAAGAACCAGGTATTATGTACATTGTTTTAAGTTTACGCGGTTATTATCATAATTAAAGCACATAATAACGGGTTCTTACCGCGTTTAAATGGGGATATCCCCATTGTAATGTGCTTTAATCAGGTATTATGTGTTTTAATAAACATCGCTTGTCTATATTTTTTTGGTTTTGTAAATTGATTTGTATTTTTTTTCTATTGGTGGATCGTCACTTGCGGTCACTACGGTTGCAGATGCCACCAACCCGAATGGAGCAGTGTGATGGACTATATGCTCCGTACTCCTGATAGAGCAAGGCAAAGTCTAATTCACTATTTACAACTACTAACAATTTAGAATTGTCTTACCTATTACCCCATATTGCACATTTTTTAACGTCTAGGACCCACATCATCATCACTAATTTAAGAGCCACGCTCTTGTCCTACTGTCCTAGTGTCTAGGCAAGTTACCTACTGTCCACTCCGATAGTATCACAAGCGTGAATTGTTTTTTTTTTTGCTTACTTTTTCAAGCACCAAAAGCGTGCACATGTTTTCAGCGGAGCGATTTTACCTACTGCATCAATGTAAGAAGTCAATGTATTGGTAAATTGTTTATGTGTGATTTAGTACATAAATATGTGTGAGTGGTCGTTTATGTGTGTGTGTGTGTGTGTGTGTGTGTGTGTGTGTGTGTGTGTGTGTGTGTGTGTGTCTGGTTGAAGGCAATCATTATTCGTAAGTACTAGAGGAAGGGCGTACGAATTTGGGTACAGTCGGCCATCCAGAGTCGTTTTGGGCGATGTATATTTTAAGCTACGGAATTCACTCACTCAAAGATCCTGTTAACGAGATTCGATACTATTATTTACATAGATAGACTCGTCTTCTTCAACCACAAAAGTCACTTTATGAGCCAAAATATCACAAAAATCACTTTGTGAAGTTTAGTTAAAAAAATACATGCTTATCATCCGTAAGCAATTTCGGATCTTCTACCGTATGGGTTGTAAGGTGAAATACCAACCTCATCAACCCTGGTGTCAAGGTTATTATTGAGCCGTTAAAGGCCCCTGACATGGCTCATGTAACGACTACTTACTTACATCAGTAAGTTTTAACCGGGACCAACGGCTTAACGTGCCTTCCGAATCACGGATAATCTTACTTTTTGGACAATCAGACGATCAGCTGTTTCCTAACCAAACTAGGGATCACAAAGTGATTTTTGTGATATGTCCCCACCGGGATTCGAACCCGGGACCTCCGGATCGTGAGCCCAACGCTCAACCACTGGACCACGGAGGAGATCGCAATCGTAATCTGAGGGCTTAAAAAGGCTAAATTGAAGCAATTCATCTAACATCCGTATTTTAAGATGATGAATAAGATGAACTCCAACCTTTCTCGTCTCCATTCTTAATGAGGAATTTTCCACGTTCACCAATAACAATATAAATAGCGTTCTACAGATTTAATGTGATAAATACCTATTTTCTCATTACTCGGGTACATAATCCAAAATACAATGTGATGGCAGAAGCAAATATAAAATCGTTGCTTGATATTTGGATCCCTGTTATCTATGAAATTAGAAGGTTAAACGGAGAAAAATATGTACAGCGCCATCTATATTATTTATTTATTTATTATTATTATTTGCGAACGTAGCCTAGAAAGTCCTTTATTCAGGCGAGCTCAAGGTCTTCTTCAAACTCACCTCAAAATCGGTATTCTTAGACGGGTTACTCTACCTCTATTATGGCATGACCTTTTTTTTTCGTATTATTCTCGCTCCTTGTTCGAGAGGTGTTAAACAGTGTAGTCTACGTCTTATGCTCCAGCATAGTCGAACAAGGAGCTTCGTATAATTGAGATAGAACTTCACTTACAGGTAAGTTCGTTTAATCTCATAATTTAAAGTCTTTGAAATTATAATTAAGAGCTTAAACGAACGTACTTGTGAATAAATAAGTGAAGTTCTATCTCAATTATACGAAGCTCCTTGTTCGAAACGATTCTAGAGCATAAGACGTAGACTACACTGTAAACCGTCTCGAACAAGGAGCGAATATCATGTTGGCAGTACGATATGCTCGACTCCAGTGAGTAAAGTCCTCAAGTAGAGGATGTAAATGACAATATCAAGTATCAAAATGCTCAGCTGAGGACGAGTCGAACAGAGGAAGAGTCGAGTGAAGAGTTTAGTACACGGGTATCAAACACCAAAACTAGGTGGACCCAGTATTTATTTTTCTTTTATTGGAAAGAGAAGTTACAAGTATCTACAATTAAATATAAAACCAGTTCGCGAGTCCTTCAGTCTACTGAGTCTTCCAATTAGTATAATTAGAAGATAGTGCTAGGTTTGCTTTCATTCGCTAATTGGGCCTTTGCTGGCCAGAATAAATTAATTAAGTATTTACTACTACTTTTTCTTCAGATGTTATAAAAAGTGATGATAAGAAAATAGTGTCCATTTTGATGCGAACAGCGAAGGATTGGAACTGTCTGCCGTCGTCTGTTTTTCCAACTCGTTATAACCTAGGAGTCTTCAAGGATAGAGTGAATAGGCATTTGCTAGGTGAGCGTGATCCACCCTACACCATCATCATTTACCATCAGGTGAAATTATGGTGACGCGTGCCTATATTATAATAAAAAAAGAAAGGTAGTAAGTTAGATGACACGGAGAGATGGGGACATTGTCGAAATCACTTTGTGAGACTGTCCTTTGTTTGGTGAGGACTTTTCAGGCTTGAATCACCTGATTGTCCGAAAAAGTAAGATGATTCCGTGCTTCGGAGGGCACGTTAAGCCGTTGGTCCCGGCCATTAGCCGTAAAAACACCTCCACCAACCCGCATTGGAGCAGCGTGGTGGAGTATGCTCCATACCCCCTCCGGTTGATTGAGGGGAGGCCTGTGCCCAGCAGTGGGACGTATATAGGCAGTTTATGTAGTAAGTTAGATTATGGTATTCAGTCATTCGTTATGTACCATAAAATTCTGCTTTTTTGTACTATAGGTATTACATAAAAAAAACACATTTTCATTGTACATAAGTGCAAGCTTCTATGCTGAACTGGAAGCGAATCAAAAATAGAACACCTTCAGTTTCATCTCTTTCCGGGCATGTCGTAAAATCCGACAGCCCACCTTGACTTTGTATCAACAGTGGTTGCAAGTTGTCTTTGGTTACTTGTGGCTCTGCCCACCCTATTAAGAATTACGGGCGTGAGTTTACGTGTGAATGTGTACATAAAAAGTCACTTTCTTCATGAAAAAAATACCAAAAGAACACAAATAATCATTCTTCCTGTACAAAGGATTGAAACACACTAACATAGGTACGTAAGTACAACGAATCGCCAAAATCGGTCGTCGCTCTGCGCCGGCGCATAGGTCAAGCGCACTCTTCCGTCCTTCTCTAACTCACGCGTGTGGGAGAGACGGAAGACAGCTCTCTATAACCCGCAGCCAAAAATGCAGTTGGGCCAGCTGTAGACCCGGCTAATGTACCAACTGGCTATGCCAATCACCGGTCCATTTACCCCGGTTTTATTAGCAAGCTCGGGTAGTTGTTACAATTTCGGAGAGCCTTCAGCGCTCCCCATTTGTCCGGCCAAGTAGTTATGCGGTAAATCTACAATAAGTCACATGAAAACAAAATAAAAAAATTACAATTTCGGACATGTTAAAATGTTACATGGATGTTGCGTTAGAATGATTTGTACAAGTTTTGAAATTAATTGTTGGTTCGTTCGTTATGTTGTTGATGTAGCAGGTTTTCCATAAACTAGATACGGTAACGAGTACTAATATGTAAAAAAGAATAGAATAGGTAGAATAGGCTCCACCAATCCGCATTGGAGCAGCGTGGTGGAGTATGCTCCATACCCCCTCCGGTTGATTGAGGGGAGGCCTGTGCCCAGCAGTGGGACGTATATAGGCTGTTGATGATGAGGTAGAATAGGTACACACACACACTATGTACACACTTTGATACCGCGTCACATCAACTTTTTTGACAAATTAAACCGTAAGTCTCATTAAATGTCAAATATGATAATGCGACAGGGTTCTAAAGTAGGTACATGATATTACTCATGACTGTACATACAAAAGATCGAATGAATAATGAAAAGAATAAGAATAAAATAGAACAGTAATTGTACCGAAAGGGTTACTAATAAAGAAGTGCTAGTAAGAGTAAGGTAAAAGAGGCAAATATTGAGAGTTATTGAGGACAGAAGAGGCAAAATGATTGGACACTTAATAAACAATCAAATGTCAAATAGCAAAATTGCTTTCTTAGATGAATTGTTTCGATGTGCCCATTTTAACCCCCCCGGTAAGTAGCAAACGGTTTCATATGCCTACCGAAGCACGACCACACATACACAGTGCTTTTGTGATATTTTGGCTCATAAAGTGACTTTTGTGGTATGTGCCCACCGGAATTCGAACTTGGGATCTCGGAATCGTGAGCCCGATGCTCAGCCACTGGACCATGGAGGCTGTTTAACACGTTGACAGTCCCCATACAAAATGTTTTGACTTCCTTGTAAGTGCCGCATATTACTTCAACCTTTGCTAAGTTACCCGGGATCCAAGTGGAACACCCGCCCTTAGTGCGTACCTGGTCGTTTATTAGTGACCCATGTATGGGTCACGGACGTATGGAGCTAGTCCGTCATAACCCGTATATGGACCTTTTAACCTTTGCTAAGTTACCCGGAGTCAAGTGGAGCACCCACCCTTAATGCGTACCTGGTTGTTTCTTAGTGACCCATGTATGGGTCACAGACGTATGGAGCTATTTCGACTGTCAACGTGTTAACACTTTCAAGGACAGAACGTCTACGGACGTTCCGAGTCCAAGGTGTCATCATACTACCTATTATGAACCATCAATGACCCATGGTCTCTGTCCGTGAAAGGGTTAAAGAGTAGAAGTAGGACTATAAATTTCACTTCATTAGCCGCGGGCCCAGTTGCCCACAGTACAGCGATTATCGTGAAATTTTATGACACCCACGATTTATGACCCAACGTCGTGAGAGAAAGGATACATTATTGATTCTTTTTGGGGAAAATTTAATTGTATGTGCTCGTACTGATGGTAGATATCGCTTACTGTGTGATATATTCACTTTTAACTGACTTCAAAACGAAGGAAGTTATTATTAGTTTGGTGGTGGTGGCAGTGGTTCTATAGTCTCTGCTTACCCCGGTGGGAAATAGGCGTGAGTTTATGTATGTATGTATAATATTTATCGGTGCTGATTCCAGTAAACACCATCTATTTTTATTTTTTGTTTTACCTGTCATTTTCTTATCCGCCGAAAAGGAAAGGGACGGGTAATCAATAGCATAAAATATATACAACACACGTCAATTTTAGGCACCAATATAAAAAAACCTCTAAAAATTTACATTGGCGACCATTAGCTACATAAAAGCACTGTGTCCAAATAGTAAACTTTTTTGCGCTTAGATAACAAAGAATCTTCCTCAAGCGATATTTCACGTTTTCTAAGCGTAAGAAAACACTATATCATTTTCATACATACTCTAAGTGTTAAGGTTGTCAGTTGGTGACCCTAAATCATGTCAACTGGTGCCCAGAAGCATCCCCCTGAGCCTCGTAACTTTCATGTGTCACGTCTGAATAAATAAACCTCTATTCTGTGGCGGCCGAGCGCGGTTTGTGACACAGGGAGAGTAATTACTCAATAGACCGCCGCGTTTTATAAATTGAAAAATATTTGTTTTTCAAAATTGGCTTACAAAGTTAGCGCTTTTTGAACGTCAAAAATTAAATTACATATTATGTAACTAGCTGTAAAACTACGTACTACCACATCGGAATCTGTAACGCTGAGGGAAAGACGTGGCCAGAAAACCTCCCAGCACAGGGCCCTAGTCCTACTGTTTCATGTTTTCCTTTTTTTCTTTTTTTTTAAATCCAGTTTGTATTACATAATTTATAGACTTAAATACAATGGTATTCCAATTACAGTCGGTGGAAGGAAAGTGAAAAATAAAGAGTTTATGTGACTTTATGACAGAAACAGTGTTTTATGAGCTCCCTGACAGAAGTAGTTTTTATAACATTCTTAAACATGTTTCCCGGAAGGCCTAGTACATCTTCTGGTATCTCATTATAAGGAATTATTCTTATGTAAGATGACGTGAAAAAGTGTGTATTTTTAGATAAACATAAAGATAAAGATTTTATTTTGTATAAATTTAGGTACAGTTATAAATAATAGTTGCAGTTATAGTTACAAATTACGTCTCACATTATCACAGAAGCAGTGTTTTATGAGCTCCCTGACAGATCAGGCCTGTCCACATACGCAGCACCCGATCACGAGTTGACGCGAAAGCCAGCCATCGCTCCCTTCGCACATTTTTGAGGGAAAGGTGCGACCCGACTTCCGAATGTTTCTTTTATTTAAAATCTAGTGTATATACCTAGTCTATGCTTACCCAGGTGGATAATAGGCTTGAGTATGTATGTGTGTAGTGCATATTGCACTTAGTGACTATTACCTAACCTATCTTTTTCTTATCGTGTGGGTTGTGAGGTGAAATATCAGCCTGATCAACCCTGGCGTGTCAGGGTTATTATAGAGCCGTCAAAGGCCCCTGATATGGCTCACGTAACGACTACATACATCATTAAGTATTAACCGTGACCAACAGCTTAACGTGCCTTCCGAAGCACGGATCATCTTACTTTCGGACAATCAGGAGATCAGCCTGCTCTAAACCACTGAACTTGACTTTATGAGTATGAATTATTGATTGAATTATAGATACCGTTCACGTGCTTGCCAAGATTCGTGCCCGGTTAATAGCAATAGGCTCGGTGTCTCTTACTTTTTTACCTCTTATGTAGTCATTGTACTTAAAACATAACTGACGAGGTGTATTACTGTATATTTCTCTCTACCCCTTTCGGAATACAGGCGTGTTATTATGTTATATTTTAGATGATCATATGATAGATTCACTTCGCGCTATTTATAATCTGCGTCGTCGGGACTCTTTGAGGGAGCTGCTTAAAGAAATTAATATACTGACGGTCGCAAGTCAATATATTTATGAAAAAATTATGTATATATATACGTAAAAATGTATCTCTCCTTCCGAGAAACTGTGAAAGGCATACTACAATACAAGAAATAAAAATAAAATTGCTATTCAAAATTCTAGATTAAGTAAATTAAATTCATCTTTTTTGCGGTTATGTATACGTTTTTACAATAAAATACCAGATAATATTTTAAATTTGTCAGAAAATAAATTTAAAGCTCATGTGAAGCTTATTTTATGTAAAAAAGCTTATTATAAGATTAATGACTACCTAAATGATCAAAATGTCTGGTATTGAATGTGTTCCTCTAGTTATTAAATAACTTGTAATGTATACCCTCATTGGTTTTTAAAAGATGAGTGTTGCTGTTGCAGTTTCTTGTCATTTCTTCTCCTCAGCCATAATACCTTGCGAAATGACGTAAATTCAAAAATGTTACATTGACCTTCAACAAGTTTATCCATGATAATTACGTTGAATAAATGATTCTGATTTCTGATTGATTCTTCTTTTCTTTTTTCCTTTTCAGCACATATGGAAATGACAGGTATAACTTAAAATAAAACTAGATGGTGTGTATTGGAATCAGCACCATTAAAATTGAATTTATTTATTTATTCAAGTAACAAGACTCGTTAGGTTTGTATATCTTACTCCATGTTAGTGTCCCCGTCATCCCTTCCCCGTCCCACCGGAGACGGCGCAAAAAATTAGACATTTTAAAAACCAAAACAAATAAACTGAAAACCTGTCCTTACCGCGGGCCCGCACGCAATCCCTGCTCGTATGTTCCACCTATCAATTATTCAGCATCACGCGCGTAGAGGGCAGTGATTTCAGCGAGTGTTAAATTTTAAACAAACATGCACCATATGGCAACTGTAGTGACATTATTAGTGCAAAACACAACCATTTATTGTTTTTACTTTTAATAAACTCACGCCCGTAATCCCTAATGGGGTCGGCAGAGCTACAAAAGCAGACTAACTGCTGACTGGTATGACTACAGCGCACAGTCCAAACCTCTGGGGTCTCTGGGACTAAGTAGTTGAGACAAAACTTCCTATTGTGTGATATGCAAACTTTAAAAAGTGTTTTTTTTTTAGCAAATCGGGCTCTAAGGGGATAAAAAGTACCTATTCAATCTGCAAGTTCTGGTATAATTTTAGTAAAGTAACTATCTGTTAGTTCTTCAGTAAGTGGCCTCGATTCCTGCAGACACCTCCTAGTTTTACATTAAGTTACACCCGTCATTTTCTTATCCGCCGAAAAGGAAAGGGACGGATGATTGATAGCTCTTAATTTTAGGAAGAATGAGTAAATGAATGAATAACCCGGACGAATCAAAAAGGTATCTCGCTGGTATGCAAACCGTTTAACGTGTGCTGTCAACATAATTCTGGCGGGTTATTAGCCAATGTAAAAATTTTAGACGGTTGTTTTAGATTTGTGCTTAAAATTGACGTGTGTTCCATAAATTTTATGCTTGTCGATTACCCGTCCCTTTCCTTTTCGGCGGATAAGAAAATGACAGATATAACTTAAAATAAAATTAGATAGTGTTTCAGGAATTAGCACAGTATATCCTTAAAATGTAGAATTATGTGTGCTAGTATTAAATTAAGTAACTTTGAGTATCTACCTTTATTTACTAAGAAAGTAAATTACTAAAAACCGTTAATTTTATAATTATATCAAAGGAGAAATTATTAATATCTCTGAATAAATAAGTACCCAGTAAAGTAGGTACTCAATACAAAGCGCCTGCAATAATAATCAGAGCAATGCCAGTTCCGCCTTTGCTCGCATTTTATTCCCAGGCATTCATGAAAGGACTCCTATCAAAAACCTTTGAAGAAAACGCAAGACGGGTTTTCAAAAGGCAATACAGCGGATCCTTGTCGGCGTTCAAACCAGATTGAGTTGACGTCTCGACAGATCTTCGTACAGTCTGGAAACAAGCCAAACCTTTTGTAAATCTAACCATTGTTAATTTGAGAGCTCGTGAATGGAAAATAGTGGATTTATTTGTTAAGAATAACAACTTGAAGCTTTCAGTGAAGAAGCAATGTTGTCTCTTTAGAATTAAGTGGCTGTTTAGAATTGATAGCCTGTAACTGACAGGGGGTGTACACTTCATTTATGTAATTGTGACGCATTGAGCGAAAAGTGCTTTTGACGCGCCTGCATGTCCCGTGCTTCGGAGGGCACGTTAAGCCATTGGTCCCGGCTATTAGCCGTAAAAATACCTCCACCAACCCGCAGTGGAGCAGCGTGGTGGAGTATGCTCTGCTGAATCATCAAGAATCATGGTCTGAATCATCCCTCTCAGTATTCGTTACGGTGTCACTAACACCCATACGTACCAGTACGGCTACCTGTACGTACTTGTACGGGTGTAAGTGGCATCGTAACGAATACTGAGAGAGACGATACCTCTCATTATTCTGAATCGATATCAAGTACAATTTTCCCATCGCAAAAGTATGGATCTGAAAAGAATTCAAAAAAACACGAAAAATTTTCAAGAATTTTCCGACAGGAATTTCCAGTTGATATCAACTCAGAATCATGGTGTGAATCATCTCCGTTAGTATTGTCCTCTTACTAGGTACAGGCGTCCCCTCAATCAACCGCAATGGCTATGGAGCTTACACCAATCTACTAGTGCAGCATAGAAGCTAGAAACTTACAAATAGGTTACTTATGATGTCCTTCTGACCTGCATCCCGCTTAGGGACGGTACTATCCCGCTTAGGGACGGTACTGAAAAGTATCGGTGTCCGAAGGACGTATACGATCCCGACGACCCGATTACTCTAGCCATAGAGGCAGCTAATCAGCTCGCGACACCAAACACTTCAGGGCCCTGATACCGACCCGCCGGCGTGGTCGACGATTTCCCTCAATCAGCGCTTATCGCTGTCGACCCGCTAGGATCGATTAATTAAAAAAAAAAATCTCTCAGATGACGCCCTGAGCCGAGGTTCGCGCCCAACTGAGCACCCTCAGGCCTGCTGTCTTAAGCGTTGTACCGGATGAGAGCCTTCCGCGCCCCCCGTTTGTCCGGCCAAGTAGTTAATGCCATCTGCGGCAAATTTACAATAAGTCACGTCAAAAAAACTGACCTGCGAGTGGTGGTTGTCTTGTTTCTCGCTGCTGTCGGAGTTGGACTCGTCACTCTTCTTGCGGCAGCAGCCGGGGCACCAGCGGCGGCACATGCACCTGGGAACAATGGTGCCCAAAATAAATATCTTCGGTTCGCCATTTCCGTACCTAGAGGTATATACTGGGAGCGCACTTTACAAGTCCGCCATCGACTGGAAAAGAAGAGGAGAATAAATATCTTTATACTTTGATAAGCATTGGACTATCCACCGATTACTTTAATTTAACCGATCAAAATTATATTTTAATGTTAAGTATTTTCTCTTGAACCTTGACGCAGAATCATCGTTTCTGAACGATGCAGCCACAAACAAGTAAATAGAATAAAGAAGGAATGGAAGAGAGATATTATATTATTATTTCTGAGTAAAATCTTGCTTTAATAACAGTTGTGAATTGAATATGTTGGCAACAATCCAGTTAGTTGACCGGACGTGTCTCGTAGGCCGCACTTCCGGTGTAGAATGAACAAACAGAATACTAGGAAGTGGGGAGAGAAATATAGATACAAAGGGCACGTCCCCACGGTTAACTAGAATATAAAGAATATAATAGAAATAGTTTATTATAAAAGGGCGCCACACACATAAAAAAAAGTATGTAGTCGTTACATGAGTCATGTCAGGGGCCTTTGGCGGCTCAATAATAACCCAGACACCAGGGTTGACGAGGTCGGTATTCCACCTCACAACCTACACGATACGACGAGAATATTCACATTTTATCCGCAACAAGCTATTCGGTTTGTGCCGCCTCGATCGAGTTATGTCACAAATAGAATAATTCAGATCTAGGTCGGCTGGCCAGTTTCCACTAATATAACAATCGATATTACAATATTATTTTCTGAAGGGTTATTAGGGCAAATACTAACACAAACTGACTACAAATACACATTCATAATATAATATATGGTCACGAGTACTAATATTTTTACACTTTGAAACCATGTCAAATTAACTTTTTTGACAAATTAAACCGTAAGTCTCAATAAAAGTCAAATATGATAGTGCGACAGGGTTCTAAAGTAGGTACATGATATTGCTCATGACTGTACTAACACATAGTCCTTCAAGTAGGGTTGGCAACTTACCATTTTCACACTGTGCGAGGCTCAGCCGAGGTTTGCGTCCGACTGGAAACCCTCAGGCCTGTTGTCTTAAATTTTGTACCGGGTGAGAGCCCTTAGCGCTCCCCATTTGTCCGGCCAAGTAGTTAATGCCACTTTTGTTTACCTTTGATGAGTTTGCTCTTGGTCCCAGACTTACCTGACGGCATTGACGAGGCCTAAGATGGAGCGAGTTCGCCCAGAAGGTGCTTGTTCACTCTGGCCTTGAAAGCACCCGGATTATATGCATTTGAAATACAGAAGACGGCAAAGAATTCCACTCCTTAGCAGTGACAAGTCAAAAGGCTCACACCTGGTACAAAATTTAAGACAACAGGCCGGAGGGTACCCAGGTGGGAGCGAACCTCGGCTCAAAAATGAAGTCTACGAGAATCACATTTCGGGAATGACTTTGCTAATTAACGTATCTGGAATTTTTTGCTAAAGTGATTTGTGTCTTATTGACATTTGCAAAAGGTGCAGTTTCGGAACAAAAAGCAGATACGTCAGTTCGCGACATTAGCGACGATTTGAGAGAATCGTGGCAATAAACGCTGAAAGTGGGAAAACGTCGAACACGCCGGCGAGGTCGGTTTAGGAGCTTCAAAGATGTGTTTTTTACGTCACTTATTGTAGATTTGCCGCAAGTGGCATTGGCCGGATGTAATAACAGTGTAGAGATGGAACTCTTATAAAAAAACATGAAATGAAATTATGTTTTTATGAAAAAAAGTATTATTATTATTGCGTATGGCAGACAAAAATAAAATATCCTGCGTGGATCAAATATCCAGCTTAAGCTCCCTTAACCAAGTCTCTGCTGCATCCGTCGCACAATGCAGCTCGGCTATACCACCTGGGAACTGGTGCAGAGGGCACTCGTTCACTATGTGAGATATGGTTTGATCCGGGTGACCATATTCACAGTGTGGCGACTTCTTTAAGCCCCATTTATATAGGTGATAGTTTGACTTTCCATGGTTGGTCCTACACCGGTTCAGTCGTGTCCAGATTTTTCGCTTGGAGTCAAAGCCAGGGACCCTCCGCGAGGGATCCTGAATAAGGTCCGAATTTGTGCCGTCGAACATGTAAAGTAAAAAAAAGTATTATACTTTTTTATAAACATCTCAAAAAATTCAGTTAAAGACCAACCCTAATAAATCTAGCGTCTCGTATTTTCAATACATGGCGTATACTCGACAGACCATGTAATAATATTAAACTCTACGCCACTCGAAACTGATATTACTTTTGAAAAGCAAGCAAGCCAAATTGAAAGCATTTCCAATAAAACTAGGTGTATTGAACATCTGCTACTAATGAAGTACATATTCTTATATTTCTCTGAACATATTATTACTGGAATTGGAATTGGTAACGGCCTCCGTGGTCCAGCGGTTGAGCGTTGGGCTCACGATCCGGAGGTCCTGGGTTCGATTCCCGATGGGGACATATCACAAAAATTACTTTGTGGTCCCTAGTTTGGTTAGGACGTTACAGGCTGATCACCTGATTGTCCGAAAGTAAGACGATCCGTGCTCCGGAAGGCACGTTAAGCCGTTGGTCCCGGTTACTACTTACTGATGTAAGTACGTAGTCGTTATATGAGTCGTGTCAGGGGCCTTTGGCGGCTTAATAGTAATCCTGACACCAGGGTTGATGAGGTTGGTAATTCACCTCACAACCCACACGATAGAAGAAGAAGATTGGAATTGGTGCCGTGGTAGCCCAGTTGGTAGAACGCTTGCCTCTCACTTTAAGGTCGCAGATTCGAATCCAGCACAGGCCTAAACCAATGATTGTCGAATTTGTTTCCGAATTCATGTTTGGATCATAAATTTATTATCATCTGCTCAGCGCTGAAGAATACATCGTGAGGAAACCCAGACGACACGAGAAATGCATTTTCGGAGGTATGTGACCTAACCTGTATTGGGCTGGTTTTCCCTTCACAATCGGACCTGTCAAATCTTCAGGTTAGGCAAGCGGACCCTGTGAAAACGGGATAATGCTGGGGGGATGATTAGCGTGTTAAAAAAATGACGCAGTGGAGCAGCGTGGTGGAGTATGCTCCATACCCCCTCCGGTTGATTGAGGAGAGGCCTGTGCCCAGCAGTAGGACGTATACAGGCTGTTTATGTGTGTGTGTGTTAAAAAAATACTTACTAACAAAACGAAAATTATATAGATTATTAGCTTTTCGCATGTGCCTCGAAGACTCCTCACCAGCTGTGTTTATTTATTTTATGCTAACATTTAAATCGAAAACAAATTCTGACTCGTACGGGACTTGAACCTACTGCTCTTGTTAACCATTACACTACTGGGTGCTCCTCCTGTCCATGCGAAATTCTTTCCATCTATGTATCGTCATTAAGCCGACGCCGTAATAAAAAAAACGATTAAAATTTTCTCTCAAAATTAAAATCTCCCTATCCATCCATAGGGAAGGCCCTTGCCCCAGCAGTGGGGACGTTAATGGGCTGATGATGATGATGATGATGATGATGATGATGAGTTTCCCTAAGCACGGACTGGGTAAGTGCTATAAAAAAACAAAAAAATATTTACACTTACTTACTAAACCTCTAAAAAAATCATTATCTTTAATTTAAGAGGTACACTCTTGTCTGTGTATTTATTTTTTGACGTGACTTATTGTAGATTTGCCGCAGATGGCATTAACTACTTGGCCGGACAAATAGGGAGCCAACAGGCCTGAGGGTGCCCAGTTGGGCGCGAACTTCGGCTCAGGGCGTCGTCTGAGAGGAAGAATAAGTATTTGAAAGAATTAATCGACTCTAGTGGGTCGATAGCGATAAGCGCTGAATGAGGGAAATCCTCGTCCACACCGGCGGGGTCGGTATCGGGGTTCTGAAGTGTTTGGTGTCGCGAGCTGATTGTCCGCCTCTGTGGCTAGAGTAATCGGGTCATCGGGATCGTATATCACGTCCTACGGACGCCGATACTTTTGAGTACCATCCCTGAGTGGGATCCTTGTCGGTGTAACACTCTCCATTCTTGTCTATAAAACGCCAATAAAAAAAATCTTTTAATTTATAAAAAAATTGAAATCATCAAAATGTTCCTTATGTTATGTTGTTTCTTAGCGGGTAGCTCACTGGGACGGGCTAGCCTATAAAATGCTACTTAGGTTCTATGACGATCTTGTGACGTAGCGATTAGGCGCCGCTACTTCGAAAGCGCACCCCTGATGCCGGGCAGCAGCGGTATCAGTACTGGTTGGAGGCCGAGGAAATGGATTCTGGTAGGGCTCTAGCTAGAACATCACCGATTGAGGAATTGGTCGGTGTACTGCGGAACGGAAGGCGATTAGGGCAACCACCGTTCTACACGCCCTATCTATGGAGTAATTTAAATGGAGGCAATTACTCCACCGACAAGAGCGCAGCTCTTAAATAAAGAGGGAGAGAAAATGTTCCTTACCTGATAAGCAGCGTGGCGAAGAGCACGAGCAGCAGCGGCAGCAGCGTGCCGAAGCAGGCCAGGAACAGAGTCTGCATGTCCGTGAACCCTGAGAACACAGAGAGGACTGCGCGAGGTCACATGTCCATGCTATACTGAGGCTACCGGCGCGGGCGCAACGGCATGGAATAAATACGAACTTGATCGATTCCAGCTTGATTTATTTACTGACGCCTACTTCCCGCCGGGGTAAGGATACTATGGAATTACATTTACTTCCGAACATATCAATAAAATCACTTTTTGATCCCTTGTTCACTTTTTGAGTCATGTCAGGGGCCTATGGCGACTCAGTAATAACACTGACACCAGGTTTGATGGGGTTGGTAATTCACCTCACAATCCACACGATAGAAGAAGATCCCTTGTTTGGTTAGGACATACAGGCTGATCACCTGATTGTCCGAAAGTAAGATGATTCGTGCTGCCAAAGGTCAAACCTTTGATCTTGGTAACTACTAACTGATATTGTAAGTGAATAATTGTTACATGACATGTCAAGGCCTTTGGCGGGTCAATAATAACCCTGACACCAGGGTTGATGAGGATGGTAATTAACTTCACAACCCACACGATAGAAGAAGATTTGTCATAACGTCTTTTGTCATAATGTATAGAATACAATATAAATGAAGCGAGACTATACGTAGTGTATGGTTATTGAAAACCGTGCTTCGGAAGGCACGTTGAGCCGTTGGTCCCGGTTACTACTTACTGATAAGTACGTACTTACGTAGTCGTTACATGAGTCATGTCAGGGGCCTTTGGCGGCTCAAGAGTAACCCTGACACCAGGGTTAATGACGTTGGTAAGCCTCACAACCCACACGATAGAAGAAAAAGATTGAAAACCTGACAATGATTATTAATAATCCAGGAAAACAGTATTGTTTTATTCAAGTCACAACGGAAATTGAATTTTCTGTCCCTTTCCTGAGGTAACTGACCTTAGGCAATTAATTACAGCTTTAAGCTATGTTTCTTAAAGGTACTTAGACGATTGTAGTCCATTTAATAATCACGTTTGTCAGAAATAAATCATAATTAAATGAAACTGACATTCAAAATATTTTCAGTGCACACAGGTCTTTTCGTTTGTCTAAAATATTAAAAGTTGAACAAAACAAATTGGGTATTACACCGGGTCTATTTCCCACAGGAGTAAGTAGAGACCGTGGAATTCCATTTGCTTCGATCCTGACATACTTCTCTTGCACATTCATCAATCGTTTCATACACGCACGCCGGTTCAGAGTAAATTGTACTGTAGCTTTTCTAAGGATATCTCCAATTTGGTCAATGTACGTCCTTCTAGGTCTTCCTCTGCCAGCCCTGACCAACCTTCGCTTTATATACTGCTTTCGTAATCCTATTATCCTTCATCCGCTCTATGTCCAAGAAACTTACGCACGCCGGTTTAGAGTAGACCAAAAAAGAAAGACCGTACTGAACCAAAAAAGATAACTCATCAAATGGTCAAAGATAAATTACAAAATACTAAACTAAAACTGAGAAGACGCTTAATAAGACACGACGAATTTATTAAAAACATCATAGAAGGAAAGCTACAAGAAAAGAGAGGAAGGGGAAGACCAAGAAGAGCTGACATGGCACAGATTAAAGAGAAGGTGAACAAAAAGGTGAATGTCGTGACGTATAAGGAAGAGAAAGAATTGGCCTTTGACAGACAAGAATGGAGAATGTTACACCGACAAGAACGTGGCGTTAGTGTTTGTAATAATTATAATAATAAGTGAGTGGCGAGTCACCGCCTGCTCATTGTATCCATGTTACCAACATTGGTCGAGCAGGCACCATAGCCCCCATAGCCCCAGCATCCGGTCCACTAACCCCTAACCCAATAGCCCAGTTCCCTTTGTTCCCATCTGCAATAGTCCTACACGAACCGGGTATTGTCTTTGGGTGCACTCCCATAGTGTATACAGGGATAATCGCCGGTTGGTGTCACATCACATTTAGATTAAATTGTCTTGAGGGGCCTCTACGTGTTGGCTTCGGCCCCACACACGCCTTCCAAAAGTCCGGGACTCTATGGAGCTCGAGATATGGAAACGACATACAAATAATAATAATAAAACACTTTATTGCACACAATCCATTTTTTTTGTTTTGTTTGTGTGTCTATTCTATTCCACTACTTTAACTGTCTGTAAAGTCATAAAAAAGACAGTCGCAAAAAATCTCACATCGGAAACCCGGACAATGTTGGGACGATAGGCCCGAGCACGGTTAGTAACCATTAGGCTATCCCTGTTAACTTTAGAAAGTATTACCCAAAACGTATCTCTACAGAGCTCTACAATGGAACATGACCCGCTTTATCGCCTCGTTGCTGAGAGGCCGTGTCTGCTCTGAATATAAATTCTATCCTCTGACCAACCTCCACCAACTAACACCAATACTTGTAGAGTTTTATTAAAATGAATGACTGAATACAATTTCATATTAAGTATTTGTTTAAAGGAGAAAAAAATTGACATTCAATAGTAATTGATGTACTACCTCATCAAACTGCAGCATTTTCGTAACTTAAACATTTTTGTTTTTGAGCACTAGATAATACATACATGCATAATGAGAAAATGATTATACACATTCTAGATGTAAGATTACATATCTGAATTTCCAACTAGATTATCTTATAAAGACTCGGGTTTATATTTCACATGAAAATCTTATGGTTAAATCTATATATGACCAACCTGCTCATGGTCTCTGCGTACCAATCAGCGCTCCCAATTTGTCCGGCCAAGTAATGCCATCTGTGGCAAATCTACAATAAGTCATGTCAAACATAAAAGGTATCTGCGTACCCCAACGGGAAATAGGCCTCATCTTATGTACCTATGTATTATAAATTTATTAAAGTACTTATAATTTTTCTTTATTATGATACTGCACTAAGGCAGACATTCTTTGTGTATGTGTATATTAACCATAAACACAAACATTTGATAAGTCTTTTAATTATAGACCAAATCATGAGTCATGTCAGGGGCCTTTGGCGGCTCAATAGTAACCCTGACACCAGGGTTGATGAGGTTGGTACTCCACCTCACAACCCACACGATAGAAGAAGATAGACCAAATATTTTCATCTTCCTATTTAAGGTCTATCTGTGGCCAACTTGGACCAACATCCACAATGCTCGGCCAACATTAATCCCAAGTCCACTGCCCTTAGCGGGTCGACACCGGACTATAATATGCTCATAAATTTTAACCACCCCCTCGTTAAATTGTCAAAGGCCTCGAACGACAAAAATGCGAGGTTTATGCGAGAGGTCTTTTGTGATTTATCATTGTTTAATGGATTAATTTTGTACTTGTAATTGTGAATTTATTGACAGAAGGTCAGGGTGTACGCTTGACCAGAATTCACAAAATCCTGCAATAAATTATATTGACCAAAATTTTTAATAATAATTCCCAAAACAGCTTCTCCAAATCCAGTACTGTTTCATTACCTACAACGTTACCAAAATTCGCTTTTACACAAATTATTTTGCCAATTTTTGGTCTTTGTAGGCGAGCTAATAATTCATCACATCACTAATTTAAGAGCCACGCTCTTGTCGGTGTAGCATTCTCCATGCTACTTTTTAGGGAAAAATAGGGCAGTGGTTTCCTTCCGCTCGAGCTAATAATTGCCATTGTTAATTGCAACAGACGTTAATAATACCTAAAAAACAAACATGCAAGATTTAATGTTTAACGTCCAGTCATTTTAATAAATTAACCGTGTTTACCCTTATGTGACCCTCGTAATGGAGTGCTGTTCAGTAAAGAGGGAAAATCAGCAAACGGGATTATAAGGGTCAAAGCTATTGGGCGACGTATTTATTCATCATTTATAATATAAGTACACACGAGTATTAGGTTCAGAATGGAATTGAATTATGTTAAAAGTATCAGTAGAACTAGACATTGGTGCTTATTCCTGTAAAGCTCATTTTAAGCTCAGCCATAATTCTGAGTTGATATCAAGTGGAATATCCTGTCAGAAAATTTATGAAAAGTTTAGTGCTTTTTATTATTTTCCATTCCATACTTTTGCAATGTAAAATTCCACTTGATATCAACTCAGAATCATGGTCTGAATCATCCCTCAAAGTTTTCGTCACTATGTCACTTCTTCTTCTATCGTGTGGGTTGTAATGTGGAGTACCAACCTCATCAACCCTAGTGTCAGGGTAAGTATTGAGCCGCCAAAGGCCCATGTCACTAACACCCTGTACACACTAGACAATTATAGTACTTAACTATCTCAAAGGCGACGTCAAGACGTACCAGTGGTAAAGCGAACCGTTAAATATACACTTCTTCTTCTTCTATCGTGTGGGTTGTGAGGTGAACTACCAACCTCATCAACCCTGGTGTCAGGGTTACTATTAAGCCGCCAAAGGCCCCTGACATGACTCATATAACGACTACGTACTTACATCAGTAAGTAATAACCGGGACCAACGGCTTAACGTGCCTTCCGAAGCACGGATCTTTTTACTTTTTGGACAATCAAGTGATCAGCATGTAATGTCCTAATCAAACTAGGGATCACAAAGTCATTTTTTGTGATTTGTCCCCACCGGGATTCGAACCTGGGACCTCCGGATCGTGAGCACAACGCTCAACCACTGGACCACGGAGGCCGTTATACACTTAACTAATTATATTGTCGCATCTACGTTACGATATACGGTTTAGATTAAACTGGTTATTAACGATTAGCTCCGGGCCAGTAAGTAGTAACCGGGACCAACGACTTAACTTGCCAAAGAACGGATCGTCTTACTATTGAACAATTAGGTGATCAGTCTGTAATATCCAGTAGAGGCGAGAGGTTACAAAGTCTAAAAACACCATGGACACTTTTGACAATGACGATATTTTCGTCGAGGCTTTCAACGTCTCTTTTAGATAAAGTTGGTTATTGTCCTTAACTATTTCTGCAACACAATTTAAACCTATGTTTTGTTCTTCAACTTAGGTACTGCAGACATACATAAACAGCCTATATACGTCCCACTGCTGGGCACAGGCCTCCCCTCAATCAACCGGAAGGGGTATGGAGCATACTCCACCACGCTGCTCCACTGCGGGTTAGTGAAGGTGTTTTTACGGCTAATAGCCGGGACCAACGGCTTAACGTGCCCTCCGAAGCACGGAATCATCTTACTTTTTCGGACGATCAGGTGATTCAAACCTGAAAAATCCTTACCAAACAAAGGACAGTCTCACAAAGTGATTTCGACAATGTCCCCATCGGGAATCGAACCCGAGATCGTGAGTTTAACGCTCTAACCACTAGACCACGGAGGCTACAGACATAATCCTAATTCAATTATTGTCTATTTAAACATTTTTAAAGTAATCAAAATGTGAACACTCACTTGTATCCGGTGCTAGGTCATTATCCACCTCATTAGCTGTGATATTCAACAAATTATAAGCACTTTTATTCTCGCCTTTTGACGGCTTCAACACTTCAACCAACTCAACATAGTCCACTTTTCTCAGTAAGTCACTACTGTTTTTGTCTCTGTCTAAAGTATTATCACTTTTCACACTGACACTTTTGTTACTGTTATCACTTTCGTTAATTTTTCCCGCGATTAGGAATTCGAAACGTGGCGGCTCAACGAATGCTTCCGATTCTGGCCTGAACATTATGTCTGTCAGAGTCCCATCTCTATCAGTTTCTGAACCTATAAGCTCGTCAAGAAGAGGACTGGACGTGTTCAGCTGCTTTTCTATTGCATCCGCACCCAGTCGCGTCACTTCCAATACATTTTGATCCTCTTTTGTGTACTTCAGTGACAGCTCGACATCTCTGTCCTGCTCCGCCGTTATGATAGCATCAAGATGTTTGTTCAGTTTTTGGTTCTTATCTGGATCTTCGGGGATGTTTTTCTGTTCTTTCATGACCTTCTTCGCTAGGTCTTCATCTCTGTCCTGCTCAGCTGTCATCATAGCATCCATAGCATTGTTCGTTCTCTGGTTCACTTCTTCGTCTGTCGCTTCAGTTCCTACTATTAGGATATCAGAATTAGGATTTACAGGTATATTAAATGTGTTATTATTATTATATTGTATTACTATGTCTGTTGTGTTGTCGGAATACGGTCGAGCTTGCACTATGTCTGCGGTCAGCAGAGCGCTGAGAAGGAAGAACATCAGTTTTAACTTTACATTAGTCATTTTGACGTCGTTTATCAAGTTTTCATTGTATTACTGAGTTGTTCGCTGCTCTCAGAGAAGTTTCGAGTACATTTCTTTGACCTGTGAACAAAAAGGAACTATTAAGAGAAGTTTTAAGTGCAGTCCTGATTAATGGCACTGACGACAAAGTACATTTTCCTTTCCTCTTAAGAAATTTTATGTTTCTTTTTAAGACGAAAGTTCAAAAGCATTGGTTAATGAGGAGGCTACTCGATGTACAATTAGTCGATGTACAGAGCAATATCATGTACCCACTCTAGAACCCTGTCGCATCATGATATTTGACATTTAATGAGGCTTACGGTTTAATTTTTCAAAAAAGTTAATGTGACATGGTCTCAAAGTGGATACATATTAGTAACCGTAACCGTACTAGTGATTATTAATAAATAATTTAATTTAAGTAATAATCAGGGAAATTACTTCTACATAGCATGAAGTTAATTTTCTCTGATTTTCGTAACGAAAAACGGCTACTCAATGTACTGTAAGTACATAAATAAACATGCTGCTAAGCTAACCTAAACGTTTAAGCGGTCTCGAAATATCAGTGTGTATTTTTTTTTGACGTCACTTATTGTAGATTTGCCGCAGATGGCATTAACTACTTGTCCGGAGCTCAGTGTGTACGGTCACGAGTACTTATATGTATACATTTCGAATCCAAGTCACATTAAATTTTTTGACAAATTAAACCGTAAGTCTCATTAAATGTCAAATATGATAATGCGACAGGGTTCTAAATTCTAAAGTGGGTACATGATAGCTCATGACTGTACTAGATGTTATCTATACTTTGTTTTATGAAATATTTAATCGCATTTATGTTACAATGTCGCATTGGGTATACCTGAACAGATATTGTTATAGAATTATGTAAATAAACATAACATAAACAGCCTATATACGTCCCACTGCTGGACACAGGCCTCCCCTCAATCAAGCGGAGGGGGTATGGAGCATACTCCACCACGCTGCTCCAATGCGAGTTGGGAGAGATGTTTTTACTCGTATGTAGGTACTTAAATAAATAATTATTTTCTTTTGAAAATTGCTCTCCATGGCAGAGATGAATCGGAAAACTTAAAATATAAGTATATTCAACAAAAAAAGCTAAGTAACGCTTAAAATATCACCATTCTACTTTGTCTTTGACAGTGACAAATGGTAATTTTGGCGGCAAAACGGGCGATGGCGCCCGTCTCAGAGATGTTAGTAACCTTATTTATAAAATGTCACCCTTTTAATATTACTCAAAAGTTTGGTTGGAACCTATCTCACTAGGACACCATGGTGGCTCGAAGTATAAATTGCTTATTCGGCAGTCGATATTTAGCCTCGTCATGTTTATAACATAACATAAAGCTCACGGCTATATCCCAATTGGGGTAGTCAGATATACAATTAAATACAAAATTTTAAACAAATATATGAGAAGAAGGGAGGAGCTCGGTGGCGCAGCGGTAAACGCGCTCGGTCTGCGATTGTTGAAGTTAAGCAACTTCCGCAAAGGCCGGTCATAGGATGGATGACCACGAAAAAAAAGTTTTCATCTCGAGCTCCTCCGTGCTTCGGAAGGCACGTTAAGCCGTTGGTCCCGGCTGCATTAGCAGTCGTTAATAACCATCAATCCGCACTGGGCCCGCGTGATGGTTTAAGGCCCGATCTCCCTATCCATCCATAGGGAAGGCCCGTGCCCCAGCAGTGGGGACGTTAATGGGCTGATGATGATGATGATATCAGAAGAATTAACGTGAAAAATGTCATGTACAGTTCCTAACGGTTCTCCATTTTTACTCATAAAATTTTATGTAACAGTTTCCTATGGCATACTGTTACTTGTCCTATTATTAGTTACGCATAGTATTAATTTGTCATAACTTTTTAAGCATAATTTTGAAACTCATACTACTATAAGCATAATAATTAATGACAATAATGATGCCGCACCCTAACCTACTGTTATGCCTTGTAAAAATTATGTCAAAACACTATTATTCTAAAAAAGAATTATGGATACCTATTTATATGCGAATCAAAATACCAACAAATATTAGTCCAAAAATAAGTTATATCTAACAAACCAGTAAACCTAGATGTTATTATGGAAAAGTACTATTATGCTAAAAAACGTTATGCAAAAAGGATTATGATAATTAAAATTATGACAAAAACATTATGCATTTTAAGAGAATCCCGTTCCTAATGTAATAATTGGGTATTTGACTTGGATCAAAGATAAATTATAAAATGTTAATCTAGAAATAGAAGCCAGTCTACATACATACATACATAAACTCACGCCTATTTCCCACCGGGGTAAGCAGAGACTATAGAATTCCATTTGCTTCGATCCTAACACACTTCTCTTGCTTCCTCCACATTCATCAATCGCTTCATACACGCACGCCGGTTCAGAGTAGATCGTATTGAACCTTTTCTAAGGACATCTCCAATTTGGTCATCATAAGTCCTTCTCGGTCGTCCTCTGCCAGCCCTACCATCAACTTTCGCTTTATATACCGCTTTTGCAATCCTATTATCCTTCATCCGCTCTACGTGTCCAAACCAACCTAACATTCCCTTCTCAATCCTAGTCACTATATCGTCTAAGATGAAGAAGCCAGGCTAAGATGATCAAAAATCGATCTCATTTTACGTTTCGACTTATTTTCGAATTTTATTTATGAATTCAGTGACAATGAGTTCTATGTTCGACCGTTTTTATTGATGACGTCACAGGACAGTTTTATTTTTGACGTGACTTATTGTAGATTTGCCGCAGATGGCATTAATTACTTGGCCGGATAAATGGAGAGCGCTGATGGCTCTCACCCAATATCACAGGACAGTATTTCCATACAAATTCCAAAGAAAACTTTCGTTTTGACGATTCGTAAAAAGTATCATATTTGACTAGGTTGTCAACTTGTCAGGTAGCTCATTCTACAGTCATGAGCAATATAATGTATCCTTTTTAAGACTCCGTCGCACTAACATATTTGACATTTAGTGCGACTTACAGTTCCATTTGTCAAAAAAGTTAATGCGATATGGTACTAAAGTGTACTTATACATATTAATGCTCGTGACCGTACTACTTATATATACGTAGGTAGATGATACCTTTTCATCGATTCGCAAGGCCCCGTAGGTTGGTCCTGACAGTTTAAACGAAGTAAGATGGATGGAGACAAAAGCTGAACGGGTAGGGGTGAAATACACGAGTCATTCTTTATCAGAGAATTATATGTTGGATATGGCCTATTTGGATTACAAGAGGCTATATACCTTCAGATACAGCCTAAACTAAGCCACATCTTGAATCTTCGCTAGAAGTTAGTAACCACAAAACTTTGTACCATTTCAACTATTTGCTGATTTCCAGTCGCTATATTTTGGTTATTAGTTTCTTAAGTGCCTCCGTGGTCCAGTGGTAGAGCATTGGGCTCACGACGCTGAAGTAGCCTCTGCTGTTCACAACTTGCAGTTCGTCTGTAAGATCCCTTAGACCAACGTGGTAGGTGGTGAGCCGTATCGCCGTCTATAATGGTCGAGCCAACTGTGTTAGTGAAAATGTAAAATAAACCCCGATGCCGGCGTGGTCGGCATCGGGGTCCTCAAGTTTTTGTTGTCGCGAACTGATTGGCGGCCTCTATGGCTAGAGTAATCGGGTTGTCAGGATCGTATATGACGTAGTTCGGGCGCCGATATTTTTCAGTACCGTCCCTGAGCGGGATGTATTCGGAAGCCGCAACTACCAGGGGATTTGGGTGGTGCTGACAATATAGTATGTCCAACTTGCCTATAGTTTCACCTAGATCTAACTTAACAGATAACAGCAACACTTAACGGGCACTAAGCGATCGTCTACGTCTGCGGGCGTGCTTATCTGTCCCTCTCAACACAGGCACGTGAGATAAGGACAGATACATTATGTATAATGTATGTGTAGTGGTGAACGCTTCTAGCTAACTAATGTTAGGAGCTATACAAGATTGTGAGCTTGAATTGAGACTATATCGGAATACCTACATTTAAAACTATAAGGGTCGATGTACAGTCATGAGCAATATAATGTACCCACTTTAGGACTCTGTCGCACTAACATATTTGACATTTAGTGAGACTTACAGTTCAATTTGTAAAAAAGTTAATGTGAAATGGTACCAAAGTCACCCATCCTATGACCGGCCTTTGCGAAAGTTGCTTTACTTCAACAATCGCAGTCCGAGCGCGTTAAGCCGTTGGTCTCGGCTGCATTAGCAGTTGTTAATAACCATCAATCCGCACTGGGCCCGCGTGATGGTTTAAGGCCCGATCTCCCTATTCATCCATAGGGAAGGCCCGTGCCCCAGCAGTGGGGACGTTAATGGGCTGATGATGATGATGATGATGGTACCAAAGTGTATACATATCAATGCTCGTGACCGTACCAGTGGTTTTATTATGAACAATATTTTTTTGTTAGAATCGATCGATAAATTGTGGGATAGGGCATGAAGGAAACGATTATTCTTTCTTTACCTTTGTTTATTTTTAACCTTTTATAGTCTTGTACGTTTTGATGATCAATTGATGATGATGACTATGAGAACATTTGTCGCGTCACTTCCGATTTTCTTGTGCTCTATTGAACTACAGTATCCTACTGTTTCTACGAATTTAAATTAAATTCAGTGAGTTTTGGCACTCTGGACGTTTTAACTGTCATCTACATCCTCAGAAAACCAGCCCTCACAGTCACTAACAACATTACACCCCAATCCTAACAATATTTAACCTATAAAATATATATGAGATTTCTAGCGAGCACATAGAACTTGAGATATTATTTTCCTCAAGCGATGTTATCAATACAGCGACTACCCAGGGAAAAATATATGAGGAAAGTGTGACAAATTGTTCATCCCTACTACGTCATGTCATGACATATCATCTGTAGGGTAATTGTTATACGAAACGGCGTCCGAAGGACGTAATATACGATCCCGACCAATCAGCTCGCGACACCAAACACTTCAGGTCCCCGATACCGACCCCGCCGGCGTGGTCGACGATTTCCCTCATTCAGCGCTTATCGCTATCGACCCACTAGGGTCGATTAATTCTTTCAAATATTTTTCCTCTCAGACGACGCCCTAAGCCGAGGTTCGCGCCCAACTGGGCACCCTCAGGCCTGTTGTCTTAAACGTTGTACGGGGTGAGAGCCTTCAGCGCTCCCCATTTGTCCGGCCAAGTAGTTAATGCCATCTGCGGCAAATCTACAATAAGTCACGTCAAAAAAAAAATGTTATACGAAAAAGTATACCAGTATTGTAACGTTTTGTAACATAGATAGATAAGCGCCATCTAACGAGTTATTAAGAACTATTATTTAACTCTATTTTTTATTTTCGACCTCCGCGGTCCAGTAGTTAAGCGTTGGCCTCACGTCGAGCTCAGTCAGTGGGGACATATCACAATAATTACTTTGTGGTCCTTTTATTAGTTAGGACATTACAGGCTGATCACCTGATTGTCCGAGAGTAAGATGATCCGTGCTTCGGAAGGCACGTTAAGCCGTTAGTCCCGGTTACTACTTACTGGTAAGTGAGTAGTCGTTACATGAGCCAAGTCAGGGTCAAACAAAATGTTGCCGTTTTAAACCGTTGAAAACTCGCCTACAACAATAAAAGAACTATGTTTTAAACTTCATTATGGGCAATTTTTGGTCACATGACGTCATGTTTCGTTTTAATTACGTAGTTTATAGAATATCAATAGAAAGTACCCACGACGGACCAACTAAATCTTAACACGCTAAGTATATTATTATCAATAAATATAGTACACATTCAAAAATTCTTCACACAAATTCAAATCAATAAAATATTCTATTCAATAATTTATTAGTTTATTTATTTTTGTTTTTTATTTTTTTTAATTATATTCAATTATAAGTACCTTTATAGGTACTCTGTTATGTCTCTACGTCGGTGAAATCAAGAAAATGTAGTTATAATTAAGAAAAATGTAGTCATCAATAGCAGCCGGCCTTACGTCTATAGTCATGAGCTTATATTATTTTATCATCATCATCAGCCTATTAACGTCCCCACTTCTGGGGCATGGGCCTTCCCTATGGATGGGTAGGGAGATCGAGCTTTAAACCATCACGCGGGCCCAGTGCAGATTGATGGTTATTAACGACTGCTAGTGCAGCCGGGACCAACGGCTTAACGTGCCTTCCGAAGCACGGAGGAGCTCGAGATGAAAACTTTTTTTTTTGCGAAAGTTGCTTTACTTCAACAATCGCAGACCGAGCGCGTTAACCGCTGCGCCACCGAGCTCCTCATATTATATATTATATATATTATTTTATAAGTAATATAATTTCCGATGAGAAACTGCAATTCAACATAATACCAACATCTTCATATTCCCGGAAAGAGTAAAGAAAAAATCCGCACTGGCTTTCGTTTTCCAATAGAATAGTATTTTCTCAGGTAATATAATTCCTGTGTATTCCTCCCGGTCGGGCCTCTAGGGAGGGCCCGATCTGAGCCTCCGGCCCTCCTTTACGGGAAGCCTAAACAACCCCAGGAAAGACAGTTATGAGCAATAGGTATCACTATCCGCCTATTATTTTGTAAAAAGGTTTAATACTAAAAATCTCACTTCGTCAATAAACGTGAGAGAGAGGATATCTGTACCACACCCCGGGCGCTTGATACAAAAATTAAAAATAAAAAAACCCCCGACCAGAAAAAAGTACACTAACAGCAGACCAGCTCAGTGGTTCCAGAAGACATTAGTGTTTCAAATGTCAGATCCCACATATGCTTGCAAGCAAACTAAGCGTGTAACATTCCTATCACACCTAACAAACGACCTGATTACCTTGAAGACCTGATCCGATTTCCACCAAACATAGCTAAGAACACCCTCGACTGATATACCTTTCAAACAGAAAAAACCGCATTAAAATCGGATCATCCGTTTGGAAGCTACGATGCCACAGACAGACACATACACATTTACACAGACACGTCAAACTTATAACACCCCGTCGTTTTTGCGTCGGGGGTTAAAAAACCTCATTTTACACAAACACATAGGCATTGACGTTATCTTACAAAAAAAGTACTTCGATGTTTCTTAAAAGAACGCCACAGTAGTATTTTAAGAATATTATGTAGATTAACAGACTCCGTGGTCTAGTCGTTAGAGCGTCAGGCTCACGATCTGGAGGTCCGGGTTCGATTCCCGATGGGGACATGGTCGAAATCACTTTGTAAGACTGTCCTTTGTTTGGTAAGGACTTTTCAGGCTTGAATCACCTGACTGTCTGAAAAAGATGATTTCGTGCTTCGGAGGGCACGTTAAGCTGTGGTCCCGGCTATTAGCCGTAAAAACACCTTCACCAACCCGCAGTGGAGCCGCGTGGTAGAGTATGCTCCATATCCCCTCCGGTTGATTGAAGGGAGGCCTGTGCCCAGCAGTGGGACGTATATAGGCTGTTTATGTATGTACGTAGATTGTAGATAGGTATTTTCATTTTTATTCTTTTTATATCCGTGAAGATCGAATTACGTCGCATTTAAATATTATCTGTTGTATTTTATCTACGTAGCTACGATATCCACGTAAACACTAACGTAGTAATTTAGCTGAAGATTTCCCGAAGGAAAATATTATTGTCCGTTACGACAGTGGCGGCCTTAGGGCGGTGCGGGGTGTGCCACTGCACCGGGCGCCGAAGTAGGGGGGGGGGGGCAAAATCAACCAAGACGGGTTCACCCTGGTCGCAAACTAAAACTTCATCGGGTTAGATTGCGGCCACATAAAACTCATATTTTGTGGCTGTAAACAACATTTTTAAAAGATTTAAATAGGTAAAGGAGACTGGTCATTTCTGCCCCAGGCCCGTCGCGAAAGAAACTTATCTCATAATGTTCGTAAAATTAGTTAAAATAAATCAAAAAAATCCGCATCGCTAAAATAAATGGCGAATTTGTCTAATGTTCTTGTTAAAGCGCAACATTTTATTTCTTAGTTTTGTTTATTTGTAATAATGGATTTTATTGTTTTCTTACTAAAATAACAAATAAACAAAAAATATGACGAAAAAAATGTAAGAAATAATAAAATGTTGCGCCAACAAGAACATTAGGAAAATTCAGTATGTTCGCCATTTATTTCAGCGATGCGGATTTTTTTGATTTATTTTACCTAATTTTACGAACATTATGAGGTGCATACACATTTAGTTATAAGGGCGCCCGCCAACAAACTGGTATAAGTTTGGCGAAATTATTTTTTTAAGAAAAATTGTAACTTTTTTGGGAATAAATAAAAAAAAAAGATAAACTCAAGTTTCTTTCGCGCCGGGCTGCGCCGGGCCTGGGGCATAAATGACCAGTCTCCTTTCGGTGGTCGAAAAATGTTGCATTTTAAGGGTTGAGGGGGCGCTACTTTGAGGTCTCGCACCACCTAAATATTTTTGCTACGGCCGCCACCGTGTTACGGGAGCAAGCTTAAAACAACCTTGTGGATATAATTATTATTCGACAACGGTTTAATGTTACAGGAATTTGAATATTATATAAAGCGCTTCATATATTAATTCCTTAGAGGAGCAAAGTCTGCCTGTATCCTTGTCATTACATTCTCTAGAACCTTCAACATATATACATACATAAACTCACGCCTATTAATCATAATCATAATCATTTACTTGCTTAAAACATGGTATGCAAGCATGGTAAGCATGGTATTTCCCACCGGGGTAAGCTTTTTTGAGGTGACTTATTGTAGATTTGCCGCAGGTGGCATTAACTACTTGTGCGGACAAACGGGAAGCGCTGAAGGCTCTCATCCGGTACAACGTTTAAGACAACAGGCCTGAGGGTGCCCAGTTGAGCGCGAACCTCGGCTCAGGGCGTCGTCTGAGAAGACAAAGTAAATAAGAATAGACATAAATAAACTCACGCCTATTTCCCACCGAGTAAGTAGAGACTATGTAATTTCATTAGCTTCGATCCTGACATACTTCTCTTGCGTCCTCCATCAATCGTTTCATACACGCACGCCAGTTCAGAGTAAATCTTACTAAACCTTTTCTAAGGACATCTCCAATTTGGTTAATGTATGTCCTTATAGGTCTTAGAACCTTCAAAGCTAGAGTATAGTCAGCGTAAAAGATATGTTTTTGGAGGTATGTAAGTAACCTAATCTTTATTTAGACTGGTTTTTCCGAAAGGGAAACAGCATGGCCGAGTAAGCATATCAAATCAAATCAAATCAACTTCTTTATTCAGGCGACTAGGCCCACACATTGCATTACATTACATTACATTAAATAAAATAATATAATAAAAATAAAATAAATTAACATAAAATGGTTAGTAACTAAATAAATAATAAAAAAAATTGTTAATTTTCCAAATCAACATAACAATGGTGCTAATTCCTGTAAATACCATCTAATTTTATTTTAAGTTGTATCTGTAATTTTCTTATCCGCCGAAAAGGAAAGGGACGGGTATTATTATATTTAGGCCATTTTTGTGTGTTTTATGTTTCTATGAGAGGTCTGAAAGCAGTTGCTTCTGTAAATACTTTAGTCTTCAATCGTATGGGCGAATTATTGATTGACTTTGCAGTGAGCCCAAACGTCAAAAAACTTTGACCCATTACCCCCTCCCCGCCGCGCCGCCGCATTTTTTTTTATTTATCGACTTTTAGACCTGGGGGGTTAAAAAGGTCACATCGATGCAATCAATCTAAAAAAGCAATTTGACATTTGCGCATATGAAAGTAAGTGCGCAATGCAAACAAATCTCAAATAGCAATATTGCTTTTTTAGATTAATTGCTTCGATGTGGCATTTTTAACCCCCGTGATTGCATAAACAAAAAATATAACGAATAACATTTTTCAGTTACAATTTAGTTGTTCAAGATTCGAAGAGATGGCGCTACTTGTTTTTTAAAACGCGGTATAGAGGTTTACTCACGAATTTATATGAAGAAGGCAAGCGGAACATACGGTTTCAAAACTTAGAATGTTCCACTGCTGGGCTAAAGCCTAAAGCAATTTTTCCAGTAGACACTACACTCTTGTAGGCTGGTCTGCTCTGTCTGACCATAGAGCAACACGGACCTCCGCGGATCGGAGGGGAGTAGCCATAGTGTTATTTTTCAATTCATTTTCTTGTTTTTATAGAACTAAGTGTCTGTAGGGATGGTAGGCTGAATGAAACGTAACGCAAAGTTGTGTGAAAGAGAGAGCGACGAGTGAGAGAGAGATAAAAGAGATTTGCGAAATGACAGGGAAAGTGCGGACGGTTGTTTTTAAAGAAGGTCCCGTAGGAAATTATAAAACGTTTAAAATAAACAAAGGTAAATAAATAATAATCGTTTCCTTCATGCCCTATCCCACAATTTTTGGGACATAGAAGTTCGCAGAGGGGAACGCCTGCTGGTGTCTACTTCCACCCGTATTGCTTTTTGGCTCTGACAGTCTGTAACATAAGAGTACTGTTGCCGAAATATCGATAACTTGACTATCGATTGTTGACACTGAAATAGGTTAGTTTCCAACTAGTCAAATCAGTTAGTTTTTAAAAAATATTTATTTTTCAAAATTGGCTTACAAAGTTAGCGCATTTTGAACGTCAAAAAAAAAATTACATATTATGTAACTAGCTGTAAAACTACTTCCACATCGGAATCTGTAACGGCTTAACGTGCCTTCCGAAGCACGGATCATCTTACTCTCTCTTAGTTCTACTGTGAACTAGTGTATATGAAACGATTCATTGGAGGAAACAAAAGAAGTATGTCCGGATATAAGCAAATGGACTTCCATAATCTCTGCTTGCGGCGCAAAAAAGTTCACGAAAAACATTCACTTTATTAAATATACACAATCAAAAAAGAAGAAAAATTGTAAAGCGAAAGATAACAAGCCACTTGAATCGAACAAAAAGATAGAAAAGCCGTTTTTAGGGCAGTCGTTAATTTCAATACAAGCGGCCCGCTGTCTTCTTCTCTCGTGTGGGTTGAGATGTGGATTACCAACCTTATCAACCCTGGTGTCAGGGTTGCTATTGAACCGCCAAAGGCCCCTGACATGACTCATGTAACGACCCGCTGTAAACTAGGGAGTTTCAATTACCTATGTGGTTGCGCGGTGCTTGGCGCACGAAGAACGGAGGCACCGCGCGCATCACTTTAGCGTAGTAAATGTAACGTGTATTACTGATCGAAAACTATGCGCGCGAAGACAAGAGTCCGCATCACGAGGCGGTCTTCCGGGCGGGAGGCGATCCGCGTGACGAGGCGTTCTCCCGCGGGGCGAGGCGTTCGTCCGCGGCTTACTTTTAACACATTTAATGACCTTTGTAAAAGTGATATTACGAAATACAGTTACCAAGGGACAATTTCACTTGCATTTTGGTATGAGGGACTTTCCATGTTACGTTTCCCAAAATATAGATGGCATTGTACAGTTTTAATATGAAAATCACCTATTTTGTCATTGCTCGGGTACATAATTATTCACATACAAAAGAGGATGCTCAGGTGCCCAAAACTATTACTACAATTTTCACAGTCACTATTTAAACAACTAGTCAATATAGAAGGCAAAGATGAAACTACGACGCTAACAAACTGCTTTTCAGTTTGGCGAATTATTTAATGGAGGAATGATATCATTATCCACCTTAGGACTATGTATCAAAAGTGACTGCAAATAGTTTCTTGATTATTTGTAGTTCTGCCCACCCCTTCGGGGAATACGGCGTGAGTTTATGTATGTATGTATGTTAATGTAAGGAAACTTTATGTAACGTACCTTAAATAAGGAAAAAGACACATAAAATATATTTAATTTTAATGACACACCGCGCACAAGACGCGTCAAGCGACGCGGCGACGTGTTGCGTCGACGATGTCAGTGCGCGTTCAGCTTAACGAATTTATTGCCATCTCGTCGAACACGGGATTTTCCAACAGATTTAGCAAGTAATTACAGAGACAAAGGATATTGTATAGGTAGATAAATAATAAATTTGTGACCTTTAGATATGTCTTTATTTAGTCATCAGAATTTTATAATTTATCTTTGACCTAAGAAACTACCCAATTGTAGAAAGGGTATCTACCTCACCTGGTCTAGCAGCCAATTTGTTATCGGCATCCGAATCGCGAATAATTTCCCATCGATGGCGCAACCAGATGGATATAAAAGTAGGGGACGATCCAAGAAAGTGTGGATGAATTAGTGTGTGAAGAAAAATGTGTGTGAATAGTGTGAGTATTTAGATGAAGACGATGAAAGAAAACTTTATTTGTGACCTTTAGATAAGTATGTCTTTATTTAGTAATAAGTTTTTCATAATTATATTTTACTACTCATAAATAAGTTAAGAAATAGAAAAGTTACAATGTTAATAAAATATATAACAGTCAAATTAAAAACCTACACTAAAATACATCAAAACACACAAATATATAAAAAAACCCATATCAAACGACAAAAAGCCCTCCGGAAAGCGAGCCCCGCCCGAACGTACCCATTATACTTGCAGCGTTGCCTCTCTGGACCGCAAGTGAAATACGCTGCGCGAGGAAAAAGCCAGCTCGAGGATCTCCGCCTCCAACTCTTATACGGCGACCAACATCACGCACCAAAGCTTTGGCCTCAGCGCCCCAAGGTCCCGCTGTCTCCAACGCAAATGGCACGAACTCATACGCTGACTCCAAATTGGCATACTTATCGTGCTTCCTGAGCGCCGCAATAATAATTCACAATTTCATAATTTATCTTTGACCTAGGAAACTACCCAACTATATTTTTATTTTAACAATATATTTAAATGTACTTCCTTTTCCTTTTTGTATCTTTCACAAGCCTTGCTGTAAATCTCATATCCATTTTTCCATTTCGCCCAATTGTCACTCAAGCTACTTGAAGCTAAGTCTAACGAATTTCCATCAAATCTAAACGGCGACGGTGGGGTTAATACACTTTCCATATTTTATGAACTTTTTCTTCTATATACACTTTCTATCACTTCTTAACCCTTTATTCCCGATGAATTTCCCGACTGCGCCATGTCATGTATTAAAACACGGCTTTCAATTATAGACTGATTTATTCTTTCCTTGAGGGTACATGCCAATCTCTTAATTTCTAACTACCTGACAGTAACTATCTCAGAAGCGACGTCAAGACGTACCAGCGTTATAGCGAACCTGTAGTGACATTTCCGCGCTACCGTTAATTATACACTTAACTAATTACATTGTCGCATCTAGGTTACTATATCTAGGGTAACCACGGTTTAGATTAACCTGGTTATTAACGATTAGCTCTGAGTTAATCTTGAGGTCGACTTGTAGATAAGTCAAATGTCAAAGTTATTCTCAAAAAGCTCTTTTATTATTCCATGGTTGAGCGTTAGGCTCACGATCCGGAGGCCCCGGGTTCGAATCCTGGTGGGGACATATCACAAATATCACTTTGTGATCCCTAGTTTGGTTTAGACATTACAGGCTGATCACTTGATTGTCCGAAAGTTAAGAAGATCCGTGCTTCGGAAGGCACGTTAAGCCGTTGATCCCTATACTGAAATAAGTATATGTAGTAGTTACATGAGTCATGTCAGGAGCCTTTGGCGGCTCAATAATGAGGTTGGTATTCCACATCACAACCCACACGATAAGAAGATTTTGCATTGTCTACTTATTTCAGGGGGGTTAAAAGACCACATCGAATCGAAGCAATTCATCTAAAAAGCAATATTGCTATTTGCCATTTGTTGATATTGCACACTTACTTTTATATATGCGCAAAAGTCAAATTGCAATATTGTTTTTTAAATCGATGTTTTTATTTTTAGATTCCCTGTAGACTTTTGTTGTCTATACCTAGTATCTGTTTCACCAATACTATCTCTCATGTTAGCTAGTAGAAAACGCAATTGTTGAGTTACTTACCTCGCCTTATAATTAAATATATTTTTTTTATAAGTTCATTTGTTTTGTTTTATCCATTAATTAGGGATATTTTTTATTTGTTAATGTAGCAAAATGATTGAATAAATGAAAATAACATTCATCTTGTTAACCTTCAGCCTGTTGTTTCCAAGGTCCTACTTACACTAAAGTTATTTAAAGGTCCAGTTATTTACAGGTCCAGCTTTTTACATAAGTGAATGCCATCTGACCTTTCCAATTGTATTTTTAGGTTATAGTAAATATTGTAAGAGGTTGTATCCCGATTTAAATTTAAATGTTTGTCGCCCAAGGGTCTAGTGTTTCGAAGGTCAAACAGTTGAGAGGCTTCAATTCCCAATTCTGAGCTTAAACTAAAACTAATCTAAAGCTTACACTTGTCAGAATTATTAATGTCTTGTCCTGTTAAAGTTATTTTGAATTATCTATAATCAAAGTTACCAGATACCTTCGCGCAGTTACTTTTATATGCGCAAATGTCAAATTGCCATATTGCTCTATAGATTAATTGTTTCAATGTAGCATTTATAGGCCCACAGCAATTTGAAAATTTAACAGTTTTGAATCTAAGTCATTTCGCAAGGTGTTATGGCTGAGGAGAAGAAATGACAAAAAACTGCAACAGGAACACATCTTTTATACGTGTCAATATAGGTATACATTACAGGTTACTTAATATCTAAGGAAACCCATTTAATACCCTGCATTTTTACCATTTAGGTAATCATTAATCTTATAATAAGATTTTTTACATAAAGTAAGCTTCACATTTTTGACAAATTTAAAATACAGGGGGGTTAAATTGGCCACATCGAAGCAATTCATCTAAGAAAGCAATATTGCAATTTGACATTTGCGCATATAAAAGTAAGTGCGCAATGCAAACAAATGTAAAATAGCAATATTGCTTACCGGGTGAGAGCCTTCAGCGCTCCCCATTTGTCCGACCAAGTAGTTAATGCCATCTGCGGCAAATCGACAATAAGTCACGTCAAAAAAAAACATACATACATACATACATAAACTCACGCCCGTAATCCCTAATGGGGTGGGCAGAGCCACAAGTAATCAAAGACAACTTGCAGCCACTGTTGATACGAAGTCCAAAGATGAATATGATGAACCTTATGGTGATAAGGGATCAGCCTATCGCCCATAACATTAGTCCATCATGTTAGAGGACACAATCCCTCTGTCGGTTTTTACGACATGCCCGGGAAGAGAAGCAGCTGAACGTGTTCTATGTTTTTTATATGCTCCCAGAACAGCATAGAAGCAAAAAAAACAAACCAATATTGCTTTCTTAGGTGAGTTGCTTTGATGTGGCCATTTTAACCCCCCTGTATTATACAAGTAGGTACGTTGTTCCTGAACAAACCTTTTCACTAAATTGTATAACCACACTGAGCTCGCCCCAGGAAGATATTTTACGACCCAGCAGTACGTTGTACACAAGTTATATATCAACGGGTACGTTCCAAGAAACAAGATGGATGAATATTGAATAGACTTGTTTCCAACTAGTCAAATCAGTTACTTTTAACTAAACGTCAAAACACGAAATTAAGGAATTTGTATGAAAAAGCACACTGTGGCGTCATAGAAAAATGTGTCAAAATATCGGACTTATTATTACGTTTTTGCTTCTATGCTGTTCTGGGAGCATATAAAAAACATAGAACACGTTCAGCTGCTTCTCTTCCCGGGCATGTCGTAAAAACCGACAGAGGGATTGTGTCCTCTAACATGATGGACTAATGTTATGGGCGATAGGCTGATCCCTTATCACCATAAGGTTCATCATATCCATCTTTGGACTTCGTATCAACAGTGGCTGCAAGTTGTCTTTGATTACTTGTGGCTCTGCCCACCCCATTAGGGATTATGGGCGTGAGTTTATGTATGTATGTATGTATTACGTTTTTATTGATTAAAATTCATAAATATGTTAAATAGAAAATGATTTTCGTTAGCTTTAAATGTGACTTTATTTAGTTATCAAAATTACATAATTATCTTGAACTTAGTACTAGACCCAATTCCAGATTCAATTCCCATCGATATACTTAACAACTCCAAAAAAACTCATTACATATTCCGAGAGACTTAAAACTTGTCTGTCACAAATCGAGCCTCGTTTCGATGGTTCGCGATCCAAGGATATCTAAACAGAGCAGCAAAGTCGGCTGCCATTTGTCTCCTTTAGAAAAATGTGCTCTCTTTAACACAATACAAACAGCGAGGGGAACGTCAAGAGATAACTTTAGTTTAACTGTGCCGTATTTTTAAGGTTCGTGTTAGTTTTTCTATTGCGGGAATTGTTTTAGTGTTTTTTATAGAAATTAAAAATCATTTTTCGCTTAAGTAGGTTAATATAATATGAGATAGAGTCACAATATGGTATAAGTCAGTGTTACATAATCTCTATCCGATTGCGCAATGACAGGGAAATGGCGGACAGACGGTTGTTTTTTTAAATGGGAAAACGTACAAAATTATAAATCTTTTTTAAATAAACAAAGGTAAACAAATACAATCGTTTCTTTCATGCCCTACCCCACAGTTATTGGAGGATTTTAAAATTGAAACGAATGTATACTTGAAGAAAGTCTATGATCAATTTTGTTTTGTCTATGACGATATTCTAGAATTATTTTTCCCGGAATGGCGAAAAGGATTGTACCTATGGTGTAGTTAAAAAATATTTAAACTGTGTTGGAGCTCAATTGGCCATGTTTTATTTCCATTCGCGTAATTTACAATTCATTATTTAGTTCATTGTTAGAAGTATAAATATTACACTGTTTTGACGCAACTTTGTGATGATTGAAAACAACTATTTATTTTTTTGGCTTAACTTTTATTCATTAAACTAATGAAGATATAGAAGCGGTTTTTTAAAACAATTTATTTTGTTAATAGAAATCTCGGGATCAGATGAAACGTTAGGGTGGTTTGAAATGTTGCAGATAAATTATGTATTTCCCCCTCCGGTTGATTGAGGGGAGGCCTGTGCCCAGCAGTGGGACGTATATAGGATTTATGTAAATTACCTATGACTTGTGAGATAGGTCGTATACGGTAGACGTTTGACTGACTTTTGAGTGTCTGTTTTTACAAATTATAAGACGGATTGGCAATCCTTTAAGAACAAGTTCTTGATGCACTTAAAACCTCAAAGTTTTGACATATTCCTTCATGGGCTACGTGGGCAACTTTAGGCGAATAAGCTTAGTTATCAGCAAGAGGCAGCTTAGAAAAAACATAAAACACGCGACAACATTTACGTTAATGCAAATATTATTTTATATGCAAATTAATAAAGTAAAGAGATATAAAAAAGACCGCAAAATTCTCATATGTCGCGCATTTATGCTAAAAGCTTTGCCGTATAACGTTTTAATGCCGAGAATTCATTTTCGGAGGTACCTAAGTAAGTAACTGCATATAGTAAACGTATTTTACATAACATAACATAAGCTCACGGCTATATCTCAATTAATTAAATAGTCAGAGGTACATTCATCGCAAAAAAAGTTTTCATCTCGAGCTCCTCCGTGCTTCGGAAGGCACGTTAAGCCGTTGGTCGCGGCTGCATTAGCAGTCGTTAATAACCATCAATCCGCACTGGGCCCGCGTGATGGTTTAAGGCCCGATCTCCCTATCCATCCATAGGGAAGGCCCGTGCCCCAGCAGTGGGGACGTTAATGGGCTGGTGATGATGATGATGACATTCATCGCAAGATTTTCCAAACCATTGATATATAAATATCCAAACCCGCACCTCACCGAGCTTTCGGTTAGACCAACATGATAGGTGGTGAACCAACATCGCCGTCGCTGGCTCTCACCCGGGCCGCTTTTCTTTTTTTTTTTTTTGACGTGACTTATTGTAGATTTGCCGCAGATGGCATTAACTACTTGGCCGGACAAATGGGGAGCGCTGAAGGCTCTCACCCGGCCCGGGCCGCGAACCATAGCAAACCCTACGTCACCAGCTACCACGATGGGACCAGTTTATAGTTGTCACTGTTTGAATCGGCTTTCTAAAAAAATAGGGTTGCCTCATCTAATCCTCTATGTCAACGGCCTCCGTGGTCTACTGGTTGAGCGTTGGGCTCACGATCCGGAAGTCCCGGGTTCGAATCTCGATGGGGACATATCACAAAAATCACTTTGTGATCCCTAGTCTGGTTAGGACATTACAGACTGATCACCTGATTGTCCAAAAAGGAAGATGATCCGTGCTTCGGAAGACACGTTAAGCACGTTAATGATGTAATAAGTAGTCGTTCACTAGTCTCACAACCCACACGATAGACGAAGTATGTAAAAATAATTTGTAAAAATAACACAACACATACCTATACGCATATTTATACCAATACGTACATACATATTTATGACAATGAAATGAATAATTTTATTTCAGACCTAAATCCATATTTGTTAGTAACAATGTGAACTTAAACACAATAAATAATGTGTGTATTCTTAATGTTAATATTTATCTCACGTGCAATTTTCACTAAGACAGTTAGCTCGACCCTTATAGGCGGCGATACAGCTCACCTATCACGTTGGTCTAACAGAAAGCTCGGTGAGGTGTCGATACTTTGTTCATCAAGCGATACATTTACCTCTGACTACCCCAATTGGGATATAGTCATGAGCTTATACATAACATACATAAACTGCCTATATACGTCCTGCTGGGCACAGGCCTCCCCTCAATCAACCGGAGGGGGTATGGAGCATATACCACCACGCTGCTCCACTGCGGGTTGGTGGAGGTGTTTTTACGGCTAATAGCCGGGACCAACGGCTTAACGTGCCCTCCGAAGCACGGAATCATCTTACTTTTTCGGACAATCAGGTGATTCAAGCCTGAAAAGTCCTTACCAAACAAAGGACAGTCTCACAAAGTGATTTCGACAATGTCCCCATCGGGAATCGAACCCGGACCTCCAGATCGTGAGCCTAATGCTCTAACCACTAGACCACGGAGGCTGTTATGAGCCCCGAGCTTATGTTATGAAGTATTTACTGAAAATTCAACGTAATAACACAAAAAAATAATCTGGATCCTTTCATATAATCCCATACACTTGGAAGTAAACACGGTGTACGCAAACAAAGACATTTCAATAACGTATCTGGAAAACGGTAAACATATTCATTCATACAAAACAAACGTCGTAATACAAAGCCATTAAATTCATGGAAGGACCACGTAACTTCGTGGGGCTGATGTCGAAAGGTATGGAATACTGAGGTCTCATTGATACAGAGTATTAGTGACATGGTAACGAAAACTTTGAGGGTTGATTCAGACCACGATTCTGAATTGATATCAAGTGAAATTTTCCGTCGCAAAACTATGGAACTCAAAATAGTAAATAATAATGAATAATCTTCTTTCACCCTAAGGTTGTATATTCAATATCTCTTATACTTAAAGGTTGCCTGGAAGAGATTGCTACTTAGCAATAAGGCCGCCTATTGTACTAATTCTATTTCTCTTTTGTTTTGTATTTTGTTTTTTCCTGTTTGTGCAATAAAGTATTTGTTATGTTATGTTTGTTATGTTGCCTGGCAGAAATTGCTGTTTAGCAATAAGGCCGCCTATTGTGCTTTTGTTTTATTCGTATGTTTATGTCCTTTATATATGTTCTTGTGCAATAAAGTATTATTGATTGGTAATTAAAAAAAAACTAACATTTTCATGATTTTTTTTTTTGACGTGACTTATTTTTTTGCCGCAGACGGCACTAACTACTTGGCCTGACAAATGGGGAGCGCTGAAGGCTCTCACCCGGTACAACGTTTAAGACAACAGGCCTGATTGTGCCCAGTTGGGCGCGAACCTCGGCTCAGACCACGCCGGCGGGGTCGGTATCGGGGTCCCCCTGTATTTAGTCGTGACCGTATCTACATAGTTCACCGCTCATCGCCAGTAGAAAAGCAGACACCAAAGTGCTCCCTACTCAATTTTCGAGAGCATTAATACGAGCAAATGCAACAGATTTGCAATTCAGAGCTGTTTTAGCTTTTACAGTACACTCAGGTAGAATATTACAGCCGTTACTTCGTAATAGAAACGGACGTAGCAAGTTGTATAGCGAAATAATATGATAATAAAGTGAAGGCTATTTGAATTTCTAAGTGGTTGGTTATGAATGGTTGTTTACCTTTACTTTCGCTGTTTACGACCAGTTTTTTTTTATGATAATACATTGCAGACTATTTTTCTTAGAGTAGTAAAATAGTAGATAAAAATGCGTGGTACTGAGTTATTAAATTTATCTTAAGCGCAGTTTTCACTAACACAGTTGGCTTGACAATTATAGACGGCGATACGGCTCACCACCTATCACGTTGGTCTCACAAAAAGTAAAAAAGTCGGTGTTAGATCTATTTTAAATTTAAAATAAGTATTTTAAATTTTTTAGAAACAAAATTTAAAGCTCATGTGGAGCTTACTTCATGTAAAAAAGCTTATTATAAAAATGTCTGGTATTGAATGTGTTCATCTAGTTATTAAATAACTTGTAATGTATTGGTTTACCTCATCTGTTTTTAAAAGAGGTGTTGCTGTTGCAGTTTCTTGTCATTTCTTCTCCTCAGCCATAACACCTTGCGAAATGACGTAAATTCAAAAATGTTACATTGACCTTCAACAAGTTTATCCATGATAATTACGTTGAATAAATGATTGCGATTTCTGATCATCTTGCGATCGATGTACCTCTGATTACCCCACTGGGATATAGTCGTGAGGTTATGTTATGTTGTTAAAGGTAAAGGTGTGGGTTCGAAATTGTCTAGTGGTATCGAAAACAAACAGGATGTCGTAATGTCGGGGTATCAGGCTCATACCGGACCAGAGCCGCTAGATGCTGAGCTAACTAGTAAATATATCAATCAACAAAAGAGGAAATGGAATATAAGTATCATCATCATCAATTTAAGAGCCACACTCTTGTCGGTGCAGCATTTTCCATGCTACTTTCTTAGGGAAAAATAGGGCAGTGGTTTCCCTCTTGCCTTCCGCCCCGCAGTACTCTGTCTGACGCAAGTGGGATGACGCCCACAGTAGTCTATTACAAAGCCATACTAGGACTCCTGTCCTCCGCCTCTGAATAGTACTGACAGTTACTGCTGCCCTCTGTCAGGTTCCACGTTACAGTCCCTGTGACTCGCCCCTTCCGTTCTACATTGCCGTAACGATGGCTCTCATCTTCGCCTCTGCAACCGTTGAGGTTTAGGTCGATATTAAGTATATCCCGTGTGAAATAATAAAATCCTCGTGTCAAGGGAGTTGCATACTAGGTGCATACAGGGTCATAGAATAAGGAATAATATACTACGTATAGAACGGAAACTCTTCGCTTCTTACCAGCGTTTGAGCTAGGTTTATCTAATAAAATTAAGTATAGTAATTGGCAGCCATCAGACGTCACACACAGTTGCGCGTGTACATACGATAATGTCATTGTGTAGTGTCTGTGTATTTTTTTTTTATGAAGTATTCGGGGTGTGACAGGGTGTTGACACCGTACCAAATACTGAGGGGGTGATTCAGCTCATCGTTCTAAGTTAATATGTAGTGCAATTTTCTGTTGCAAAAGTACGGAAATATTCTTCTTCTTACGGAATTTAAAATAGTGTACATAAAAACACAACAAAATCATGAATTTTTCGCTTGAAAATTCCACTTGATATTAACAGAATCATAAATCATCCCCCTTAGTAGTATTATATAATTTTTAAATTATTTTCAATTTTTCACTTTTTTTTTGCAACGGAAAATTTCACTTGATATCATCCCTCAAAGTTTTCGTTACGATGTCACTAACACCCTGTATATACGGGCACATTAAATCTCCGCATTTTTAATTAACTGTACATTTTAGCCATTCGTTGAAAAAACATTTTTTGTTATAAAAACAAAATGGCAACCGTAATCAAATTAGACAGCTCTATACAATTGTTTTACACCGTGCCCAAAATGATAAGAGGCTGAATACATTCGGTATTTTTTCTTTGCTCCCAATTCGGCAGAGAAGCAAATAGTTGTAATAAATCATTATAATTTGTACGGTTTTGTACCTATAAAAACCGTCGTCGCGAGCAAATATCTCGTCCTCTCGAGAATGTAATAAAAGTCAAAATCTGTCCTCAAGGCTGTATAAACGTCCTTCCCTTTGCTTATCATCCTTTCCATTTGCAAATATAAGGATCTACAGAAACGTATATTCAAAAAGCCATAACGTAGGTTAGGTACACATTAAAATTTAAAAAATACATGATATTATTCATAATAAAAAATCCCAGAAATATCTTTACTCAGATGGCAACTTAGTAACACTTTAATTGAATCAATTTCATTACTGTTTTTTAGATATCTTCCATTTACACAAATTATTTTGTTAAGATATTCATTCACCTTCAAATATACTTACCTACTTTTTGCACCACAAAAAATAAGTATTCAGTAATTTTCTTAAAATATTATTAATTAAAAAAAATACTTTCTGTTATTAAATAGCTACGGTAGAAAAGTACAATATTATATTGAGCTATTTTAAAAAACCCTTTTTATACTTTTTTATCTTGTTTATCCCCAAAGTAAAATGCAAAGGTAATTTGGAATACCATAACTAAATGTCCACTCAAGTAACAAAACATTAAGCTTATTAAATAAATACTCACCAATTATTAAAAAAATAATTTCAATATGCTTTTCATAATTCAACACATTCACAGTCCACAGTTTAAAAAATATTTCTTCAAAAAGTCGACAAAAACCATGAATTGATCTAAAACAAAGCTCGTATATCACTTTTTAATTGCTTCATTCACACACTGGCCGCTTAGAATCGTGCTTTTGAATTCGAAATTTAAAAAATATAGCTATTAATTTACGCGGGAGATACATTTCGCGATAGAATGATTTGTTTTATAATTTTTAGGTTATTTTTGTGTCGTTTTCTGGGGTTTTCGCGTGTAGGAGGTATGTTATCGGGAACGCGCTCTCGCCCGGGAGGTCCCAATGGTTGCGGAGGCTGACTCGAGCCCGACCGGCGCGCGAAGCTGCGTAGAGTGCCTCTCCCCTCTTGCGTAACTATTGTTATAAATCATAGCTATATCTTCATATATTTTCCATTACGGTTTTACGAACTATTTGCAATCGGAAAATACGTTTTACGGATATTACTTACATTTTGCCGTATACAAATTTTGATGAATTACAATGTTTAATATTAACATTGAAAAAACTCTTATGCCATGAGCAGTTCCTCCGAAAAGTGATCAAAAAACATAGAAGAAAAATAAATCTCAACAAATTTAAAAATTAAGTCTTAAATAATCGAAATATGTGATGTATCCATTGATAATGTACAAAATATTTTCATGTTAGGCAGCTTCGACCGGCCCACATCTTTGGGGAAAACTCTTAGTGCGCAGTCGCGTACAGGGAAACTAGAGAGGGACAGCGACAATAATCACATTAATCAAAGAGAGACGGCAACAGCGGCGACAGCAAATGCATATAATTCAGTCCATTTGTTGTCGAGCCACGTCGAAATTAAAAAAAGATAATTTTGACAAGGGCCCCTCGTTAATTCAGCTAACTGTTTCGATTTTTCGTCGATCGCCCGCTGACTGGCACATTATCTTATCGCTTGCAAACAAATATATTTATAACGACCTGTAACAATGTTTTAACAATTAAATAAACTCAAAGAACTTTGATAATATACCTCGGAATTATATCTTTTCGAACGCGATAAATATAGACATATGCCTGATAGGCGGAAAACTTGTCAATTTGGCTTGTCAACTCCACAAATAAAATCAAATATTCTTTATTGCGTACACATACACGAAACATTTTAAAACATACAAGAAATATTGCAGCGCACAATAGGTGACCTTATTGCTTTACAGCAATTACTTTCAGGTGACAAGAGATAGGAAGTGTCGATATAATTAGGTGCGGGATGGTACATTTGATATGGTGACAAGTAATCGCCCTATTGTCCCTCACATAACCATCATGTTGGCAATGTCGGCACAAACACAATCTTTCTGTCGGATTTTACGACATGCCCGAGAAGATAAGTAGCTGAACGTGTACTTTTTTGTCATTGGGCACAGACCTCTCGATCCATACTCCTTGTATACATATATACACTGGTCAGTTCAGGTGAACATGTTTTGACGGCTATAGCCGGGACCAACGGCTTAACGAGGCCTCCGAAGCACGGAATCATGTTACGTTTTCAGACAATCAGATGATTCAAGCTTGGAATGTCGTTACCAAACAAAGGACAGTCTCACAAAGTGATTTCGACTATGTCCCCACCGGGAATCGAACCCGGACTTCAGATAGCGAGCCCAACGCTCTAACCACTAGGCCGCGGAGGCTGTCTATGGTTACAGTTGTTAGGGTTAAATTAAAAATCAACATTTATTAAAACATTTAGCAACTCATTTAGTTATATATAACAGATGGAATAAAGTCGTGAATCTGTGTCACGCCTTTGTTATTTTTAATTAGACACTGGCAGTTCATTTCTTTTGTTCTTACTTTCGATTTCTTCTTTTTCGAACGGGAACGTTTTCCCGCCTTTTTGAAAGTCGGTGGCGGCCATTTTGTTCGGTTGGCGTAGATGAAAATATAACATTATTCAAGAAAAGTGCTGAATTGTTTGATTACAATTTCCCCATCTGAGAGCAGGGGAGTCAAAACGGCCACATTGAAGCAATTTATCTAAAAAGCAATATTTCATTTTGACATTTGCGCATATGAAAGCAAATGCACAATGCAAACAAATGTCAAATAGCAATATTCGTTTTCTAGAATAGCTTTAATGTGGCCTTTTTAACAGTTATAGTATATTTCATAACCTGCGTTACAGAATAAATGTATACTGTGTGAGATCGTAATGAATACATTGGAAAGCTTTTGTGCGCTTCTGCTGAATATTGATTACATTTTGACTTGTATTAATCCTTTCATTGTTTGACAGTAGTGTATTCAGTAAAATTACGTGAACTGTGAATTTCATCATCTGTTCTCAACAAAATTATGTGTTCATTTTATAAGTTATTAATTTTCTACTCCCAATGTCTATGCTTGCCTCTCATTAAAAGCATTATTATGACACTTTAAGAAATTGCTTCAGAGCAATAAGGCCGCCCATTTGTGTTGTTGCTAAATGTTTTAGATTTTGTTTCTGTGCAATAAAGTATATTAGATGTGATTTAATTTAAGTAAGTAGTTCAAATTTCAAACTGACTCAGAGTTCGTGCTTCGGAAGGTACGTTAAGCCGTTGGTCCCGGTTACTACTTACTGATGTAAGTACGTGGTCGTTACATGAGCCATGTCAGGGGCCTATGGCGGCCCGATAATAATCCTGACACCAGGGTTGATGGGGTTGGTACTCCACCTCACAACCCACACGATAGAAGTAGTATTCTCTTATCTCAAACATAACATAAAATAAGCTCACGACTGTATCCCAATTGGGGTAGTCAGAGACTCAACATAAAAAAAATAATTTTGTTCTAAATATGGGGAACCGCCATTTTTTTTTTTGAGTGTGGAAATCTCATCTAAGTACATACAAATTTTCAACAGTAGGTATAGTTCTTAATTTCTTATAGTTTCGGAATAGCTGTGACATACCGACGGACAGACAGACGGATATGACGAATCCATAAGGAATAAATTCCGTTTTTTGCCACTTGACTACAATAAAAGTACTGAAAGAATTTTCGTACAGTTTTCTATTCTAATATGACAAAAATAAGCATAGGAGTATACTCTGCTATACGCGCGAAGCCGGGGCGAGACGCTAGTAAAACATATTTCTCGGTAGTTGACCGCCAGCAGTCGTTTTTGTATAGGACGGTATTGGGTGGAAGCGTTATCGGAACAGAATCGAGTAAGTGGGCTTTGACCCTTACATAACATAACATAAATAGCCTATATACGTCCCACTGCTGGGCACAGGCCTCCTCTCAAGCAACCGGAGAGGGCATGGAGCATACTCCACCACGCTGCTCCACTGCGGGTTGGTGGAGGTGTTTTTACGACTAATAGCCGGGACCAACGGCTTAACGTGCCCTCCGAAGCACGGAATCATCTTACTTTTTCGGACATTCAGGTGATTCAAGCCTGAAAAGTCCTTACCAAACAAAGGACAGTCTCACAAAGTGATTTCGACAATGTCCCCATCGGGAATCGAACCCGGACCTCCAGATCGTGAGCCTAACGCTCTAACCACTAGACCACGGAGGCTGTGACCCTTAGAGTACTCTTAACCAGGGTTAAAAAGGCCACATCGAAGCATTATCAATAATTTAAGAGCCATGCTCTTGTATGCATTCTCCATTCTTGTCTATCAAAGGCCAATTCTTTCACTTCCTTATAACACGACGTTCACCTTCTCTTTAATCTGTTCCATGTAAACTCTTCTTGGTCTTTCCCTTCCCCTTTTTCCTTGTAGCTTCCCTTCTATGATGTTTTAAATAAATTCGTCATGTCTTATTAAGTGTCCGATTATCTTGCCTCTTCTGTCCTCAGTAACACATCGAAACAATTCATCTAAAAAGCAATATTGCTATTTGAAATTTGTGGATATTACTCACTTTTTTACGCAAATATCCAATTAAAATAGGTATTTCTATTCAGATTAATTGCATCGGTGTGGTCTTTTTTAGACTCTCTGGCCTGTTTAGAGAAATATGTAAGTATTGGCCCCGATTCCTCATCATCATCATCAATTTAAGAGCCACGCTCTTGTCGGTGTAGCATTTTCCATTCCAGTCTATCAAAGGCCAATTCCTTGACTTCCCTATAAGACACGACGTTAACCTTTTCTTTAATCTGTTCCATGTAAGCTCTTCTTGGTCTTCCCCTTCCTCTCTTTCCTTCTTCCCGATTCCTGCACCTCCTAATTTTATTTTAATTAATACCTGTCATTTTCTTACCCGTCGAATAGGAAAGGGACGGATGATTGACAACTGTAAATTTTGAAATAAATGAATAATCCGGGCGAATAAAATAGGCATCTCGCTAGCATGGAATCCGTTTGACGTGTGCTGTCAACTTAATTTTGTCGGGTTATTGGCCAATATATAAATTTGGGAGGGTTTTTAAAATTCCTGCCTAAAATTGACCTGTGTTTCATAAATTTTATGCCTGTCTATTATCCGTCCCTTTACTTTCCCGTGGATAATTTTGCTACGAAAACGCGGTTTTAAATACGGAAAAATACTTCTCGTGTCGCAACCAGTTTCGAACAAAGAATAATTACTTCGAAACTAGTTATATACACGGCTGAAGGGCAAAATTTTTTTTTTTTCTGTAGCTTAATTAATGTCCCACTACTGGGTAAAGGCCAAAAAAATGATGAAAAATGGCATGTACAACTTAAAATAAAATTAGATGGTGTCTACAGGAATCACCACCATTGTAAGAATAAAAAAACTGCGCTGTGGACTTTATCCTCAACAACTATGTAACAAGGTGATCCTGCGCATCCTTGATTGCGTCCACGCTGGCTGCACCGGGGTGTAGCGTCACGTTTCCGTATTACGTATACCGACACGTGCGCTCGCTTCTTATAAACCCCTACTATGATAAATATTATCACGCTTTCCCTAGGGAAATAGACGTGAGTTTTTTTTTTTAAATTAAGATGGGTTTGCTTTTCCATCCATTCGTATCACTTACTTCTAGTAACCATTCCAAACCGGTAGCATTATACCATACTATGACAGATGCGTTTAATTTACATGATGTCATCTTACGGCATCATAAAAAACGAGTTACAGATAGCAGTTGTATGGCTCTGTCTTTGTCGCACAATACTGATATACAATAAATATTGCATTTATTACAATAAATAAAATGTATACAGGGTGTTAGTGACATCGTAACGAAAACTTTGAGGGGTGATTGAGGCCATGATTCTGATATGATATCAAGTGGGATTTTCCGTCGCAAAAGTATGGAACTGAAAATAATTAAAAAAACACAAAAATTTTCATGAATATTCAGACTGAAAATTCCACTTGATATCAACTCAGAGTCATGGTCTGAACCATTCCCCTCAGTATTCGTTACGTTGTCAGTAACACCCATACCTACTTGTATGGCTACTGTATGTACTTGTGCGGGGTGTAAGTGACATCGTAACGAATACTGAGGGGGATGCTTCAGCTGATTATTCTGAGTTAATATCAAGTGGAATTTTCCATCGCAAAAGTATAGAATTGAAAATAATTTAAAAAAACTAAAAAAAAACATGAATTTTGCGACGAAAAAATCCACCTGATATTAACTCAGAGTCATGGTCTGAATCATCCCCCTGAGTATTCGTTACGATATCACTAACACCCTGTATATTGCATTTAATATGAATACTTCTTTAAATTTACCGGTAAATTGTGTTTTGGCTTTTACAGTAACAGATATATTAAATAACTGACATTAGTAAGTCCCGGAGATATATAATTTTTCGACCGCCACCGCCCGCTCGCCGGCGGATCTGGCCGGACAAAGACATAGATTGCAGTCACTTGCGCGCGCGCACGGTGCCACTTCCCGGCCGATTGTCCACTACTTGCCATTGTAGTCAGATGGACATTCGCAACGCTTGACCTTGTTGTTCGCGTCTATCACGCCGTATTTTTTACATTAAATGTCTTAACGTTGCTAAAATTAGGCATCACTCAGTGAAAGATTCAAATCAGTGAACTGAATTTTGAATTACTTTAGCTTCATCGCTACAACTGTCAGTAACGCCATGTTTGTTTACCAGAATGTTCAACCCTAAAAATAAATAACTTAGTAAGGTGTATTCGAAGCTTCGTCAGTTAGAGGAAGTAAAACCTAACATAGCATCACGCCTGTATCCCTGAAGGGGTAGGCAGTGGTGTGTAGTATCTACATCTATACCTTGCCAGCTATTTTTAGGTCCCATGTAATAAATAGTGATTTTATTGTCAAAAAACCGTCTAATAAATGTCCGTGTAGCTGCCTGTCTACGGCGTAGCACGTAGCAGCGCTACGTGTTTCCTTCTGTTACGTAAACTTGTACTACGCAAATCGTAGAATTTTCCAGTGGAGTTGTTAGATTGTATTTTATACGTTATGTACAGGTTGTTGTATTATATACATAACTATAATGTTGCGTGGTGCGCTCGCTGCTGAAGCTGTTTCGCGTGTCCTGTATTTGATACAAAATAACCCACCTACCTCTAACGGCTGAATAAATATATAACACTGTATGGCGGCCATCTTGTTTTTCCGCTATTCAAATCAAGGTTTAAATACGAAAAAAAATTGATCCAGGTATCATAGTTCCACCAGGCCGTAGGGCGTCTTCCTGATGCGGAGCAGTTTTCGAATATCTCGAACTTTTCTGATACTCACCGTAAAGTAATAGGCACACTTCCCATACGTCATTTTACAATGTTTGTTTGTTATTTGAAAGAATTTCATCCTCCTAGCTTTATCCCGTTTTCCACAGGGTTGGCTTACCTAACCTGAAGATTTGCAGGTCCGGTTTTTTACAGAAGCAACTGCCTGTCTGGCCTTGCAACTGGCGAAGGGAATACCAACCTAATACATGTTAAAAAACAGGCGAAAGTAAATTAGTGCATTCATTATCAGTTCAAGATTTAAATAAATTAGAAACGCATAAATGCAGTCAACGAATATAATTTACTTTCAAATAACAATCAATGTTCTTATCAAACAAGGGATCATAAAGTGATTTTTGTTGTAAGTCCCTACTGAGATTCGAATCAGGAACCTTCAGATCGTGAGCCCAACGCTCAACCAGTGTACCACAGAGGCCGTTAGAACAGCTAGTTAAAAATAACATTCAGAATAAACAGTTCTTTATTGTTTTTGGACCCAATCTTCCTTTCTTCTTCTTCTTATCGTGTGAATTGTGAGTTGGAATACTAGCTTCATCAATCCTGATGTCAGGGTTATTATTGAGCCGCCAAAGGCCCCTCCCGTGGCTCATGTAACCACTACATACTTACATCAGAAAGTAGTAACCGGAACCAACAGCTTAACGTGCCTTCCGAAGCACGGATCATCTTACTTTCGGACAATCAGGTGATCAGCCTGTAATGTCCTAACCAAACTAGGGATCACAAAGTGATTTTTGTGATAAGTCCCCACCGGGATACGAACCCACTGGACCACTGAGGCCGTTTTCCTTTCTTGAGACTCGTACAGTCATGAACAATATCATGTACCCACTCTAGAACCCTGTCGCACTATAATATTTGACATTTAATGAGACTGACGGTTTAATTTGTCAAAAAAGTGAATGTGACATGGTTTCAAAGTGTATACATATTAGTAGTGACCGTACACCCTGTATAAAACAAAATACGTAAGCGTTGTCAACGATTTTGACCTTGTCGCGAATCAGTGCTATTGGACAATTGCAACCTTAATGGCAGGACAATACAAAATGGCCGCCGCATACCTACGTCACGGCTTTATTGAGAGATTGGTCGCAAGTGGGTAATCTGTTTGTTTGTTTTTGATATCCATTTCAGGTTGGTGATGGAAATGGATAGTTCTTCGAACACAGGAAAAAAAAAGATGTCCGAAAATCTTATAGTAACTTATGTATACCGTCAATCTACGTAAGTTTATTTTTTATGATAGCCAAGTGCATAGAGAAAGTCTAATTGGGTCGTGTACCAGGTTCAAGATAAATTATGAAATTCTGATTAATACTAAATAAAGACAGATCTAAAACTAACGAAAAATGATTTCTTTTTTCTATTGAACTTATTTATGATTTTTCAGGTCAACGTTTCTATGACGTCACAGTGTGCTTTTTCATACAAATTCCACAGTAAGTAATTTCGTTTTTTTTGACATTAGTAAAAAGTAACTGATTTGACTAGTTGGAAGCTACCCTATCGCAGTAGCAACTGATAAGCAACGCAATGAGTCAATTTCGAATCAGTTGCGACTACCATACTGGCCTACTAAGTGCTTAATATTGCATGAAGGAAGGAACACCTGAACCGGCAACCCGTTCCACTTGTAACTAACAGGATATTTGCAACTAAAGATTCAAGGATATTTAGGCTATTGATATTGATCATTGGATATTGACCACCGGTGTTCGATGATCTACCCAATTATATATCGTTTGATTATAAGAATAAGGTTTGAAGTGAGAAGATTAACTCATACTTTAAGTATGGAAAGAAAAACAAAAAACTCGTACTTTCTAGAAAAATCTACTTTATTTTTAATATTGAACTTTCTGTTCTCGTCAAAATTATAATTTTAATATAACTTAAAGTATACATTTTTTTAAGTTAACGCGGTTATTATCATAATTAAAACACAAAACAACGGGTTCTTACCGCGTTTAAAATAGGGATATGAGACTCCCGATATTTCGACACTGCCATGATCACGGGATGACTGATGAGATTGGAGTAGAGTAGGTAGATCCATAATTTTCTACGGGCAGGCATATCTGTTTACCCTCTTTCTTTGCCGCTTGTTTATGTATTTGATATCGGAATGTTCGGAACCATCTGAACTCGCACCAAACTCAGTCATCCCGTGATCATGGCACTTGCAACAGTGTCGAAATATCGGGAGTCTCATATCGCTATTTTAAACGCGGTAAGAACCCGTTATTATGTGTTTTAATTATAACTTAAAGTATATTTCTATGCGCTATTCTCTATTGGAATCTAAGTAAGAGCTAACTTTCTTGATACTTTTAATGGTATACACCTCTGCCCGGCCTATTAGGTATTGGCGTGAGTTATAACTCGGCAGAACTCGCAAAAACAAACAGTCCGTAACAAACGACAACACATCTTTGGTGGCAATTTTACACCCTCACCCCCACTACTTAGTAACCAGATACGTCGAAGACAACTTGCCACTTTGCCACTTCACCCCTATTTGGAAACTTGATGGATCACTCGCCACTTTCACAATACTTGGATAGATAGCTTCCATAGAGAAACAGTTTCGATATAGTGCATTATGATCGCAGTGTCTAGAGTAGTGTTTCCACTACGGAATAGAAGAAAGAGATTCGAAAGAAGAGAAGAAGTGAGCGTGAAACGCTCGCTATACAAGTATGAGCAAATAGTACTTCAACTTTGCACTTCACTCCTCTTACGATGTACGGAGTTCCGCGATAGTATATTAAAAGGTTATCTTGTGCATTACAATCTGCAAGGCAAAAAATCAAATATCGACTATCATGAAAGGAGATCTCTCCTTATCACAGGAAAGCTAAAAACCTTAGTATGATAGGCTATTTATAAAAAAAATACTTTTGTGCGCAGTATATTACGGAAAGTAGCATATTCATTGCCGGTAAAGCGGCTATGGAATTTAAGAAGCAGTAGAGCTATCGTAGTTATCTGTCTGCAGGAGTAGTGGTAAAAGAGTGGGGTTGAATCGGCGACAGTGTTTCTCAGAAAAAATGCGCGTTAGGGCCTTTCCAATTCCTTTTATTCTGTGGTTTCCGCAGAAATACAATTAAGAAATAAAAACACTCGCCACTTTGACAAAACTTGGATAGAGTTCCATAGAGAAACAATTTCGACATAATATAGAGGGTGTTAGTGACATCGTAACGAATACTAAGGGATTCAGACCATGACTCTGAGTTAATATCAAGTGGAATTTTCCGTCGCAAAATTCGTGTTTTTTGTTTTGCGACGGAAAATTCCAATTGTTAACAACTCAGAATCATGGCCTGAATCATCCCTCAAAGTTTTCGTTACGATGTCACTTACATCCTGTATTATGATCGCAGTTTCTAGAGCACAGTGTTCCGCAGACCTCGGGATCGGACATTTTTAACTAACCCCAAGGATTACCGTAATTAGTTAAGTAAGCGAACTCCGTGAAAATGGGATACCGCTAGGGAAATTGATGTGTTTATATCCTTAGATCGCGTTCCATGGTAGCCGTGGTAGCCCAGTTGGTAGAACGCTTGCCTCTCACTTTGAGGTCGCAGGTTCGAATCCAGCACAGGCCTAAACCAATGATTGTCGAATTTGTTTTCGAATTTATATTTGGATCATAAATGATTATCACGTGCTCAGCGGTGAAGGAAAACATCGTGAAGAAACCCACATTCCCGAAAAATGCATTTTCGGAGGTATGTAATGATGACCTAACCTGTATTGGACTGGTTTTCCCTTCGCGTGTTGGAAGGTCAGACAGCCAGTCGCTTCAGTAAAAAACCGGACCTGTCAAATCTTTAGGTTAGGTAAGCGGACCCTGTGAAAAAGAATAATGCTAGGGAGTCGATAGATCGCTTTCAAACACACGTAAATAAAACCACATTGCTTCAACCCGTACCATCTTTATTGAAATGCAAACAAACCCTGTTAAAACATAAGTACTTATTGTTTAAACATTCCTACCATATATAAGTATATACTACGATTCTTGTTCATTTCAAACATAATTAAAGCATTATTGTTTACCGAATATACTTACTTATTCGATATTCAAAAAAATATAATATCAGGTATATATTGGCAGCCTTTAGCAACACTACAAAAAAAAATTAACAACAATGTTACAAAATATATGTACTTATATATAAATAGGTCAAGAACGTACATCGTAGTAAGTGGAATTCATGGTATCTGCCTACCCCAACAGGAATTAGGCGTGATGTTACATAAGGTATAAAAGTTAGAATGCAATAAATAGAAGAAAAAAATAATTTACGTTAGTTCGAATTGCATAATATAATATTTGCAACGATTAAAACCTCATTTGTCTTTGGCTGCAAAACTTTTCAATCTATAGTAATCCTACTAACCTTATACGAATCACCGACGATATTCGCCGAACTCTTCTGGAAGAAATTATTCTTCAGCTCCAAGCCCGTCTCTCCTGTCGTGCCGTTTATAGCTGTGACTACATCGTTAGTCTTTTTACCGCTCTGTCGGCCTAGGGTGATATTATATCTAGTTATTTCTAAGGCTAAATTCTTGGTACTGAAACTTCGACCTAAAGACTTCGATCTTTTCACGATAAATTTGTCTCGAGGCATCTTTATATCATAAATAGGATTAATGATTCCTGTATAGTTGTCGTTCAAAGGTTTAACGGGTTGGATTTGTGTTTGTGACTGTATTTGGTTCAGGTTTAGACGGGAATTCACTTGTTCTAGGTAATCTAAGTCCTGCTCCAGGTCTTGAAGTCGCTTCGGTGGCAGAAAGTCGTTGCATCGCTTTGCGATCTGAGAAATAAAATTGGGAAATAAAAATGTGAATTATTTACATACATACATAAACTCACGCCCATAATCCCAAATGGGGTGGGCAGAGCCACAAGTAATCAAAGACAACTTGCAGCCACTGTTGATACGAAGTCCTAAGATGGATATGATGAACCTTACGGTGATAAGGGATCAGCCTATCGCCCATAACATTAGTCCATCATGTTAGAGGACGCAATCCCTCTGTCGGTTTTTACGACATACCCGGGAAGACAAGCAATGTGAATTATTTATGAAGCCGATTTCGGGTTTATTGCAAAGTATACAAAGTAGAATCAGGTCAAGTTGGTTATTTATGTTTTCTAATAGACGAAGCAAAGTACGAAATGAAAGAATGAAACAACTCATAAAGTGAAATATTTCTTCTTCTCTCGTGTGGGCTGTGAGATCGAGGATAAAAACTGCCTATTTCTCCCACCAGGTGTCGCTACTGTTGAGTGTTCTTAAATTTTGACAGTTCCCCATGCTATTTGAGTAAACAAACATAATTGTTATGGTTATTTTTTTATACTTTAACCCTTTGCGCAGCGTTTAAATGTGAGTAATCCTTACATCAATGATACCAGGGTTGATGAGTTCGGTAATTCACCTCACAATCCACACGATAGAAGAAGAAGAGACAATAGATCTTATTGGTCGCAGTGATACAGAGCACGAAATAAGGCTTGCAAAACTCTCGGCTTCGAAATAATATACCCGAAGAACGCAGTCTGTTTTATGGAGACATTTTTTTAAATTTTATAAATTTTGCATGATTTATGTAATTTAAATGCACGGTAAACTACTTATATTTTTTTGTAACATCTGTCACACTGCATTTGAAATCTTAAATACCAATCTCTCTTATCAACTGCCATTTTATTTCTGAGGGGTTATTTATGAGGGCTATTTTATACCAATGTAGCGTCTTTCAATGACAAATACTTTTACGTGATGAGAACTAACCTTCTCCCTACTGGATTGCCGAGGCAAGGGTGGCGGCTGCGGCGCCTCATCACCAGACACGTAGTCCGGAGGCCGGGACTTGTACTTCTGAGGAGCCTCTGTCGCTATGCCCTCCATTTCTGGTAGTCTCCACGAACTGGAACGAAACATTTGTAGCCAGAACTTCAAAAAAACATGGCAAAAGGCATTTTCAAACCCTTACCAAAAAAAGGTTGGCCGAAGTAAAGATAACCTGGTGGGGTTCTCTTAACGGATCGGACCTGAGCTGCGTGTGTGATGATACGCCACAGACTATGGCTCATCTAACATCTTGCCCCGCGTGCTTTGATACCTGTACGCGAGAGGAGCTGATGAATACCACACTTGCTTCTCAAATGAGGAGCGCCTGATGATTTGCACCAACGAGTTAGTAATTCTCGACCATTATACCTCTAGACTCTAGATAGAGATACGGCACACCACCTATCACGTTGGTCTAACAGAAAACTCGCATCTTCTTTGCGAGTCGATGGCGATCAATACTATATTTTTGCTGACTAATAGTTGGCCACGCTTACGGCATTGTCAGTGGCTTCTTGAAGGTCTTTAATAATGCAGGTGTTAGGGTACTTTGGACAGCACAAAAGGTGAGCCATAGTTTGTGGTGATACTCCACGCTCGCACTCATCGCAACCATCAGCCAGGTTTCTCAGAGAAAACTCGCTAAGGTGTGGGTATACCTTGCGATGAATATATTCTGACTGAACAACTGTCCAACATGTTAGAAAGGACATAACTAACCTTCATCACCTCGCCACCACGTTTTCTCGAGATCCGCTTACCTAACCTGAAGGTTATCTATCAGATCTGGTTTTTTAAAGAAGCAACTGCCTGTCTGACCCTCCAAACCCGTGAGCTCATGTTATTCCCAGGATATATCAACTTACTTAGTGGACCTCTCGCTGCTTCTAGACCTGGCTGCTCGGGCGAGTCTGTGCAGTGCAAACAAGGCTCCCTCACTGGCATCACCCAGCCAACAGCACAGTTCCTGAAGGATCTGAAATAGACAATCCTCAATAATCCTTCATAATCTTCATGCAGCTGGGAACAGCCGTCAACCAAAGAAGACTCTGGTGTGGGTTGTGAGATCCATAATGTGAGGATTATTAATGAGCCGTCAAAGGCCCCCTGACATAACTCATTTAACGACTAGTGGACTTTCTTTAGCAAATAAGGTGTGCCTCTTAAGGTGTGTTTCTTAAGGTGCGCCTTTCAAAGCACGGGTCGGACTATCGGGTGATCACCTCGCAATGTCCTGACCAAAATATTTTATGTGATACGTCACCACCGGGATTCAAATCCAGGACCTCTGGATCGTGAGCCCAGCGTTCAACCACTGGTGGCCTTCAAAACATAAGTTGTAGACTTTTGGTATAAGCATGAGTCCAAACCAATTTCCAACTAAGTAACCGCGAGGAACTATAATTGGCTTTCTGTTTTTACCACAAGATGTTACTTTGTTAATTATAGCTGTTGTTTCTCCGAACATTAATATGAATTAATAAAACCGTCCTTTTGATAATTTATTCAACGTGGAATTTACCTTATCTCGTCCAAACACTTATGACATCGACTGTGAGGGGCATACGCAGCGTGTGAGACGTATGGCTTGTGGTCAAGTCGTATCTAAACATATTTTCGCAAACTTGACACTCACAGTAAACTTCCCAGCTTGCAAGAGAGCAGGAACAAGCTCCCCAAGAGCCAGGTGGAACGCTCGTGTGCCACTCCTCGCAGCAAGAAGATTCAAGGGCGCCATCTGTCCCACCAGCCACTCATCTTCAAGAGACCAGCCCGGTTCTTCCGCATCTGATGCTCCGGATTCCTCCACTTATGGAACAATATATCAGGGGTTTAAACAGCCTTTTTTGACGTGACTTATTGTGGACTTGCCGCAGAGGGAATTAACTACTTGGCTGGACAAATGAGGAGAGCTGAATGCTCTCACCCGGTAAAATTTAAGACAACAGGCATGAGGGTGCCCTGTTGGGCGCGAACCTCGGACCTCGGCTCAGGGCGTCGTCTGAGGGGATATATAGGATTAGTTCCTTCCTAGTGGACCGATAGCGGTAAGCGCTTAAAGAGGGAAATCCTCGACCACGCCAGCGGGTTAAAAAAGATACATCGAAGCAATTCATCTAAAAACAATTTGACATACGAGTATTATGTGCATATAAAAGTAAGTGACAATATAGTCAATGTAGTGAGTTTTGTTTTTTTATTTTGTATTGCCTGTGTGTGTAATAAAGTATTCGTTATGTTATCTTACGTGCGAAATGCAAACAAATGTCAAATAGCAATATTGCTTTCTTAGATGAAATGCTTCGATGTGGTTTTTTAAACCCTGGGGGTTTATGAAAATGTTTCACAGACGCTGCATCCAGTATTTCCGATGGTAGGCGGTTATATACGGATGAGGCTATTATAGATTTTGTATCTTTTGTACATACATAAACACACGCCTATATCCCACCGGAGTAAGCAGAGACTATGGAATAAAATAACAATAAAAAATAGTACTGAACTAAAATTATAATATTATCTTATATACTTACCGCACAAGGCATCTTTGACGCTGTTGATAAAGTCCAAAGTCTCCAGTATACTCGGTCTACTCAAGGCCTTGTTCCTCACGGTAGACCCGGCAGACCTTGGTCGTTGCCTGATTTCCTTGATACTTTCCACTGGCTCCGTATACACCAGGCTCTTCAGAGTATGGTACTTCCTTCTCATGGTCTTTGTGTCAGATTGGTTTGTTATGGATATTTCTGGATATCCGTATGAGGATGCGGAGACGTTGCGGCGCCTTGACCTTCAAGTTAAATGACATCAAACCATTATTACACAAATGGCCTCGGTGGTCCAGTGACACAGGTCCAGACCCCTAGTCTTCTTCTATCGTGTGGGTTGTGAGGTGGATGACCAACCTCATCAACCTTGGTTCAGGGTTATTATTGAGCCGCCATAAGCCCCTGACGTGACTCAGGTAAGGACCCCCCCCCCCCCCAGACCCCTAGTTTAGTTAGGACATTGCAGGCTGATCACCCGATCATCCGCCGGCGGGGACGCGGTTGTGTGCAATTGCGTTCCCGTATCCCCGCCACACGGCGGCAAAGAGGAACACCGTTGGGTTTTAGTGGGTATACCGGGTGGCGACACCCGGGGAGTCCCACATAACCACGTCGTCCCCCCGGGCGGCGTGTGGTATGCGTAACGCATTTCCCAACGTCAAAAAAAAAGAAAAGGCTGATCACCCGATTGACAGAAAGTAAGATGATCCGTGCTTTGACGGACACATTAAACTATTTACTTAAATATGTAGTCGTAACATCAACAGTAACCTGAATACCAGGTCATAGAATAAGCGGCTGAGCTAGGTTTACCTCACCCTCCTTACCTTAATCTTTAATCGTATGGACGTCAGACGTGACACACTCAGTTGTACGATAACGTCAATGTGTGGTGTCTGAGTAAACGAGGTGATTTGTATGAAGTGTTTGGGGTGAGACCAGGTTTAAAGAAAGACACAGAAACACAGAAAGCTCGGCGAGTTGTGGGTAAGTAGCTTACGTTATATGTACGGTCACGAGCATTAATATGTATACTCTTTGGTACCATGTCACATTAACTTTTTTGACAAGCCATTAGCTTTTTTGGCCAGCTTTATTGTGTGCCGTGTGACTGGAAGTTCGGTTTCGCCAGCCACATCAGAGCCCACCACAACAACGACCCGGGATAGATATTTAGGAGTCGCCGTCGCCGGTGTACGGTTTGGACGACATGATGATGACATTAACTTTTTTGACAAATTGTACTGTAAGTCTCACTAAATGTCAAAAATTCAAAATTCTAAAATATTTATTTTTCAAAATTGGCTTACAAAGTTAGCGCTTTTTGAACGTCAAACATAATTAAATTACATATTATGTAACTAGCTGTAAAACTACTACCACATCGGAATCTGTAACGCTGAGGGAAAGACGTGGCCAGAAAACCTCCCAGCACAGGGCCCTAGTCCTACTTTTTCATGTTTTCCTTTCTTTTCTTTTAAATCAGTTTGTATTACATAATTTATAGAATTAAATACAATGGTATTCCAATTACAGTCGGTGGAAGGAAAGTAAAAAATAAAGAGTTTATGTGACTTTATCACAGAAACAGTGTTGTCAAATATTTTAGTGCGACAGAGTCCTAAAATAGGTACATTATATTGCTCATGACTGTATATGATGTTATACCAGGGTTGATTAGGCCCCACGCACACAAGAGACTAAGAGTTGTTTTTTTACCTTCGTCTGGTTCGAGGCAGGCTGCTCAGGTCTAGGACGGAGGTGGAAGGAATGATGTCAGGTTTGGTAGTGTTCCGCCAGTAGTTGCCATTCTTGACACTGTCGAGGATCTCTTCAGAGTTCTGACGGGAAATGTGTTTGGACCTCGAGCTGTTTTGGAAAAATATTTTCTGTTAAATTCAGCCAGGTACAACTCACATGTTATTATCAAAGTCAAAGTCAAAGTATTTATTGCATAGACATATATCATTATTGGTATAGACAAATGTATAAGCCCAGACCCAGAAAGCTGTAACTCTGAAACTGTAATTGTATTTAAATTACACATAGGACACGTAGAACAGATGAAGGATATACTTAATAGGATTACGAAAGCAGTATGTCACGAACTCCTCGCAGAACATTTTATAGCCTTTCTACATGTTTTTATGTTTCCTTTTTCTTTGACAACGCGTAGAATTTTATACATTGTTTTAAGTTTACGCGGTTATTATCATAATTAAAACACATAATGACGGGTTCTTACCGCGTTTAAAGTAGGGATATGAGACTCCCGAAACTGACTGACTGACTGAGGCGGTAAGAACCCGTTATTATGTGTTTTAGCTTTGAATTTTGCTTTTTTTTATATACTCTTTTTGATCTATGTTGTTGAAAGTATGGAAGTAAATAAAACTCTTTCTCGGAAGCTAAGTATTTATTTGTCATTTGCAGTTCATATCCCAGCTATCAGCGTAGCTTACGCGGTATATTAAAGCGAAGGACGTTAACCAAATTGGAGATGTCCCTAGAAAAGGTTCAGTACGATCTACTCTGAACCGGCGTGCGTGTAGAAACGATTGCTGTATGTGGAGGAAGCAAGAGAAGTGTGTCAGGATCGAAGCAAATGGAATTCCATAGTCTCTGCTCACCCCGGTAGAAATAGGCGTGAGATTATGTATGTATGTATGAATTTAAGTTAGGTTAGACTACGAAGGAAGGAAGGCCCATGTTTTGAAAAAATGCTCAAACTAAAAACTAACAAAAATCTTTCAGTCACAGTTTTTTTTTTTTTGGAGAACTAACAGACTAATTATACGTTGTAACTACATAACACTTACAACATCAACTTGCAGTAAGTAACGTCAAAAATTAAATTTACTTACTTACTGGGAGGTCCACAATTTTGTTATTGTAAAAGACCCTTAATTCTCAGAGCTTCGCCTCCATTTTTCTTTCATTATCGTACACTTACGTGGAAGCGACGAGTAATGCTTTTAAGGATTTGAAATACTTTTAACGTATTACGTACGGAAAGGGTAGCATAATTGACTACTGAAGGTCTAAATAGGCCACATACGAGCAATTCATCTAAGAAAGCAATATTGCGCTTACTATATGCGCAAATTTCGAATTGCAATATTACTTTTATACAACAATAATATAGCATCACGCTTGTATCTCCAAAGGGGTAGGGAGAGGTGTATAGTGTATACACACACTCCTCGCCAGCTATTTTTGAGTTACATGTAAAAGAAGGCGAGCCTATTGACATTAACAGGGCAAAAATCCTGGAAACCAAGGCCCCTGACATGGCTCATGTAACGACTACTTACTTACATAAAGTAAGTAGTAACCGGGACCAACATCTTAACGTGCCTCCCGAAGCACGGATCATCTTACTTTTTGTACAATCAGGTGATCAGCCTGTAATGTCCTGAGCAAACTAGGGATCACAAAGTGATCTTTGTGATTCGAACCCGGGATTCGAACCCGGGACCTCCGGATCGTGAACCCAACGCTCAACCACTGGACCACAGAGGCCGTTAAACTACCGCTAAAACTCAAACTAAACCGACAAAGTAGAAACACTAAGGAAAACCCAAAAAAACAGGCGAAAAGTTCCAATAAAAAAAGTTGTTACGCCAGCGTCAGTCTGTGAGGATGTTTTGCCTCAAAGATTGATCGGTAACAGCGAAGTTCTGAGAACGTGAAGGAATTATTAAATAGCCCTAAGTTTGACTTCCTCCGAGGACTTAATTCAAATGAGGCGAGACGATCAATAAACCACTGTCGACTGCTTAAAAGCACGACGGTTTACTCATCAAACTTCGACATGTAGGTATGTTCTATGCGACATTTAAGAATAAATTCTTGGCTCGACAATTATAGACGGCGACACGGCTCACCACCACGTTGGTCTAACAGAAAGTTCGGTGAGGAATTTTTTTGTTTTGTGATTTTTTTTATAACAAATATATATTTTGAAAGAAAGAAAGAAACGTTTATTATAAAGGGACACCACATATTATATTATTATATTATTTTGGATTATGTAATATACGTTTCTCTACTATTTGTAGCTACTTAACACGTTAGACTTTATCAACAACAGATATAACCCGAGGATCTAGCTAATGTAATATTCACCGAACGTGAAACGGCTTGTTTGTGTAAATATTTGAAAATGCCATGGCCAAAGTTGCTGCAAACTGAACAATATTGTACTATGAAAGTAAAGTATCAAGATATTTCTTACTTAATTGTTTTCCAAGTTAGCTTATGCGTTTGAAAGATTTTTTATTAGAAATATGCATAGGCAGTTTAGGGTAGATATGCTGCATACCTCCTCCTGTGGGACTCCCTAGCAGAGGGACGTAAGATATCTATAACATACACAAACTCACGCCCGTAATCCCTAATAGGGTGGGTGGTGATTTGAAGTTCTAAGATGAACCTTATGATGACAAGGGATCAGCCTATTGCCGTAACAATTATCCATCGTATTATAACGGACACAAACCCTCTGTCGGATTTTACGACATGCCACAAGATGGTTATGATAAATCGACCAGGCGATCAGCCCATTGCCCATAATGATAGTACAATATGTTGGAAAAACGCAACGTTTATGTCGGTTTTTACTAACGAAGATAAGCAACTAATCAAGTTCTGATCAAGTTCTCAGTCTGACATTATAATGAAACTAATTGCTAAGTAACATCAATACACAATTTTACGCTTTAGCTCATAATAGGTACATCCCAGATTTAGGCACGTGTTATCACTGTACCAGACAAGGTTTTGGCACGAACCAGCCTGGCAGAGTATCAGCCTATTGCATGAACGAGATAAGGCTTTCAAACCTAAAGACGTGGTTGAACAAAGTAGGTACAAATTAGGCCCCACCTCGGGCGCCAATAGAATTACGGTGAATAACCTTTACCTTTCTGCATTATTAAGTATTAACTTATATTTTTGATAAACGTGTCTTAAGGTATTATTTCCAATTAAAATAAAAAAAACCTAACTTTAATTCGTACAATTAATTAATTAAAGCATTAGCATAGAATAAAGAATAATACTACGTATAGAACGGTAAATCTCCGCTCCCGACCACCGAACGACAGCGTCTGAGCTAAGTTTACCTCACCCCTTCGAACATAGTTTAGACTTGAATCATATGGTGTAGCAGCCTCCGTGGTCTAGTGGTTAGAGCGTTAGGCTCACGATCTGGAGGTCCGGGTTCGATTCCCGATGGGGACATTGTCGAAATCACTTTGTGAGACTGTCCTTTGTTTGGTAAGGACTTTTCAGGCTTGAATCACCTGATTGTCCTAAAAAGTAAGATGATTCCGTGCTTCGAAGGGCACGTTAAGCCGTTGGTCCCGGCTATTAGCCGTAAAAACACCTCCACCAACCCGCAGTGGAGCAGCGTGGTGGAGTATGCTCCATAACCCCTCCGGTTGATTGAGGGGAGGCCTGTGCCCAGCAGTGGGACGTATATAGGCAGTTTATGTATATGGTGTCAGACGTCACTCTCACAGATGCGCGTGTACGAAACGTCAATGTGTACTGTCTGTGTAAAACGAGGTTGTTTGTATTAAGTGTCCGGGGTGTGGCATTAGTCAATAAATGTCTATGACGTCATTATAAAATTAAAAAGAAATAATAATAAAATTTACCCTATTGTGTCTGATATATTTATTTATTTATTATTATGTATATCTCGACAAATAAGAGGTTAATAGACGCAATTGGAGGAGACTTGCACAGGGGTGGAAGGGATGGCCTGAAGGAGGGGAGGCCTACACCCAGCAGTGGGTGGATACAGACTGAGTAGATAGATAGAAGGAGATTAAAAAGTTTAAGTACTTATTCTTTCACATATACTTAAAATACGGAAGTGGATAACTTTAATTAATAAAATATGTACAAATCCACCGCTACCCTTATGCACAAGATATATTCAGGAAATTGCTTAAGCTTTCATTGACGACCCTTATACCTAATCGAGGTATAAACCGATACGATATTGGCGCCCACCGTGGGGCCACTTAAAATTGTACGGAAGCTTTTGTTAACTGGGTTAATACTTTACAGGCACAAAAACCGTGTATGAAATATTAATCAGCTTTCGACGTGGCTATGAAAATGTAATACTCGTAGCTGGCCAGAGCTTAGTTGGAATATCAAGTATATCTAATTACCTCAATCTGTATTACCTCAACGTAGCTTTCTTCTTTTTCTATCGTGTGGGTTGTGAGGTGGATTACCAACCTCATCAACCCTGGAATCTGGGTTATTATTGATCCGCCCAAAGGCCCCAGACGTAACTCATGTAACGACTACGTACTCACGGCAGTAAGTAGTAACCGGGACCGGGTCCAGTGGTTGAGCGTTGTGCTCCCGATCCGTAGGTCCCGGGTTCGAATCCCGGTGGGGACAAATCACAAAAATCACCTGTGATCCCTAGTTTGATTAGGACATTACAGGCTGATCACCTGATTGTGCAAAAGACAATCCGTGCTACGGAAGGCACGTTAACCCGTTGGTTCCGGTTACTACTTAGGTACTGATGTATGGACGTGGTCGTCACATGAGTCATGTCAGGGGCCTATGGTGGCTCAATAATAACCCTGACACCATGATTGATGGGGTTGGTAATCCACCTCACAACCCACACGATAGAAGAAGACTATTACTTACATGGGAAAACATAGCGAGGAGTGGTTATATATACTATACACTTCTGGCTACACCTTCCGAGACGACGCCCTGAGTCGAGATTCGCGCCCAACTGGGCACCCACAAGCCGGGTTAGAAACTGAAGTCTGACAAACTGTTATCCGACAAGATTTTATTTTTTGTACCGGGTGAGAGCCCTCAACGCTCCCCATTTGTCCGGTCAAGAAGTTAATGCCATATGCGCCAAATCTACGATAAGTTAAGTTAAGTTAAGATAAGTAAACTTACCATCGATCTCCCGCCAGGGCATCAGCGAACGCCCCCAGCACGCACCTCTTGGCCAGTCGCAGTTTGGCCTCTGCCTTGTCCCGTCGGCTGAGGGTGAGGATGCGCGCGGAGCTGTGCTCGCGACGAGTCGGCAGCTTGATCGGGTAGGATATCGCCATGCCCTCGCCAGTTGGGAACACCAGGCGGAAGTCTGTAGCAAATACTGTGTCGACAATTAACGGACCTTACATAATTAATCATCTTCATCCCCCAAGCGTTATCCCGGTTTCACAGAGTCCGCTTACTTAACCTGAAGATTTGACAAGACCGACTTTTCCGACAGAAGCGACTGACTGCCTTTCTAACCCTCCAAAGGGAAAACCAGCCTAACACAGGTTAGGTTAGGGTAGGTATGTGACCTAACCTATATTGAGCTGGTTTTCCCTGTGCCAGAAAACCTTAGGGTAAAAGAAGTTTATGCATTGGAGCGCGGGATGGTGCAATACAATAAAATGAAAAATAAAGTACTTAATAAGAAATATCCAATATGAAACTTAAAGACGTGACTTACGTAAAACTCATTTTATATGACACTTTAAAACTTTTGAAGTTTTAGAAAGTTGTCTAAAGTTTTGTGAGTCTGTGGTCTCAAAGTTGTGACTCTTGGAATCTTGGCGGGCAGTGGTTTGTATTTGTCTGGATGTCATACCCAATTGGGAAGGTTTCAGTTCCTCAGTTTGTTTCCGAAGTGACCAAACTGTTGGACATTCCTAATTCTATTATGCTACAAACATGTTACAAATCAAATCAAATCGAATAGTACGGATTGGTGGCGAATCAAAACATAAACAAAACAAACAGCTTCAAGCATGTACGCCCAATTTTTTTTTTTTTTTTTTTTTGTATATCCACTTTTCGCCAGCTATGTTCAAGCACAAATCCTGTAAACCACGTGATACCAATTATCAACGATCCAAACATAAATTCAAACTCATAAAGTCGAATTCAGTGGTTTTTTTACGTGACTTATTATATATTTGCCGCAGATGGCATTTACTACTTGGCCGGGGGGCATTAACTACTTGGCCGGCCATTAACTACTTGGCCGGTAAGAGCTGGGATTCAAACCCATGACACTACGATGGAAGTGACGCGTTCTCCGATCGCACTAAAGTCGCTCCCTATCACGTGGGACTTAGACATAGCTCGTAAGGAGTGGGTCTTATGGAGTACTATACAACTCTACCTACCCCTTCCGGAATCCAGACTATATTATGTGTTCCATTTAAAAAAAAATTTGAATGATGGACGTACGTACAGTCTGCCACGCAGCACTATATCTTCTTAATATGAAAGAGAACGTTAAGGTTTGTTAAAAATTCTATTCGTCTGAGTGTACCGTACCTACCCAGCCGTTGGAACGAACTTTTATACAATAGTTTTATTCGTTTTAGCAGTCACGTAATTAGAATTTTGCGCCCCATTTTTCATGATTTATTTTCTAAGCTTATTGCCGCAAATTGCATTAACTAATTGACCGAATTTTGCGCCCCAATAAACTAATAATTTTGGTAAGTATTTAATTTTGTTAAAAAACAAAGTTGTCTCCCGGTAGACTTGTGGGTCAGTTTACCTTGACACATACATAAGTACATAAAACGTAGACAGTCTACTTACTACATCCCACTGCTGAGTATAGACCTACCCCCAATCAACCAAAGGGGTAATAACATAGAATAAGGAATAATACTACGTATAAAACGGGAACTCCCCGCTCCCCGCCAACGGCTGAGCTTGGTTTACCTCACATTACTTTAGTCTTCAATTGTATGGTGTCAGACGCCACACACATAGATGCGCGTGTACGATAACGTCAATGTGTAGTGTCTGAGTAAAACGAGGTGTATCGTATTAGTAATGTGTGAAAAGTGAAGATCAAATCCGCTATGAAGTAGCGAGGTGGATTATGCTCGGATTATGCTCCATATCCCCTTTAGTGGATTGAAGGCCAGTAATGAGATGTAGGTACATAGATTGTTTATATTGGCCCCGTTTCCTGCAGAAACACCCATCCAATTTTAAGTTATTCCTGTAATTTTCTTATCTGCCGATGATTGACAACAGTTAATTTTAAAATGAATAAATAACCCGGGCGAATAAAATAAGCATCTCGCTCATATGCAACCCGTTTGACGTGTGCTGTCAACTTAATTCTGTCGGGTTATTGGCCAATATAAAATTATGGAAGGGTTTTTTTTAAATTTCTGCCTAAAATTGACGTGTGTCCCATAAATTTTAGTCGTTACATGTATCATGTCAGGGGCCTGTGGCGGCTCAACAATAACCCCGACACCAAGGTTGATGAGGTTGGTAATCCGCCTACAACCCAAGAAGAATAATACTACCTTACCGAGTTCATCGACAAACGCGACCGCGTCTTGTGATAACCTTTTTTATTAATGTTGATAATGCGTTACACATACCACGCTGTCTGGGGGGCACGAGGTTATATGGGACTCCCCGGATGTCACCACCCTTGTGTTCTTCCTTACCACCATGTAGCAAGGAACGTAGTTGCACTCAACCGCGACCCCGCTGGCGGATTACAGCCCCAACGCCCATGGGAGCGCGTCAAGCGCCTTCCCCTCCGCCGAGGGTCATCATGTGATAACCGCCTTAACCCAACCCTGGTTGAGCTTTACTAGCGCCCCAATTATATTCCCCTTCTGATTGCCGCCCTGTTTTAACTCAGAACCCAATTTATACGACCTATTTTTCTCCCGTACCTACAACATTTCAGCCAGGCAGATGTATCTGGCGTGAAAAGTCTTAACCTGACAAGTAGCGTCCCGACACTCGATTTGCATATTTTATTTGAAAATGTATGCAAAATGTATTTTACTTTTAAGCAAATCGTAAAACAAAGGAGTTATAAAATCCTCATTTAAACAGGGGCGTAAAAAGGCAACATCGAAGCAACCAAATAAATAAATGAATAGCTTTAATGTCGCCTTTTTGGTCATATTCATATTCATTTATTGCATGTCACAAACATAATTAAGGTTGAACATAGTAAAAAGGGACGGTTGAGTGAAGGCATATGCCCTGCAGTGGGACATATACATGGTGTAAGTCACATCGTAACAAATACTGAGAGGGATGATTCAGACCATGATTCTGAGTCAAATGGATCAAGTAAGTGGTTGTGCATCAAGTGGATTTTCCTGTCGGAAAATTCATGATAGTGTATTCTTAAATTATTTTCACTTCCATACTTTTACGTCGGAAAATTCCACTTGATATCAACTCAGAATCATGGTCTGAATCATCCCTCAAAGTTTTCGTTACGATGTCACTAACACCCTGTATAGGCTGTTTATGTAATATTTTATTATGTTATTTTTATCCTAGTTTTAAAAAGGAATGTAAGTATTTTATAAGTACAGCTATAAATAATACATACATACATAAACTTACGCCTATTTCCCACCGGAGTAAGCACAGACTATATAATTCCATTTGCTTCGATCCTGACACACTTCTCTTGCTTCCTCCACATTCGATCATCAATCGTTTCATTAACGCACGCGCCGGTTCAGAGTAGATCGTACTGAACCTATTCTAAGGACATCTCCAATTTGGTCAATGTACGTCCTTCTAGGTCTATAAATGGAGTTATAAATAATATTACTCTATAATGCAACTATTTTGTCAATGGTGTAAATAAGTATTCAATTATAAAGAGCTTTAGATTCATATTACCAGAACGTAGATTTGTTTATAAGAAGTTTGTTTAGCTTGTTTGTATATTAAACTTGTGTAAGCGAAGCTCAGACTGGGCTGCCGTCTGCAGCGGGGATTTGCAGCTCACCACAGAGCGTTAAGCTTGTGGTGTAGAATATTGTATACTAGAAACGCCGTAAAGGGAATGTTAAAGGACATTTTGAATCTCGGAACATATAACAAAAATCACTGATCCCTAGTTTGGTTAGGACATTACAGGCTGATCACCTGATTGTCGAAAAGTTGGTCCCGGTTACTGCTTACTGATGTAAGTAAGTATAGTCGTTTCAGGGGCCTTTGGCGGGTCAAAAGTAACCCTGACACGGTTGATGAGGTTGTAAATCCATACAACCTACACGATAGAAGAAGAAAGGACATATAAACACAACAACGACTTAGTACACACACCACACACAGACGCGATCTGTTTATTTTTAAAATCTGACATAGTTTATAGGTAAATTCGAAAAATTCGAAATCTAAGATTATTGAAACTCAATTGTGTTACTTCAATACGCTTTTAACAAGTTGCCTCGACCATTATAGACGCTGATACGGATATAACCTATCACGTTGGTCTATCAGAAACCTCGGTGAGATGTGGCTTCTTAGTTCATGTTGCGATGGATGAACCTCTGACTACCCCATTCGAATGTAGTCGTAAGATTATGTTATATTACGATACTACGTAAAGAACAGAAGCTCTTGCTAAATCTCCCCCCGCAGCAATTAGTATTAGGCACCGACCTCCCCCCTCTGTGGTCTTAATGGCCGTAAGCCGCTAAGAAGTAAGGGAGAGAGCGCACTAACTGTGTCTCACTCACACTTACTTTACTCCTATAAGATTTCTTATATGAAGTGTCCGTCCAGGGTCTGCCTTAGGTCAAGGTCCATCTGTGAGGCTCCTCGATTGCTGTCTTAACCCCCACTCCATCAGACACAAGGCAATTTTGGATTTACAACAACAGTTTTGGAAAATTAAAGTGAATACATCACATTGTGCTCGAAATTATGCAAGCAAGGAGTAACTCATCCAGAATTCTCTCGAGTACTCCATACTAAACTAGCTTAAACAGTCCACCAGTATATCTTGAACTGTCCGCTCAAACACAAGATACTGTGGACGTCAAGTCAGGGGTCTGTGTAAACTGGTCGTATAATGTTTAACATATTCGCTCGTGATGCAAAACTGTTGAGATTTTGATCCTATAGGAGTTTAGCATAGAACGGTCAGCTATAGCTCAGTTTCTTCATAACTTTAGAAATGACCTACTTTCGGTACACAGCGTATTAGTGACGCCGTAACGAAAACTTTTGAGGGACAGACCATGATTCAGACTTGATATCAAGTGGAATTTTGCATCGCTGAAGTATAGAACTAAAAATAATGTTAAAAAATCCAATAATTAACATGAATTTTGTGAGTCTTGAGCTCAATTATCCCCCTTAGTATTCGGTTCGGTGTCACTAACAACCTGTATATGGCAATAGTAGCACTGCAGGGCTGGCTGAGGAGCGCTGGGCCCCAAAGTGCGCTGGGCCCCAAAGGCCATCCGCCGGCGGGGACGCGGTTGTGTGCATTTGCGTTCACATATCCCCGCCACAGGGCGGCAAGGAGGAACACCGTTGGGTTTTAGTGGGTATACCGGGTGGCGACACCCGGGGAGTCCCACGTAACCACGTCGTCCCCCCGGGCGGCGTGGTATGCGTAACGCATTTCCCAACGAAAAAAAAAGGGCTGGCTGAGGACGATGTAGATGGACGTACATTGACCAAATTAGGGATGTGCTTAGAAAAGTTTTAGTACGATCTACTCTGTGCCAACTGGGCACCCCAGGCCTGTTGTCTTAAACGTTGTACCGGGTGAGAGCCTTCAGCGCTCCCCATTTGTCCGGCCATGTAGTTAATGCCACCTGCGGCAAATCTACAATAAGTCACGTCAAAAAAAAAGATTACACTGAACCGGATCCCGTGTAGAAATTGTGGGCACTCATTGTCTTCACTTATTACTTTGCAAATGCTGTATTATGACTGTCTGTTGTCCAAAATAAAATGAAACAATTGATGTATGTGGAGGAAGGAACACACTTCTCTGTCAGGATTGAAGCACATGAAATTCCATAGCACGGTCACGAGCATTAATATCTATACATTTTGGTACCATGTCACATTAACTTTTTTGACAAATTGAACTGTAAGTCTCAATAAATGTCTAATATGTTAGTGCGACAGAGTCCTAAAGTGGGTACATTGTACCTACTTACCCCGTAGGAAGTAGGCGTGAGTTAATAAAGATAGATATACCCACTTTAATGAGTACAAAGTACACAAGGTGTTTATGTTTGTAAGTAGGTAATTACTTAACTGTTGAGCGAATAAAAACATAGAACTCGGCCAACTGCTGAACTTCCCGGGACCAATAAGTTCACAACAACTTTGCCTCACTTTCCTTAAACCCACAAAGGGAAAATATATCGTTGATTGAGGTCATATGCCCAGCAATGAGACGTATTATATATTTATATTAGATTTATATCCATCCCCCTAGTATTATCTCGTTTCTTACACGGTCCTCTTACCTAACCTGAAGATTAGACAGGTCCGGTTTTATACAGAAGCGACTGCCTGTCTGACCTTCCAACCCGCGAAGGGAAAACCAGCCCAATACAGGTTAGGTCACATACCTCCGAAAATGAATTTCTCAATCATTTATGTTTTCATAAATTCGAAAACAAAATCGACAATAATAATAATATTTCGGTTTAGGCTGTATATTATTGTGTATATTATACATTTATATACAGGGTGTTAGTGACATCGTAACGAAAACTTTGAGGGATGATTGAGACCATGATTCTGAGTTGATATCAAGTGGAATTTTCTGTCGCAAAAGTATGGAACAGAAAATAACTTGAAAAAAAAACAACAATTTTCATGAATTTTCCGACTGAAAATTCCACTTGATATCATCTCAGAAACATGGTCTGAATCATCCCCCTCAGTATTCGTTACGGTGTCACTAACACCCATACCTACTTGTATGGCTACAGTATGTACTTGTGCGGGGTGTAAGTGACATCGTAACGAATACTGAGGGGGACGATTCAGCTGATTATTCTGAGTTAATATAAGTGGAAAATTCCACTTGATATCAACTCAAAATCATGGTCTGAATCATCCTCCTCAGTATTTGTTACGATGTCACTAACACCCTTTATGTATGAAAATTATTATTTTTGTGTTCTTGTTTTGATTAATTAATTTTCTCTTTGTGAGTTTCCCTAAGCACGGATGAATGGTATAAAAACAAAAATTCCTTAAATCCACCTATACAAAATGCGAGCCCCTGGCTCATGAGTGAATTCACATTTATAAAGAAAGCCCTGTTACGTCAATTTGAATAAATAAAGCATTTTAGTTCTAGCTAAAAGGCATTTCATAAAGGACGTTCAACTTTTCTAAAAATAGTCCAGTATTTCGGTATTGAAATTTAAAACCCTCCATATTCTAGCTTCGGATAGAGGAAAATTGTGGCGAAAAGTTTTAAACGCTCCTTCTATCGTGTGGGTTGTGAGGTGGAGTACCAACCTCATCAACACTGGTGTCAGGGTTACTATTGAGCCGCCAAAGTCCCCTATCATGGCTCATGTAACGACTATTATTTCATTCCATAGTAATTTCGTGTTATGACGTTAAGTAAAAAGTAACTGCTTTGACTAGTTGGAAATTAGCCTATTCGCTTCGAGGGCCGACCTCACCCCTTCTGGTACTTGCTATTAAACAGAACGAGCAGTTCAGGACAGTTAGTGATTATATTTCAATTAAAATAACATTTTGCAATAGCTTCATTGCGCGGTAAGAATTAGATCAGAAAATGTACAGTCATGAGCAATATAATGTACCCACTTTAGGACTCTGTCGCACTAACACATTTGACATTTAGTGAGACTTACAGTTCAATTTGACAAAAAAGTTAATGTGATATGGTACCAAAGTGTATACATATATATTAATAACATATTAATGCTCGTGACCGTACGTTAGCTAGTATTGTGAAGTTCGAGTCGAGATTTGTTCGATCGATTCTTTTCTAACACTATTTAGGATGAACTTACCAATATGTCTGAACTTGTCCACAAAGTCCACCGTGGCTTTGGCCCACGACAGCTTCTTGGCAGCATCCAGTAGACCCATACAGGCTTCGATATGCCCGTCATGGACTCCTACACAAAACTTCTTCAGGCCTGGATGGAAATAATTTTTTTTATAACAAATATTATTATAACTGTTCACAAGGGTATTCCTAGTCAAAAGTGTTTCTTTTAGTGGGGTCAGATAGCTCGGAATGTAAACCTAATCATAGAATAAAGAATAATAGTACTACGTATAGAACGGTCAAACCCCCCCCGCCCCCGGACCAATTCGTATCGAGTGCCAACCTCACCCCCTCTGGGCTTTACTAATTGAGTCTTAAAGTGATCGTAAGCCGCTCAGAAGTAGAAGAGAATGTGTGAACCGTATGTCTCGCTAGCACTTACTTATTAGAAGCGTAAATTGCATCTATCTGTATAGAAATCTCGAGAGAATCAAATACTATTAAAGAACTACTCTCGCCACAAACTCTCTTCGTATAAAACCTTCGGGAAACTAGATTGAACTGTAACCTAACATCGTTCGCCGCATACAGTGAGGCAAATTAGCGAACGGTGTATCCAAATGGAGAAGTTACTCACGCTTGTACTAACTTGGTATCGTTAGTTCCGCTGACGGTCAGCGCGGTTCGTAAGCGCTGATGATCCGTGCAGTGGAACAACTTTAGGCTGCGTTTCCATTGATGCGGAGCTGGGCGGAGAGGAGCGGAGATGTGCAGGAATCGACTAATCACCGTGAGGGAGAGAGTGACAGAGCGTCTTCGTTTATCGCTCTCTCGAACGCTGTGATTGGTCAAATCCGCACATCTCCGCTCTTCTCCGCCCATCTTCGCGTCAGTGGAAACCCGGCCTAACTATGAACGTGGTTCAGTTTCTTAATCAGCACAAAAATATAACGATATCGGACGCTCCGAACCCGAATAAATAATAATACTGTTTCCGCCCCGCGCCAATTCGTATCGGACGCTAACCTCCTCTGGGTCTACTTTAGTCTTAAATGGCCGTAAGCTTAGGAGTAACGGGGAGCACGCGCTATTTCTATCTCGCTCGGATAGGTGTTAGACACGCGATAAGAATGAGATTATTGTATGAAGTGTCCGCGGAGTGCCACGGCCCGCGCGCACCATCAGCGTAACTATGTAACAACACTAACATCTAGTCTGAAGGTAAACTTTGGAGCTATCTCCTGCTAGTTACTTAGCTCTATAAAATTAAGAATACATTTACGCCACTGGCAGAAACGTGGTTATGATAATGCTTCTTACTTCCTAGCTCGACTGAGGAGTTGCACCAAATAGCGCGTGAATTCGGCAAGAAAACGCTTCTGCATGACCGCTCTTATACATCGCCATATGTTTGAATTAACCGCGCAGTTGTCAGCGTTTTCAAATGGCAGTGATGAAATGTGGTAACACCTCATCAAATGACAGCAGGATCATTGTAATCACGGTATAGTCACGTATACAGGGACACAATAGATGTAGGATGTAGGTTAGGACATTGCAGGCTGATCACCCGATTGTCCGAAAGTAAGATGATACGTGTTTCGAAGGGCAAGTTAAGCAGCCAGTCCAGTGTCAGTACCTATGTAGTCCCATGAGCCATGTCAGGGGCCTTTGGCGGCTCAAGAAAAACTCTGACACCAGGGTTGATGAGGTTGGTACTCCACCTCACAACCCACACGAGAGAAAAGAAGTAGGTATACCTACAGTTTGTGAAAGAGAGAATAAAAAATGGCCCTATTTCTTATGAATTTAAATTAATTGTATTTTTAATTGCAGCGATTGATGAATGTGAAGGAAGCAAGAGAAGTGTTTCAAGATCGAAGCAAATGGAATTCCATAGTCTCTGCTTACCCAGGCGGAAAACAGGTTATTAATTGAAATCTATTACAGTAATCAAAAAATTATATCAAGAGGAAAACCAAACCAAAACCAACTCACCTTCAAACTCCTTCTCACACTTCCTGGCATCAAAGTCGTCCAGAAACCAAGAATTCTCCAAGGAAGTACTGAACAAACCATCCAGGTACGGCTTCAACACCGGTCCCAGATACTTCTTGTCATCTTTAGCACCCTTATGCAGCCAGTTGAGGATATGCCTCATGATGCTCAAGTCGTCAGTAAGGTCTTCACTCCGGAGACCAGGGTCGCGTCTGACTGCGTCGATGAGGCAAGCTGATGACGCGTCGTAGTAGTCTTTGAGCTTGTTCCATTTCTTTGACCTGGAGGGAAAGACCTGGGAGTTATTGAAAATACTCTGAAGACGAGAAAATCTGTGGTAGCCCTTTTTGGAGAACGCATGATTTTCACGCGTACGATACACTTGTTTGAATCCCGGTTACGGCTCTAAACAACTGAATTAAACTTTATCAATGTTATTCCTGTATGTGTGTTCAAATCACTGATGAGTGATGCTATGATGATGATCAGGACTACAAAAGCAGTATATAAAGCCAAGGTTGGTGGTAGGGCTGGTAAAGGATACAGGCAGAGGTCCTTAGAAAAGGTTCAGTACGATCAACTCTGAACCGGCGTGCGTGTATGAAACGATTGATGAATGTGGAGGAAGCAAAAGAAGTAATTGCATTTTATAACTTTATAATATGTGTACTGTTAGTATACCTATCTAAATAAATAAATAAATAAGTATGTCAGGATCGAAGCAAATGGAAGTCCATAGTCTATGCTTACCGTGGACGTGAGTTTATGTATGTATGTATGTATGTATGTGAGAACCTTTATAATAATATATTAATAAATACTTAGTACAATTCTTTGTCGATCCAATATGTAAGTAGGATGCATATTAAGAAACTCATTAGAGGACCCCTGGTCTAATGTTAATAGCAATGAGTTCGGAAAACATGTAAATGAAATTCCAATAATGGCAAATGTAGCGGCAACATTCTCCATTGATTGCTGTCCGAAGTAATTACGTGGAAATAGCGTTAATTGCATTTTTTGTTTGCTTTTATTGCATTTTTTTTTCGTCGACAAGAGTAGACAAGTACTTTACTTTCAATAGAATAGCGTGGTCGACGATTTGTAAACATCAGGACCGCCTATGTAGTAACGCGTACATAACATAACATAAACAGCCGACATACGTCCCACTGCTGGGCATAAGCCTCGCCATAATCAACCGGAGGGGGTTTGGTGGAAGTGTTTTTACGGCTAATAACCGTGACCAACGGTTTAACGTGCCCTCGGAAGCACGGAATCATCTTATATCTTGTAGTATCGCATATTTTAATGAAACATATGCAGAAAATTAGTACGATTTACGAGTATGTACTTAAATGTACTAAAACAAAGAAAATATCTACTTAAAAGCATTGAGTGTTAAACGGAAATTCTCTTACACCGGTCATCGGCTCACCGATCTCGGTGAGGATCTTCTGGAAGTTGTTGGGATACGGGTCTATGGCCTGGTCCAGCGTGATAATCATCATGCTATGTGGATTAGGTCTTCAATGGCCTTGGATTCCTGGTCCTATGTCGTGGCGCAATGACATAGAATTTGGAATAATACTGTGTATAGAACGGCAACTCCCCGCTCCCCACCAGCGCCTGAGCTAGGTTTACCTCACCCCCCCTCGAACATAGTTTAGACTTGAATCGTATGGCGTCAGACTTCACACACACAGATGCGCGTGTACGATAATGTCAATGTGTAGTGTCTGTGTAAAACAAGGTTGTTTATATGAAGTGTCCGGGCAATGATAAAGATTCACACAAACCTGTAAGCAGAGAGTTCCCGGTCGAACTCGGTGAAGGTCCGCTGGAAGTTGTTGAGGTACTGGTCCCTGGCCTGGTCCAGCATGATGGCTAGGATGTGGATCAGGTCTTCGATGGCCTCCTGGTTCATAGCAGTCGCTTGAATGAGGTTCGCGCGGAAGGTGCTGTGGTTCTCCTGGTACAGAATTATAAAGTTACATTAAATACACATACATAGATACCTATGTAATCTCATGCCCGTAATCCGTAAGGGGCAGGCAGAGACACAATTAAGTTCGAAAAATGTTTAAATATTTAATCCTAAACGGATATTATGATGAACAGATAAAATCAACCCATCGCCCTCTATAAAGGCTGTTAGTGAAATCGTAACGAATACTGAGGAGAACGAAAACATACTTTCGATTAAATGCGATTTGAAAGTTTGTCAGTTCATAGTGTAGTAGGGAGACTAATGAGCAAGTAACTGTTTTTTTAATACATAAAAACTAAAGTCGGTAGAGAAAATATATTTTTATATTTTTTATAATCAAATAAATTAATTCACATCAGTGGCACATGACGATCCACCATGTTGTATTTATTTATTTTTTAGTCTTTTATTTACTTATTTAGCTTATTAAGAAGATATGAATGCAAGGGATTAACTGTCTGAGAACTGATATTAGGCAGCTAAATTACTCAATTGCATATCAATATTTTACGTTTATTTAAATTTTTTTAAAGATCGTCTAGAGCCCTGTGCCGAGGTTTTTCTTGCAGTTTCTTTTCCCCGGCTATACAGGTTGTGAGAAGCTGCAGTAGTTTTAGGCGGAGGGGATGTTCGTTATGTAAAAATTGACGATTCAAAGTGTAGCTATGTTACCTACTGAATAAAGATATTTTTGAATTTTGAATTTTATGCCAGCCCCATCAATCAAGACTGACTAAAACCGATAAAATTATAAAAAATCATGAAACTATCCCTTTGATGTCCGGGAAACGAGTAGCTGAATTCGCTCCCAGTCGTGCATGAAGAAATAGACAAAACGGCAACTGAAAAGAACCGTTCGCTTTAAAACAGAAAAGTTCGCATCTGTTCCAAACAAACAATATACCCTGGAACATGGGAACTAAGAACTGCGTCTACGAACAGACAGACGTACCAACTTTGTATGAAAGTTTATTTGCATTTAGAACTCTGTGGACCAACTATATAACTCAGCCAGCGCAACAATTGTGCATATCTTTATAGTCTGTTCTTCTATCGTCTGGGTTGTGGTGAATTACCAACCTCATTGACCGTGGTGTCAGGGAATCAGAATCAGAATCATTTATTCAACGTAATTATCATGGATAAACTTGTTGAAGGTCAATGTAACATTTTTGAATTTACGTCATTTCGCAAGGTGTTATGGCTGAGAAGAAGAAATGACAAGAAACTGCAACAGCAACACATCTTTTAAAAACCAATAAGGATATACATTACAAGTTATTTAATAACTAAAGGAACACATTCAATACCAGACATTTTTATCATTTAGGAAGTCATTAATCTTATAATTAGCTTTTTTACATAAAGTAAGCTTCACATGAGCTTTAAATTTATTTTATGACAAATTTAAAATATTATCTGGTATTTTATTGCAAAAACGTATACATAACCCCAAAAAAGATGAATTTAATTTACTTAATCTAGAATTTTGAATAGCAATTTTATTTTTTTAGGGTTATTGTTGAACCGCCAAAGGCCCCTGACATGGCTCACGGCTTTATAGTAAACATCACGTACGCGACTTTGAAAGTGTTAAATATTTTTTTCCGATGTGATTTGTCTATTAATCACGCCTCAGGGTTGAAGGGGTTGGTAATCCACCTCACAATCCACACGATAGAAGATCACACCCCGGACACTTCATACAAAACACTTCGATGTACACAGACACTACACATTGACGTTATCTTACACGCGCGTCTGTGTGTGACGTCTGGCGCCTATACGATTGAAGACTATACAGGGTGGCCCAGAAGTTCAGGATCAAAATGAAAAATTAGATAGAGGGGCTCATTAGCTACCAGAAATACCCCCATGTATGTTCAGCAATTATTTACGGTTTAGGAGATATGCCCCATTTTGTACCTTTTTCTAGATTTTCTACCTTACTTCAGAAATAATCATTTTGTCGCTATCCCTTTCATAATAATTATTTTATTTTACTTCACAACTATGCCTAAGGCTGTGTACCGCTCAATCAAAGATAAATCAAAGTCAAATCAAGTATAAAAAAAAAGTTATCGGAAGTCAAAGTGAGAATTTGACCAAAATTGTTACAGTTGTTAATACTTCGCCGAAGAATAATAAACACATTGAGATTGTCATGGACCATGAAAGTATTTCTAAAAACTGCTCCATTTAATAGGCTTTTAGAAACATCCAAAAAAAGTACCCTTAATAAGGGCATAAAACTAAGTAATTAGCCCTCAAAGATTGCAAGACAGACAGATTTGAAGGAAAATTTGACATTCTCATACAATGTAGCTGCTTCTTTCTAACGTTGTTAAAGGTGCTCAAAGACACATTTTCAATTAAAAGTAAATAAAAATCACGCTTATAATCGCTAACAGGGTAGACATAGCAAAAATCCGAAGACAAAACTTGCAGTCACTTTTGGTATTCGTATTTTAATGAAGGTACATAGATTTCAAGGAAAAAGTTATCCCCAAACGCTGTTGGTGATTCATACTATTAGATACTAAAATAAAATGTGTCTTTGAGCACCTTTAACAACGTTAGAAAGTAGCAGCTACATTGTATGAGAATGTCAAATTTTCCTTCAAATCTGTCTGTCTTGCAACCTTTGAGGGCTAATTACTTAGTTTTTTGCCCGTATTAAGGGTACTTTTTTTGGATGTTTCTAAAAGCCTATTAAATGGAGCAGTTTTTAGAAATACTTTTAGGGTCCATGACAATCTCATGTGTTTATTATTCTTCGGCGAAGTATTAACAACTGTAACAATTTTGGTCGAATTCTCACTTTGACTTCCGATAACTTTTTTTTTATACTTAATTTGACTTTGATTTATCTTTGATTGAGCGGTACATAGCCTTAGGCATAGTTGTGAAGTAAAATAAAATAATTATTAAGAAAGGGATAGCGACAAAATGATTATTTCTGAAGTAAGGTAGAAAATCTAGAAAAAGGTACAAAATGGGTCATATCTCCTAAACCGTAAATAATTGCTGAACATATATGGGGGTGTTTCTGGTAGCTAATGAGCCCCTCTATCTAATTTTTCATTTTGATCCTGAACTTCTGGGCCACCCTGTATATTGCAGGCTTGAATCACCTGATTAACCGCTAAAGTAAGATGACTCCGTGCTTCGAAGGGCACAGGTCGTTGGTTCCGACTATTAGCCGTAAAAACACCTCCACCAACCCGCAGTGGAGCAGACTGGTGGAGTATGCTCCATACCCTCTAGGGTTGATTGAGGGGAGGCCAGTGCCCAGCAGTGGGATATGGCTGTTTATGATTTAAGATTACGGTGACCTCAATACAACTTACAACAACAACCAAGTTCTTATAAGCCACCAGTTCACTGGCAACACGCCAGATGTACCGCAACTGTCTCCTAGTATAACTCGGTGCTGGGCCTGATGATGCCTTCCACTCCCTGTTGAGGTTCTCCCAGCGGTTGAACAAAGCTGCCTCCAGGGATTCTGATGGTGATGGGGGTATGTCTTCTCCTGTGGGAAGAAATCATTCAAGCCTCAACATTTGTCGAGTGACCCATGTCCCCAGAAAAGTAGTGATGAGAATTTGAGAAAGGAATGCTTAGATGATTCGACCATGTAGAGAGAATAAATAAAAGTTAGTAGTAAGTGGTAGAGTTGGAAGAGTAAGGCCTAAGCGTGCATACCGCGACCAAATCCAGGATGTTTTAAAAACAGGCCAGGTCAAGAGTACTCTAAACAGGCGAGCATGCATGAAGATTTTATTGAAAGTGGAAGATTCGAAAGTGGTCCGTCAGGATCCTAGTAAGTGGAGTTCCGAGGTCTCTGCCTTCTCCAACGAGAATTAAGCGTAATCTTATGTATGTGTCTCTGGAGACAACGGGCAAAGACTTCCTCATCTTTAGAGATAATTATTATTAACCAAGGTCCTTACCAGCAACAGACAACTCCTAGCGCAAGGGGCATCGCTTGACAAATCAGCATCTCTTACTCCCCTTCTGACCACGGATCCAAATATCACCGGGTACAATCCTGGTCAACTCTTACAGATCATTTTTACCAATAAGTTTCTTACCAGCAATCTGATGCAGATGCAGCAGACAACTCCTGACGCAAGCAGCGTCGCCTGACCAATCTGTGTCTCTCACTCCCCTTCTGATCACGGATCCTCGCTCCACCGGGTATACATAGCCTGCTACACCACCTCTCTCGCAGAGAGAGAGGAGTCTGAAAAGATGGAAGAATTTAGTGGGGTTTGTGACATCTGAAAATGTTCAATGCGTTGTCCTATAGTTGAGTTGAAGGTCTCTTGAGCGGTTTTTATCCTGGATTTTCTTTACGTACTTTCCCATTATCTAGTCATTGTGCTCAAAATCAATTACTCATGGAATCAGAAAAAGCAGTCAAAAAAAGTAGACCGCATTGGTACGTCATTAAGCTAATTGACATTATAAATATCCAAGTCCAACCAAATCAAGCAGCCAAGTATATGTAGATTTACCGCCTTATTACAAAGCGAAGACTAAAGACAATACCTACATGGTTTAAAATTTAGACCGCGCCACGAAAGAGTCTACGGATTTTAATGGAACTAATGTTTTTTTTTTTGACGTGACTTATTGTAGATTTGCCGCAAATGGCATTAACTACTTGGCCGGAAATGGAACCAATTGACGACATAGTAATTCTATGCAGGATCTGCGACACTAGCGCTGCGGCGGCGGGACTTCTGTAGTGGCGCGGACTATTTTAAACCTAGTTTTAGCCCTCTAAGGATAATTACCAGGATTACCTGAATTATTGTTTGGGATTCTGTGTAAGTACTTTGTAGTATATGAATACTTACGAGTCCAAAACCAGTAACAGATGATGAGACATATGAGTAGACACGACGCATCTAGCCGCAGAAGACGCGTAGGTAGCGCACCTGTCTAGCCTACGACGAAGAGCGCATGATGCAGCGTAGCGGCTGAGTACTCGAAGAGTACCCTAGAGGAGGAAGTTGGGAGTGTAATAGTACTGATTTGGAAGAACCAACTTAAACTTAATTTGACTGGACTGAAACTAGCTTTATCTCTTTCTTGCGCTTATTGTAGGTGAAGGATGGCACTAGTTTAGAAGCTGTCAAACTAAAATTAGTTTAAGTTTGTGTCTGCCAGAATAAGCACGAATATTCTCACACTTAGCGATGCTTGCCGCGGCGAATTCAAACATATGTGATGGTGTTAGAGCGTTCACGTAGAAGCGTTCTTTCGCTCGTTTTGATTTACCTATACGTGTCTTCGTAAAATAGACCTTAGACCCTGAATTCTAAACGGATAATTCGAGCTAGCATGAAATGTAGTTCACTAAAAGTTATACTCAAATAAAATTAGGTACGTTACGCAATCGTTCTCGGCTACTGTTTACTTAAGTTATTGTGTAGTTTTTCATGGTGTCAGGGGCCTTTGGCGGCTCAATTGTCCGGCCAAGTAGTTAATGCCATCTGCGGCAAATCTACAATAAGTCACGTTTAAAAAAAAAATAAAAAAAGAAAAAAAGGCGGCTCAATAGAAACCCTAATACCAGGGTTGTTCGGTCGCTCACTGACCTCACAACCCACACGTAAAAGTATTTTATTTTGTTGGATTAACAAATGAAAGAGGCTAAAGTAGCAATCACATGGTGTCATGCTTTTTGTTTTGGTTATTAATAAAAAATAAGAGATAAGTTGAAATCAAGTTGATACTAAAACTACAAAGCAAAGTTTCGAAAACACACCTGAAATCGGAATAACCGGCGATGGAAAATTGTTCCATAGCTTGTATTGATTTCCCGTCAATCAATTCAGAAGTTTCTAGCAAACATTTTTCGCAAAACGTCAATTGTGATCCAACTTTGACGTGATTGAATCGTACTCAGATGCCCCAATAAACCAATTTGTGCCCGTTCAAATGGAAGGGAATCCATGTCCAATTTTTTGCCTAACCAGTCTAGACCTTCATTCTATTACTGGGACGAAAAATGACACTGAGTACATTATTCAATTTGTTTGATTTGATAAGGGCAAAAGGTTCTTCAATAATATATCAAAAGAAATTGTCGTAACAAAGTGAGTATTGAGTCCAATGATATTAGACGGCGATACGGCTCACCACCTATCATTACAGTATGGTCACGAGTATTAATATGTATACACTTTGGTACCATGTCACATTAACTTTTTTGATAAATTGAACTGTAAGTCTCACTAAATGTCAAATATGTTAGTGCGACAGAGTCTTAAAGTGGGTACATTATATTGCTCAGGACTGTACACTTTCGGTTGGTCTATCCGAAAGTTCGGTTCAGGTTGGGAATCCACCTCACAACCACACGATAAAAGAAAGGACATATAAACACAACAACAACTTAGTAGACACACCACACACACGCGACATATCTTTATTTTAAACATCTGACATAGCTTATTGGTAAATCCGAAAAATTCAAAATCTATGGTTATTGGAAAGCAATTGTTTTACTTAACACTTTCAAGAACAGAACATCTACAGACGTTCCGATTAAATACGCTTTTACGAGTTGCCTCGACCATTATAGACGGCGATATGGCTCACCAACTATCACGTTGGTCTATCAGAAAGCACAGTGAGGTGTTAGTGCTTAGTTCATCTTGCGATAGTTGTAAGTACCTCTGACTATCCCGATTAGGATATAGTTATAAGCTTATGTTATGTGTGACATTCTATTGGTTAGAAATCAGAAATCAGAATCATTTATTCAACGTAATTATCACGGATAAACTTGTTGAAGGTCAATGTAACATTTTTGAATTTACGTCATTTCGTAAGGTGTTATGGCTGAGGAGAATAAATGACAAGAAACTGCAACAGCAACGCATCTTTTAAATCAATGAACACATTACAAGTTATATAATAACTAGAGGAACACATTCAATACCAGACATACGTATATATAAAACATATCTCTTATACTCATCTCGTCATGCCGTTAAAAGCTTTGGTCATTTTTCCTGAAAACATTGTAACCTGATAAATGATAATTTATTTGATAACATTCGTTACAGGTCATATTAGTTCACAACCTATCATATGTAGGTATTTCTTACAATTATTCCATTCTATTACTTATTCCAACCAAAATAAATTGTACAATTACGTTAATACATTAGTTAAAAAACAAAAATAATAAATTGTATAATTGTATCAATAAATTAGTTTAAAATCATAAATTGTATAAGTAGTTACATTAATAAATCTGTCTAAAATTACAAATTGTGTAATTCGGTTTTAAATACTAGTTCATTAAAATTAACTCGATAGAGGCAAGTCTAGGAGTTCGGTAAAACAATAAAAGTTATGGTTTAGTAGCCAGGTTCTCATTTTGTATTTAAAACATTGCAATGATGGTGCATTTCGTATAGATTCGGGTAGGCGGTTGTATATTGATGGGCCTAGTACGTACACTGACTGCTCCGACCTAGCCAGCTTGTGGGCAGGAGCCACCAGCCGATCGCAGTGGGCGTTGCTGCGAAGGTTGTGAGTGTCTTTAGCACCCTTACGTTTAAACGCATCAGTATTATTATAAGTGAACTGAACTTACCTGATAAAGTCCCTCCCTCATCCTGTCAACAAGGGCATTCAGGGCTCCAGCGACTCTGGCGACCGGAGCCAGGTCTTCGCAGTGGGCGTCCAGTGTGGCCTCCAAAGCAGGGTGCCACAGCTGCCAGGTGGACGCTCGTTCAGCGCACACCACGGTCGATGGAGGACCTACCGCCGTACAGTAGTAACCCTGGTGTATGGATTTTAGTACTTATTATTGGCTCACTATAGGGACTGAGAATTGTTGACCGAATACCTTGCCTACGCTATTTTACAATTTGCATCATATTCTGCTTTTAGTGTAGTGTTACTTATTATCGGATCGAACCGAATGCGTAAATGAACTTGATGATGATGATGATGATCTCTCCGACCGATTTCGGCCATGGCGACCACTTCAACTCCTAGTCGGCACGACGCTGATGCGCCCGAAGATGGCTTATGTAACCTATTTTTACAGTGAACTCCCGCGCACAGTGAGGGCACTTGAGCACACCGTTTTGGTAATTATAATGAATAGCGGCAGGGGGACGGGTCTTCAACTCATCACGTTTAGCGTCGAGGTCTGCCGTGGCGCAGGCTGGTGATGAGGCGAGTACACGAGTTCGAGCAAATGAACTTACAACAGTTACAACACCCCATACAACACAATATTCCTGAATAAACGGAAACCCATTTCAAGTATCAATTCAAAATAACGAATCTGCTAATGGCCATGCATCCAACAACCTGACTCCGAATCCCGGAATGGCGCTTACATCAAGTACCGACGATTAAATTTTGATTGATCTGATGCGGAGTAATTTATTTGTATTCGAACTTGTTTAACAATCAGACATATTACAGAAAAGCGTCATTCCTAACGGGATGGACAGAACCACTTGATATACTCAGAATCATGATCAGACCACAAGATTAAAAAGGCCACATCGAAGCAATTCATGTAAGAAAGCAATATTTCAATTTGACATTTGCGCATATAAAAGTAAGTGCGCAATGCAAACAAATGTCAAATAGCAATATTGCTTTCTTAGATGAATTGCTTCGATGTGGCCATTTTAACCGCCCTGACCCGGAGTAGTTTATTTCTATTCAAAAATTTGTTTAACAATCAAAATAAAAATATACGTAATAAAATTAATAACAGTAAATTGGCTTACACATTAGTACTGTTATACTTTGTTTAATTATGTCTTGACTAAATGTTATAATGTGCATAGCTGTAAGTGATCCATTAAATAAATACATAAATAATTTATAAGGTGCCTCATGGCGCCTCTTTTATAAAGGTGCAAATTCCCGTAAATACCATCTAATTTTATTTTAAGTTATATCTGTCATTTTCTTATCCGCCGAAAAGGAAAGGGACGGGTAATTGACAAGCATAAAATTTATGGAACACACGTCAATTTTAAGCACAAATCTAAAACAACCGTTTAAATTTTTACATTGGCCAATAACCCGACAGAATTAAGTTGACAGCACACGTCAAACGGTTTGCATACTAGCGAGATACCTTTTTGATTCGCCCGGGTTATTCATTCATTTACTCATTCTTCCTAAAATTAAGAGCTGTCCATCTTCTGTCCCTTTCCTTTTCGGCGGATAAGAAAATGACAGGTATAACTTAAAGTAAAATTAGGAGGTGACCTTACTTATGTCTGTGATATGCAATAAATAAATATGAATATGACAAGTATTGCCTTACCCCCTGCCCGCTAGTGTAGTGCAGCAAAGCCAGCGGGTGCGTCAGTGGCACTTTCCCGGTGTAAGCTGCGGCGTTGCAACCGTCGACCTTGGCTCCCAGCATCAGTTTGGCTTCCGCCTCGCCAGCGCCAACCCTCACCATCACCCACGCCGCGCCCTCCACGATAGCCAAACGACGCTCCTGGCTCGCTTGTGGTGGTGACGCTGTTGAGAAGCCTTTCGTAGTTAGATAAAGTTAAAAAAAATGCATAAACGAAACCCATAATAACGGGTTCTTACCGCATTTAAATCAGGGATATGAGACTCCCGATATTTCGGCACTGTTGCAAGTGCCATGATCATGGTCTCATATCCCTGATTTAAACGCAGTAAGAACTCGTTATTAGGTGTTTTAATTATGATAATAACCGCGTAAACTTAAAACAATGCATAAACGAAACTTCTCAACCGAACAACCAAGGACTCTAAACCAGCATGTATGAAGACTTTGATGAGAATGGAAGAAGCAAAAGTGGATTCAGGAGCGTAGTCAGTGGAAGTCTTTGTCTACACTAAAGGGATATCATCATCATCAGCCGTACGACGCCCACTGCTGGGCATAGGCCTCCCCCAAGGATCTCCACAACGATCGGTCCTGCGCTGCCCGCATCCAGCGGCTTCCCGCGACCTTCACCAGATCGTCGGACATCAATGGGATGTAAGCGTGACTTTATGTATGTATGTTTATAAGATTCGTCGTCATCCAAGCTCTACACAGTCGTAAGGGAAGCGCCGGACAGAAATCGGTGGAGGCAGATCATCCGCTCCAGATGCAACCCTGATGCTGACCACGATCCTCAGATATGAAGGACCGACCCAAGAGATGTGTATAAACTCACAACCACACGATGAATGTGTTTCTCTAGTTATTAAATAACTTGTAATGTACCCTCATTGATTTAAAAGATGTGTTGCTGTTGCAGTTACTTGTCATTTCTTCTCCTCAGCCATAACACCTTGCGAAATGACGTAAGTAAATTCAAAAATGTTACATTGACCTTCAACAAGTTTATTCATGATAATGACGTTGAATTTATGATTCTGATTCTGAAGAAGATTGCGTAATGAAACAAAATCTTATTTTAAAAATCGAACCTTATGGTGACAAGGGATCAGACTACTGCCCAAAACAGTTGTTCATCATGTTAGATGGGACACAATGCCTCTGTCGGATTTTACGACATGTCCGGGAAGTGCTTGTCATTCCTGAACTGAACGTGTTCTAGGTTTTTATTCGGGATTTCCGGCAAATCTACAATAAGACACGTCAAAAAGAAATGTTTTATGTTCGATCCCAATCCAGCGTAGAGAAAATAAAGTTTTGAATTTTGAATATTATTGCCAAATCTGTAAATCTGGGAACATTTCGTTTGACTTTTAACCCAAACCAACGACCCGGCTAATAGGAAGTCGAGCGCCGGACAGTGTTATAATAAATCCCTTTGACGGATGTCGGAATAACGAGTTTAATCCCGGACAACTGAACTCGATACAATACACACACAGATAGTAAGACAAGTTCAAATAAACACAAACTTATCATTTTGCAAATGCACCATAGGGTATATTAACTAGGGGGTTAAAATGGCCACATCGAAGCAATTCATCTAAGAAAGCAATATTGCTATTTGACATTTGTTTGCATTGCGCACATACTTTTATATGTGCAAATGTCAAATTTCAATATTGTTTTCTTAGATGAATCGCTTCGATGTGGCCTTTTTAAGTAGTTTAGTTTATTTCTATTCGAAAAATTGTTTAACAATCAAACATAATACACAAGCCTGTGATTCCTATTAAAAAATAAAAATATAATAAAATTAATAACAGTAAATTGGCTTACACGTTAGTACTGTTTTACTTTGTTTCATTATGTCTTAACTAAATGTTACATTGGTCCTAATTCCTGTAAATACCATCTAATTTTATTTTAAGTTACATCTGTCATTTTCTTATCCGCCGAAAAGGAAAGGGACGGGTAATCGACAAGCCTAAAATTTATGGAACACACGTCAATTTTAAGCACAAATCTAAAACAACCATCTAAAAATTTTACATTAGCCAATAACCCGACAGAATTAAGTTGACAGCACACGTCAAACGGTTTGCATACCAGCGAGATACCTTTTTGATTCACCCGGGTTATTCATTCATTTACTCATTCTTCCTAAAATTAAGAGCTGTCAATCACCCGTCCCTTTTCTTTTCGGCGGATAAGAAAATGACAGGTATAACTTAAAGTAAAATTAGGAGGTGTCTGCAGAAATCGGAACCAATGTGCATAGCTGTAAGTGATCCATTAAATACATAAATAAATTATAAGGTGCCTCGTGGCGCCTCTTTTATATTGTGAAAGATTAATTATAAAATGCTAATCTACTTATTTTTGATTTTTAATTACGAATTACGGAATAGTGAGTACGATGTTTGACCACGTTTATTGATGATGTTTCTAGTCAGAAACTACATGATAAAATTATCGATCGAATACATTTTGTCGAAACGGACTAATTACATTTTGTCGAAATCGAAAAAATGATTTTTACCCTAACATGCGTGGCGCGTGATTTTGTTCGTATTTTGACAGAACGACATGACTTATTTGGGTTCACACACAATCGACAAAACGACATAATTATATCGTCAGAATCGATACAATGACCGTAACAAAATTTTATCACTTTGCGTTAGCCGTACAGATCTTTGCTTAGGTAAGAACTCGTATCTGGAGAAGCTGATACACTGCTTGTATATACATTGCAACCTCGGCCCGACCTGGTTCGCTCTGTCAACTGGCCAGACGAAGTTAGTTTTAAAATACTGTCAGTTGTTATTTGTTTATGACTGTAACTCTGTCGTGCGGATATTAGTTTCGACTGCAACCATGCTGAGTTTCATCGAATTTTCATATTAACTATTGTAGTGGTTATTTTTGGGTTATTTGCTTGAATTTGGTATTGGTATACGTTTTGTAATGTTGTTTCTATTTTATTTGCTGATAATTTATATTTGCTTATTCTAGCATTAGACTAGTACTAAAAAACACACACACGCACGCGCGCGCGCACACACGCAAACAGACACTCACACACACACGAACACACAAACACAAACGCGCACGCATTCGCGCACTTATTCACACACACAAACACACATGCGCGCAGGCATACACACACAAGTACATCACCACCACTGTCGATTACCAAAACTGTTTACAACTTGGCAAGGCACCTTGGTAGACCCTTGGTAAGGTAGCGTTTATATAACTGCATACATTTTGTTGGTGGCGCAACCACAGATTAATAAGGGACTGTCCACGCAACGTCGCTCAAAAACTATATAGATAGGCATTGTACAGATTTAACGCTATAATTACCTATTTTCTCATTGCTCGGGTACAGTCATGAGCAATATAATGTACCCACTTTAGGACTCTGTCGCACTAACATATTTGACATTTAGTGAGACTTACAGTTCAATTTGTCAAAAAAGTTAATGTGACATGGTACCAAAGTGTATACATATTAATGCTCGTGACCGTACATAATTATTTAAAAATAATTGTTGCTTGATATTTAGATCAGATATGGTGTAGAATTATGTTGCCGTCTATATTGCTTCTCTTTTTATCAGAATAATAAGATGATGATACCCATCATCATTCATGTCATTGTTTTTCTTTTTTATTTCTTTTTTTCTCTTTTTTGTGTATTGTATGTTTTTGTGATGTGTAATTTGAATAATGACAATGTAAATCATTTTATTATTATTTCATAATTAATGTACCTAATGATTGACATTTAAATTATCAATTTTATTATACTATTTGCATGTTATAATTTAAATAACTAAAAATGTAGACCAAATGTTAAATGCTGACCAACTGCAAACTGTAATACCATTTTTATTGCCAATAAATGATTATGAATTATGAATTCATCATGAAGAAGAAGCGGACGATGTGTTGTGGCTGATTGTAATAGAAAGGGTCATCATGATATTCATAATATGCATCTTATATCTTCATTTCTGGGTATATGTTAAATCCATGAAGTTAGACGGTTAAACTGTTTTTGCAATGTATACGTTTTTACAATAAGATTCCCATTGACATTCAGAATTTGCCTTTCAGCTGTTTTAAGACAGTAGTTAAACAAAAACTTTACAAAAAAGGTTATTATAAACTTAGTGATTATTTAGAAGATACGAATGCATGGGATTAACTGTCTGAGAACTGATATTAGGCAGCTAAATTACTTAATTGTATAAGTACCAATATTTTATGTTTATATTAATTTTTTGAAAGAACGTCTAGGGCCCTGTGCCGAGGTTTTTCTTGCAGCTTCTTTTCCCCGGCTATACAGGTTGTGAGAAGCTGCAGTAGTTTTAGGCGGATGAGACGTTCGTTACGTAAAAATTGACGATTCAAAGTGTAACTATGTTACCTACTGAATAAAGTTATTTTTGAATTTAATAAAATTAAAATATTTTGAGGAACGTAGCCTGGAAAGTATCTCATTCATATTTACAACGTAACGGTGTGATAGTGACAAAGGCTATAAACGACACGATACAAACACATGTGCCATTTCAAACACTTCTAATAGAAAATTGCTTCGACGAGCAATAATTAATTTTGTAGAAGTTTCCACGGTAGTATCGACAGGGCAAATTAATTTCAACTCGACAAAGTGGGTAGTTTGCAGGTTTCTCGGGAGGTAAACAACCCTTCGATAGTTCCTGGGGGACGTATTATTGATATTCCCTATTATGCAACTAGTTTACTATTTCATTTGCTATTGTACTCATCATCTCCCTAGCATTATCCCGTTATTCATAAAGTCCGTTTACCTAACCTGAAGGATTTTACGGGTCCGGTATTTTACAGAAGCGACTGCCTGTCTGACCTTCCAACCCGCGAAAAGAAAAACATTTCGAAAATGCATTTCTCGGGAATGTGGGTTTCCTCACGATGTTTTCATCACATGAATTCGAAAACATGAAGCTCAAGCATGCCAAGTACGCGGAACTGAAAACTGCATACATGTTTGTGCCCGTAGCTTTTGAGACTGCAGGTCCTTGGGGTAGCGAGGCGAGGGAATTGATCAGGGAGATCGGCCGGAGACCCAAAGTCAGAGGTGGTGACCCTAGGTCTGCGTCTTACCTGGTCCGATGCCTGTCAGTGGCTGTGCAACGGGGCAATGCCGCTAGTGTAATGGGTTCGTTTGGACCAGGTCAGATTCAGAACATTTAAACGCCTAGTTGGACGTGACGAAGTTACGTATGTTTCTGATTATGTGACAAATTGTATTATTATAATTCGAAAACAAATTCGAAAATCATTTGTTTAGGCCTGTGCTGGATTCGAAACTGCCACCTCAAAGTGAGAGGCAAGCGTTCTACCAATTGGGCTACCACGTCTCTCTCATTTGCTATTGTACTATTTACCTAAATAAGTACGTACTGGTTACATGAGCTATGCCAGGGGCCTTTGGCGGCCCAATACTAATCCGGACGGCTAATCCCATGCATTCATATCTTCGATTTTTTTTTTTGATCACCTTCTCACCAAAGATTCAAACTTCCAAGCAACACGGAATCAACCTTTCACCCCTGGCTACCCACGGAAAAGGCTGATGATTAAAAAAAATAATGTCGAGTCAGTGAATTCCAGGTTCCCAACATAGTTGCACGCATAGTTGTCCCAACCTGACCCTAACGCATACCCCATCAACTTTGGAATGTCGGGAATGAATTCAATTATCGGTATTCACTTACGTCATTAACAAACGCGACCTTATTCAGAGTTAATAAGGAACATAATGGAAGCTTTGTCCCGGTCACACGGGACCGTTAACGCGAATACCTACTTCATTCGTAAACTATTCGCTCACGTGCAACAACAAACTTCGCGAAAGTTCATTTGGCATTTCCATATCATAGGTGGGGATATGGTGGGGATATTTCAAAAGTTCGTCCGTCCAAAGTTGGTCATTGGCTGAAATTTAACGTTATGTAACGTTTCACGATGCGCTCTAGTCTACTACAACAAGTAATTTGTTTGCGAGCATGGGAAGTTCAGAAAATACAATATTTGCCATTAGTATAATGAATAAAGTACTTGAAAGTCATTTTCTATGACAGCAAATTAGCATAAGAAAACCAAAACTTTTGCCTATGGATACCGACTCCGGTTTTAGATTCGCTGCCTTCTGGGTAGGTGCCCAGTAAGGTAGGTAGAGCACCAACAGAAACATGGTCAACTTCTTCCATCGTGTGAGTTTTGAGGTCAATGATCGACTCATTTTCTTGTCTCGTCTAGTCTAAGGTGTCCCACTGCTGGGCAAAGACCTCACCGTCTTCCAAGATTCTCTCTCCAGTGCTTTCTAACACATTTCAATTAATAATTAAACTAAATGACAGCTTCCAGCGGACCACACATTTGCACTGAATAAGAAGCAATGAATAAGGAATAAGTCACGTACAAAAGTCATAGAAATAGCCTTTACCTCGTTCTAAATAGCAGTAGTGATAAGGTTGTGCACGCTGCGCTGCTCTGGCGCACAAGACACGGGAGCCGCCGCCACCTCGGGCGTTTGCGCATCTTGCTATCAGCTCCACCCAACGCTCCACCACTTTGTCCCTGATAAAACAAAAATATTATTTTATACTATTAACAAACAGACACATCTCACGATCAAAATCCCTATCAGCGCCCGCGGCACGGGTTACGCACCGCGCGTAGATAGCATTAGTAGCGTTCGTTGGGTCTATTGGTCAAAGCCCTCGATATAATTATTAGCGCGCGCGGCTCCTGCGCCATGGGCAGAGCAACGCCATAAAGCTTATTACTTGCAACCACACTTGTTTATGGGTTGTAATTCCTCTGATGGAATATTATCCATTTATATGAACCATATGGTAATGTAGATAGTACATCATGTTGGAGTAGAGTCAACTTCAAGCCCAGTAGACTCGGAATAAGCAGCCCAAATCGTTGTTTCTTAACTTTCACATAAAACACATAAACAGCCTATACACATCACACTGTTCACTGGCCTCCTCTCAATCAACCGGACGACCCTAACTCAACTGTCAATCCAGCAGAAAAGTACTCATCATCTCCCTAACGTTATTCCGTTATTCACAGGATCCCCTTACCTAACCTGAAGATTCAACAGGTCCAATTTTTCCAGCAAAAAAGTAGGCACTAACCTGCACAAATACCCCGAGGGAGTAAGAAACTCCTCCCATTTATCAGCCTCTCTTCCAGTAAGCCTGACTTTGCTGTAGCCAACAGGACCGTCTTGTAGTCGACACTCTTCGTTGCCGGAGTTCAGGACTGGCAAGGAGTCTAGGGTTACGAGGTACTCCAGTGAGCGGGAACGCATCTGGTAAAGAAATAATGCAGATTAGGGGTTGTTTGGAATATCTGCTGATAGTTTCCGGCCAATGTGATTCAGCCGATTTCGGCTACGGCGACTGCTTCAACTCCGACGTTCATGTTGTTGTGGCAAAAAAAGCTGGTAGAGTATCTGGTGTCAATGGCAGTATTAATTACGCCCGGTAAAGGTAAAGCAAGCCCATAAGTAAACTAAGGACCCTATTCCTCAAGGTCACCACATAATATCGACAATATGTATGAAATTGCAGCTATACATGTTGTGAGAAGCTGCAGTAGTGGATGAGACGTTCGTTATGTTACCTACTGAATAAAGATATTTTTGAATTCGAATTTTGAATTCGAGTTGTATAAACACTCAACAATGTTGGTGGCGCGACTGTTGTGGTAAAAAAGTATTATTGCCATTTGACATTTAGATCAATTGCTTCAATGTGGCCTTTTAAGCCCCGTGAACGTGCCCTTGGCAGAAGTAGACAGCTACTTCCGGAGCCAAATGTTGAATGAGAACTGGCGACAGATATATATCTACCTTCTTCCCCCGATGTAGAGCTATGAGATGCGAGGGTCCCTCTGGCCTGCCCCGTCCACTATGCGCTGCACCAGACTCTCGACAGCACCTTCCATCTCCGTTGATATACGACCTATAAAAAAAACAAACTTAAACAGCTTCTTTACACCCTACGTACAGAACGACAACTCTCCGCTCCCCACCAGCGCCTGAGCTAGGTTTACCTCACCCTCCTCTAGGTCTTACTTTAGTCTTCAATCGTAAGGGCGATAGATGTGCGTGTGCGCGTTCGATTCGATGTTAATGTGTAGTGTCTGTGTAAAATGAGCTGTTGTGTGAAGTATACGGTGTATGGTATAGGCCATTCCTTAATTAACCTGATGGGGTATGGCACTTACTCCACCACACTGTTCCATTAACCAGGAAAAACAAAGGTAATCATCATCATCTCCCTAGAATTACACCGTTTTCACTGGGTTCTTGTGAAGTCACATATCTCCGAAACGCATTTCCCGGAAACGTGGGTTTCCTCACGATGTTTTCCTTCTCCGCTGACATGAATTCGAAAACAACTTGAAATACAATATAGACCCACAATATAGACGAAGAATTAGTTAGATTTCAATACCTTGCTGGTCTTCTTCATAAAGTGCGTCAACGTAGGCGTTCAGGGCTCGGAGCTGGTGGTGGGAGAACCTCAGCCCTGATGCCGGCAGCCGCAGGTCTCCTCCCGGAGTCTCAAACGACGGCCCTGAGGCTCCGGACCCCATTATTCCTGAAGTAGGGTTTTGGTGAAGTAGTAGTAGAAGTAAATAACTTGTGGATGAAAAAGAGTTTTACTTTTTTATTTCCCGTACTTAATCTCAAAAAAATTAATAGAAACACGTCATCAATAAATCTGTAACCGTTATTTAGAAAATAAGATAATAATACTTATGTATTTTTATAATATTTTAATGCATGTATTTCTCCAGAATGTAAAAGCTTTTTCACTCACGATAATTGATTTTCGTAGTACTTAAGTGGAATTCCGTGGTCAAATTAAAATAATTAATTAATTAATTATTAATTATTTATTTTTTAATTAATTATTATTATTTTTAGTGGTGTGACTATATGTATGTGTAATTCATACTACTTTGGACTTACTAGTTAGTACAGCCGACTTTGATTATACCTGTGCTAGTAACTACTAACTCCTTCCTTACATAATCACATAAATCTCTTTATGATCCCTAATTTGGTTAGAACATTGCAGGCTGATCACTTGATTGTCCTAAAGTAAGATGATCCGTCCGTGTTTCGGAGGGCATGATAATGTAGTCGGTCCCGGCTAATATTACCCGACTGCGACGAAGCAAAATGGAGGGTTATGTGTTTGACTGCTATGTATGTTTGTTTTGTTTACATTATGTATGTATGGATAACCTAACTTCTAAACTACCTATCAGAATTTAACAAATGAGGTGTCACTAGAAGCGTCTTGATTGTCCGGTGGTTAAAGGCTATGCGACGTTACACTAAATTCAATATGGCGCCCTCTAGAGGACATCAACTGAAGAGGAAAAAAAATAAATTTAATGGTGGTGTATTGGGTACCAAATGAAAGGGCTTAATTTGCACATTTCAAATATGTACATATTTAGCTTTTTAGTCGTGGACTTCTTTGTATTTGTTTGACAATTAAGTTCAATTGATAAAATTACTGCTCAGCCATCTTCCGGATAGGTTTATTTTCAAATCTTGCATAAAATACGTATGGGAAGCATGTTATCCAATTAAATAAGACCACAAAATAATATAACTAAAAATATAAGTTTCAAAACTAAAACCCAACTACGGAAAAATCACGCTTTAAAAAGTATGAAACAAAATAATAGGTAAGTATATTTCTCTGAAATTCTTCCGAATAGTGATTTGGAGAAGTCTTATTTTGACTTAGGGGACATTTCGTCCCAGTATTAAACTGGGCCCAGGGGCGAGTTTGCCCTTTTCTAATTTGATAATGGGTAACTGGGCCCACTATTTGACTTTTAGGGTTCGATCTGGCGCTCCCCGTTTGAGACGCAAGCCGATGAACCACAGGACCACAGTGAATATTTTATGTTATTTATTTTACATAAAACGTTTGAATATCGATTGTGTAACGACAAATTATCCGAGTCATGCCCCAGCACAATGTCGGGTCGATTCAAAATGGCGCCGATCGCACTTCCGCCGGAAGTGGCATTATGTCTCGTCGGTCATGCGAACAGGTGACCGTGTGTGTTCATGTTTTGTTATCTGTGGGGAATGGACACGGTATAGAGTAATGTATTAAGTAATCTGTGAACGGCCTCTGTGGTCCAGTGGTTGAGCGTTGGACTCACGATCCGGAACCTGGGTTCGAATCCCGGTGAGGACATATCACAAAAATCTCTTTGTGATCCCTAGTTTGGTTAGAACATTACAGGCTGATCACCCGATTGTGCGAAAGTAAGATGATCCGTACTTCGGAAGGCACGTTAAGCCGTTGGTCTCGGTTACTATTTACTGGTGTAAGTGAGTAATCGTTACACGAGGCATGTCAGGGGCCTTTGGCGGCTCAATCATAACCCTGACACCAGGGTTGATGAGGTTGGTAATTCACCTCTCACCCAACACGATAGAAGAAGATCGGAGTAGGCAGAGCTGCTAAGATGCGATGAACCGCAGGTTATAGGCCCATACATTCATCAATTCAATAGACTGTCTATATTACCCATACAAAGTAAAGGCCATACAACGATTCTACGTACTGGAAATGATAAATATCCTGAAACCACAGCATATGATTTACATACATACAGCACAGTACATTAATTATTGTCACGGACATGTATTATGTGAGGGGTTTTATAACATTTAAGTATATTTTATAACTGAAACTACAGGCTGCTTTTGACTACCAAACAAATCTTTTTGTTTAAAAAACTTACATGAACGGTGAGTAGGTAGTGGATGTCGAATTTAACACTAATTTTCACCATATAAATTTACATGACGTAAATGTCACATTAACTACTTGGCCGGAATAGTGGTTGGCGGTGGTGGTGGTATTTTACCACCTTTTTTGTATTTTATGTGTTCTCGCCAATAAATTAATTTGATTTGATTTGATTTGCAAGTTACCTGCAGATGATGACTCGTGCCTCTGCCCATACAGAGGGTGTGAAGGGACAGTGTAGTAATGATATTTAAGTGTGTCCGTGTAACATCAAGAAATAAACTACGACCCAACACCTCAAAGGTAATAACAGAAACGAATAACAAAGCGTGAAATTAAGTAAATTGTGGTTATTTTTCACACGTTTTAAAACGAAATCTTGTTTTTAGCAAGTCACTAAAGTAATGGGGTGCAATTTGCTGAAATTATATCTGGAAGAGCGAAGTTGGAATACATTTCATGTTCCATTTAGTATACAAATAGAGAGTGGAATAATTTGCCGTGTTCTGTATTTCCCAATGCATATAACCCGGGTGCTTTCAAGGCCAGAGTGAACAGGCACTGTTATATTTTTTTGATGATTTTAATGTGATGTTCCCTAGTCATTTTTTTTTGTCTTGGCGAATTGTAAATACTTATACAAATGGGGAGCGCTGAGGACTCTCACCCGGTACAAAAAATTAAGACAAGTGACTTCTTTTATAGCGCGGACTATATTTTTAACCTGGTATTATCTACGTGTCAAGTAAGTGTAAGTGTGTATTAGTACCTTATTACTTATTCTATGGTATTAGTTAAGTCTCTTTTGTAACTATTTTCTTTTATTTTGGTGCAATAAAGTAGTCTTTAGACTTTAATATCCCCAGCGGCCTCCGGGGACTAGTGGTTGAGCGTTGGGCTCGATCCAGAGGTCCCGGTTTCGAATCCCGATGGGGACATATCACAAAATAAATCAGGTGAATGAATCCGTTGGTGCCGCTGACTACTTACTGATGTAAGTGAGTAGACGTTACACGAGCCATATCAGGGGCTTTGGCGGCTCAATAATAACCCTGACACGGTTGATGAGGTTGGTAATCCACATCACAACCCACACGATAGAAGAAGACATAAACTTTGTAATTACAAAGTTCTGGGTAACCGAACACAACACGTTGTGATGTAAGTAACCTCCAACACCTTAAGCTGTACAAACGTGAACTAATCTTTTGTTATCTAGACGATGACAGAGTTGACGTAATTATGTGTCACTATTTTACATTCACGCCTACGATCCGTTACGATGTTCTGGGGGTCATGTTAAGCAGTTGAGGCTATTATTTACTTAAGTAAGATTGTAGATTGTCGTCCTTTGTAGCGTTAATAAAGTAGCATGTTGTGTTTGCCTATAATTGGACGAGCACTAGTCCAGTATTTGTAAATAGGTTAAGTTATATGTAAAAGTGTTTTTGTCTGTTGGCAAACCTAATAAAAAAATAAAAATAAAATAAATAAGTATGTAGTCGTGTGTAGAGCGATAACAGAACAGAGATGATAGGGACAACAGACGTAAATATTTTGACATAACATAACATAAGACATCCCAATGGGGTATTCAGAGGTACATCTATGGCCCTAGGGCAGTGCGAGGTGTGCGACCGCACCGGACGCCGAAATAGGGCGCGCCAAAATCAACCAAGACTGGTCCACCCTAGCCAGCAGCCGCGTACCTAGAGACGTGAGTATTTTCACATAACATAAGCTCACTGTATCCCAATGGGGTAATCAGACGTACATCCATCCATCGCAAGATGAATTGAGCACCCACACCTCGCCAAGCTTTCTGATAATTAAAACACATAATAACGGGTTCTTACCGCGTTTAAAGCAGGGATATGAGACTCCCGATATTTCGACACTGTTGCAAGTGCCATGATCACGGGATGACTGATGAGATTGGAGTGGAGTAGGTAGATCCATAATTTTCTACGGGCAGACGTATCTGTCTACCCTCTTTCTTTGCGGTAAGAACCCGTTATTATGTGTTTAATTATGATAATGGTGCTAATTCCTGTAAAAACCATCTAATTTTATTTTAAGTTATATCTGTCATTTTCTTATCCGCCGAAAAGGAAAGGGACGGGTAATCGACAAGCATAAAATTTATGGAACACACGTCAATTTTAAGCACAAATCTAAACCAACCGTCTAAAAATTTTACATCAGTCAATAACCCGACACATTCATTTACTCATTCTTCCTAAAATTAAGAGCTGTGAATCATCCGTCCCTTTCCTTTTCGACGGATATGAAAATGAAGGAATCGGGGCCATTAACCGCGTAAACTTAAACCAATGTATAGGCTTTCTGATAGTCCAACAAACTTGACAAATTTGGACAATCTCTACGGGATTCTCAAAGTTATCTCTGAAATGTTTCCGACCCGGATGTCGCAATCAATCAGCCAATTTTTATCAACAGGAACTTAAGAAAATCGGGAAGTATTTCAATTTGAGCAGACACAATCAAAAAGATTGATTGATCGCAATGTTTCCTTGAGAAATATAACCAAGTTTTACCAAAGTAGATTGGATATTTATTTCTTCCTTGTGATCATTTATCAGGAAACTTTTAAATAAACAATCCTGTTGTGTTGTTCTGTGCTTTGGAAGGCACGTTAAGCTGCTAGTCCCGGTTACTACTTACCTAAGTATGTAGTCGTTACATGTGTCATATCAGGGACCTATGGCGGCTCAATAATAACCCTGACACCACGGATGATGGGGTTGGTAATCCATCTCACAACCCACACGATAGAAGAAGAAGAAGACTGTTGTATATCAGGGGGGTTAAAAAGGCCACATCAAAGCAATTCTTCTCAGAAAGCAATATTGCTATTTGACATTTGTTTCCATTGCACACTTACTTTCATATGCGCAGGTTATGTCGGCGGTCCCCACAGGCCAATGAGGCATAGTAAGTCAAAATAAATGATCAAACCTTCATTTGAAAACTGAAGTCACCAAAATCGGCTCTATAGTTAGTTTATCATTATCAGATGACATACATAAACTCACGCCTATTTCCCACCAGGGTAAGCAGAGACTTTACTGGAATTCCATTTGCTTCAATCCTGAAGCACTTCTCTTGCTTCCTCCACATTCATCAATCGTTTCATGTCCTTACCATAAAATATTTGTCCATAAAATATTTTTCGTAAAGTCTACTTTCATTCATTATCTCTCCAAGTCCAAAGCATCGGAGCGTCCCTTTCTCTCTCATCATTACATTTTCTTTCACACCACAATACAATGAAAGTCACTTATTACATTGTACTTGTGTCCTGTCCAGCCAAACCCATCAATTGGTTGAACATAATCACCATGACGGTCTGTATGTCCATTGTCACCCGAAGGTCACCCGGTCGGCTGCGACAACGTAATTGTACAAAAACGAAGATAATATAGGAAATGAATGCGTTGATTAGTTACCATAGTCACCAGTTATTTTTGCGGTAAGAGGTGTTTGTTTTAGCTGTTCTGAAAGAGACGTAATCGGTAGAATCAAGGTTGTCAAATTGGGGATTTTACGAAATTTTAAGGAAATCTATGTACGAATATTAACGTATATTTATGAAACACGACGTTCGTGCCTCACCCAACAGGGTCCACATAATATCAGCGTCGTGGTTCACGTCGCGACTTGTGCTGAGTGAGGCCCTTTTATCTCAGGACGTCCACCACCACCTTATGATCATTGTAATGAACATCCTCCTATGCTTTTTGTAATTGTTTTGTAAAAAAAAATAAGTGATGTTATTGTCTTGTCTTTGTGTGTGGCGTCCTTTTATAATAAACAATTTCTATTCTATTCTATAAAAAATAACTTTTTCGGGAAAATTTGGGGAAACAAGAACGATAAGGAAAACCTTGTGGATTTAAAAGAAAGAATATAATAGGTATTGTTTACTATAAAAGGGCGCCACGCACAAAAACAATCAAGTACATTTTTTTTCCAGCTTCAGCCTCACCTATTTGACGGGCATTGAAATTGAAATCTACGTCTAGCCAAGGATGTTTGTTGCGTACGATGATGTATGGTGTAATATTCTCTCTCTATTTAAGAGCTGCGCTCTTGTCGGTGGAGTAATCGCCATTCCTCTCTTCTTCCCGCCAAAACCTTCACCTCCCGATACGACATGACCTGCACCTTCTCTTTTATTTGTTTCATAAATGTTATCCTAGGTCTACCCCTTCCTCTCTTCCCTTAAATTTTTCCTTCTATAATGTTTGTTATAAATGAATCGTGTCGTATCAGGTGGCCAATCATATTTTCTCTCCGGCTCTCGATAGTCCTCAATATGGTTCTCCTTTCTTCAACTCTTTCCAGCACTTTTTCATAATGGTGTAATATTATAACGTGAAAAATCTTATATAAGTATTTCATATTTCCAAAGAGTTTCGGGAAAAGAAACAGAAATATTTTTTCGTATAATTTTAATGTCATTTTTGTAATTTTTTTTTCAGATTGTTGTATTTAAAATGTATTTTTTTTAAACTTAGTAAACTAATACTACTTAGTTTAATGACTTGTTTGTTGGGAAATTGGGGAATTCCAAAATACGTATCTGGCAACCCTGAATGGAATGCAACTGTGGCATACTGAAGGTCATATGAACCCGGTATTTTTTTTTTAATTAGATTTAGTGTTTCCGCATTTGGAAGACCCGTTAAGCCTACAATCGGGTTACAATCTGGTAGTTTCCTAGGTCAAAGACATACATACATACATAAATACATAAACTCACGCCCGTAATCCCTAATGGGGTGGGCAGAACCACAAGTAATCAAAGACAACTTGCAGCCACTACTACTACTATTTACTAGGTCAAAGATAAATTATGAAATTCGGATTGCTTAATAAAGACAGATGTAAAGGTGACAAAAAACGTTTTCTTTTTTCTATTTAACTTATTTAAAAATTTTAATAAAGAAAAATGAAATAATAAGTGAGACATTTTGTCACGTTTTTCTATGACGTCATATAAAAGTAAGTGCGCAATGCAAACAAATGTCAAATAGAAATATTATTTATTGCTTTTTTACCGACTTCAAAAAAGGAGGAGGTTCTCAATTCGACCGTATATTTTTTTTTATGTTTGTTCTTTAGATGAATTGATTTGATGCGGCTTTTTTAACTACCCTGTTTATATTTAAATACTAGTTGCCATTATGAATTAAAAGGTAAAGGTAATAAATGACATTGAAAATTACTCAGGTTACGTCGTGCTACCATTGTTTCATTCATCCATTGAAATTATTAAAATACTACGATCTATTCTATTACAAAAGTTCACACAAAAACGAACAAACAATGGCCATATTGTATTATTTATTAAAAATCGTAAAACTTAGGTCAAGTACGTAATCTGTTATAGAGTCCTCAAATAGTAGTGTTACATATTAAAACTTGTGCCAATCAATGAAGTGATATCCAACTTAGCACTTCATATCAATAGGCTGCAAGTTGCCTATAATTACTTGTCTCTCTACCCACCCCATTAGGGATTACAGGCGTGGGTTTATGAATGTATGTATGTACAATGAGGAGCTCGGTGGCGCAGCGGTAAACGCGCTCGGTCTGCGATTGTTGAAGTTGAGCAACTTTCGCAAAGGCCGGTAATAGAATGGGTGACCACAAAAAAAAAAGTTTTCATCTCGAGCTCCTCCGTGCTTCGGAAGGCACGTTAAGCCGTTGGTCGCGGCTGCATTAGCAGTCGTTAATAACCACCAATCCACACTGGGCCCGCGTGGTGGTTTAAGGCTCGATCTCCCTATCCATCCATAGGGAAGGCCCGTACCCCAGCAGTGGGGACGTTAATGGGCTGGTGGTGATGATGATGATGTACAATGAAGTGAGAACGGGTGGCACAAGTTTGCCGTATGCATCCGGAAAAAGATTCCTAGTGAGATAGGGTATCATTCGAAGGGAAATAAGAAACGTAGTTACTTTATAAGTAGTACTGACTTAGTCGATTTAAAAAGTTATTTCCCCCGAAACACAATCCTCGCCTATTATGAAGTTCAACACATGCACAGGAATTCCGGGCAAAGAATACGGGTAGAGACACTCTACCCGAGATTACGGGCCAGGAAGCGGGAGTTTGAATAAAACCGCGCCTCGCTACGTCTCTTCATACGTAAACGAGTTCTTATCTACAAATGTGAACAATACAAGAAATCCCGCCTCAAAAATGCTCCCAGTATGCTTAAATAATATGAGAAGTATGAAGCATACGTAGGTAAATTAGTTCCACGCTAATCCACTACGCATTTAATCTAATTTCCAACGGTTCTATCCAGATATTTTAAAGAAGGATTACAGTTGTGGACTACTGCACTAAAGTTACTGTCCACGAGAAAAAACCTTATAAAATAGGTAAGTAAGTACTTACAATTTTTATTTTATCTGTTGCACTACTTAATTAATATTTTAGATCCAAATGACTTCGTCTCCACCGAAAAACAATGTAACGAACACATAAAACGTTTCCAAAAATTACACCATTTTTTCTAAAAATTAAATCGTGAGTTCCCGCCGATTTTCCGTCCGGGCAAAACACAAACTTTTTTCCTTTCCGTTATTGCACTGGCACATAGCCACATTAAACTGGGAAAACCAGTGTATACTTTAAAACTGGCTAGCAGAAAATGTTTACTACGATACTAGAATAGCTACGAACCGTTCAAGGTAAAATGAGCAATTAACAGTAATAACTTACCTCAAATTAAATTCCTTCTCTTCGAAACTAAATAAGAACTCCTTTATGAAAGAAACACATGTTATAAAGAAAAAGTTGTTTCATAATTTGGACGTCACAATCTCCCGCGCGCACAACAAACTTTTTAATATTTTCTTTTTAAATGCGCTGGCTGTTGCCATACAGCCACATCAAACAAGTGTTCGCGTTTACACTGACGGGCAACGGAAGCATTCCGTTCGGCCATTGTCTGTCTGATAGTAGCAGATTGTTGTTTTGTGCTTTATGATGTGTTACGGCCCATCACAGCGTAATTTAATAATAGTTTACATAAAACTGGCGGGTTGAGAAAAACACGAACAAAAAATAAGTACTTAGTTGTTTTTATTTCCAGTGTCGTTAAAGAACATAATTATCAATTAAATTAACGAAATTTAGACAAAATAAGGAAACTACTTACTTGATATTGAGCTTGTAAAAAAGGTTACTTATAAATATTTTTTTTTAACATTTTTTACTGATGAATTAGGTAAGTATATTAGATACTTATTGTTAACTTTGCCAAATGTAGCGTAATTTTTATTTATTAAACCGCGGATTTACTGCCACCTTGCCTGTGCTTAGCTGTGACGTTCGTTATGTAAAAATTGATGATTCAAAAAGTAACTATTATGTTCCCTACTAAATAGAGATATTTTTATTAATTTGCGGGGTAAGTAAGTAATTAATTGAAAAGGGATCTAACTAATAGACATGACAACTAAACTCGACCGACTCGATAGGTTCTACACATAGTCATCATCATCATCAGCCCATTAACGTCCCCACTGCTGGGGCACGGGCCTTCTCTATGGATGGATAGGGAGATTGGGCCTTAAACCACCACGCGGGCCCAGTGCGGATTGATGGTTATTAACGACTGCTAATGCAGCCGGGACCAACGGCTTAACGTGCCTTCCGAAGCACGGAGGAGCTCGAGATGAAAGCTTTTTTTTGTGGTCACCCATCCTATTACCGGCCTTTGCGAAAGTTGCTTAACTTCAACAATCGCAGACCGAGCGCGTTAACCGCTGCGCCACCGAGCTCCTCACATAGTATTATTCTTTATTCTTTGACCGAAGCATAGAATAAGGAATAATACTACGTATAGAACAGCAACTCTCCGCTCCCCACCAGCGGCTGAGCTAGGTTTACTTCACCCCCGTCGGTCTTAGTTAGTCTTCAATCGTATGGGCGTCAGACGTTACACATACAGACGCGCGTGTACGAAAACGTCCTTGTGTAGTGTTTGTGTAAAACAAAGTGTTTTGAAGGAAGTGTCCAGGGTGTGACCGAAGTCCACGCAGACGAAATCGCGTAAACACCTTAATAAGTAAGGTGTAAAGGTAAACAGTTTAACCCTATTTTAACAGATTAAGTATGTAAAAGATTAAAGTTAGTAGGCGATACCGCGGTAATGTGTTTTTAATTCGTGCCGTGTCGAGCCAGCATTCTGAGTCACAAGATAAAGTGTGCCTGATAACGAACCTCCAACTATTTCTTACCGTCTAACACGAAGATGCATTTAACAAACATAACAACATAACATAGCTTCACGCTTACATCCCCGAAGGGGTAGGGGGTAGGCAATAGGTGCCTGTTTGCATTAATCGGGCACAAATCTTGAAAACAACGTGATATCAATTAAATATGATTCAAATATGAATTCAAACTCACACATACATACATAAACTCACACGCCTATTTCCCACCGGAGTAAGCAGAGACTATAAAATTCCGTTTGCTTCGATCCTGAAACACTTCTCTTGCTTCCTCCACATTCATCAATCGTTTCATACTTTTCTAAGGACACCTCCAATTTGTCAATGTACGGCTAATATGGTTCTAGGTCTTCCTCTGCCAGCCCTTCCGACAACCTTCGCCTTAAATATACTTACTCTTAAACTACACCAACCAACTACTTATTTACTATAGGTTCTACAAAATAGAAATATCGATCGAATGTACAATTCTACGCCTCGTGTGCACTTGAATTCAAATAATTAATTAAACTATTCAACTGAATAGACGAGCCAAATCTAATCTAGTAGGAAAAGAAAATTGAAAGAATTGAATAGCCAACCGTAGCCTGGCGTTAGGTTCATAAGAGTTGAAACGAAGCCAGAAGGCTGATTAAAGTACCGGCTATATGAACTTTTCTTACACTGCACCTTGGTTAGAGAAGGTTGGTTTCTTAGAAAACATAGGGGGAGAAGTTGTGTTCGTAAACGCAGAAAGACACACACTGGCCCCGATTCCTGACTAATTTTACTTTTAGTTATACCTGTCATTTTCTTGTCCGCCGAAAAGGAAAGGGACGGATGATTGACAGCTCTTAATTTTAGGAAGAATGAGTAAATGAATGAATAACCCGGGCGAATAAAAAAGGTACCTCGCTGGTATGTAATTGAGAACGAACCTATTCAACCGGGCACAAATCCTGGAATCAACGTGATACAGAATAGAATAGAAATTGTTTATTATATAAGGACGCCACAAACAAAAACAAGACAATAAATTCAGTTAATCACGAAACATCGAGGGACTTTCCAGGCTACATTCATCAAACCTATCCAGGGTAACCTTTAAGTAGCTTAAGTTGGTTTGTTAAATACTTTATTATATGTTCTGTTTTATAAGCTGTTGGTTATCTAAATAAAATAAATAAATGAATGAATGAATGAACGAATGAATGAATGAATGAATGAATGAATGAATGAATGAATGAATAAATAAATAAATAAATCAAAAACAATATAATAGATGGCATTGTACAACTTTAACGTGATAATTATACAATACAATGTAATAGCCCTCATTACAAAAAAGCAAAAAGGATGTTCGTCGAAATGATCATAAGATACAACAATATATGATAATATATCAATTGTCTTCGATCCAGACATTAATTCAAACTCATCTTTGAAAGTCATACATTAAGAACTGTCACATTGACATGATCTTGAGGGCAGTCTCGAAGCTGAAATTAGTTTATTAATACCACCCTAACTGAAAAGATTATAATGCAGTGTATGATAGTGAGTCCTGTGTTTCCTTTGCTAACATAACGTGTAGTTTCAGTTGGTTCTCGTTTAATTTTCATTTCTAACATAACACGGACGGAAACAGAGTGTAGGATCCATCCAATTTACTTAAGGCGATTACGAAGCGAATAACCTTGAGCGTTCGTTTCATATAATACAAAATTATCCGAATTATCGAAGAAATAAACTTTTCACAAGCTCTTAAGATATCACTTTTATAAATGTTATTTATATCTTATAGGTATATTTATTTATAATAAATTACGCCAAAATGGTCCTCTATTAGGTAAAGAAATTAATAAAATATTACAAGTTATTTCAAGGTTTCAAATGCGTTTTGGGCAAAGTTCTACTGATTCTAAATACATTTTGACAGTTTCTCTTCGTATAGGTATATCGCCCAGCTCATAATGTAGCTACCTATGTTCCAAAAACCTTAATTACTTACTTATAACTAATATTTACTTAATTAAATGCATGAAAGTAGTTACCTAAGGTCACTTGTAAGGAAATGACTGTGATGATTAGGTGCAGACCGCAAAATAAGTGGATGATTAAATTAAATACTGCCAATGTTCATAAATTAATTCCGCATTTTTGTACTTCGATTCGTGTATTTGGGTACTATGTTTACAAGGGGTGGTAAATGTGATGAAGATATAGAAAGGAGAGTGAGATTGGGTAATTCAGTGAATGGGGCAATGCATGCAGTTGTTAATAGCCAATGTATCTCGCAAGATGCGAGGATGGCTGTTCACAATGCAGTGCTTGTCCCTACGCTGAAGTACGGTAGTGAATGTTGGGTATGGCAGAAGAAGCATGAAAGTAGGATCAATGCCGTAGAAATGAGGTCTTTGCGTAGCATCTGCGGTGTGAAGTTGAGTGATAGAGTGAGAAACAGTGTGATAAGACAGAGATGTGGTGTAAAAGACGATATAGTGACTAGGATTGAGAAGGGAATGTTAGGTTGGTTTGGACACGTTGAGCGGATGAAGGATAATAGAATTGCAAAAGCGGTATATAAAGCGAAAGTTGATGGTAGGGCTGGCAGAGGAAGACCGAGAAGGACTTACGATGATCAAATTGGAGATGTCCTTAGAAAAGGTTCAATACGATCTACTCTGAACCGGCGTGTATGAAGCGATTGATGAGTATGGAGGAGGCAAGAGAAGTGTGTCAGGATCGAAGCAAATGGAATTCTATAGTCTCTGCTTACCCCGGTGGGAAATAGGCGTGTGTTTATGTATGTATGTATGTACTTCGAACATCGTTGGTTTTGTCAGTTTTATAATACATACGCGTCGCCCGGAGCCAGATTTATAGGTACTTCATCTCCTCTGTGGCTTACTTAAGTCACTTTATAGGTGCGGGCAGTCATGAGCAATATCATGTACCCACTTTAGAACCCTGTTGCACTATCATATTTGACATTTAATGAGTCTTACGGTTTAATTTGTCAAAAATGTTAATGTGACATGGTTTCAAAGTGTATACATATTAGTACTCGTGACCGTATATGCAAGATTATTCTTTATTAAACATCCCTTAAAATCCCTCATTCCAACCATTTCAACTTTAACCTCGGCAGTATAGAGCCAATTTCCATGCAATTTCCACTAACAATTCATATACTCGTAGCACTATTTTCTCACTCGGAAAATCACGCGGACTTAATATTAACACGGCCGACAGGCCCGTATTAAGGAAGGTTAAGTAAGTACGGTCACGAGCATTAATATGTATACACTTTGGTACCGTGTCACATTACCTTTTTTGACAAATTGAACTGAAAGTCTCACTAAATGTCAAATATGTTAGTGCAACAGAGTCCTAAAGTGGGTACATTATATTGCTCATGACTGTACCTACATTTCTTTTGATTATTATCATCATTAATTTAAGAGCCACGCTCTTATTTTTACGTAGGTATTATTCTTTAATATGTGGTGTTGGTGTTGTCTTTACCCCCTTTGGTTGATTGAGGGGAGACCTTGTGCCCAGCAGTGGGACGTATATAGGCAGTTTATGTTAGTTTAGAATCGTGACGGTGCCGATGATGTGGCCAAGTGTTGACGCCAGAGTTGGTGAGGTCAGTCATTGACCTCACATACACATACATACATAAACTCACGTCTATTTCCTACCGGCGTAAGCAGAGACTATGGAACTCCATTTGCTTCGATCCTGACACACTTCTTGCTTCCTCCACATTCATCAATCGTTCCATACACGCGCGCCGGTTCAGAGTAGATCGTATTAAATCTTTTCTAAGGACATCTCCAATTTGGTCAATATACTTACGTCCTTCTAGGACTTCCTCAGCCAGTCTTACCATCAACCTTCGCTTTATATACCGCTTTCGTAATTTATTATCCTTCATCTGCTCTAGGTACACGTCCAAACCAGCTCACATCCTCACATCGGCAAGAGATTACAGCGATAACCCCTCAGTTCGGAAATCAAGCGACTAAATGCCTGCCAGAAACGGCAGAAGTTATTACAATAGTAATCGCGTGGAGAGTGCGGTCATGTTTAATTCTCACCGTTTTGCCGCTAACTGCCTCCGAGCACGAACGTTACAAGTTTACACCGTGATGGAATGTCTGATTGCAGACGGCGAAAATAATTTTACAAGTTGTAGTTGTAAGCAGTGTTTTAACCCTAGTTTTAACAGGCACACAACCTGAATTACAATTCCAGTTTTGAAACAGCAAGCTTCCTTTCTGTTGTTTACTTATATGCATAGAGGTTAATCTAAAATTCCAGTAGGTATACACCATCTAATTTTATTTTAAGTTATATCTGTCAGTTTTACATCCGCTGAAAAGGAAAAGGACGGGCAATCGACAGGCATACAATTTATGGAACAATAAACCCTCACAAAACAAAATCCAGTACAAGCCTAAATCAATGATTGTCGAATTTGTTTTCAAATTCATGTTCGGATCATAAGTGATTATCACGTGCTCAGCGGTGAAAGAAAACATCGTGAGGAAACCCACATTCCTGAGAAATGCATTTTCGGAGGTATGTGACCTAACCTGTATTGGGCTGGTTTTCCCTTCGCGGGTTGGAAGGTCAGACAGGCAGTTGCATCTATAAAAAACCGAAGTTGTCAAATCTTCAGGTTAGGTAAGCGGACTCCGCGAAGTACCTAACGGGATAATGCTAGTTTGTCGGATTTTACGACACGCCCGGGCAGACAATCCCATAACACTACAATATAAGTAACAAAAAAATATACAAGCAGTAAAATACAACACGCCAACAACTTCGCCCGGTCGATAACTTAACACAAAAGCCGGTAAAACTTTACCGTTGTAATAGCTATACGGCTGAATTGAATCACTCAAACTTCCAAAGACAGCTATCTGTATTAAGTTGCTGAAAGTTGAGATATTATCGTCTTTACAGTGTTATCGGATAGCGCGAACTTCTGAATAATGACTACGATTCGAAAACTCAAGCGTAAAATATGCTCAAATTTAAACGGAGCAAATTCCAGATTGAGACTTTCCACTCTACGTTTCCTAAAAAAAACAAATTGGCGATATTAAATTTTTTCTTAGTTTAATTTTCTAATTTCATGGATTAGATTAGAGATTAGTATTAAATAAAATGGAAAACAAAAATTTCATGGGTAAGACATGCATCTTATCAAATCAAATCAAATATACTTTATTGCACACGACATACAAAACATTTTTTTTTATTTTTTTTTTCTTTGTTTTTGGGTATAAATTGTTATAAACCAGGCACAACACTTCTTCCACCCTTTATTATTCTGATTAAAATAAAGAGAAGCATAATATAGATAGTAACATAATTCTATACGTATCTGATCCAAATATCAAGCAACAATTGTTTTTATATATGCCTCAGTCACATTACATTTTTGAATAATTATATACCGGGCAAGAAAATAGGTAATTATCACATTAAATCTGTACAACGCCATCTATATTGTTTTTGGTGAACGTAACCTGGATTAGTTCGTCATTAGTGTTGAAAATAAAATAAATTTAGATTTAGGCTTTAACTTTGCTCTCTGTTCGATTGGAGATGAGAGCCCCTATTTGCGTCGCTGCAGTGGGCTGCACGCGCCCAAATGTATTATAAGCTTTTGATATTGTGTGTTATATTTATTTTATACTAACATTAGAAATAAGTCATTTACTAACACATATGAGTCAATGGTTACTTGAAATAAAGATTTATTTATTTATTTAGGCGTCTGCAGGAATTAGCACCATTATTTTATTTAACTGTGCTGGACAGCCACAGTCGTCCAGTGGTTAGAGCATTGGGTTCACGGTGTGAAGGTCCGGGTTCGAATGCCGACGGGGAGACACTCAAAATTTAAGAACACTCAGCAGTAGCGACACCTGAAGGGAGAAATAGGCAGTTTCATCCTCATTGGTACGAATTCTTATAGCAAAACAGGTGCCTATCCTAGCAGACAAAATGTTATTTTATTTTAGTCTGACAACTTTAAAAATCCTTCCCTTTTCTTCCGTCCTTCACTTGACACGACGAGTGTAAGACAGAGATAAAGATAGTACTAAAACTAAGTTAGTGTCACCTAGAATCGGCACCAAAAATTATTAAAAATAATAAAAGGATATCCGAAATAAAAAACTTCATAAATCAAAGAATTTATAGCATTTTTATTCCTATTTACATACATGTTAAATTATATTATTACACACATAACGAGACCAGACAATTCATTACACATTTAACTTTTTTTTTATAACTTGGCAACTTAGGTAAGAAACATATCAATACACTAAAGGTAATATACCAAGGCATAATTCGAGGTAAATCGTGAACAGCATTTGGTACATTCAACATATTATCTATCTTTAATAAAAGTGCCATCAACACGCTTACAAAGGCAATTAAAAAAGAATACCTTTGGCGAATTCCTATTAATACTTTCACCATATCTCCTCCGGGTCATTGAGGGGGGGCTGTGTTCAGCATTGGGACGTATACAGGGTGTTAGTGACATCGTAACGAAAACTTTGAGAGATGATTCAGACCATAATGGGTGGAATTTTCCGTCACAAAAGTATGGAACTGAAAATAATTAAAAAAAAAAACACAAAAAAATATAAATTTTCCGACATAAAACTTCACTTGATATCAACTCAGAATCATAACTGAATCATCCCCGTCAGTACAAGCTATTTATGTTTATAATTTAAAGAAATATTGAGAAAAAACGAAAGTGGCTCCAAAATTACTCACTAAAATAACCCTAGCGGATAAAATTTGTAACTTTTGACAGTTCGGTTTAGTCTATTGCAAGGCCGCGACACTGGGGAATCAAAACCAATGATATTCGAATTAGTTTTCGAGTTCATGTTTGGATCATATATGAATACTACGTGCTCAGCGGTGAAGGAAAACAGCATGAGGAAAGCCACATTCCAAAGAAATTCAATACGGAGGTATGTGCGGTCAGACAGGCAGCCGCTCCTGTAAAAAAACCGGACCTGTCAAATCTTCAGCGATAACGCTTCTTCTAACCGTTAATACGCACGTTAAGCCGTTGGTCCCGGTTACTACTTACTGATGTAAGTTAGAAGTCGTTATATGAACCATTTCAGGGGCCTTTGGCGACTCAATAGTAACCCTGACACAAAGGTTGATGGGATTGGTAATCCACCTCACAACCCACACGATAAAAGAAGGGATAACGCTAGGGAGATTATTGGCAGTCGTACTACAGATATACAGGTTAGGATACCGTGCAAGCGTGTTGAAAGAAACTCTTATACAAGCGTATTATACTTTTAAGGTGACCCATTTGACGACTCTGCCCCAACTCTGGTCAACTACCGAGCAGTCTGATGGCGGGAAGCAAGCTGACACCAAGCTGTCTGCTAATTTATGTTGTCAATATTGCTAATTCCTGTCATCATCATCAATTTAAGAGCCACGCTCTTGTCGGTGCAGCTCTTGTAGGTAAAATAGGGCAGTGGTTTCCCTCTTGCCTTCCGCCCCGCAGTGCTCTGTCTGACACAAGTGGGATGGCGCCCAGAGTAATCTATTACAAAGCCATACTAGGACTCCTGCCCTCCGCCTCTAAATAGTACTGACAATTCCTGTAGACACCATCTAATTTTATTTTAAGTTACACTTGTCGATTACCCGTCCCTTTCCTTTTCGGCGGATAAGAAAATGACAGGTATAACTTAAAGTAAAATTAGGAGGTGTCTACAGGAATCGGGGCCAATATAAACTATATCGCAAGACCACGACTTAAAGCCCATATTTCAATGATATTTTATTAGTAAGGCAGCAGTCGTGTAATTGGGTGACCTTTATACCTACATTACTAAGCAGTTTCACTATTTGACTGTAAAAAAATATATTCCCTTACAAACACAATCTTGCTTTAACACTTCAGCTTTTTAAAAAAAAACATTAAAGTTTTATTGTCACCAGATTATGCGTTTTTTTTTAACTAAAAAGATTTTTAGCTCAATTTTTATTCCCGTTTTGCTAGTGTGCGTTTAAAAAAAAATAACTTCTTTTTACAATTTGGGATTTGAGATTTTCGTATAATTGGCTACCTGACAGTTGTAACAATAAAACATGAAATATGTCGGATATGGTAGTTTATCATTTAACAATAATTATCCAATATATGTATTTATTAAGAATTTAAGAGCCACGCTCTTGTAGGTGTAGCATTCTTTTTAGGGAAAAATAGGGCAGTGGTTTCCGTCTTGCCTTCCGCCCATTATCTCATCATTTCATCTGTCCATGATTGAGCTTCGTGTGACGTCACATTTCACAAAGTAAAAAAAACGATCAGTCATGTTTCAAGTTATACTCTTGACAGTTTCTTTGTTTGTTGAAATGTGACGTCTCTGGGCAAAACGTCACGTGACCAACCGTTTTCGCGCGCAATTTAAAATAATTGAAGAAAAATATGTTTTTTTTACTATTACATAAAGCTTTTTCGAGAAAAAATTCAATTTTAAAATACATATCCGAAAACTGTCAAGTAGGCAATTTCTTTAAATTTTTCTCTGAAGCTGAATTCTTTAACGCTTTTATTTTTTTATTCATATTTTATTTAACTAACAGACAAACTAACTTTATATTTAAAACACAACTGCCTTCATTTAATGCTATTTTATGCTGTTATTTTTTTTTATCTAAGTCTGAAATATTTTCTTTCATGCCAGCACGTATCGTAAGTGAAAACCAAGTAAGCGCCAGAGTGAACAGGCACCTTCTGGGCGAGCTCGCTCCATCTTAGGCCTCGTCAATGCCTTCGGGCAAATCTGGGGCCGAGATCAAACCCATCAAAGGTAAAAAAAGACAAAATTTTATCACGATGCGCATGTTAGCACTACTGGATTGAAACTATCTCGTCTATTGCGAGGTTCTGTTAACAAAAATCACATTCGAATGCGATTTTGCAAAATGGAGCCTGCATGGTTTTTACTATAAAGTGACAATACAATTATGGTGCTTTAGGGTGATTAGATTAATGCCTTGATTAGATGTTGCTCCATACCTTTTGCGTTATTGCATGACGCATGGTATAAGAAAACTAGGTATGCTCAATCCTATGACAAGCCGCCATTGCTAGCCCTTTGCTGACGTAAGTGTGACCACTGTGTTACCATTAAATTGGTATCTCCGACATTCCAAGGACGTAAATATTATTGAAAATTAAGCAAATTACTGACTAATGTATTTAATTCCTATTACTTGACATTATATATAAAAATCATTCAAACTTTAGGTAAATCTTTTACTACAAGTTAAAAATTTCCTTGCAAAGTGTAGTGGTGTAACTTAGTTATAGTTATAATATAATAAAACTGCTAGTAATAAACGAGACTTTAATAAGAACACACGTCGTTTCAATTACGTAACAACACACCTTCCACATGGCGACCATACCAGGATGGATAGGGTGTGCGGCGCGGATCACGTTTCTATGCAATTTATCATAAGCATATACATTTTTTTTATTTTATTTTACATAAAAACAAAAACATAAAAACATTGGTAAAACATTGGTTTAAATATAAAAACATTGGTTGTGGGTAATTTATGTTTTACGAAATGGCAACGCAGGGTGGGATGAAGTCAGCTGAGCTAACTTTGAAATGTTAGCTGTCACATTTGAGCATACCTGGTTTTCTTATACCATGGCATAACGTACAGGATAGATGCCAGACTAGTACAGTCTGTCTCTTTCGCACTAGGCAGTACTCTATATTTCTGTCCTGCACGCACCATGCTAGAGAACTATAATGATGATTTTTATTTTTACAGCACTCACCCATGGTTAGGGAAACTCACAGAGAAAATTCAATCGAAAAAAAATCTGACTCCGACGGTACTTGAACTCGTAGTGATGATCTTCTTCTTCTATCTCGTGGATTGTGAGGTGAATTACCAACCACATCAACCCTGGTGTCAGGGTTATTACTGAGCCGCCATAGGCCCCTGACATGACTCATGTAACGACTACGTACTTACATCAGTAAGTAATAACCGGGACCAACGGCTTAACGTGCCTTCCGAAGCACGGATCTTTTTACTTTTCGGACAATCAGGTGATCAGCCTGTAATGTCCTAACCAAACTAGGGATCACAAAGTGGTTTTTGTGATTTGTCCCCACCGGGATTCGAACCCGGGACCTCCGGATCGTGAGCACAACGCTCAACTACTGAACCATGGAGGCTGTTGTAGTGATGATGAGAAGTCGGGACTATTATCCTGGGAAGAGGCCCGGTGGTATAATGGTTAACACGGTCGTCCCGGCTTGACAGGAGCTGCGGGTTCAAATCCCGTCCAAGTGAGATTTTTTTCGATTTAATTTTCTCTTTCTGAACTATAATGACGCCCGATAACGATATGATACTCTCAAAGTACAGTCAGTGCCCTAAACTAGCAACACGCTATAATGGCCGCATTTTTTTTTAAATTGGTCAAGTGTGTTGGCTCAACTATGCCTGATGGTAAACATAGAGAAGCCCTAATTGCAGTAGCAACTGAAAAGCAACGCAATGAGTTTCGAATTAGTTGCGCATACATTGTTTTAAGTTTACGCGGTTATTATCATAATTAAAACACATAATAACGGGTCTTACCGCGTTTAAAGTAAGAATATGAGACTCCCGATATTTCGACACGATCGAAAAATCGAAAAAAAAATCGATCGACCGTTGCGATCGATTTCGATTTTTCTTTAAACGCGGTAAGAACCCGTTATTATGTGTTTTAGTTGCGCATACCTTACTTTGACATTTGTCCCAACCATGAAGTCAGCACTGCATCGCACTTTCCTATACTTCTATCTCTTTCTGTCACTCAGAACCTTCATTTGATAGAGCGAAACCGCACGTTAAACACGCTATCGCCTCGTCAATTCTGCCGCGTGTATTCACTCTCTCACTCTAGCAAATGACGTTTCTGACTAAAAGAAAAGGATGAAAGTGTACTGACAAATGTGGTTTGAATTTGAACGTTACGTTAACCTCGTAAGGGTCGGATTTCCAGACACAATAGTTAAACGATTTGGGCGTCTGACGTTGCGAAGGCTGCTAGCAAAATATATTATAAGCTCCCAACTCCCAATTGGGGTAGTCAGAGGTACCTCCAAAGCAAGATGAACGAAGTACCCACACCTCACCGAGCTTTCTGTTAGACCGAGATAGGTGGTGAGCCGTATCGCCGTCTATAATGGTTAACTCATTGTTGCAAGTCCATTACCGGGATTAAAACCGGCGCTCCTCGTAATTTATAACAAAAGCGGCCATCATAGCATGCCGTAACATATATACAGTTTACTAGGCAACTGACCGTGCCTAAGCGATTCCTTAACAATACCTATCCGTGTCCCAGCATACGCTACTCCCACCGGCTGCGCTTGCCGCTGCGGCGCACGCGCTCCTGCTGCGCGGGAGACTCCTCCTGCTGCGCCGCGGGGGCGTTGACCCCGGGCTGGATGCTCGACATCGTCTGCTCCCACGAGTGGTCCGATGATGCTGTGAACTGAGAAAAAGACAAACAAATGTCTTTGAATTCATATTTGGTTTATAGATAATTGATATCACGTGATTCCCAGGATTTGTGCCCGGTTAACGATCATGGGGTCGCACCCTACTACAAGGGACTTAAACATAGCTGGCGGAGCGTGGGTATACAGGCGTGATATTATGCTATAATATGGTGTATTTCTGCGGTTACGAACGCAACAGAGTGAACAGGCCTTCTGGGCGAGCTCGCTCCATCTTAGGCTTCGTCAATGTCTTCGGGTAAGTCTGGAGCCAAGAGCAAACCCATCAAAATAAAAAAAAACCTCTCCCCCTATGTTTTCAAGGAAACCAACCTTCTCTAACCAAGGTGCAGTGTAAGAAAAGTTCATATAGCCGGTACTTTAATCAGCCTTCTGGCTTCGTTTCAACTCTTATGAACCTAACGCCAGACTACGGCTGGCTCTTCAACTCTTTCAATTATATTTATTTATTTATTGCAACACACAACAGGATATTTAACAATACATGATAAAATATACAATTACAAACAAAAATGGTCAGTCAACATCCCAAACAGGGTGCGTTGACAGCATGCAAAATCATATAGCAACTAAAAAGATGTAAAGAAAAAAAAATACAATACAAAAAACAAAGCGACTTCAGTTTTCGACTGATTTTAGACTTTTGATAATTTGTGTTCTAAATGTTGCAAAATTATTAAAAATATCCAAGTTTTTATTTATAGAGGCAACATTATTATAAAACCGACACATGCGTATGATAGGATTGTTTGAGTCCCTTTGTGTTCCGAAGTTACGCAGCCAGAAAGTGAGGTCACGATTAGCCGCACGAGGTAAACGTGATGGTGTGGTTATGAATATTTCTGAAAGAAGACTAGTGTGAAGTGACCCCTATTTTTTGTAATGTGCATAAATCTATTAGTTGCCTTCTTAATTGCAATTTAGCAATATTAAAATATACATATATATTAATGTAACTTCTATATATATATATATACAGGGTGGCCCAGAAGTTCAGGTTCAAAATGAAAAATTAGATAGAGGGGCTCATTAGCTACCAGAAACACCCCCATGTATGTTCAGCAATTATTTACGGTTTAGGAGATATGACCCATTTTGTACCTTTTTCTAGATTTTCTACCTTACTTCAGAAATAATCATTTTGTCGCTATCCCTTTCTTAATAATTATTTTATTTTACTTCACAACTATGCCTAAGGCTGTGTACCGCTCAATCAAAGATAAATCAAAGTCAAATCAAGTATAAAAAAAAGTTATCGGAAGTCAAAGTAAGAATTCGACAAAAATTGTTACAGTTGTTAAAACTTCGCCGAAGAATAATAAACACATGAGATTGTCATGGACCCTGAAAGTATTTCTAAAAACTGCTCCATTTAATAGGCTTTTAGAAACATCCAAAAAAAGTACCCTTAATACGGGCATAAAACTAAGTAATTAGCCCTCAAAGTTTGCAAGACAGACACATTTGAAGGAAAATTTGACATTCTCATACAATGTAGCTGCTTCTTTCTAACGTTGTTAAAGGTGCTCAAAGACAGATTTTATTTTAGTATCCAATAGTATGAATCACCAACAGTGTTTGGGGATAACATTTTCCTTCAAATCTACCTGTACCTTCATTAAAATACGAATACCAAAAGTGACTGCAAGTTTTCTCTTCGGATTGTTGCTATGTCTACCCTGTTAGCGATTATAAGCGTGATTTTTATTTACTTTTAACTGAAAATGTGTCTTTGAGCACCTTTAACAACGTTAGAAAGAAGCAGCTACATTGTATGAGAATGTCAAATTTTCCTTCAAATCTGTCTGTCTTGCAATATTTGAGGTCAAATTACTTAGTTTTTTGCCCGTATTAAGGGTACTTTTTTTGGATGTTTCTAAAAGCCTATTAAATGGAGCAGTTTTTAGAAATACTTTCAGGGTCCATGACAATCTCATGTGTTTATTATTCTTCGGCGAAGTTTTAACAACTGTAACAATTTTGGTCGAATTCTCACTTTGACTTCCGATAACTTTTTTTTTATTTTTGATTTGACTTCGATTTATCTTTGATTGAGCGGTACACAGCTTTAGGCATAGTTGTGAAGTAAAATAAAATAATTATTAAGAAAGGGATAGCGACAAAATGATTATTTCTGAAGTAAGGTAGAAAATCTAGAAAAAGGTACAAAATGGGTCATATCTCCTAAACCGTAAATAATTGCTGAACATACATGGGGGTGTTTCTGGTAGCTAATGAGCCCCTCTATCTAATTTTTCATTTTGAACCTGAACTTCTGGGCCACCCTGTATATATATTGTAGTGAGGTGTAGTGGGGACGTTACCTGGTTGTACTGCGAGCGGAAGGCCTGTTTGAGGGAGGAGAGGCGGTCGGTGGCGGGCCCGTGGCTGACCTTCTCCACTGTAGCGCTGGGGGTCGCGTCATCATTGTGGGCTGGTAACCCTGGCCGCTCCTTGTACCTGGGGACGAAAATGAAGACGTAACAGCCTCCGTGGTCTAGTGCTTAGAACGTTAGGCTCACGATCTGGAGGTCCGCGTTCGATTCCCGATGGGGACATCAGACGGTCCTTTGTTTGGTTGACCGAAAAAGTAAGATTCCGTGCTTCAAAAGCACATTAAGCTGTTGGTTTCGGCTATTAGCCTTAAAACAGCGTGGTGGAGTATCGTCCATACCGCTTCGGGTTGATTGAGGAGAGGCCTGTGGCCAGCATTGAGACGTATATAGGCTGAGTGTTTATATTTAACAATAGTTATGACAACATAACTTAAACTCAATACAAGTTATTTTTGTGATTCTGTCACCAGCGGAATTCGAACCCTGGACCTCCGGATCCGGAGCCTAAAGCTCGAGAAACTTACCCGAGCCCACAGCCGCCGACGTTGAGGTTCTTCCCCTTGCCCTTCTTGAAACGAGACTTGCGGAACCACGCCGACTGCATCGCTAGGTGCATCAACTCCTCTGGTACCTCCTGTGAAGATCAAGTTTCTTTAGTAAAATATAACCGTCTCATCCGGCTAAAACTACTGAAGCTTCTCACAACCTCTACAGCCGGGGAAAAGCTGCAAGAAAAACCTAGCGCAGAGCTCTAGACGTTCTGAAAAAGAAACGAAAAATACGGCAACACAGGTGGCCTGTGCCCAGCAGTGGGACGTGGCTGTTTATGATTTATGATGATGGTGACAACAACCACAACCAAGTTCTTATAAGCCACCAGTTCACTGGCAACACGCCAGATGTACCGCAGCTGTCTCCTAGTATAACTCGGTGCTGGGCCTGATGATGCCTTCCACTCCCTGTTGAGGTTCTCCCAGCGGTTGAACAGAGCTGCCTCCAGGGATGTCTATGTATGTACTGTCAGAATGTATGTACTGTATTGTCAGAAAATAAGTTTAAAGCTCACGTGAAGCTTACTTTATGTAAAAAAGCTTATTATAAAATTAATGACTACCTAAACGATAAAAATGTCTGGTATTGAATGTGTTCCTCTTGTTATTAAATAACTTGTAATGTACCCTCATTGGTTTTTTAAAGATGTGTTGCTGTTGCAGTTTCTTGTCATTTCTTCTCCTCAGCCATAACACGTTGCGAAATGACGTAGATTCAAAAATGTTACATTGATCTTCAACAAGTTTATGATAATTACGTTGGATAAATGATTCTGATTGTGTACTGACCTGCTGCACCCCCTCGGCTACTGTCGCTCTCGCATCAGACTTTACAGCCATTTTAAAAGCTGCCACAGAAACGCTGTTTGAATCATCTGATAAAGATGTAAAGGCCTGAGATGGAGATGACTGACCTGCTGCACCCCCTCGAGGTTCCTGAGCAGGTGTCCCGCGAACTCCTTGTCCTTGTCCCGCTGCAGCAGCGTCCAGGCGTGTCCGCGCACGCCGGCGCGGCCCGTGCGGCCCACGCGGTGCGTGTGCGTGTCGATGTCGCGCGCCACCGTGTAGTTCACCACGGTGCGGATGTGCGGGATGTCCAGCCCTCGAGCTGACCAACCAAGGCATACCATAAGCTTAGCCTTTAAGCTTCCCTTCTCCTCCTCCTCTTTTGTTCTCGTAATAATTATATCTAGCTCCTATTAACTAATCGGAGGGCTGGGGTGATCACTGTCTTTCACACACACGCACACACGCACGCACGCACGCACACACGCACACACGCACACACGCACGCACGCACACACGCACGCACGCACGCACGCACGCACGCACGCACGCACATACGCACACACGCACACACGCACGCACGCACGCACACACGCACACACGCACGCACGCACGCACGCACGCACGCACAAACACACACACACACATTGTCACCTCAGCACTCTTCATCATTTGTATGCAATTTAGGTCAACGCAATTCAGTTCACAATCAGCAATCATCGCGTGTACTCATTATCATTTTTATACTTAATTTCTATCAATAAATCATCGTAAAACAAATCAAATGTATCATTTAAAGTCTGTACTGGAACACCGTACAAACACCATAATTTATGCATACTGATGCATCGATATACGGCGCATCTTCCGTTCTTTGCTAAAACTGTTTACATTTATAATTGTATGTGGAAGCTTGTAATGTCCTTCCAATTTATATACGTTAGTTTTATTAATACTATTAAGACGCTGTAAATTTCCCAAATAAATAAAATAAAATATTAGTTACTCTGTTGTAGTTTTTAGAATGTAATACCTCTTTAAGTACCTATATATGCGTACCTACATTGCTTCAATCATACAAAATGTAAACCGTGGATAGTAAGTAATTGGCTTGCAACATGTTTTTTACTATTTGTAAATCTTATATTGGATAAGCTGTTACTATCCCTTTAAATAAATAAAAGCTCACGACTGTATCCTCAACTGTGTTGAGGTTCAAGATCTTCCATCGTGTGGACTGTGAGGTGCATTACTGGTCAGGGTTATTACTCCGCCATAGACCCCTGACATGACTCATGTACCGACTACGCACTTACATCAGTAAGTAATAACCGGGACCAACTGCTTAACGTGCCTTCCGAAGTACGGATCATCTTACTTTCGGACAATCAGGTGATCAGCCTGTAATGTCCTAACCAAATTAGGGATCACAAAGTGATTTGTCCCCACCGGGTTTCGAACCCGGGACCTCCGGATCGTATGCACAACGCTCAACCACTGGATAACGGAGGCCGTTAGGTTCAAGATAAACTATGAAATTCTTATTATCAAATAAAGACAGATCTAAAACTAACGAAAACCATTTTCTTTCTTCTATTTAACTTATTTATGAATTTTAATCAAGAAAAACTTAATAGGTCCGATATTTTATCACGTTTTTCTATGACGTCACAGTGAGCAAACAAATTCCATAGCAATTTCGTGATTTGACGTTTTTTCTAGTATATAAAATAAGCAATTGTATTTTTTTAAATACTTATCCCTAACCTGTCAAGTAGCCAATTCTAAGATCTGACCACGACAAACGTATATATACGCGTGTGTCACGAGTACTAATACATAACACTTTGAAACCATGTCACATTAACTTTTTTTACAATTTTAAATGTAAGTCTTATTAAATGTTAAATATGATAGTGTGACATGGTTCTAAAGTGGATACGGTCACGAGCATTAATATGTATACACTTTGGTATCATGTCACATTAACTTTTTTGAAAAATTGAACTGTAAGTCTCACTAAATGTCAAATATGTTAGTGCGACAGAGTCCTAAAGTGGGTACATTATATTGCTCATGACTGTACGTACCAGCGACATCGGTAGCGACTAGAATACTGCTCTCCTGTCGTTTGAAAGCCGTGATGACTTTGTTTCTGTCAGCCTGGTCCATGTCACCGTGTAGAAGTAACGCGTCGTACTGTTGGACTCCTAAGTTAGCTGCTGTTTGCTCTGCGTCTAACTGGAAGAAGAAAGAGATCATCAAATCACTTACTCACTCACTCACACTCACTCACTCAGTCACACTCACTCACTCACACTCACTCACTCACTCACACTCACTCACTCACTCACTCACACTCTCTCATTCACACTCACTCACTCACACTCACTCCCTCACACTCACTCATTCACACTCACTCACTGACACACTCTCTCACTCACACTCACTCTCTCACTCACACTCACTCTCTCACTCACACTCACTCTCTCACTCACACTCACTCTCTCACTCACACTCACTCTCTCACTCACACTCACTCTCTCACTCACACTCACTCTCTCACTCACACTCACTCAATCACACTCACTTAATATACCCATGTTATGTTTTGTACATATTTCTTGAGATTGAATTGCCTCATTAATTGAAACGCAGATTACTTCGATATGCACTGTATTTTCCAAAAAAACTAATTAACTATTAGTGAAACCTTGTGCGTGAGAAGATCGGAAGAAAAGAGAGACGGCAATATATGACAGTGACAATTACGTTTAGAAATTTAGTTACAATACTAAACGACACATACAAACTTACATAATGTTAATACCCGGAATAATAATAAACGTGTCTTAAATGTCAGTCGACTGTGTAAGATTACTAAATCTTTTAAGGGGCAATGTATGATTTTACAACAAGATTCCCATTGACATTCAGAATTTACCTTTAAGAACAGTTTTAAGACAGTAATAGTTAAAATTACTAAATTGTACAATATTATATGTAACAATATTTTATGGGTTTTTTTTTAAAGAACATCTGTGCCGAGTTTTTTCTTGCAGCTTATCTTCCCCAGCTGTACAGGTTGTGAGAAGCTGCAGTAGTTTTAGGCGGATGAGACGTTCGTTATGTAAAAATTGACGATTCAAAATGTAACTATGTTACCTACCGAATTTTTTTTTTTTTTTTTTTTTTTTATTTTTTTTTTTATCACTGCGATCTGCCATCGACTTGTAAGCCTTTATCAGATAGTTTGTGGTTGTATTTATTTATTTAGAGGTGCAGTCCAGTAACTGCTATCCTCAAGGCTATGTTTTACCGGAATTTGATATTTATTTATTTTCTTTTTTCTAGTCTCTCATCCAGGGAAAGTATATTCCATCTTTTCAGACGTCTCAACTGATTCAGCTGTAGCAGATCTCTAGCTAGCATGTTGGTGTGGCTTTCAAGTCTTTCCTTGTATTTTATACTGTAGCTTACAACTTCCTCTTTAATAGTAGGCATTTCCAGGTATTCATAAATTTCGGAATTCCTTGTGTACCAGGACGCACCGCTTATATCTCTCAGAACCTTGTTTTCGAATCTTTGTAGGATTTCTAGGTTAGAATTACTAGCTGAGCCCCATAATTGAATTCCATAGGTCCAGATTGGTTTGATAATACATTTGTAAACAAGTAGTTTATTGTTTAGAGACAATGGAGACTTTCCACCGAGCAACCAGTAAAATTTTTGGTATTGCAATGCAGCTTCAGTTTTCTTCATTTTTATGTGATGTGCCCAAGTCAGTCTTCGGTCCAAGTGCAGGCCCAAATAGCGGACACAGTTTTGTTTAGGCAGTTGCTCACCTCCCATAGCGACAGAAGCGCAGTCCCCTTTGCGTAGAGTGAATGTTATTTGTACCGATTTTGTAGCACTTGATTTAATCCTCCACCTAAGTAGCCACTGATCAATCTCATCCAATTGTCTTTGAAGTCTCTGTGATGCAACATCAGGATTTTTATGGCTTGCAAGGCAAGCTGTATCATCAGCATAAGTTGCTGTCAGTACATCATTGTTGCACGGCAGGTCAGCTGTGTATATTGAGTACAGCACAGGTCCAAGAACAGAGCCCTGTGGTACAGAAGCTTCAATGTTATAAATATTAGATGTTGATTCACCAACTCTGACTTGGAATTTTCTATCTAAAAGGTATGATTTTAGCACCATGAAGAATGAGTTTGGCAACAAGGTTTTAAGTTTATACAAAAGGCCAGTATGCCAGACTCTGTCAAAGGCCTGTTGGATGTCCAGGAATGCGGCAGCACAATATTCCTTTTTGTCCAGAGATTTGCGAATTTCGTCGACTACTCTGTGCACCTGTTCAACAGTAGAATGGCGCTCTCTAAATCCAAACTGATGGTCTGGAATGATAACTTGCTCTTCTAAGACCGGTTTCAGGCGGTCTAAGAATACTTTTTCAAACAGCTTCGATATTGTAGGTAAGAGGCTGATTGGTCGGTATGAGCTGGGTTCATTTGGTGGTTTGCCTGGTTTTAATATCATACATATGTGAGATATCTTCCACAGCTTAGGGTAGTATTGCAGTCTCATTATAGCATTAAATAACATTGTCAAGAAGACAACCACTTTCCTTGGCAAGTGTTTAAGGACCTCACCAGAGACCAAATCATATCCAGGAGCCTTTTTATTTTTCAAATTCATAATATTTCTATGAATTTCCCTTGGCGTCACCAATCTCAATGGAGAAGAAAGTTGTTGATCGCTGTTTATCACAGCAACCAGATCCTCTTCAAATTCCCTCATTGTCGATGGGTTTGGTTTGAACACTTGACTGAGATGCTTAGCAAAGACTTCGGCTTTATCTTGTGGTGTTTTGGCCCAGTCACCTGACGATGTTGTTATCGGTGGCACATGCTGTTGAGGTCTTTTAAATCTTTTTGTAATTTTCCATAGACTATAATTATCCTTTCTGGTGCCCGATAGTGAGGTAATTTTGTCCTTAAATGTATCATTTTCATTATCATCAATTAGTTCCTTCAATTCTCTTGCTGCTTTGTTGAGTTTTTTTCTATCACTGGTGAATCTCCCTTGTTGCCATTGTCTACGTAATTTCCTTTTTTCCTGTATCTTCTTTCTTATTTCCATTGGAATATTTATACTCTTACGGTTTGCGCTAATGTTGGGTGTGGAAAGCCAAGCTGCTTTTTGTATTAGGTTTGTCACATAGAATGTGGCTTCATCAATATCATGTTCGGTTTTAAGTCTTATTTTTAGATTAATTTCGTGCTCTAAGTACTCCAGATAGGCATTCCAATCTGTTCGATGATTGTATAAGGTTAGAGGTGGTTCCTTGAATATAATAGTTGTACTGAATATTCCAATAATGAGTGAATGATCAGAGGTTGTATCTAGACAGGGCTCTATTTCACAGTATACATCCGACAGTCCTTTAGTAACAAAGAAGTCTATCAGATCAGGAATCCTGCGTCTGTCTGTAGGCCAGTAGGTAGGTTCGCCCGATGACAGGGTGGTAAGGCCCAATGTGTTAATACATCTCTTTAACTCTCGACCTCTTGTAGATATCAGTCTGGATCCCCAGTCCGTGTGCTTACAGTTCCAGTCTCCACCACAGATAAATCGTTTCCCTAGAGTCTCCATATATCGGGAAAACTTATCACCACTGACACTATTCCCGGGCGGACAGTAGACAGCACTTACATCGATAGATCCACATCTATCTTCCACTGTTATAGTAGTCCCCTGAAGGTAGTCTTCCTGGAATGACCCACAAAAGTGGTGTTTTATATTATTCTTAATGACTACTGCTGAGCCTCCATGTGACTTTTGGTTGGGGTGGTTGGTCCAGTAGACTTGATAATTTTCTAGATTGAAATCTTTTTTATTATTTAGGTGTGATTCAGATAATAGCATTATATCAATTTTATTTATTTCCAGTAGAACCTTTAATTCATTTTTACTTGAAGTTATTCCGTTTATGTTCCACAAGCCGATTCTGAAACTGGTCATGGAAGTTTGCTTAGCAGTGTAGTAATGAGATTAAATAACAATCCCATGTTTTGAAGAAGCAGGTCAAGTTTTTCAAACAGTTGTCTAATGTTCATGACATCTGTGTTTTCTACCCCATATTTAGGGTTGTATGTCTGTGAACCTACCGAATAAATAAATATTTTTATATTTGAATTTGTTCCATTCAGAATGCCTTAAAGAACACACAGACAAACAAACTCTATGTCTCTTCTATCGTGTGGGTTGTGAGGTGAATTACCAACCCCATCAACCCTGGTGTCAGGGTTATTACTGAGCCGCCATAAGCCCCTGACTTGACTCATGTAATGACTACGAACTCTATGTGATCGGCCGTTGTAATGGAGTTACATTGGTCAACAATTGCATCACCACACATGCCGTCAATCAGACCATTAAGCAGAAACTATGGAATTCCATTTGCTTGGATCCTGACACACCACCTTCGCTTCATCTGCTCTCATCAAGGACTTCATATGCTCACCGGTTTAGAGTATTCTTGGCCTTTCTTTAGAACATCCTGCATCTGATCACACCATGTACGGTCACGAGCATTAATATGTATACACTTTAGTACCATGTCACATTAACTTTTTTGACAAATTGAACTGTAAGTCTCACTAAATGTCAAATATGTTAGTGCGGCAGAGTCCTAAAGTGGGCACATTATATTGCTCATGACTGTACATCTAGCCCTTCCTCTTCCAAATCAACCACTTATCACACTCACAATCAACTACTTTCAATCATTCGTTCCACATGTCCGAACCATCTAAGCATCTCTTTCACACCACAACATTCCCTTATATCTATCACTATTGCCGTCTCAACAATATACTTATCCTAATGTCGATATGCATTAAGCGATGAAGCTTGCGGTGAATTCAAACCTATGGGAATGTACGAAACCGTTCACACAAAAGGGCACGCTTAAATAGTAGATTACTGACCTTTTTAGTAACAAAAATGAGAACACTGCCCGTCGATAAGAATTCCACTAAGTTTTTGAGTAGCCACGACCATTTTTCTTCTGGTTTGTTGAATATTCTGAAAATGAAAAGTCTGTATTTTAATCTTCTTCTCCCTCAACCCACACGGGGTTGGGAGGTCAATGACCAACCTCATCAACCCTGGTGTCAGGGTTACTATTGAGACGCCAAAGGCTTCTGACACGGCTCATGTAGCGACTAACTAAATAGTAGCCGAAACCGACTATTTGACGTGCTTTCCGTAGCACGGATCATCTTGTTTTCGTACAATCGGGTGATCAGTCTGCCGTGTCTCAATTAAACTAAGGATCACGAAGTGATTTTTGTGATATATACCCATCGGAATTCGAACCCGGGACCTCTGGATCGTGAGCCCAACGCTTCACTTGCCTTCTGAAGCACGGATCATCTTACTTTCGAGCAATCGGATTCTATGGTAATGTGTCAAAGCGGCCATCATAACGCACCGCTACTTTGCTACTTTACCACACCCCGGACACTTCATACAAAAAAACCTCGTTTTACACAGACACTATACATTGACGTTATCGTACACGCGCATCTGTGTGTGTGACGTCTGACGCCTGAAGACTAAAGTAAGACCCAGGGGGGGTGAGGTAAACCTAGCTCAGTCACTGGTGGGGGACGGAGAGTTGCCGTTCTATACGTAATATTACACCTTGTTCTATGACTTTAGTCAAATAATAAGCACTTACCTGACATGTTGGGAGACGAGGTCGCAGGCCTCCCCGGCGGCGCCGTGTTGGACCCTGACGGGGTCGTGCAGAGCATCCCGAGCTAGCTTCTCCACTCGGCGAGGGAAGGTCGCTGAGAATAACAGGGCTTGCCTGTCCGGCCGCACGTGGTTGCAGATTGAACGGACTTGCGGCTCTGGGAGGACAAATAGACTAGATGATAACCAGTCATCGGGTTACGTAGTTCCGTTTGCCAGATTTCTCTTAACATGTTTCAAATTCAAATACAAAAATATCTTTATTCAGTAGGTAACGTAGTTACTTTGAATCGTCAATTTTTACATAACGAACGTATCATCCGCCTAAAACTACTGCAGCTTCTCACAACCTGTATAGCCGGGGAAAAGAAGCTGCAAGAAAAACCTCGGGAAAGGGCCATATACGATCTTTTAAAAAAAAATATGTTATGTTATGTATGCCATCCAAATCTCGAAACACAATATCAGAGTTTTTATTAAACATTTATTTTTATTTTGTGAATTGTTTTAATAATTTGTTTATTACGTATTTGTAAATTCGAATATTATTTAAGCCCGTTGCTGGAAAGATATGAATACATGGAATTAACTGTCTGGGAACTGATATTAGGTAGCCAAATTACTAAATTGTATAACAATATTTTATGTTGTTTTTTTAAAGAACGTCTAGGGCCCTGTGCCGAGGTTTTTCTTGTAGCTACTTTTCTCCGAATGTACGTACAGATTGTGAGAAGCTGCAGTAGTTTTAATCGGATGAGACGTTCGTTATGTAAAAAATGACGATTCAAAGTGTAACTATGTTACCTACTAAAGATATTTTTGAATTTGAATTTAGAACTTACCAAATCCCATGTCGAACATCCTGTCAGCCTCATCCAGCACTAGATATGTGACTCTCTTCAGGTTGGTAGCCTTACACTTGATGAGGTCTATGACCCTACCCGGGGTTCCTACTATTATCTCCGCACCACCACCTGAAACCATTTCAAATCATTAAACATAATCATTTTTATTTGCTTAAAACATGGTATTTTAACATGGTAACATTAGTGTAAATAAGTAGGTACATTACGTTTTGCTTATAAAAATACGCATGTAATATTGGTAGTGCAACAACGGGTACTCTCAATCAGTTTTATCTTATACATTCTTCAATTTTATAGTTGTTTTAAGTTTACGCGGTTATTGGTGCTAATTCCTGTAAATACCATCTAATTTTATTTTAAGTTATATCTGTCATTTTCTTATCCGCCGAAAAGGAAAGGGACGGGTAATCGACAAGCATAAAATTAATGGAACACACGTCAATTTTAAGCACAAATCTAAACCAGCCGTCTAAAAATTTTACATCCGTCAATAACCCGTCACAGTTAAGTAGACAGCACGTCAAACGGATTGCATACCAGCGAGGTACCTTTTGATTCGCCCGGGTTATTCATTCATTTACTCATTCTTCCTAAAATTAAGAGCTGTGAATCATCCGTCCCTTTTCTTTTCGCCGGATATGAAAATGACGGATATAACTTAAAATAAAATTAGGCGGTGTCTGCAGGAATCGGGGCCATTATCATAATTAAAACACATAATGGGTTCTTATTGTATAAAATATCTGGAGTCTCATATCCCTGCTTTAAACGCGGTAAGAAACCGTTATTATGTGTATGCAATGACGGCATTTCCAATCGACGTTCCCGAAACACACGATAGATGGCGTTGTTCACTATTAACGTGACGATTACCTATCTCATTGCTGGGGTACATAATTATTCAAAAATGTAATGTCATCAAAACCATTTGTTGCTTGATATTTGGATCACATTATGTATAGAATGATGATGCTACCTAAATTGCTGAAGTTTTTGGTGTCGCGAGCTGATTGGCTGCCTCTATGGCTAGAGTAATCGGGTCGTCGGGTCCTTCGGACGCCGATACTTTTCAGTACCGTCCCTAAGCGGAATGTACTGAGGGGGATGACGCAGACCATGATTCTGAGTTGATATCAAGTGGATTTTCCTGTCGGAAAAATCATGAAAACTTGTGTTTTTGTAATTATTCCTCAAAGTTTTCGTTTTTAGTCACTAACACCCTGTATACAGGGTGTTAGTGACATCGTAACGAAAACTTTGAGGGGTGGTTCAGGCCATGATTCTGAGTTGATATCAAGTAGAAATTTCCGTCGCAAAAGTATGGATTGGAAAATAATTAAAAAGAAAAGAAACATTTTCATGAATTTTTTGACACGAAATTCCACTTGATATCAACTCAGAATCATGGTCTGAACCATCCCCCTCAGTATTCGTTACGGTGTCACTAACACCCATACCTACTTATATGGCTACCGTATGTACTTGTACGGGGTGTAAGTGACATCGTAACGAATACTGAGGGGGATGATTCAGCTGATAATTCTGAGTTAATATCAAGTGGAATTTTCCATCGCAAAAGTATAGAATTGAAAATATAAAAAAAAACTAAAAAAAAATCATGAATTTTGCGACGGAAAATTCCACTTGATTTTAACTCAGAATCATGGTCTGAATCAACCCCCTCAGTATTCGTTGCGATGTCACTAACACCCTGTATATATTGATTGGTAGTTTCACTGTTGCCGCCTAAAACATGGCACCGTCGAAGCCGATGGATGTACCTCTGACTACCCCAATTTGGATATAGTCGTGAGCTTATGTTTAAAAGGGGCTCTACCTTCTAACGCCTTCGTCTGCTCCCATTTAGAACCGCCACCGTAACAGCAGACACATCTTATGTTGTACACTTTGCCGAACCTCTTCGCTTCCATGTATATCTGTAAAAAGTACGCAAAAATAAAATCATCTATATAGTCATGTATGTACCATACCCTTTCCGGTTGATTGAGAGGACGACTGTGCCCAGCAGTGGGACGGAAATAGGCGGATTATGTTAATGTTATTTGAATTTGTAAGTTGGTAGAGGTTGGTTCGAATCTAGCAAAGGCCTAAACCAAATTAAAAAAAAAAAATTAAATAAATTAAAAATAAATTAAACCCAAAATAAATTTAAATAAATTACCCTAATACATTTATATTTTTTGTTTGTCGAATTTGTTTTTGAATTCATGTTTGGATCATAAATGATTATCACGTTCCTACCTGCCATATCCTACTGCCATTAAACCCCCCCCCCCCCCCCCCCCCCTCCTCCTCCTATATGGGACTTAACAAAACAGAACAAGAACAAAACAAAACCGCACCTGCTGTGCCAATTCCCTGGTAGGTGCCAGTATGAGACCTATAGGTCCATCCCCGGGTGCTAGCTCCTTCTGGTCCATGATGTGCACCAACAGTGGCCAGAGGAAGGCCGCGGTCTTCCCTGACCCTGTCCGGGCGATACCTGCCAACAACATTTATAGAAAGAATCAGATTGTGAGTAGTCAGAGGCACATCCATCGCAAGACGAACTACCCGCGCTTCACTGAGCTTTCTGTTAGACCAACGTGATAGGTGAGCCGTATAGCCGTCTATAATGGTCGAGCCAACTGTCTGTAAAAACTGCACTTAAGATAAATTAATAACCCATTGGTTATACTTGAAGCAGTTCAGTTAATATTTGGCGCTTATGTAATTTTTCGAAGACTTTGATTCCGGTTATTAACCGTAAAATACCTCCACCAAACCGCAGTGGAGCAGCGTGGTGGAGTAAGCTCCATACCCCTTCGGTAGATAGAGGGGAGGCCTGTGCCCAGCGGTGGGATGTATATAGGATGTTAGGTAATTTTGGCTTTCCAGACAATATACAGGGTGTTAGTGACATCGTAACGAAAACTTTAGAGGGATGATTCAGGTCATGATTCTGAATTGATATTCGTATACGAGTTTTTACCAATAATATCTCTCCCCGCGAGTGCGGCAGGCACGCCGGCCGCCTGTATGGGGGTGGGCTGTGAATACTCAGAGCGGCGTATGGCCTTCATCAGTTGCTCGTCGAAGCCCATGTGACCGAAACTGCTAACCGGTTTTGGGGGATCAGGTCCAGAAATCTGTAAAAAAAATGCAAATATTACGCTTGTACTTAGAACAGTCGCGTCAGACAGAGTACTGCGGGACGGAAGGCAAGAAGGAAACCACTGCCCTATTTTTTTCCTATAAAAGTAGCATGGAGGCTACATCGACAAGAGCGTGGATCTTAATGACCTAAAACATAGATACATAGAGGTCATATACATACATAAATTCACGACTATTTCCCACCGGGGAAAGCAGGAACTATGCATTTGCTTCGAACCTGACACACGTATCTTGCTTCCTCCACATTCATCAATCGTTTCATACACGCACGCCGGTTCAAAGTAGATCGTACTGAACCTTCTAAGGACATCTCCAATTTGGTCAATGTACATAGAATGAGGAATACAACGTATAGGACAGTTACTCTCCGCCCCATACCAATAGGCTAGTTTCCAACTAGTCAAATCAGTTACTTTTTACTAAACGTCAAAACACGAAATCACTATGGAAAAGCACACTGTGACGTCATAGAAAAACGTGATAAAATGTCGGACTTATTATTACGTTTTTCTTGATTAAAACTCATAAATAAGTTAAATAGAAAAAAGAAAATGTGTTTCGTTAGCTCTAGATCTGTCTTTATTTTGTAATCAGAATTTCATAATTTATCTTGAACCTAGTACACGACTCAATTCGTATCGGGCGCCGACCTCATCCCCTCTGGGTCTCACTATAGTCAAAATGGCCGTAAGCCAGTAAAGAGGAGCGCGCGCGAGGACTGCGTCTCACTCGCACTTACGCGTTAGATGAGATAGTGATTTTTGTATAGTGTCCGGGATGAGTCATACTAACAGAAAGGATAAGAAAATGGCCCCGATTCCTGCAGACACCTCCTAATTTTATTTTAAGTTATACCCGTCATTTTCTTATCAGCCGAAAAGCAAAGGGACGGATGATTGTCAACAAGTTAATTTTAAAACGAATGAATAACCCGGGCGAATAAAATAGGCATCACGCTGGTATGTAATCCGTTTGACGTGCTGTCTACTTAACTATGTCGAGTTATAGGCTGATGTAAAATTTTTAGAAAGTTGTTTTAGATTTCTGCCTAAAATTGACGTGTATTCCATAAATTTTATGTCTGTCAATTACCTATCCCTTTCTTTTTCAGCGGATAAGAAAGTGACAGGTATAACTTAAAATAAAATGATGTCGTCTGCAGGAATTAGCACCAATGACAGATATCACAAAATAAAATTAGAGGGTGTGCGTTCAATTCTTGTTCCGCTAACTTAAACCCTGTGTTTTTTAACGTTCATCATTATCAGTCGTACGACGCCCACTGCTGGGCATAGGCCTCCCCCAAGGATCTCCACGACGATCGGTCCTGCGCTGCCCGCATCCAGCGGCTTCCCGCGACCTTCACCAGATCGTCAGTCAGTGTTGTAATGTTATACTAACAAATTGTGTTGTTATTTTCTAGGTTCAATCGTTACCATCGGACTATCCACCGATTATTTTAATTTAACCAATCAAAATTATATTTTAATGTTCTTGAACCTTGACGTTGGCAGAATCATCGTTTCTGAACGATGCAGCCACAAACAAGAAAATAGAATAGAATAGAGGGTGTGCACTGGCATCAGCGCCACTGTCTACATTACCTTGACTCCCAACTTCTTCTTCAACTCCTCAACCTGGGTGTGAGACAAGCTCTCAATGTCCTCGTGGGGCGTGTAGAAATTCTTCTCAAACGGTTCGTATTCTATCTCGGAGTGGTCTAGGGGAGGCAGAGGATCTATGAACTTCTTCTTAGGAGGGGCTATGGGGTTTCCATCCTCGTCGTACTCTATTTCCTGGTCGGATCCATCATCAGCTGTCGTTAGTGGATTCTCTTCCATGTATCTGTTGAGATCATATGGAAAGAGAAATTGGTTTATCTGGTTTATTCCAAAACCTGAGTTTCAAAAAAGTATCGAAACGTTTCGAGAAAAGGTAGTGCCCTGCCCTTGCGTTTCGCTTTGTTTATTTTGGCGAGATTTTAGATGGGTTAAAGCAGACACAAAAGGATTTCACAGACAGGGATATTTTTATGTTGTTGACAGACAGATAGCAGTAATTTTATCTTCCAGATACGTAACTTTCTGACAGCGATAATACTATCTGCTAGATAAATGTCTGATAGCAGTAATACTATCTCGCACCGCCCTAAGGCCGTCGGTACGCGTGTTTCTTGCTTGCAAATCGTAGCTCAGTTCTTCTCGGCCGGCATGGAAGTATTGACGTAGCATTTCGAAATACGCGACCGTGTGAGAGCCCTCAGCGCTCCCCACTTGCCCGGCCAAGTTTATGCCATTAGCGGCAAATCTATAATAAATAAGTAACCTTAACAAATGGGCAACAGCTTTGAAGCACGAAATCATCTCACTTTTTTGGATGATCAGGTGATTCAGAATTCAGGCTGTAGTGATGTCTTTCAAGTCATAGTCTTCATTTTTGAAAACTGCATTAAGCAATGTTACAGCCAAACAAAGGAGAGTCTTACAAAGTGATTTTCAACAGTGTCTCCAGGATTTGAACCCGATGACTCACTCCAGAGACCAAAGATTTAAAAAATCTTACTTATAATAACTCTCTTCATCATCCATCTCGTCGATGTCTCCGCGGGCGCCGCGGGTGCTGTCGGCTCCCTTCGCAGCGTTCTCCTTGCTGGTCACCAGGTCTTTAGCGGCTTGCTTCTCCAGTCCTGCCATGTACGCGTCTAGGGGATCCTCTTCATCTTCTTCATCGCGCTGTGAACAGACAAGGGACGTTTCTTCATAATGTACGGTCACGAGCATTAATATGTATACACTTTGGTACCATGTCACATTAAGTTTTTTGACAAATTGAACTGTAAGTCTCACTAAATGTCAAATATGTTAGTGCGACAGATTCCTAAAGTGAGTACATTATATTGCTCATGACTGTACATGTCTAACTGCTTATATCTACGTGTTGATCTACAGTCTGTTACCCATAAGTCTGATAGAAGAACTTCTACTATTGTTTTTTTTTTTTAAGAATGTCTAGGGCCCTGTTTTTCTTGCAGGTACTTTTCCTCAGCTATTATAGAGGTATAAATAGCAGGAAGATTATGTTTTATGAAACAAAATCTTTCTTTTTTTAATACAGCATACTCCACAACGCTGCTCCACTGCACGTTGGTGGAGCTTTTTTACGGCTAATAGCCGGGACCAACAGCGTAACATGCCCTCTGATACATGGAACCATCTTACTTTTTCAGAGAATCAGGTGTTTCAAGCATGCAATGTCCTTACTAAACAAAGACAGTTTCACAATGTGATTTCAAATGTCCCCATCGGGAATCGAACCTGGACCTTCAGATTATGAGACTAACACTCTAATTACTAGACCAGAGGCTATTAGATATTTAGTAGCATTTTATTATTAATAAACACTGTTAAGTTTTACGAAACATCATGCATGACAATAGGTTTCTACAGATTTTATATAAAAATACACAAATATGACATCATGAGATTGATTTTTAATCATCTTAGACTGGCTTCTATTTCGAAACTAGCATTTTATTATTTATCTTTGACCCAGTAAAAAGAAAGAGTAAAGTCTGGCCCACCTATCCTACCTATGGACTAAGGGCCATCAATAATAAAAAAGGACATAAAAATTCACCTTAGAACTGGATGCTTCGTTGGTAGGGCTGCCTGGAGCAGGGATGTATGCCAGGGCAGGAGTCGCTGGCTCATCATCATCATCAAAATACCTGATAATATAATACATATATACATAACATAAACAGCCTATATACAGGCCTCCCCTCAATCAACCCCAGAGGGTAGGGAAGGGATATATTGTATAAAATATACCATCACTAATTTAAGAGCCATGCTCTTGTCAGTGTAGCATTCTGCATGCTACTATTTTTGAGAAAAATAGGGCAGTGATTAAAATATATAATATATTCTATTCTATTCTAAATATATATATGTCACCGTAAAATTGTAAATATCGTTAGATTATAATCTATCTCGCGAGATTGTGAACTGTCGAAAAATTGTGAAACGTAATATACTGCTTACAATTTAACGTATTATTATTCGTCAGATTATAATCTATCGAAGTAAAACTGTTAAATCACAATCTTACAATTGTCAAATTGTCAACTGTCCGACGGCTGTCCCTGATTGGTCGGCCTTTCAGTAGACCGTTCTGTGTCCATAGAGTTAGGAATAAAACACAGGTGTCAGTCAAATAAAATAAATGCTCTTCAAGATTGTGAAATCAAGTACGTATTTATTAATTATTTAGTAAGTAATCAATAATTCTGACATCACATGGTAAGAAAAAATGTATCAAAATTAAAAAATCTGAAACGTATCATTCAGTATACTTTTCGTGTGTAAGATAAACATGCTGGCGGCATAGGGGTGGCCCAAGGGCCACCCCCGCCGCACCCTAACCTACTGTTATGCCTTGTAAAAATTATGACAAAACACTATTATTCTAAAAAAGAATTATGGATATCTATTTATTAATCCCAAAAATAAGTTATACCTAACAAACCAGTATTCCTAGATGTTATTATGGGAAAGTAAAACTATTATGCTAAAAAAGGTTATGCAAAAAGGATTATGATAATTAAAATTATGACAAAAACATTTATGCATTTTAAGAGAATCCCAAATTAACATTATGCTCACTCTAATAGTTTTGTAACTCTATGGTATAGCACGCGAGGTGCGTTTCGTATCACAATTTGACGGTTTCACTTCGATAAATTATAATCTACCGAAAAATAATACGTTAAATTGTAAGCAATATGATACGATTCATAATTATTCGACAGTTCACAATCTCGCGAGATTCAAATCGATAGATTATAATCTAACGTTATTTACAATTTTACGGTGACATATATACAATATATTTTCCTTTTAAATTAAAAAATATTATTGTTAGGATACCTGGATATAGATTGCTACAGATTGTGCCAAGTGCATGATCTCTTTAAACATATTTTTTTGTGCTCACTTATACAATACATCTTATCCATTATTTGTTTTCAGATTAAATCAACATCAATCATTTAATGTTATCAGTACATCATTTAATGTGTAAAAACTAAGACTGTTAAAGACTGATACATAAATAAGTAACCTATATACTTCCCACTGCTGGGCACAAGCCTCTCAATCAACCAGAGGGGTTCAGTATGGTGGAAAAGTTTATTTATTTATTTATTGCATGTCACATGGTATTACTGTTCTCTGTTCATATGACACCCTGTAAGAGCACCGCAAAAGCGTTTTTGCGCTAATAGCCGATATGGCTAATGGGTTCATTTACCAGAGCCCTCAATCCACTCCAAGGCTTCTTACTATATAACCATAATAACATTAAAATTGATTTGAAAGTAAAACAGTTCATGCACATACTCATCTTCTGTTTTCGCCCGTTTTTTGCCCAGCGTCCCCCAGTTGCCGGTCACAGCGTTCTGGGTTATCGCGGTCATCGTGGAGTAGCCCTGTTTAGATAGGCCAGTTGTCGGCGGAGGCACGGCGTGCATCGGAGTCGTCGGCGGCGGCACAGCGTGCAACGACACATTCGACGGGTTCCTCTTCGGCATCGTGAACCCGGCGAAACCGAACCCCTTCCCGCCCGTCCCACCCGAATTATAACTCATTTTCAGCACTTAGATTTCAACAGAAAACCTCAAAATCCCGCTGCTATCAAACTCTGTCCATAACACCTGAGGTTAGTATGACCACTACCAATCCGCACGGTCACTGATTCAGTTTTTCAGACTGTTAACACATGACTCTTCGGCTTTTTGAGCGGTAAATAAATTACGTTTTTAGGATTTTTCGCAATAAATAAAACAAAATCGTATTGTACGACCAGCGCTGTCAATATGACTTGACAGTTCAATATTAATGTTGCCAAATTAAAAAAACTACGCACCCTAGCAAGATGGCAGTGGTTGTCTTGTGCACACGAGCGTTTTTAAAACGCCCACTTTTCATTTTTATTTTCCGGTTTTTTTTTCATAACTGAACGCCACCATAAAATTGACAATTACGAAGACATCTGACAACTGTCATTTTATTGGTCATCAATCAAAGAAAATCATACAAAACAAAGAAAAAAAAATCAAAAGATCATTCCTTTCGTATTAAAATAATTAAATAACAAGCAAAATGTATTTCAAACTGTGTGTATTTCTTTTCACATTACTTACTGTGACTAATGTCGAGGCATCGCAGGGCTACGACTTTGGCGACTTTCTTGCTACCGTCTTGGGAATCGGAATAGCAGCTATAGGAATTCTCGCATGTTTGGGCAATTACGCGCGACAGAAAGCGAGAAACGAGTTCATATAACGCAATCATGTGAGTTACAATTTATTAGCCATTAGAGTGTCTGTAAGACATTTATGCAATATTTTTAACTTTTTTCACATTGCGTCTTTTACAGGTAGCCACGCAAACACCTGAGAGCACCAAATATCCATTATTCATAAGAAAAATTTTGTTAACGTTATTTCACTTGAATACATAAAGGTTGTAACAAGTCCACTGTTTTTGAGTTAATGGTTGTGTAATTAGGTATTCTTTTTTCTAAAACACTTTAAATGTTGTTTAATAGTATATTTGGTTTAACTTGATTAATTTACATCACATTCAAAAGATCATTTGAGAAATATAGTACCTATAAGTATTGTATTTGAATCTCTTAAATGTTTCTTCTCTAATCACTTCCACGCTGGAAGTTATTAAGATTTTGCCACAACCTAAAAAAAAATAAAAAATATTTCTAAGCTTTCAATAACCACTGTATATTTGAATATTATATTTGTAAGATGACTTATTGATGTTTTTGATATTATTAATAAAAAAAATTGTAAACTTATATGTATATACATAAGATGTTTTTAATTTACTAAACTTGAACTTGTAAGTAGGTAGTTCAGTAGTTGTCTTCAAGTTTAAACAATTTCTAAAAATACCTACTTGTAGATTTACATTAAACTTGGCATTCAATTCAAATTCAAAAATATCTTTATTCAGCAAATAAGATAGTTACCACTTTGAATCATTATTTTTTTAATTTTAAAAATTATTTCATCAACTGTTAATTGAAAATTAAATAACCCGTTTGTAAATAATTTATAATTAATAAGAAGAACATAATTTCAGTATTTCACCATATGACAGCACATTCATTAAAACTCATACTTTATTAAAAATTACGAGTGCACAAGACTTATTCGCTAACTTGTTTCTCTAAAATTTCTATTTCTTTGATTATGTCATTTTTCTTGGCCATTTTCTCCTTTTGATCCTTGTCAGGATTCTTGAGAGTTCCGTTTTTAATTTTCTCTTCAAGGAATTCTATATCACGCAGCTTCTTCCGGAAGTTTTTAAGCCGTTTGGCAGGGTCTGTGGTACCAGAGCTGCTACTCAGGGATGAGGATGATGGGCTGCTGAAAGTGGGTTCAGTTATTTCACATTTGCCAAGCTTATCAGCAGCTTCTTCAACAGCTGAAAACAAAAATATTCAAAAATTAGTATTTTCAATTAAATAAAATATTTTCAAATATTTTTTAATTTTAACTAGATATATTACTGTTTTATATTTATTATTGTGAGACATTTTAATTATTGACAAGTTCTTTGCTATCCCAAGGGCATTGCAAAAAAAAGAAATAGGGATTATATAAGGCAATGCAACATGAAGTGCTTTGTCATTATGAGACATTATAAAAACTAAATGCTTGTAAGTTCCAATCTTTTAGGGTGATAATCTGATTCCAGTAAGAAATTAATTACTACAAGTGATGCTTAACTAACCTGTCTTCTTTTTCTTCTTCTTCTTTTCAACTTGGACAAGTAGACCAGGTATAGGCTGTACAAGGCCACTCTGACTCTTTTTGCCCTTTTGAGATTCAGCTACGATCTCCGGTGTAAGACCTACTGGAAGCCCAGTGTTCTGACGAGCGGCAAACTGTTTTCCTTTACTCTCATAGAGAGGAACCTCCTCTTGAGGGACATATCCATCCTTAATCCGTCGTGGCTTACGCCATGTACCATCCGGACGCTGAGTTGCCGGTATGAATTTACATCCTGAAAAAGAGAAATGTTCCCACAAAATTGTATATTGGCTGAATAACTGTTAAAACACCTGCCATACATTTTCTCTTGATTGGACAAGCAAAATATAAAGGAAATAATTAGTGCATGACAGTGAATAATTTCAGTAGTTTTTTAACTATAAAGTCTCATATTGAGGACACATGTACTAGTTTTCTTTAAAGTACTAGAGTTAATTTAAAAAAGTAGAGAGTTTGATAACCGGCGATAGGACGACAGATTATCAACCCAGAATAATAAACAACTGATAACTAATTAATTCAAACTTTCACATGCATATCAGGCCTTATAGATACTTCTTTACAAATATCGCACATTTTATCGTTATATAGTATCAAAATCATTCATTTCTAGCTTTGATTCATGAAAATTAGATTGGCATTAATTTGAGAGGACAGTCAGTATGGTAACGCTGAAATCTAATTTAAACATAGCACGAGAAACAAATGGGAAACCCACCGTCGGCATCGTGTTCGTAAGTGGTAGTAGCCATCATGACATTGACCCGGGACTCCAATTTTCTGTTATAACAAAATGGAAATCACTGTTTTCGTAAGCGTCGGAAAAAAATATTTTCTTTGCTATTTTCGTGCGCAACTATTTTGACATTTGTAAAATGAACATGAATGAATGAGCGAGTGAATGAATAATTAACATTTCCATAGAGAAAAATTAGATCAACCATAGGATGTAACGGCCAAGGCATAGTTTATGAACTGTGAAATTAAATTACTAATTCCAAAACGTACCGGTAGATACCGATTAATCCTGATCTGGGAAGCTGCAACACTAGTCTTTATAAAAAAGAAAACTGTCATTCTGTTGCCGTCTCTGGCTTTTTGGCGGGAGGCGGGAACGGGACAGTTGCTTTCTTCATTGAATGATCTAAATAATTAATACAAAGTGGTGTTTTGTGGTTAATGATCGCATTAAGTTAGTCGGAAGACATTCGCGAGTGTTATTATATTGGAGTATTCAATAAACAAAGTGTATCTGCCTATTTTCGCTTCGTGTCAGGAAGCCGCTTCATAACTCAAAAGTTTATGCGGACTTTTGAGTTAATTCGTTTGGGGTTCGGAGTAGGAGTCTACTCCGAGGGTGGGGGCTTAGGTTTCATCATCATCACCTTTCATCATTTCATTAATCATCAAGAAAAAAAATACGTCAGACATGGCTGTATGGGCATAGTTCCCTTTGCCTTACCCTTCGGGGAAAACCAAACCAAAAAAAAAAAAAAAAAAAATGTTGCCGTCTCTGTCGCGCGCGTTCGTCAATCAAAATTCGATTTTTAATTCAAAATTAAAATAACTTAGGTTGTTGGTTAGCATTTGTTTTTATTGAATTGTACGGGTTGTACATTCACTATGCCCAGAAGGAGGAGGTTGTTAACACCTAGGAAGAAAGTTAATAATGTAAAAGACGAGAATGACAAAGGTTCATTGTTTTTGTTATTATTTTTCGCTAATTTTATTTTTACCTGCATCTCACTTCTTAGACCAAAACAATAAATCCTAGCCCTGCCATATTCATGTAAATTATATGCCTTTATTGTATTTGTTTGTCAATAAAGTCAACAAATTATTATTTTTACTTAACATTTGATGACACCAAATGTATTTTCAGATGACAATGAAGTGTCTACACCTCGCGGGCGACTTAAGGGTGCTCTAAAGGACGCACTCGACCCCGCCGAAGACTCGGAGACTTCTCTTGAACAAAATTCGGTAAGAAGGTGGGTAAAAAATAAATAAATTGATAATTCTGTAATAACGAAGAAGAGAATGTGTTTGAGTGCATTTATAGTGTCTGATTGAAACAAGATTTTATAAAAAAAAAGTTTAAATATCTACCACTATAATTATCTTTCACTTACATTATCACAACATGCATGAATTGTACCTGTTGCATTTTTACCAAATTATTTACTGTAAATTATTTAGTAAAGAAAAAGTCCATACACTGAAATTGATAGTAGTGGATTTCCTTTAGTAAAGTACATATTAGTAATAAAAAATCTTGTGATGGATGTACCTCTGACTATTAATTTAGGAATATAGTTGTCAAAATAGATTATGTCATCTAAAGGAAAATTACATTTTCCAGAAGCTACAATAATGAAAGAAGACAGTCTTCAGAAAACGAAGAAGAAGAATATTGGCGAACAAAGCCATCTCCGGTGCGACAGCCCTATGTACTCAAGCTGTTTGACCGAAGTGTAGACCTCTCACAGTTTGACGAAGATTCTCCACTTTACCCCATCTGCAGAGCTTGGATAGCCAACCAGCCCAAGATGAATTACAAGAAGTTAGGGTAAGAATCTTTACAGTCTAACAAAAATAAAAAAATCTTTGTCTTCAATGGATATTCATATTATACCATACCACCACTTGAGAATGCATTATAGCTGAAGAGAAAGAAATATGGTAGGAGATAACATTGTAACATTTACCATATTGATAAAACAACTTCTCAAAAATTATTACTAAACTTTTCCTAAATTAAACCAATTTTCTCTATAAGGCTTATTAGTAGTTGTAGATAGCATTAGCTACTTGCCTAGACAAAAACTAGGCACAAGAAAGTAACATAATCATCAGTATGGATTCCAGTAAGAGGAAGTGCTGGGCACCTGAGACGACACAAGACAGTGTGGTGCTGCCCGGACCTGAAGGTCCGCCGGTCAGCAGGATACCCGAACTGCTGCCTGAACAAGAGACTCGGGACAAGAACAATATTAATCTCAATTACGTAAGTATTTCTGTTTTTCCCTTGTCACCATACGGTTCATACAAAAATGTCAGTCACCTCAGAGTCACCGTTTCATTTTAAACAAGTTACCTAACAGTTATTAAATATGAGAATTAGCAAAGCAACATGTTTTCTCGTGTTTGTCTTTAGTCAACTTTTTTATCTGCTTGGTAGCCTTCGGTCAAAGATCGTTAGCCAATAACTGCCGATAAGCCGCCTCAACTACTTGACGAGCTACTTTTGCCCATAACAGATGGTGCACACATCATTTAGTGCAGGCTTAAAACTCGCTAACGAAGTTTGTGTGTGTGGATCGTCGATCCCTAGTCACAGTACCAACTTGCGACTAGTGGGACATTATGCTCTGTTCGATACTCTGAAACATCCTTTAGCGGCAGCACACCCTCGTTGACAAGAATAAGTTAAATGAATGGTATTTTTCACGGTTATTTTCTAGCGTGAAGCACCACCACCAAGCAAGGAATCCCTCCTGGCACAACACTGCGCGCGCTGGGCGGGCGTGCGGCGCGCCTGGCTGCAACAGGGAGCCGCCGTGGAGGCGCGCTACGAGGCCACGCAGCAGCTACTCAACAAGATCAATGTCAAGTGAGAAGACATTTTGATTAGAAGAAACATTTGTCAAGCTCAATATATAGAGCCGCGGTCTTAATATAACATACCGGAAGTGTTAAGGCTAATTCCGCGACGTGTTGCGGCGCCACAACACGGTTAGTACAGAGTAATTACATAACATAAACTCACGACTATATCCCAATGGACTAAGTACCCACACGTCACTGAGCTCAGTCAAAATGCAAGTTGTTTTACGATTACTACCCACACCCACTCACCCAAATCCACCCACCCAAATTTTAATGGATGCAAGTTAATATCCAAAAATTTAAAAATGAGGCTTTGGTTCTACTCCATATTATCATCTCCAGAAATCCTTATAAATTAATCCTAAATACATTCCATAAATCCTAAGTGCAATGCTTTAGTAGACCTACGTCTTCTGTAAGTTTGAAAAAAGAACTTTTTTTTTCTTATTTCAGTTCTCTGTGATGCAAATCTGGTAGCTCCGAACATTCGCTTTTAGCAGCATCCAGATTTTATATACCAATTTTTAATAGACGTAAGTGTAATGTTTTATAAAAATTGTTTTAATTTATTCAATCAGAATCATTGTAGAGTATTGTGATTATATAGGAAACTATTGTTTGATTTGATAGTGATTTATTTAAGAATAAACTTTGTCTATGCATTTTTTCGTTTCTTCTTCTTGGCCGCTCCTTCGTTCTTCAGTTGCGGGCATTCCGACTTCTTATGACCTTTCTCCATGCAGTTGTAGCAGGACTGGAGGGGAAAGACATAAATTTTAAAAGTCACTCAAGTATGGCTCTTTCCGCACATATAATAGACTAATAATGCTAGCCACCGGCGTTTTTTTTTTTGTAGAATAGAACACAAGTTAGCAATGACGACAGTCAATACCGTAGTAAGTAAAGTTGTAACATTCTCTGCTAACTGGTCATTATAAAACCATTTAATAATTTCATTTTTTTTCTTTTTTTTTTAACGAGGTTTTGAACACCCTGAGTGATCATGCCATTCCTATCCCTTAGGCAAAGGATTGGTCAACCAGATAACAAAATATAAATTTTTAATTTTGTTAAACTTTATTATTCTAACACTTTATAAAAAAGTAACCTGACAGTAGTCAGGTTATAAAATTGAATGAATCATTATTTAAAACCTGCCTGTGATTCCACGGTTACACCACAAACGTGTCCTTTCTCCTGCACACAGCGTTTGCAATCTGGACAGTGGAAGAATGTCGGCTTAACACATCTCTTGCACGCGTTACAGTGTTTATATGTCATTCCATTCTTGCTCGTGCACTCTTTGCATTTATTGCAATGGTTGTTACTCGATGATACCCAGAACTTGCATTTCTCGCACAGTTTGTAGTTGCTGTCATTTGATAGGTCAATAGTGGCTAGTGGTAGGTTGGTGAAAAATCGCACTGGCGAGCCGTTCTTGCGTCCCTTTTTGCCGTTTTGGAATTTCTTGTGGTTTTCATATTCAACCTGGGAACGAAATGGCTTAATAAGGCAAACATAATATAAGTTCATTAAAGTAAGAATCTTTTTTTTTACATATTGTAGTAGATTTGCCGCATATTTTTTTTTCTTGCGATCCGTCGTGCGACAATAAGCAGGTGTTTTAAAATGTACATGAGCCATATCAGGGGCCTTTGGCAATAGTAACCCTGACACCAGGGTTGATGAGGTTGGTAATCCACCACACAACATACACGAGAGAAGAAGAAGAATGTACAAGATTTTCAAGATTTGTCGCATATGGCACTACTTGGCCTGTCAAATGGGGAGTGCCGAGGGCTTTCGGTAAGTGAGAATATCAAGTGTAAGATCATTAATGAAATATTGCAAGATGATAATGAAGAGAAAAATATACAGAATATTCCACACTAAATCAATACAATACTTTTATTTTATTCACCTGATAATCATGCATCTTGATTTCCGGCATCAAGTTTTTAATGTAAGGCTCAGAAAAGTAAGGGAAGGCCCAGATGACAGGAATGATCTCATTCTCCGGTTTGTCGAAAGTCTTCCTGTATATACTGGAGAGATCCCTGAGAGTCTGTATCAGAGGTTCGACGCGACCACCGAACGGAGGGTCCATTACCACACAGATGCCTCCTTCTCTGTAAAAATAAAATATTTATTAAAACAAAAACAGCTTGCTACATCGTAATATTTTGAAGGATGTATTTTAAACATTGATGATTTAGTTTGTGAATGACTTTTTTTTTTTTTTTTTTCAATATAAAACTATCCCATAAAGATTTTTATTTCTACAAAGTGATTTGACATATTTTGTAAATCTAGGTAACTATTAGAAAAAAATAAAGTTTTTTTGTATTATTTAGGTACATTACATTTTTTATTAAGTGTCCTCCAATGAGAACAGCTACTCATTCGTCCAAATACTACAGTTATCTTTACTTTTGATAAAGATAAAAAAAAAATTATAATGATGATGATTATCAATAAAACATCAAAACTCACTTTGAGCTCTTGAAGAACTTCTTCAGTACCTTCTCATCATTGTTACCGTTAAAAAGATAGTCGTTGAACATGTTGTACCAGAGGAATTTATTTGGAGGATTGAACTGGTGGTGACGAGTGTCATAGTCCAGCAGGATGGAGTTGAACTCTGGATGAGCCTGTGCTGCTTCGTGGATGGATGGAGTCCCGACACAAATTATATTTCTGGAAAATAATAGCATATTATGTGGCAACCTTGATGGAAAATTCCACTTGATATTAACTCAGAATAATGGTCACAATCATCCCCCTTAGTATTTGTTACGATGTCACTAACACATAAATAAATAAAATAATAAATTGCTATTATAAATTGAAGAGGCGTTTCGAAAAATATTTATTCTAAACACTAATATTGTGGCGCCCCCTAGTGAGTTACAGACATGACACTTGTCTAATAACATGAACTCATCAAACTCAAACCCGTTATTGAAAACCGCATCAAAATCGGATTATTAGTTTAGAAGATAATTAATAACATTTCTTTGCACAAACGCACACACAAACATCTCTCACCCTAAACGCATATACCTGCTCCGTTCCGTCGTGGGTAAAAATAAAATAAACACCTATATTAGAGTTAGTAGCCTATGGAAAAGTAATGGATGGTACTTACTTGATGTTATTGTTCCTCAATATCCCTAACACTGTGCTGACCGATTTCTTAGTAAACATGTACTGAGCCTCCTTAGCATCATCTTCCAGGGTGGGCAGCCACGATGATGGTTTTGCGAGTTGTTCGTCAGTCAGAGGAGTTATAACTCTGTGGTCTTTAAGATGTTTTCTGCTTTGAGAATATACATACAGCTCTTTGCATGTGTTGCAGTATGCTCTGTCTGTGTAGTGACGGGATTTCACCTAGAACAAAAATAAAACAGACAATAATGAGAAATTAAAACTTACAGAAAGAGCCTACACACTCCACAACAAGACAAGTGAAAACTTTTAAAATGAAAGATTTATTGTTTTCAGGAATTTCCAAACAGAATTATAACAAATAGGTACTATACTAACCTCATTAAAGTTTTTCCATGCTGTTGCCTTATCAATATTAGGAATCAGTTTATAGTACTTTTCATTTCTTTTCCTGACGCCTTCCTTCTTCCAGTCTTCTTCATAAATATGTACAGGGCAATCCTTCTTGTTTCTACACAAAGAACAGGCGAAATACCGGCCCTTTTCACTCGAAAATAAGAGTGTAGGTCCATGCAAGCAAAGTGGATGAGTAGTCACGTCCTCTGCAATTACCTCCACTGGACAGGATTTCTGTGCATTATTCTCTACTTCAAGTTTACGCTTTTTCGCCATTTTTAAAGGATTTTAGTGATAATTTCTAGAAATATACAGTAAAATCTACACGCATGCAATACACGTGAAGATGACAACCACATGACACCTTAAAATGTCAAATCAATTTTTTTTTTTTTTTTGTTTTGGGTTTTTGTTTCCCCGAAGGGTAAGGCAAAGGGAACTATGCCCATACAGCCATGTCTGACGTATTTTTTTCTTGATGATTAATGAAATGATGAGAGGTGATGATGATGAAACCTAAGCCCCCACCCTCGGAGTAGACTCCTACTCCGAACCCCGAACGAATTAACTCAAAAGTCCGCATAAACTTTTGAGTTATGAAGCGGCTTCCTGACACGAAGCGAAAATAGGCAGATACACTTTGTTTATTGAATACTCCAATATAATAACACTCGCGAATGTCTTCCGACTAACTTAATGCGATCATTAACCACAAAACACCACTTCGTATTAATTATTTTGATTATTCAATGAAGAAAGCAACTGTCCCGTTCCCGTCTCCCGCCAAAAAGCCATGTCAAATCAAATTTGCTGCGCTGATGTTGTCGATTGTTACCGGTTTTTGAAATAATAGTTTATACTAGTTCAATCAGTAGCCGGTCAGTGCTTTTGTACAGTGGCAACATTATTATCTGGCAAATTGTAATTTTCAGGCCGGTGGAACTTTCTTTCATTGTCAATTTTTTAATAATTTTTCATTTTAAAGTGACTATAACTGGGCAAAATAACTAAAAATGAACGGAATTGTGAGGTCAGCGCATAGAGTCATACAAAATTGCGCTAAAAGCTCCAGCTTGTCGGCTGCGCTATCCCGTACCCAGGCCCCAGTGAAGCGTGATTTCACCAGAGGGATATGGCACATGAGCTGTTCCAAGAGGCTGGACGGAGTCGCGGCGTCCTCCAAGCTTCTCCATAACCATTCCAACACGTGCAGCTGCGGGTGCGGACTCAAAGCGCTACACACAAAAGGTACATTTTTTATGTCAATTTTTAGGTTATGTTGAGTGTACCATGCCGAAATCTGCAGTGAGAACTCGCCTACCTGAATTAATCTATTTTTCTTTATGTTCAGACCCAACTGAAACTGAACAATCATCGAAACAAAAGCCCCTTGGTGAGTCCCATATCCTATCCTAGTCCTTAAATACCTACCATACTTATCCTTTGCATATGCTCTTAATAAGTACTGTAGTATATTAAATAATTTGATAAATTTTGAACTTAAGGTACTGTATTTTTTTTTAATATTAGTTTGTTATAATTGTAGTAATACTAGTGTATCAATAGAAAACTTATTTATAAAACATTCCCCCACATAATTGGCCACACTAGACCCTTCAGGTTAAGAAGAGGTTTAGGGCCAACTGTTGGGTATAGTAAAGCCATATTCACATCCAGGCACAGACCTGTGTCTACTGCCTGCATAAAGATATGAAACATTTATAATTTCCATGTTGTTCTGTGTTACTGGATAAAGTATAATTATATGTAGCTTATAATTCAGGAGTTGTATAGTATTCAATTAGTAAAAACTAAACACGCATATGGTCACAAGTACTAATATGTATACTTTGAAACCATGTCACATTATCTTTTTTGACAAATTATATATGTCTCATTAAATGTCAAATATGATAGTGCGACAGGGTTCTAAAGTGGGTACTTTAGAACCCTGTCGCACTATCATATTAGAGCAATAGCTCATGACTGTACATGTATTCTTTTTGTACTTTTTCTTGAGGCTTGAGACACTCTTGGTGGTTATGTATTACATTAATGAAAACTATGAGTTTCGATAATCTTCTCTTCTTTTTTGTAAGTAAGCAGTTGTTACATGAGCCATGTCAGGGGCACAACCCACACAATAGAAGAAGTTTCAATAATGTAATTAATTCATTGTCAATAGCATAATATCTTTTATGATGAAAATATTATGCAATGAGTGTTGCTACTTCACATGCTTATTGCCTCTAATACTTTGTATACAGCCTTTGAGGCTAAGTAGGATACCCACAAATTATCTTAGGGGTACTAAGATATGGATTTTTTATGGCTTCCTAGCCTGTTTCATGTTTCTACATGAAATCAATTGTACCTATTCAATTCAAATGTTAAAGGCCTTTGATGGCTCGGTAAAAATGTGATGTCTGGCTTGGGGAGCATGGTCATTGCCATGACAAACCACTTGAGAGCTTCTTCATCTTTTAATCCTATTATCCCCTGTTGGGATGTAGGGCTGGAACATCAATTTTCCATGCCTCGCGATCTTTTGCAGCCTATATAGCCAGCTCCCATGGCAGCCAGCATGCTACTGCCGGCATGTCATGACATGCCGAGAGTTTTTAGTTCTCTATCAACTGAGCTTCACCAGGTCTCTCTAGGCTGCCCCTTTTGCGTTTTCCACGCGCACTGCAGATCGGATCTCGTCGGGACCAGCAACTTGTAGATTGAGAGCAGTAGAATAAAAAAATCTTTACCATTCCAGGTGAGAGGGAGCTGGTAGAGTTTCTGACAGAGGAGATAGTAGCAGAGCGTAAGGCTCAGAAGGTGAAGACCCTGCCCGCTGAGGTGGACGGGTTCTCCGTAAAGGGAGAAGGTGCCGAGGTCGAGCTTTCCAAGAAACTTAAGGATGAGATGTAAGTGTTTTTTGGCCCTGGGACAACTGGGACAATCTAGACCAGGATTAGGAATTATTAATGAGGTTTGCATTAGTTTCTTATTTACCCAACTGCCTTATGCAAGGGAGGGTAGTATGTTTCTTTTATCATCTTTATTACTGGATACAAGAAGATAAAATAAATAAGTATAGAAACAAATTAATAACCAAATTTTTTGAAAGTGCTATAAATCAAATAAAAAATCCCTATAACTACTGACCACTTTTTTCTTATCAGTTTATTACTAGACACTTAGATAATACAAGGTGTTAGTGACATCGTAACAAAAACTTTGAGGGATGATTGAATCCATAATTCTGAGTTGATATCGAGTGGAATTTTCCGTCGCTATCGTATGGTGGAACTGAAAATAATTTAAAAAAAAAACATTAATTTTGCGACTACGTATTTCTCTGGATATAAGAATCATGGTCTGAATCAGCCCCCTCAGTATACTCATTGTACTACTTAATTGTCTCTTGACTTATGCCCCCTCTTGAACTTGCAACAATTTAGAAATGATTTTGAATTTGGACCAACTCTTGCACTCATCCACTTCCAGCATCAGAATAACATTCAACGTGAACCACACAGTAGACTCGGATGAATTCGAAGGTGAGGCTGCACCGGAGAAGCAGGAGTTTGCGGAGATGCGTTCCAAGCCCCAATTCGAAGTGGACCTGGTGCGCGGGGACTTGACACTAGGGTTCACCTGCTCCTTCCTCCAGGAGCCTCCACAGACCAACAACGAGGAATACAGTAAGTGTTGTTTTCTCTAGTTAGGTTGTACACCTTAAAAGTTTACAAGATTCACACCTAGGACACAAAAAACTCATTCTTACTATGTGCTGCCTAACGCGTAAGTGGGAGCGAGACAATCCGCACACACTCCCCTTATTCCTTAGAGGCTTACAGCCATTTAAGACTAAATTAATTAAAAATTAAATTACAAATCGTTTATTTCGGACAAAGTCCATAGAATGTTAGTATACAAACGACTTATAAACTAGTGTTAGTAAGAGATTATTCGGACGAGCATAAAAACAAACTTAAAAAGTGTGAAAAAAGACCCAGAGGGGATAAGATCGGCGCTCGATACAAATTGGTGCAGGGCGGAGCGTTACCGTTCTGTACGTAGTATTATTCTTTATTCTGCGACATCAGTTAAGCATAAAAAAAAGGTTCAGTAAGATCTACTCTGAACCGGCGTGCGTGTATGAAACGATTGATGAATGTGGAGGAAGCAAGAGAAGTGTGTCAGGATCGAAACAAATGGAATTCCATAGTCTCTCTCGGTGGGAAATAGGCGTGAGTTTATGTATATATGTATCAGTTAAGGATAATAGCACTATCATCTGCCATATGTCCTGAGCTTTTCTCCCTGTATATTTCGCCACACCAAGCTTATCAGTACTAGGTAAGGCTTGGTGCCAACTACAGGGTACATTGACCTCGTATTCACATCCAGGGATCCAACCATCATGTTGGTTCTCTGCATAAAAGCACGAGACATGCATACTGCTCAATCCATATACGTCTTTTTTGAAGAAGTCTTGTATTATCACACCCCCAGTCCGTGTGCCGACCGCCTATCGTGTCAGTGCGAATGAAACAGACAGTCCGCGCGCGCTTCCACTTATTCCTTATTAGCTTATGGACTAAAGTAAAACCTAGAGATGGTAAATCTAGCTCCAAATACGAATTATTAGTATTATAGAGCCGTGGTACCCCAGTTGGTAGAACGCTTGCCTCTCACACATTCACGAGATATGCGTGTCGGAGGTATTTGACCTAACCTGTATTGGGCTGTTTCCCTTCGCGGGTTGGCAGGTCAGACGGGCAGTCGCTTTTGTAAAAAACCATCCAGATGATTACTCATCTCCCTAGCGTTATCCCGTTTTCAGTGTTTGACCTGTCAAATCTTTAGGTTAGGTAAGCGTAACTTAAAGATTTGACAGGTCCGGTTTTTTACAAAAGCGACTGCCCGTCTGACCTTCCAACCCGCGAAGGGAAACAGCCCAATACAGGTTAGGTCAAATACCTCCGACACGCATATCTCGTGAATGTGTGAGAGGAATAATTACTTATTAATATATGTATGTATTATAGTCTAGTCTTGCATAGAATGTTGTTGAAACACGATTTCATTTTGAACTTGGTGATAACCAATAGTCATGGGCCTCTTATCCAATCTAGCTCGAAAATCTCACTACTGTTTGAATATCTGACTTCACCAATAGGCTACTTTCCAACCAGTCAAATCAGTTACTTTTTACTAAACATAAAAACACGAAATTACTACGGAATTTGTATGAAAAAGCACACTTTGACGTCATAATAAAAACGTGATAAAATGACAGACGATTACGTTTTTCTTGATTAAAATTCATAAATAACTGGAATATAAAAAAGTAAATGTTTTACGTCAGTTTTAAATCTGTTTTTATTTAGTAATCAGAATTTCATAATTTATCTTGTACCTAATACACGACTCAATTTATGTTTACAGATGATATCTTCGGTATTGATGAGGTGACACTTTACAAGGGGGAATGGAACGACAAAGTGTACGCCGTTGCCGGCGACGTGCTCGATGGGGTAAGTAATGTATTCTGAATATAAAACATAAAATAGTATATTCTTCTTCTATCGTGTGGGTTGTGAGTTACCAACCCCATCAACTCTGGTGTCAGGGTTACTATTGAACCGCCAAAGACCCCTGACTTGGCTCATGTAACGTTGTTACTTACATCTGTAAGTAGTAAGCGGGATCAACGGCTTAACGTGCCTTCCGAAGCACGGATCGTCTTACTTTCGGACAATCGGGTGATCAGCCTGTAATGTCCGAACCAAACTAGGGATCACAAAGTGATTTTTGGGATATGTCCCCACCGGGATTCGAACCCGGGATCTCCGGATCGTGAACCCAAAGCTCAACCACTGGACCACGGAGGCATTTCTATAAATAGTCGCCTTCATTATGTGTTTTTGTTAACAAATGGACATGCTAGAAATTCATTGAAAAAAGTTAATATAACTACAAGTATACAAGCACATGCTTCCTACAAAACGTAATTTCGAATGCGGATATTATATCATGTCTATTCAAAGATTTTATGACTAATTTCCTACTTCACCAAACACCACTTATTCATTCAATTTTGTATCAAACACAAAACTTAGTCATCATTATTGAAGAGTCGAAACCATACCATAAATTCACCATAACTATAACCGGCTCCCATAGCCCAATGGCTAGGCTAGGTGGCTGCCGTCTTAATGGTCCCAGGATCGAGTCTCAGGTCGAATCGTCGACAAACCCGTTTTTCTACCCCAATTATTTCGCCACACTAGATGTTGTTACACATGCAACAGTCAAGTGCCAAAATTGGGGGAAATAAACGCATTGATGTGAAGTTTGTCTTTCCTACATTGTTGGGAAGATATTCATTGATGTGCAACATTTAGCCTTGTATTTTATAACATTGTCTCGCACAATGTAGTGATTGTTTTGGGACTTTCACTACTAACTTTCTGACATCCCTATGAGGGACTCGCCAGCTTTTTTAAAAAAAAAATCACAGATGGCGTTGTTCAGTTTGGGAAGTTGTATTGTTATAAAACATATCCTTTTTTGTTTCTGCGTCTGTCCAAAGGGAACTTAGTCCATACAGCCAGTGAACCATAGCCTAAAAATGAATCATAGTAAAAAACGAGTTTGTAGCAGCCAGAACTTCATTTAGAGCTCAAAATATCAAAGTCCATAAATCACAAATAGGTACTTTATGGCTAAAGAGAATGTCAAAATTTTGTTTTTTTTTACATTGGTCCGCTAGCCGTACTGTCGGCATTCTAAATATAACAACACCATTTAGGTGATGTGTACTTAGTAAAGAGACTTTTTGTAATTAGTTCTTTTTTATTTTGGTGCAATAAAGTGTATTTGTATTGTATTTTATTGTGATTTTCAAAGAACTTCATCTGGAAAGTCCCTCAGTAGAAGCTATTTCGCAGATAATAGCATTGGTATCACATACATTTTCGGCAAATTGATTGACATGACATGTATGGATGAGGGGAAACAGGCCGCGCTTACATTTTATAAATTATGCTAGTTCTTTTCAACGCATATGTATCATTACTTATATTGTAATTAGTAGGATTTAGGATTAGTAAATTTTAATATTTGTAGTTTTTAATGAATCATTTTTATATTATATATTTATTAATAAAAAAACAGAATGTAAATCCACCACAGGCTTCGTCAGTACCAACATTCATATTAAAAAAATAAAATAAGGGAAAGCATATTCAATTCATACATAATAAATCAATCATTTAATATAAAAAAAAATATATGAGAAAATTAAAAATTTGATGTAATGAACTTTATGAAGTAATAATACCCACAGGGCGGAGGTCGATGCACGATACGAGTTTCCGTTCTATACATAGTATTATTCTTGTCCACAGTACTAATATTATTATTTTTTCTTCTACAGTACTTGTACGATCTTCTGATGAACCTGCTAGAAGAAAAAGGCATCAGCAACGATTTCGTGCAGAAGCTGTCCGACTTCAGCACTGCTTACGAACACACTGCCTACATCAACCTACTTGAAGGCATCTCCAAGTTCACCATCGGAAAGCAGTAACGGGATCTACACTAGGAAATGGATAGTTTTGTAGAAAAAAATAAAAGGACAGAATGGAGTACCTTTGCCTTTGGCAAGTTAATAATTAACTAATATGCGTCAAAGTTTCTTATAGGAGAGACTGAGGAGTGAAGCCCTTGAATATATTTTCCCCAAAACTATCCCATCATGAAAATTACATACTACTAATGGTAGCCATTTTAAAATTAAAATTCATTTCAAAATGGCAGGAAGTGACAGCATTTATTTTGCTCTAGGACAGCTTTAAAGGATGTTAGTTTAGTTAGAGACAGATATGTTTGTTTAACAGTTTTAGTGTTAAAATATTTTTAGTTACCCATTTCAATAAATTGTTCAAAAAATTATTTTTGTTGATTTTTTTGTCTATCCAAAAACAGTCCACTACATATCACCAGGGCTTTCTGAGCCCCTTATTAGCCTCAACCTGAGAATGCCTAGTTTTCATTAAAATTAGTACCCTAAATATGGCAGACAAAACTTTAGTTTAGCCTAACGGGTTAAAATAGTGCCGTCCTACACTAACGACGAGTGCAAGACAGAGATAAAGCTAGTTTTAGAATTGCCAAACTAAATTTAAATTGGGAGTCGGCACCGTTACCTGTCTACCCTAGAAGTGACGAACGCAGAGTTCCTTACTTCCTATAGGTGACTGCTCAGAATCACTAATATGATATACAAGTTCAATAACCGATCCACAATCTAGTTGTTATCACCCGTATCCCGACGACCTTCAGAATTATACTCAAGTTGTATAGTACAAAAAATAGTTGATCTTCCTTGAGATCTTCAAATTTCCCATAAATCCCATAAGTATGGAGAAGTTTTCTCTGGACTATTGTAATAAAGTGAAAGCATTATTACTCTTGGAAATATTTTGTTGATGCTGCGTGCTTTATTATCAAATAAGGATAAGGAAGATTAGATTTCGTTTTTCAGTCTAATAAGAGCCTCTAAAAAGAATTTCGCTCTAATTTCCCGCGCTAAACCAGTCAGCTGACGCGCTGACAGTTTTCGCTCGAATCAGCTGCTGATTGAAATAGCAAATGGAAACATCTATTTGTCTCTCTCACTCCTAAGAAATGTTATTCACATCATTTGACACAACACATGTGGCGACATAAGCCACTATAGTTTTCAAGTTACCCTTCATTCAGTAAATTTCAACCAATAGAATCGAATGTTGCCCCTGAGCTTTTGAAGCGACCAATCATATCACTGGATTGGGTATCCTGAACTTCGTGCGAATCGATCGCAGCTGACACCTCGCTAAGGAAAATGAAGCGAGTTTTATTTTTTCTCGCCAAAATGGCTGACGCGTCGGTGTCGATGCGCGCAAAGAAAATACCCGATAATTTATATGAGCTGTGTTTGACGAATTTAGTGAACTATTTGCAGAAATCTAAGTGCGAGAGGAATGATTTGCGGTCATTACCGGATAGCATCCTCATGGATGTTTATTATAAGGTAAGTCCAGCCTTCATTGTTATCTATAAAAACAGTCTGGCGACCGAAATACCGTTATAAAAGTCGGATGTTTTATGCTAGATATTATCAGAGAGACGTGGGAATTGCTAGTCGGCCGGAGGATATTATTTTTGGCCGTGTTTAGTGATGACCGTGAACCTAGTATGTGGGAGGCTGGGGTGATCATCGTCACTTTCACTGGAGATTTCATCGTGGGATTCGCGAGTCTGTTACGAAACAGCCAGGGTTTTCGATATCGTTAATTTGCGTGGATATCGATCATACTCGAAATTCGATATTTCTTTCCATGAAATCGTCATTTCTTTGTCCTGCAACTGTAAGGCTCTTTGAATACCCCAGACTTAAAAAGAAATAGTTTATTTTAGTTTACGCGAGTTGTGGTGCTAACAATGCAGCCAGTTAATCGAGTGAATCACGCATGAACATAATTGATATAAAATTGTTTTGCACTGTTCAATGCTAGGTAGGTGCACTATGATTGTGGTCCTGTTTACGCGAAAAAAAAGGAGAGTTACCTATATGTTTTGAGATAGGTAAGCAATACTACATGATTAATGAATGACAGAAGTTTATCTGTGCACTGGATAATGCTTATCTTGTGTATTCAGTAGTGATGTTACCTGATGAATATAGGTGTAATTATGCAGACAATCTAGTATAAAAGGCCCTGTTTTCAATATAGACAACAGAGTTCTTATTGAAAGTCAAGTTTTTATTTATAATCTCATCAACTCTGCTATCATTTTGACTTTGATTACTTATAACTACATACCTATTACCTACTTATGTATCTATCTGTTTTCCAATATTTTCATCTTTGGCTAGGTATCATTGTTTGTTTGTTTGTATAATCTTTATTGCTTTAAAATACAAACGAAATTTATATGTAATATTTATCCTTACATAAAGCATAGGCAAGCTTATTCCCAATTAGGATTTCATCCAGCTAACCTTGGGTTAATAAACTGAATGTACCTATACTCATTACTAATATAACTATTACCATACATAGACTACTACTATCAGGTGAGATTGTGATGTAACATGAATTTAATTTAAAAAAAAGAAATAGGTAAGTACATCTCAAAAGAGAAAACCAATTGTCAACATAATGTACTTATTATCAATAGCAAACAACTAGAAACTACCTAGTTTAATCTGTGTAGGTACAACAATGTAAAATAAATCGTTTTAAAATACTAATTGAAAACAATCGAAATTGGTTTATTTCATAGTATTGTTGTACTGTAGTATTTAATTGTTCAAAGTTGTTGAATATATTCTTCAATTTATAATTTTTCGTTAATAATAATAATAACATAATAATAAAAATATTTATTTCCTTCACAACATGATACAAAGTGTACAATATACTTCATATAATATGATTAAACACAACAGGTGATCATTTGTAAAGGCTGGAACCTAAACTAGGATAGGTACCCTGTATTATAGGATTCCAGGCCTTCACCTCCAGATCAGCAGTCTTAATTAATAAACTTACAATTTTGTGAAGGTTCTTAATAGGCAGAGAGCGGCGAAAAGGCGATCACTTTCTGATTCTGGCTCTCGATGATGTTACCCCATTAATCCACAGTCTCCCTTCAAACAACAAGGAAGAGACTACACTGATAGGACCTGTGACCAACAGTGTAAAAAAAGAAGTAAAAATTTATTTTTTGGACCAATCAACCTTACAACTATGGGTACAGTTATGATAACAGAATCAACAGGTATAAAGCACAGCTGGTACTTGCAATAAGTAAACCTGGGGCGTTAAAAATGCAACATCGAAGCAATTCATCTAAAAATATTGCAAAGTGACATTTGCGCATAATGAAAGTAAGTGCGCAATGCAAACAAATGTCAAATAGCAAAATTGCTTTGAAATTGCTTTTTAACCCCAACCGGTGTTATATGTACCAGCTATCTCCCATTGACACAATAATATTCATAACAGTTTAAGCGGGATGTAGAGTGGGCGTATATAGGCAGTTTATACAAGTAAATACATTATTGTCCCTTTGACAACCAAAAACCATTGCTAACCTTACCAGCACGTAATCCACTGCCAAATTCTGGCCTTCAATGTTTTCAAATGCATTTTTCCGTCAATACAGAACACGTATTGAATGACTAAGTATCATGAACAAAGTTTATATTGCGTACATGATACAATGCTTCGTTACCGTCGTGTATCATGCGTTTATGGGTTTTCTGACTTTTAAACGTTTTACAACAAAGTTGTTCGAGTTATCACACTACATTGTAACAATACTTATGGGTATTATTCGCTTCTCAGATATTCAGAGCTTAATAAACGCGGTTTCAAAGAACGTGTTAGTCATATCCTGGTTTCTGTGTTAAGGTGCGCGTCTACAGGTCCCTTGTTTTAGTAACAGAACCTTTTTAATTTAAGTTTAACGGCCTCTGTGGTCTCACGAGCCGGGGCCCCGGGTTCGAATCCCGGTAGGGACATATCACAAAAATCACTTTGTGATCCCTAGTTTGGTTAAGACATTACAGGCTGATCACCTGATTGTCCGTAAGTAAGATGAGCCGTGCTTCGGTAGGCACGTTAAGCCGTTGGTCCCGGTTACTCTACTTACTGATGTAAGTAAGTAGTCGTTACACGTCAGGGGCCTTTGGCGGCTCAATAGTAACCCTGACACCAGGGTTGATGAAGCTGGTATTCCACCTCACAACCCACACGATAAGAAGAGAAGAATTAAAGTTTTGTTTCGTGAACAATGTACAGAACTTAGTACACTAGATCGGCAAATCTACGCCGGACGTTGTCATAGCAATTCATAAATGCCAACGCCCTGTCCGCTCCAGTGAACGCGCAGCTTTACAGAACAACCAGTCACAGTGTTTTTTGTTTGTCTAGGTCCTTTGGCTTGGCAATAATCTCTAATCGTGTCGATGGCAAACTAAATAGTATCGACCCAAAACTTGGCAACAAGTATGGCGCTATCTGCAGCGCTCATCCTCCTGCGTACAGGTGTTCGGGCACGCAGGACACGATGTAAGATGTTCCATCGTTTGCGGAACAGTGCCGCACTTGCACTTTAAGTCCGAGCCATCCGAGAAACCCCACCTGTACAAATTGTCCTTACTTCGGCCCACCTGAGTCGTGTGTTGGATGCGGGCAGCAGAGGATTGGTCATTGTGGCGAGCCTTGGGGAGGCCTATGTCCAGCTTTAGAGGATTTATTTATTTAGATTTCCGGCTGATGATGATGATGATGGGCGAGCCTGCAAACAAGGTCGCTCCAAGAAGCCTGCGAAAGCCCCAGGAGGCTTCTGAGCTTCGGGAAGGAGCTAGGTTGGCCAGTATAGCCAAAACTTATTACACGCATAATGGGCCATCCATGTGTCTAAATGCGGAAAATAGAGCCCACTACCATACCATACCATAGGGGGCGAGCCTATCCATCATCACATCAAATACCATAATATCCAAGCCGCGAAGTTTATAAATAGATGATTATTTATAGTTGGTCACAGGGATACAACAAACCAGAATAGAGTCGGTGTTGCCAAAGTGACTGGTTGCCAAATTAATGGTCTGGCAATTGACATTGAATGGAACCTGGACGGTGATTTGTTTTTTTCTTCTCTGACAATACCTACTGCAAATTTTGAATCTTTTTTGTTACCTTGTAGAGAAACCACGTAAGCGCCTTTTTAAAAAAACACATTCTGATTCTGAATCTTTTTTAATAATTTAAATCAGCCTAAAAATTTTGTGTGATTGTGTGTGCAGTGTTTTTTTTTTTCACATTTTATTGTAATGTTGCTGTGTGTGTGTGTGTGTTTTTTTTAATTTATGTTATTGTATTGTTACTGTGGTACCTCTGACAATAAATATTTTCTCTCTTTAATTTCCCCACTCAGTTAGTCCCATTAGGAATTAAGGACGTAATTTTATATACCTATGTAATGTAAGTCTTTAAACCCATTTCGACTTACATACATACATAAACTCATGATTATTTCCCACCGAGGTAAGCAGAAAATATGGAATTCCTTTTGCTTCGATCCTGTCACACTTCTCTTGCTTCCTCCATTTATCAATTCTTTCATAAACGCACGCCGGTTCAGAGTAGATCCTACTAAACCTTTTCTAAGAACATCTCCAATTTGGTAAATATACGTCTTTCTAGGTCTTCCTCTGCCAGCCCTTCCATCAACCTTCGCTTTATATACCGCTTTCGTAAGCCTATTATCCTTACGCACGACAGATCAAAGGATATCGTACTAAATCTGTTTTAAGGATATCTCCAATTTGGACCCATTTAAATTCAGCCTTATAGAACATTTCCTTCGCTTCGATTCTTCAGTCCAATCTAACGTCGTCTTAAGGTCCATTCAAGCTTCCAGAACGTTCTGAATTACGTCTTTATTGGTCTGATTGACGGCATGTGTGGTGATGCAATTGTTGACCAATGTAACTCCATTATAACGGCCGATCACATAGAGTTTGTCTGTCTGTGTGTTCCTGTGTGTTAAGGCATTCTGAATGGAACAAATTCAAATACAATGAGAGTCAAGCGTTCTTCCAACTGGGCTACCACGGCTGGGCTTCTGTTCCTAGATTAGCATTTTATAATTTGTCTTTGAATCTTCTAACCTAATAGGCTAGTTTCTAACTAGTCAAATCAGTTACTTTTTACTAAACGTCAAAACACGAAATTACTATGGAATTTGTTTGAAATAGCACACTGTGACGTCATAGAAAAGTGTGATAAAATGACAGACTTATTATTACGTTTTTCATATTTAAAATTCATAAATAAGTTAAATAGGTAAAAATGAAGTTTTTTTCGTTACTTTTAGATGTGTCTTTATTTAGTAATCAGAATTTCATAATTTATCTTGAACCTAGTACACGACCCAATTGTCTGTCTGCCTGCCTATATTCCACAACCAAAATCTATAGTCGATCAGTGTTACCGTTACTCTATCTTCGCATACCCATTCACATATTGTAAACAATTCCGCTAATTCGCACATCCTTTCTTTCGCGAAAGGTGTCGCGCTTACCATGCGCGGGCGCTGAATCGAAAGTGCGCATGTCCGCCGAATACTGATAGATTTCTACAAACAAACCACTCGCATTGCTCCTGTTAGTTGTTAAAGAAAGTTATTACGTGGCGTCTTACGTCGCCCGAAGTTTGCGTGTGCGAAAACGGTGTTGGAATCGGAAACATGTAACTTGTACATAGCATTAGGAACAATATTACGTATAGAGCGGCAACTCTCCGCCCCCCACCAGCGGCTGAGCAAGGTTTACCTCAGCCCCCTCGGTCTTACTTTTATGTTATGTATGCTTCTGCCATTACATTGTATTTTTTGCAAACACTCACACAGTTACACACAAACACACACACACTAATATATACACATACACACAAACCCAATTAACATACAAAATGCATGTTTATTTGTTCTTATTTAAGCACAGTTTATTATCAAATAAATTCAGTTTAACAATGGTCTGCCTAAACCGATGTTATAAAAGATGTAATTGCTGAACACTGCTTCCTGAGATACAGGTCTCCTAGTTCAGGTAGCAGGGTTATACTTCTGTAGCATTTGTGTGTCCTAGCTGTAGTACCCAATGTTGTGTCGATCTTTTTCTATGACAATAAACAATATATATATTTTTTTGCAATAATTGTGTACCTGAGTAATGATAAAATAGGTAATTATCACGTTAAAGCTGTACAACGCCATCTATATTGTTTTTGGTGAACGTAGCCTGGAGTCCCTCATTTAATTTCCATTCGTTCCGTTTTCGTTTTATAATAACAATTGTGACAGTGACAGAGCGACGGGGGACAGAGTCAGTTGACACCACCCGCGTCCAACTCCATTATGAAACGGAAAACGGATTGCCAGCCCACATTCGTAGTTTGCTATGTTATTTAATATCATCATTATCAGCCGTACGACGCCCACTGCTGGGCATGGGCCTCCGCCAAGGATCTCCACGACGATCGGTCCTGCGCTGCCCGCATCCTGCGGCTTCCCGCGACCTTCACCAGATCGTCGGTCCACCTTGTAGCGGGCCTACCCACTGAGCGTCGTCCGACACGTGTATCTTTATTCAGTAGGTAACATAGTTACACATTGAATCGTCAATCGTTACACTTTTACACTTTTCTCACAACCTGTATAGCCGGGGAAAAGAAGCTGCAAGAAAAACCTCGGCACAGGGCCCTAGACGTTCTTTAAAAAAGTTAATTCGAGAACCTTTCCGCCCCATCGTTATAATGTTATTTAATAATTTATTGTAAATAATAATTCATATTATAAATGGGAAAGTGTGTGTCTGTTTGTCCGTCTTTCACGGCAAAACGGAGCGACGAATTGACATTGTGCTTTTTCATACAAATTCCGTAGTAATTTAATGTTTTGACGTTTAGTATAAAAGTGACTGATTTGACTAGTTGGTAACTAGCCTGTTGGGATGTAGTTGTGAGCTTATGTTATGTTTAAAAGTACACAAAAACCTCATTAGCTTGCATGATAAGTCTTATAGACAGTTATCAACCTAATCTGGCATATTGCAATAATCAACTGATAACATCTTATCTAATGATTAATAAATAATGTTGAGCTAATATTCCTTATTCTATGCTAATGGGTGATGGTGTGAATTTCACATTTGTGACACGCCCAAGTCTGTGGGGAGTGATATGATAAGTTTTGACATAACTTATGTAACTTGTTTTTTTGTTTTGTATTTAAGTATCTAATCTGTCGACCAACGTTTACATGAAACTTTTTAAAACGTCTGACATAAGTCGTTGAGATGTTATGCCTTAAGAGTTTACTGGACTGGAAGCGAATAAGATGGTGAAGAACGTAAACACTGTGTGGGAGGTTTTCTGGCCACGTCTTTCCCTCAGCGATACAGCTTCCGATGTGCTAGTAGTTTTACAGCCAGTTATACAATATGTAATTTATTTTTTGACGTTCAAATAGCCCTAACTGTGTAAGCCAATTTTTACATAACGAACGTCTCATCCGCCTAAAACTACTGCAGCTTGTCACAACCTGTATAGCCGGAGAAATTAAGCTGCGAGAAAAACCTCGGCACAGGGCCCTAGACGTTCTTTTAAAAAAGAAACAGAATATTGTTATACAATTGAGTAATTTAGCTGCCTAATGGCCCCGATTCCTGCAGACACCGCCTAATTTTATTTTAAGTTATATCCGTCATTTTCATATCCGTCGAAAAGGAAAGGGACGGATGATTCACAGCTCTTAATTTTAGGAAGAATGAGTAAATGAATGAATAACCCGGCCGAATCAAAAGGTACGTCGCTGGTATGCAATCCGTTTGACGTGCTGTCTACTTAACTGTGTCGGGTTATTGACGGATGTAAATTTTTTAAATGGTTGGTTTAGATTTGTGCTTAAAATTGACGTGTGTTCCATAAATTTTATGCTTGTCGATTACCCGTCCCTTTCCTTTTCGGCGGATAAGAAAATGACAGATATAACTTAAAATAAAATTAGATAGTATTTACAGGAATTAGCACCATTATCAGTTCTCAGACAGTTAATCCCATGCATTCATATCTTCTAAATAATCACTAACCTCATAATAACCTTTTTTGCAAAGTTTCTGTTTAACTACTGTCTTAAAACAGTTGAAAGGCAAATTCTGAATGGCAATGGGAATCTTATTGTAAAAACGTGTATACATTGCCCCTTAAAAGATTTAGTGATCTTATGTAATCGACTGACTTGTGAAGCAAGTTTATTTTTATTCCGGGTATTAACAATGTGCCGATCGCTATTTTTTGCAAACATAGGTGAGTCGTATCGCAATTTATAACGGTTGAGCCAACTGTGTTAGTGAAAACTTCACTTATGATGAAGTAGTAACTCATTGGTACAAGTGCGGTACCAGTGGTTCGAAACGGGGAGAGTTTGAGAAGCAATCAGTTGTACCACAGGACCACAGTGACTCACACACATGTTAGACCATATTAAGAACAGAATATGGTGCAAAGTGTACCATAGATAAGGAATACGGTCAACAAGTCTCAGGCCCTATTGCATGTAATGAATGTCATTGACCAATTGGCCGGCTTCTGCGTTCTTATTAAAATACTCGGTCTGCCACTAGCCTCCTTCAGATAATGTAACTCTATGGAGAATTGGGTTGCGTTTGCCGTGTGCCTGGTCTCATCATCACAGGAGATGTGATGCTGTGTACCACAGCGATCTTGTACCTTCTGTAGCTCGTAAGATGTGTTAATCTGTGCTAAACATTTATTTTTCTGTAACTCTGATACAGCATTCATCATACCCCCTCCGGTTGATTGAGGGGGGGCCTGTGCACAGCAGTGGGACGTATATAAGCTATTTATGTTTATTTATTTAACAACATCACCTTAATGTTAGAGTTACATTAATGTTGTACTTATGACGCCAATAACAGTTGTCAAGAATTTTGTAAGTTAGTAAGAAATGTGTTACCAAAAAACTTCTTTGACATAGGTAAGTACTTAGTATCAACTTATTTTATCTTAACGCACATTAAATACATATTGTACAATAACATATAGTATTTTGCCATTCATACAATATGATTATTCACATTATAACATAGTTTTGCGTGTCATCCTTGCGCAGGGGCCGTGCTAATCTTTTTATATCTTATTTTTTGTAACTCTTTTTCGTCTTTTTTACTTCTTTTTTGTTATAATACAGATCCACATAACAAGTGCGAAGCGCGATGGTTAGTGAGCAAATAAATCCGATCCTTTCCCGTTACAAATCCGGCCGGTGACTCTGATACCGCTAACATTAGCATTTTTAGGTGAAGGCGAACCACCGGCTGGCTCGCCTGTAACGCATTGACGCTCGTAACACAAGCTGACACAGCCGAGAATCGAATGGCTGGTTACATTGACAAACGAAAGTCTTAGGCCACATTGACACCGTCAAGCGACGCGTGGATCTAAGGCAGCTTTTCCAACAAAGATGCGCGAGGATGCCAATATAATAGCTTCCTTATTCTAACCTCCCTGAGCGCAGCTCCTATGAATCAATTCCATTGGTTATACATTTGAGGTTTACGTGGTTTTGTCATAATTAAAACACATGATACCGAGTTCTTACCGCGTTAAAATCAAGGATATGAGACTCCAGATATTAACCGGCTTAATGTGCCCTCCGAAGCAAAGAATCATCTTACTTTTTCGGACAATCAATGGATTCGAGCCTGCAAACTCCTTACAAACACAAGATAATCTCACAAAGTGATTTCGACAATATCCCCATCGGGAATCGACCCTGGACCTCTAGATCGTGATCCGTGCATAGTACTTATATAGGCTTTTTATGCTGTAAGGGAACGTAGACATAAGTATTACCTACATATTAATTATTAAGTCTAACTTGATACCTCCACGCGTTCCCGAGAAAAAGGGTCTTGGCAGACAGATAGACGGACTTACAACAATATTATAGCATACTCCACCACCCTGCTCCACTGCGGGTTGGTGGAGGTGTTTTTACGGCTAATAGTCGGGACCAACAGCTTAACGTGCCCTCCGAAGCACGGAATCGTCTTACTTTTTCAGACAATCAGGTGATTCAAGCCTGAAAAGTCCTTACCAAACAAAGGACAGTATCACAACTCCCGAGGAAAGAAAGGACAGTCTCACGACTCCAGACCTCCAGATTGTGAGCCTATAACGTTTTCGTTTTTTTTTTTAACGGTTTTATTTCTTTTTGAGGTTTGGAACCCTAATGTTACTAGTAATTCTGCTTTCGTATTATTTGTAAACAATAGTTGCAAGTACGATGTGCGCGATAACCTCTACTATAACCTGCGTTGTAACCTACATGTTATTTGGTGTAGTTTATTGACCTCTAGACAAATCGGTAGAACTTATTTTTTTGCGTCTCAATCGGGTCGTGTACTGAATAATAAATAAATACAGATCTAAAACTAACGAAAAACATTTTCTTTTTTATATTTAACTTATTTATGAATTTTAATCAAGAAAAACTTAAGAATAACTCCGACGTTTTATCTATCACGTTTTGCTATGACGTCAAAGTGTGCTTTTTCATACCAGTTCAATAGTATCGGGAGTCTCATATCCCCATTTAAACGCGGTAAGAACCCGTTATTATGTGTTTTAATTCAATAGTAATTTCGTGTTTTGACGTTTACTAAAAAGTAACTGATTTGACTAGTTGAAAACTAGCCTATTATTGACTCACGGCATCCAAATTATACTACTTATTTACAAATGCATACTTACTATTTAATTACTAGAATGTCCCTTCGCATGTTTACCTTTAAACAATAGAGGCGCGCATGACATGCAGTAAAACCATTTCAATTGTCGGACTTCGAATCTAAATTTATTGCAAGTCTAGTCATGGCTCTGCCCACGCCATTGGGGGTTATGAGCGTGAGTTTATGTAGATATAAATTAAAAAAAAAAAGATTTTTCTGTAATTAGTAGCACTGAAGCACGGATTCTGGAAAAAGGTTTATGTATGTATTCTTACTCTTAGAAGAGTAGAAATCAGTTACTTACAGTAAAGAAATAGACTAATCAAACAAAACAAAAATAAAATTAAATAAAACTAAAAATAAAACTGATGATATATAATTAATAGTTAAACTAAGTATTACTTCTAATCTTACCTAGCACAAATATACCCATAATGCTGACTTAGTTTCTGCGTTGAATAGCCAGCAATATCCGTTGCACCAGGTACGATTCTGAACGGGGTCCGCACTATCTAGAAATACATTATCTTATCCATTCGTCTCGAAGATTACGCAGTGGGAAAAACACAATCCATTACGAGATAACTTGAAAGTTTACTTAAAGCTGAAAAACATGTTTCAAGTAAACAAACATTGAGACACGAAAACAGAAACACACGTTGCCTGATGCAGATACCGTTCAGATTTGTAAACAAATTAGGTTTAGTAACTTAAAACGTTGACAGTCCAGTGACCCATATACGGGTCATGACGGATTAGCTCCATACGTCCGTGACCCATACATGGGTCACTAAGAAACGACGAGGTACACACTAAGGGCGGGTACCCCAGTTGAATCCCGGGTAACTTAGCAAAGGTTGAAGTAATATGCGGGACTTAGGAAGTTAAAACTTTTAGTATGAAGACGGTCAACGTGTTAATATGATGAACTATTACATGGGCTATGTCACCATACTGCATATCTGGCAATCAGTCCGGTAGTGACCTGTAAGTCATAGCCATCGTAAGACCGAATGGCCTTAAAATACCTATTGTGTCTGGAAATCTAGACCTTACGAGGTTAATGAGTAAATCAAGCCCGTTCGAAGCTCGTATTGGTGCGGGACGGAGAATGTCCTTTCCATAGGTATTTTTTTTAATATAAATTTCATTCGTTATGTAAATAGTGACGATTCAAATTCAAAAATATCTTTATTCAGTAGGTAACATAGTTACACTTTGAATCGTCAATTTTTACATAACGAACGTCTCATCCGCCTAAAACTACTGCAGCTTCTCACAACCTGTATAGCCGGGGAAAAGAAGCTGCAAGAAAAACCTCAGATTCAAAGTGTAACTATATGTTACCTACAAAATAAATATGTTTTTGAAATTGAATATTTTTTATCATACTAAGGCACCGTCATAGAATAAACACTAAAATAATCAGTCAATGCCCTGCGCAGAGTTAGATAGATAGATAGATAGTAGAGTTCGTTTACTACCTCCTAAACTTTACTATTTAGAAGAGTTTCGGAGAAGTATTTTATTGTTTCAATCTTTTTAGAGTGATCTTTTTCCGTAGTCGAGTTTTAGTTTTTAAACTTTTTTATTGTTCTATTTTTAAATAACTTAGTCATCGCTTACATACAAACATTTCATTGTTAATTGTAACCTAGTTTGAATAGAGGGTGTGTGTTTACTATACATAAATTGTCTGGTCGTTATCATTGTACTAAAGTACACTGACCTGTGCTTGCTGGAGTGGTAACTTTTTTATAATTTTACTGTGGACTGAAGCGTGGAGGTTCTTTTTCATCTTTTTGTCATTTGAGGTCTTCTATCAATAGGGTATTTGACTGGAACAAAGATAAATTATAAAATGCTAATCTAGAAATAGAAGCCAGTATACGATGATCAAAAAACAATTTCATTTTACTTTTTGATTTATTTATTTTTACGTAGGTAATATGCTCGAATTGTGAACGTGCTAGTTAGTATTTAGTGTTAGGCTCAATAATAACCCTGGCCAACCAGGTACCTGGTAATCAGGATTGACGAGGTTGGCCATTGACCTCGTACACGAGAAGTATAGAAACACAGTTACTACTTATAAAAAGAAACAGGTCAACGAACTCTCAATTTTACTGTAACTCGAACTGTAGCTAGAAATTTATATCTAAAGTACGTGTATCCTCGAAGGGGTAGGCAGAGATGTATAGTGTATACACCCTCTCCTCGCCAGCTATGTTTAAGGCTGCTTTTCCATTGACGCGGAGCTGAGCGGAGAGGAGCGGAGATGTGCAGGAATCGACCAATCACCCTGAGGGAGAGAGTGACAGATCGTCTTCGTCTTTCGCTCTCTCGATCACTGTGATTGGTCAAATCCGCACATCTCCGCTCTTCTCCGCCCATCTCCGCGTCAGTAGAAACCTGGCCTAAGTCCCATATAATAAGGGGTCAGCCTATCCATAAATTGAATTCAGTGATTTAGAGCCCCCAAGCCAGGATTCGAACCCGTGACAATGTGATAGGTGGGACTCCCCCCTTCTAAAAAGGTGGATGGAGCTTCACACTTTATAAGTTTGTTTTATGATCGCCCGAATAATGTCTTACTAAAACTAGTTTATAAGTCGTTTGTGTAATATTCTATGGACTTTGTCCGAAATAAACGATTTTTATTTAGTTTTTATTTAATACGATTCTCCGAACATGACTATAGCCGATTTTTCACGTGGCTAATTTGAATTGCAGAAAAACGTTTTGCTCACAACATATACTTAACATATCTGGTTTTACGCAATATCTACACACACAGACATGCATACATGAATACGTGTATTGTGACTCACGTGTTTTTGTTGTATTTACCAAGTATTCATCGTCCTAAATAATCATAGCGGTATTCGATTCTGTATTGAATACGTCAAGGATACACCCACGCGGAATACTGTATTTGTCAATTGAGAGTATGGTGCACGAACATAACCCTAAACTCACGCCCGTGATCCCTAAGAGGTGGGCAGAACTACAAGCAAAACACAAAATGTCTGATTAACTATATATAAAGTATTTGAACTTCTTAGTACTTTACACAGGCTCCTTCCAATATATTTTTTATCTTTTATTTACTTAACATATCCCGTTTTCAAGCAACTATATTTTATGATCTATTTGTTTTTTCATCATCACTAATTTAAGAGCCACGTTCTTGTCGGTGTAGCACTCTCCATGCTACTTTTTAGGGAAACATAGGGCAGTGGTTTCCCTCATGCCTTCCGACCCGCAGTACTGTCTGACGCGAGTGTGATAGCGCTCAGAGTTAGTCTATTTCAAAGCCTTATTAGGACTTCTGTCCTCCGCCTCTGAATAGTAGTAACAGTTACTACTGCCTTCTGTCAGGATCAGGTTACAGTCTCTGTGACTTGCCCCTTCCGTCCTGCATTGCCGTACCGATGGCTCCCATTACCGCCTCTGCAAGCGTTGAGGTCTTCACCAGTATCCCCGGGACAAGGGTTCTACGTTATACCCTGTAGGTCTGGGTCCCTATCCGAACTCAGCCACCATCTCACTCTGGCCTCTAAGTTTTTTAATTTACTAATATTTATTAAATAAACACGTAGATAAGCAAGTTTAAAGCAAGTTTATAGTCTTTGGTTAAAGGAAAACCTTGAACGAATAGGCTTAATCAAACATTTACCTATAACATTTCTAATTGTAGATATATCCATAAATCTAATTGAATTGAATTCATGTAAGCAGCCGTAATATATCATAACATTCGTGCTAATTCCTTCCTGTCCCTTTCCTTTTCGGCGGATAAAAAAGTGACAGGTATAACTTAAAATTAGATTGTGTCAACAGGTATTATTAGTACCATTGAACCAATGGATTTGCGCAGTTTCCTAGATCGAAGATAAATAATGAAATTCTGATTTTACTAAATAAAGACAGATCTAAAGGTGACAAAAGACGTTTTCTTTTTTCTATTTAATTTATTTATTAATTTTATTAAAGAAAAATGTAGTAATAAGTGCATCATTTGTCATGTTTTTATATGACGTCTCAGGTTGCTTTTTTTTTCAGGTTGGTTTTTTTTTGGTTGGTTGTTGTTGGTTGGTTATTTTTTATTTCATAGTAAATTCGTGTTTTGGCGTTTAGTAAAAAGTAACTGATTATACTAGTTGGAAACTACAATATTAACCTCTCATAAGCCGAGATACCAGACACAATAGATTTTACATTGTGTCTGGTCGAGATCCGCGTTCCGGCGTTCGAAAGATTAATTTATATTAACGCGTAGCCAATAGCATTGTGTCGCCTTATAGTAAAACTACGTAAGCGCCTTTTTGAAAAACCAAATTCGGATGTGACTTTTGTTAACCAAACCTCGCAATAGACGAGCTATCCAGGTAAAAAAATGTGGCCTCAGTTTAAACACAAAAACAGCATCCCTAGTAATTATTACATAATTGGTCCAAAATACAATGTAATGGCCGAAGCATATATAAAAATAGTTGTTGCTTGATATTTGGATCACATTATGTATAGAATTATGTTGCTACCTATATTGCTTCTCTTTATTTTGATCAGAAAAATAATGGGTGGAAGTTGTAATTGTACCTTGGTGTAATAAAAAGTGTCATACCACAAAATCAAGATAAAAGATGCATATTTTATCCATGAAATTAAAAGGTTTGACGCGAACTCTTTAGTTGGGCAGCGACTGGCTGGTCTCCGGCCTGTCATAAAATGTTTGTTTTATCTTTTGATACGTTTTTTGTTGTTTTTCTTGTTGACTTTCTGCGGTGCTCCCTTACTGTTATATTTTATATTATATTTTGGCTTTTCTCTTATTAAGTATTTCGTTTTATTATCCATTATCACAAACCGCCGATCAATAAGTCCGTTACAAGATTAAACGAAGGGAAAACTGTACAGCGCCATCTATATTGTTTTTAACCCCCGACGCAAAAACGACGGGGTGTTATAAGTTTGACGTGTCTGTGTAAATGTGTATGTGTCTGTCTGTGGCATCGTAGCTCCCAAACGGATGATCCGATTTTAATGCGGTTTTTTGTGTTTGAAAGGTATATCAGTCGAGAGTGTTCTTAGCTATGTTTGGTGGAAATCGGATCAGGTCTTCAAGGTAATCAGGTCGTTTGTTAGGTGTGATAGGAATGTTACACGCTCAGTTTGCTTGCAAGCTTATGTGGGATCTGACATTTGAAACACTAATGTCTTCTGGAACCACTGAGCTGGTCTGTTGTTAGCTTACTTTTTTTCTGGTCGGGGTTTTTTTTAAATTTTTGACGAACGTAGCCTGTAAAGTCCCTTATTAAATTACTTTTGATTGTGAGGAGTACCTGACCAAACAATATCTGCTTACCTAACAATACTAAACTGAAGTCATATGATATGAATAATATGTGTTATTTATCTTCCATTGTCTGTTAACTCTTGCTGTATTAATCACGTTTGAAAGAGGTGTGTTCGCCAACCATGATGTCAAAACACGTGTCGTATGCCTATTAATGATAGTTAACTGCTTTGTTTTTTCTGAATATGTTTTTCATATAACTTTATGTACGTAATAAACTTATATAAATAATTTTTATTTTTTGTGTTTAAGCCGTGGTAGCCCAGTTAGTAGAACGCTTGCCTCTCACTTTGAGGTCGCAGGTTCGAATCCAGCACAGACCTAAATCAAATCAATTTATTTGCGAAAGCACATAAAATACAAAAAGGTGATAAAATTATTCAAATAACACTGTGGTGATGTGTTCGACCTGCAGGCAGGCGTACAAATATACATAAAAAAAAATGAAATCGAAAATTAATCTTAATGATTGTCGAATTTCTTTTCCAACTCATGTTTGGATCATAAATAATTATCACGTGCTCAGCGGTGAAAGAAAACATCGTGAGGAAACACACATTCCACAGACATGCATTTTCGGAGGTATGTGACCTAACCTGAATTGGGCTGGTTTTCCCTTCGAGGGTTGGAAGGTCAGACAGGCAGTCGCTTCTGTGAAAAACCGGACCTGTCAAATCTTCAGGTTAGGTTAGCGGATCCTGTGAAAAACGGGATAATGCTAGGGAGATGGTGCTTTACAATGTATTCGCTAACTAATGCAAAACATTAAAAGAAAGTCATAAAAATATGCCTTATGTATGACGCGTACCCACTTCTTACGAAGCCTCTATGGCTCGTAGTCTTTGCCGAGAGCTGATTAAAAAGTAAAGTTGCTTTCCCTTTCAAGGTCAATTTCACTTGCTGTCCAAAATAACAGCTTACCGTGTCGAGACCTACTTACATTGAGGCCAATACACACAGAGGCGATAGGAATATTTCAGCCATTGTCTTCACAGATATTAATTAATCAGTCAGTATAGAATAATAGCAGTATCAATGAATTATTCGCTTCTATAGTGTAAATGAATTTTTAAATTTCAAATTCGGACTTTAACATTTTTAATTTTAATTGTATTATCATTGTTATTATTGTTATTAATTTTTGTTTTTTTTTTTTTTTTTGTAAATTGGGGACGATTTGATTTTTGCATGCTTACGTGTAAGCTGAAAACACTGGACATAAAATTGTAACAACATTTTATTGTACTGTTTTCTGGCAAATAAACTATTCTATTCTATTCTATTAATTTATCTTAAGCGCAGTCTTCACTAAGACAGTTGGCTCGACCATTATAGGCGGCGATACGGCTCACAACCTATCACGTTGGTATAACAGAAAGCTCGATGAGGTGGTTAGTTCAACTTGCAATGAACAGGTACCTCTGACTATCCCAATTGGGTCGTGCACTACGTTCAAGATAAATTATGAATTTCTGATTAGTAAATAAAGACTGATCTAAAAGTAACGAAAAACATTTTATTTTTCTATTTAACGTATTTATGAATTTTAATCAAGAGAAACGTAATAATAAGTCCGACATTTGATAACGTTTTTATATAACGACACAGTGTGCGTTTTCATACAAATTCCATGTAATTTCGTGTTTTGACGTATAGTAAAAAGTAACTGATTTGACTAGCCTATTGGGATACAGCAATTTAAGTTATGCTTAAGCTGAACCGTTTGTCTGTTTTATATGTATACGTGTTAGAAAAAGATAAGGCTTATAGTCCGGTCAAATTAAGTTGATGGTTGCCCTTATGGGCGGCCTTGTCGCTCTATTATATGGAGAGAAACACGTGGCCCTTTCCCTTTCGATAGGAATTTCTATTTCACTTGTCATCGTAGGGCCGCGTTTACAGTGTCAAATAACAAGTTGATACGTTGCGTTAGGCACGCTAAGCTGGTCCCGGTTCCTACTTACTGATTAATTACGTAGTCGTTACGTGAGTCATCTTAGGGGCCTTTGGCTCAATAGTGAATCTGGCACCAGGGATGCTGAGGTTGGTCACATGACAACCCACACGACAGAAGAGTTGATACGTTTGGCCTGTGGCGTACTATGTAGCATCTACGCTGTTCCGGGAGCGAATAAAAACCATAGAACAAGTTCAGCTGCTTGTCTTCCCGGGTATGTCGTAAAATCCGACAGAGGGCTACTGTTATGGGCGATAGGCTGTTCTCCTGTCATCATAAAGTTCGTTAAATCACTTGCGTGTGCACTGAGAGATCACCTCGCAAATTCGTGAATGGAATATTGTAGGTTTTAGTAGGAGTTGTAAAACAAATGTAGAATTGTGTCCTGAAATTTGTAGTGAAATAATTAAAAAGATACAGCCTGAAATGTGTGATCTCTCAGTTCTCACACAGCACCTTCTACATCTGGGAAAATAGTGAGTTTATACGAGATCTTCCCTTATGGGTATTTAGTAGTACTTTTCCCATCATGAATCCACTATAAAACATGTTAAAAAGCGTCGTCTACAAAAAAATACAATGGTTTTCCACTGATCTCTCAGTTCACACACCTGCGATTTGTAAAAATTGCATTTACCTTTAATTTAATTAATAAATTCCTATTATTTCATATTATATTTTTAGTAGTAACTTTAAGGAACCTTCTAAAACAAATATGACACCACAAATACGCCTGTAATCCATACAATTGAAATTCAAAGTTGATCTCTCAATCCACACGTTTCAAATTATTTAATCATTTTGTAGAACATTAAATATAACACCTACATTAATGTGGTGTCATCCATTTTTTTGTAGAAAAGTCCTACTAAATCGCACGTACTTATTATTTCAAATTAATGGCGTAATTAATAAACTATAACGGTTTGATTGTTATCATAAAATGTTGATAAAAATAGACCCAGTAAGGTGTACACAAATTGAAATATCTTGGGACAAAATTATTTTTTTATTTCAATAAAAGAGAAACAAACCAAACAAGGAATTGAAAACATGAAACAAAAGTGATTAATACTCCGCAACTAAGTAATTAATTTTAATGAAGATACGAGAAAAATGATGATAAGTTGGTTTATTTGCTCTGAAAATCACTTCAAAATATAAAAATATTAGCTATATTAGAGATTAATAAAACAGAGAAAGAAAACATTTCTATAAACAAGGATATTTTCTGAAGGACGATTACAACGAGAGGAATATTTAAAATAATATTTATTTCAATAAAAGAGATGCCTATTATTTCTTCTGCTTACAAAAAAAATAAATATTTGTTTTCTTAGATAATAGTATTGTGTATTTCTATGAATTCATAATGGTGAATTATTTTTATACATTTTTAATCAAAACATAAGTAATCACATGTAAAAATACTGGGTGTTAGTGACATCGTAACGAATACTGAGAGGGATGATTCAGACCATGATTCTGAGTTAATATCTAGTGGAATTTTCCGTCGCAAAATTCATGAAATTTTGAGTTTTGTTTTTAATTATTTTCAATTCCATATTGTGCTCTTAGCTGCATAGAACCCAAATTTCAATAAAAAAAACAATAATGACAAATTATCGAAAATTTTCGATGTAATGGAGACAACAGCTGCTCGAACGGGTCAACGGCCACACGCACCGCGCCGCGCGCCCCGCTCCGCGCGCCCCGCGCCGCACGCCGGCGGCGGCGCGGCGGCGCGGCGGCGGCGCGGCCTACAAAGTAGGCACTACGAACCGATCCTATTTCTTTCTCTATCTATCGTAAATTATAAATTTATTTTATTCTTATTCTTAAATGGACGGATAATCAACAGGCATAAAATTTATGGAATACACGTCAATTTTAAGCAGAAATCTAAAACAACCGACAGAATTAAGTTGACAGCACACGTCAAACGGTTTGCATACCAGCGAGATACCTTTTTGATTCGACCGGGTTATTCATTCATTTACTCATAGGAATCGGGGCCATTATCTACCTAAAACAGTTGAAACAGTAAATAATTGTATTCTTTGTTGTCATTAGAATAACTAACAACCAACTAACACAACCACCACAGATTAGGTAATTAGTTACCTACTATGTCAACCATCCACCAACTTAGTATGTAAGTTACCTACGCAAAACCTCGCTACACAAAAATCGAGCGAGATCGCGCCTAGAATTGGGCGGACACTCCGCCAGAGTGTTGCCTATCGATATTCTATCGATACCTAGTTAAAAAAAAACCAATAGTAGGTACCTATCGATAGATCTTTTAGATCAATACCCATTATTGTTACAAAGCAAGACCTATCGGTACTATCGCTAGTATCGATCTAAATGTACTATCACTACTTTCGATAGTTTAGACAATTTTCAAGTTCAACAATTGATAATCTACCTATCGATAGTTCGGCAACTCCGCCGCGTAGGCAATGTCGACATGTTCAAAGAAAAAAATTGTCCGAGAGGAGTGATCTTATTTTTCTTGTTACATGTTGGTACCGAGGTACTAAGTACTAAGTTATTCGTGGTTTTAAATCTCATTGTTAAATCATCAGTAAAGTTAACGTACCTTCCGAAGCACGGATCATTTTACTTTCGGACAATCAGGTGATCAGCCTGTAACGTCCCAACCAAAGGCCTTATAAACAGATTTTTGTGATATGTCCCCACCGGAATACGAACCCGGACCCTCCGCATCCCATCGCTCAACCACTGGACCACATAGGCCAAGAAGGTTCTAAGACATAATTAAAGGATCCTGGGACGCAAGACCTCCGAGTTAGGGCTTGTTTGATCTGTCTTGATGGATACTCGGACGTGAATAGCCTCACGGATCAAGGGCAACGCGCGCCAATAAAGTAGGCATTACGAACAGATACTAGGTATTTCTTTGAGTTGATAGGTATCAAGTGAAGTTTCCTGTCGCCAAATTCATAAAAAAATTAGATTTTTTTCAGTCCCATATTGTGTTTTAAGCTGCATAGAACGCACATTTAAAATAAACAAATAAAAATTACTAATTATTAAATTTTATCAATGTCATCAATAATAATAATAACGTATCTACAACATCAGCTATGCGCAGGTGAATAGCCGGCGCACGGGTCAAGGGCAACGCTCGCCAATAAAGTAGGCATACGAACAGATACTATTTCTTTCTCTGTCACTTGCACCATAAACATACTTCTCTCTCTCTCTAGTCGTCGGCTCGACTCGGCCGCGGCCGGTGCGTCGTCGGCGCCCTTAGTCGGCGCCTTTGATGCTTTGCGCTAACGCCGCCGCGCGCTTCCGCTCAGTCGAATACTAAGCTTGACCCGAATCGCGTGATGTTTTTCGAGGATATTTTTTTCGTGTTTGTGAGTGTTTGTTTCATTCTGTAAATGAGTAGTGTCGACTATGATGATAGATCATAGACCATTTACTGCGCAAAAGTATGGAAGATTGTTGATGTTTATTAAAGAGCTAGGTGTTGTGTTTGTGAGTGCGTGTGATACCCACCTACCGCGGAGGAAACGCGATGTTGCGTGACGTGACATGTTCTAGGGTACCTACCTAGGTACTTCATCCGAAGGAATAACAATTAAGGTAAGGCAAGAGTAGGGTTTTTATTGTTAATAAGTTAGGAACATTTTAATAACTGGTAGGTAGGTACCGTGCGTGAAAAATCGTGGCAGTAGGTGTTCTACTTCAACAAACAACATTTTTAAACGTTGAACCACTAAGCATCTAAATACAAGAGAATGAAAACTCCTACCTAGATATCAACATCGTATCACGCACGCGTAACGTAGCCGCGCGTAAGTTTAGCGTCTGTGTGGCGCGTTGTTCGACTTACATTGCGGCACAGTAAAAATTCAAAATCTTAATTAAACATTTGCGACAAGAAAAACACCCACCATCGTTTTTAGTACAATAAAATAGGCGTTCCATTTTTTTTTTCGTTACGATGTCACTAACACCCTGTATACTCTGACTGGTGCTTTCAGTAATTTTGCTACCGTTATCATCGTAGCACAGCATGATGTCGTTTACTGAGCAGTGGCATCGGTAATGCCCTAAACCATTGGGTATTAGGGAAGGAATAAATTCAACTGCTCCAATAAGTTTATAAATATATTTTTTTACTGATATTGTAGGAGGTATGTCAGTTAGCAGAGTCGCTTCAGTACCATTCAATGAACGGCGCGTGAACAAACCAGTCTCCCGATAACGTTTATAGACTCTATGAACAGATGACAGGCTTAGATGCAGTCTTGCAGCCACAACACGCTGACTAAGGCCAGAATCCAGCAATGCCACAACTTGGGCGGCTTCTGTGGGCGAAGTATCCATACGTTTTAGAAAAAAAACCTTTTTTCAGACGTCCCAAAGTCACAGTATTGAAATAAAAAACAAAAAGTTTAAGGATAGGCGCCAATTTTTAGTTTTTAAACGCTAAATGTACTCCAACCCTAAACACACATTTGTCTCAAAACAGTGATTCATTTCGTTTATAAGATAAACAAATGAAATTCTAATTTTGAATTTAGAATTTTCGCTTATTACTGTAATGGCCAAACTGCCAGCTATACATTTATGTATTTTTTTTCATCGTATGAATTCTTTTTTGTGTTAAATTCGGACAGAAACAATGAAAACGGAAGTGTTTCGATTTTTTTGATGAGAAGTGTATATTGTGGAATAAGATCATCTTCGTTGAACGTGAGAACATGATCTTCTATTGCATTACATGCTGTACTCAGTAGATACATGACAGAATCAAAACCACATGTATTTTGTAGCACTATACGTTCGGAGTCAATGGATACGGAATTACATAAATTACCATTTTTCATAAAATATACTGTAGGTTTTTTTGCTTCAATAACAGTAGGTTGTGGTCGCCAGTTTTCTACATATGAAGGTTGGTCTGAAAACGAAGAATCAATCGAAAATGGAACATGGACACAATTAGATGACTGCTTAACTTTTACTCTTTGGCGATTTTTGACTTTACGTGGACATTTTTTTTAATTGTTGATTTCCTTTGAACTTTTCTTACTTTATTAATAATGTCTTGATCGAGATCACATAAGGCTGATTTAATATCACCGTCTAAATATACTTTATGATGTTTTAGAAATTCATCTACTCTATATTTCGTTACTTTTGTTTTATACACTAGATGTTTTAAAGATTTAAAATGACTTTCAACACCAGAAGACGATGGTGCTTTATTTTCAGAATTGAAAATTGGACACGGTAAATTTGACCATAATGGAAGCTTCCATATTATTCTTCTAAATGTTGGTATGAACGGAGGATAATAATACAAATTATTGTTATTGTTTCGAATTACGTTTTTGCTCTTAATATTTTCAACAACATCGTCAAACCAAACCAGGAAGTCGCCACTTCCTTCCCCAAGTACACCATCCAATTCGTACTCACTGTCCAATTTTTCGTTTTCCGTGTTATACTTTTGAAGTTCAATTTCCGTTAACAATTTATCAAGCCGACATTTCGCACCTTCAATTTCATTATTTGTATTGTGACTCTGACCGAAACAAACAGTAATAATATCTTTAATCGTTTCTTTTGCAATTTGATAACTGTCACAATTTTTTAAGAATATTATGCACCGTATATAAAAGTATTTTACACATGGATCAAGATCAACTCCGAAACATCTTAAATTGTGTAATGTCTTAATAAAGTGACTTGTATCAAGTCTAATAAAAGCCTTAGGCTTTTCAGAAGTTGTACCTTCTAACATAGAAAATAAGTGTTGAACATACAATCTTGTTGAACAAAATAATGCGAAAGCTTGTACACAAGCAGAAACCAAAGCTGAGGAGTCGTCAGTAATAATCTCTTGTGGAGGGATATCTATGAAAGTTAACCACTTTTTTAACCAGTGCAATATAGATTGCTGAGAATGCGAATCCGTCCCCATTTGTAATACCGGAATGGATTTCAATTTATCATTTCCAGTAATAAGTCCAACATATAAAAAGTTGATATAATGGGAATATTTTTGATTTTGGATAAGTGACCTTGACCTTTAAGGTGAATGATCTTGGTGACCTTGACCTTTGAGGTCACTGAAATCGAAAGTTTACTGCATAAAGTTGATATAATGGTAATATTTCTGATTTTGGATAAGTGACCTTGACCTTTAAGGTCAATGACCTTGACCTTTGATGTGTCTGACCTACACTATATTTGTGGATAATAAGGGAATAAGGTCATGACCTTGACTTTAAGGTCAGTGACCTCCCAAGGTCATCTAAGGTCACCCGTGGTTTCCCCCCACTCTAATACTCCCACATCCCCCCGGATCCCGAATGTTACTTTTGGCGATTTTTGTTAAAAATTTTCTAGTCCTAATTTTATATGGGACCCTTTTTGCGACACCCCGACCCTGACTCATACTATGGTAATAACACACTATTCTTTGTTTATAATTAATTGTTACTTACGTATTTATCAACAGGAACAGTAGTAATATTAACAGTTTCATTGCTATTAAGAATAATTATTATTCTAAATATTTATATCACTTTTTTTGACACAAACGCTTGTTTGCTAGCAAGCAAATGAAGTAAAATGTAGGTAGCAACCTACATGGTTTTAAACTACCTAAATTTCCTTTATTTTCTTTTTCACAAAGGGAAAGGCAAAGGTATGTATCCAAATCAGCCATGTTTCACATAAATAATTTTAAATATTCCTCTCGTTGTAATCGTCCTTCAGAAAATATCCTTGTTTATAGAAATGTTTTCTTTCTCTGTTTTATTAATCTCTAATATAGCTAATATTTTTATATTTTGAAGTGATTTTCAGAGCAAATAAACCAACTTATCATCATTTTTCTCGTATCTTCATTAAAATTAATTAGTTGCGGAGTATTAATCACGTTTGTTTCATGTTTTCAATTCCTTGTTTGGTTTGTTTCTCTTTTATTGAAATAAAAAAATAATTTTGTCCCAAGATATTTCAATTTGTGTACACCTTACTGGGTCTATTTTTATCAACATTTTATGATAACAATCAAACCGTTATAGTTTATTAATTACGCCATTAATTTGAAATAATAAGTACGTGCGATTTAGTAGGACTTTTCTACAAAAAAATGGATGACACCACATTAATGTAGGTGTTATATTTAATGTTCTACAAAATGATTAAATAATTTGAAACGTGTGGATTGAGAGATCAACTTTGAATTTCAATTGTATGGATTACAGGCGTATTTGTGGTGTCATATTTGTTTTAGAAGGTTCCTTAAAGTTACTACTAAAAATATAATATGAAATAATAGGAATTTATTAATTAAATTAAAGGTAAATGCAATTTTTACAAATCGCAGGTGTGTGAACTGAGAGATCAGTGGAAAACCATTGTATTTTTTTGTAGACGACGCTTTTTAACATGTTTTATAGTGGATTCATGATGGGAAAAGTACTACTAAATACCCATAAGGGAAGATCTCGTATAAACTCACTATTTTCCCAGATGTAGAAGGTGCTGTGTGAGAACTGAGAGATCACACATTTCAGGCTGTATCTTTTTAATTATTTCACTACAAATTTCAGGACACAATTCTACATTTGTTTTACAACTCCTACTAAAACCTACAATATTCCATTCACGAATTTGCGAGGTGATCTCTCAGTGCACACGCAAGTCGTTAAATCTACCTTAGGATTTCGTTTTAACAGTGGCTGCAAGTTGTCTTAGATTACTTGTGGCTCTGCCCACTCCATTAGGGATTACGGGCGTCAGTTAATGTATATACAGGGTCTTAGAGTCACCGTAAAGAAATGGTATGATTCGGGCCATGATTCTGAGTTAATATCAAATGGAATTTTCCGTAATAATAAAATAAAAATAAAAGTAATAGTAAAATGTACATTAATTTTCCGACAGGATACATACCCCACTTGATATTAACTCAGTATCATCGTCTGACTCATCCCCCTCAGTATTCAGGTGTCACTAACATAGTATGTATATATTATCTAAAGTAACAGATAAATCTGTTGTCAATATTAAGAGCAAGCGTTGCGGCCTTTCTAAACACATTTCACTATTTCACAGGTCAGGTTGTCTAGTGTTCTAAATTCATAATGCAACGGTCTCCGTGGTCCAGTTGTTGAGCGTTGGGCTCACGACCCGGAGGTCCTTGGTTCGAATGCCTGTGGGGACATATCACAAAAGTCACTTTGTGGGCCCTGGTTTGGTTAGTAGATTCCAGGCAGATAGTATCTAGTCTGTAGTCGAGTCGAACTTTCTTCTTCAGAGAGTGATTTAAAGTACATAAAACTCTGCGCCTCCACTTTTGTTTTCACAATAGGGTATTTAACTGGATCAAAGATATCAAAATTATTTATTTGCTCATAAAACAGAACAAATATCCAGATCCAGTCCAGTCCAGTTGATCCAGTCTTAAATGATCAAAAATCAATCTCACTTTACTTTTCGACTTTTATCGAACTTTATGAATTGAGTTATGACGTCACAAGATAGTGTATTTCCATACAAACTCCAAAGAAAACTTTCGTTTTGACTTTTTGTGAAAGTATCCCATTTGACTTGGTGATAAGTAGTCTATTAATTTCACTATTCTCTCCCATAGCAGAGCAGTAATTGTAGCACTGTATACAACAGTATGTCACCTTTGATTATCTGCTCGTATTCTGTGCCAGCATTAAGAGAAGCCACGTGACGCCCCTTTCGCTTTCAAGGTGAATTTCACCAGACACCACGTTAAGGCACAGGTCTTTCGTGTTTAAATGTTTTGATTGCATCTATTTATTGTATAACATAAATATTGCCGTCGAAGCGGTGGGGAGGTTTCCGAAGCGAAGCGCTTAATCGGCGACGTGGGCAATTAGCTAAGGAAGCAGGGTCCGCGCATTACATTGTTAACATGTTTTAGTTTATACTATTTATAACAATGAGGGACTTTTCAGGTCACGTTTCCCAAAAAAAAATATAGTTGGCGTGCTATATCTTTAACGTGATAATTACCTATTTTCTCATTGCTTGCATCAGCTCTAGTGTCTGATAGATTTGACACCAATATGTGACATCCATCTCCTTAACGGCGTGTGTACCGGCGGGTTTCACTTTCACTCGCTTACGTAAAACGACCTTTTATCGACTATCGCGCGATCTGCGACTATTCGCAACTGTGTTTATCGACTATCTAACTATTTTCAATATTTTCTGCGACGCTACCTACTCCAGTTGTCCCCTGATATGGCTGACCTGGAAATCTTTGAATATACTCCGAAGGACTTCGGAATATATCGTACCCCTCTTAATTAACAAACTGCCTACAGAAGTTAAAAATACATTGTCTAACAATAATATAAGTCTAGTACTTAAAAAAGAATTATTGAGTCGACTATAAACTTTCCACAATTAAACACATACATACCAAACTGCAAAACTGCCAAACTGGTTGGAATGTTTAAGCAGCGCGTGGAGTGGGGTGTATAACAGTGATAAGAACCGACCATCAGCTGCCGGAGGACTGTGCCTTGTTTAGAACTACCTACCTGTTAGCACAGATTACATTATAATACTACATACTAGTGTTTTTAGTGTTGGTCATTGTGGTAGACAGTACCTACCTATAGATATAGCTTGTAATTTCTATTAAATATAAGACAACCAGGAGGAGCAGGCATCGAGACTTTTGAACTTTTGCAGGTTTACCGATGTCTGTATTCCAATGTTTGTAACATTGTTTTTATAAGAAAAAAAAAAGGATGACCTATCCATGTGGGGTTTTCTGGACGGATCGGACCTGAGCTGCGAGTGTGGTGTTACGCCACAGACTATGGCTCACCTGACGTCCTGTCCCGCGTGCCCTGGCACCTGTACGCCGGAGGAACTTATCAATGCTGCCGAAAATGCTGTCCGGGTTACAATACACTGGGCTTAAAGAATCTGAACGCTATCGAAACGACGCCAAGATAATATTTTCTGCGTGTTTTGATGGTTTCTTACAAAAATATTGAACTGCTTGTTACTTTTTAATGTGTGCCAAGATCGAAGCAAATTTAATTCCACAGTCTCTTCTTACCCCGGTGGGAAATATGCGTGATTTTGTATGGGGACTGTCAACGTGTTGAAAGTCAAAGATTCTGTTTTAATTCTGCACTATAATCCTATTTATTTTTGTAGTTTATTCGTGTGGAACCTATCATAATAATTATCTGAAAAACTGCGCAGGAACATTCTCAACAAACCGTTGCTTTAACAATTTCAACAGCTATTCTAGCCTTTCTGACCTACAGACTGTTATATTTTCTATCCTCTTCGTACATACCCCATCTGCTTTTACCATTTAACACAAAATATTGTTATTATGATATTCAACTTTTTAAATGTATAGTGTGAACAAGAAGGTATTTATTATTAGTACAATAAAGCTAATGAATGAATTAAGAGCATTCCTTGAGTGGCTCATTTGGTTCAAGGTGGAAGGCGGACAGCGTCTTGTGCACTTTCTAACCGTTGCATCGTTGCAAAACACGTGCTTCATTCACTCTATGCAATTGTGCAACTATGCAATTTCACGCCTGTAATCCGCAACGGGGTGAACATAGCAACAAATCAACAACCCGTTGTTGCCCAAGTAAATATTAACTTGACAAGCTAGTCAAATGAGATATTGGTGCTAATTCCTGTAAATACCATCTAATTTTATTTTAAGTTATATCTGTCCTTTTCTTATCCGCCGAAAAGGAAAGGGACGGGTAATCGACAAGCATAAAATTTATGGAACACACGTCAATTTTAAGCACAAATCTAAACCAACCGTCTAAAAATTTTACGTCAGTCAATAACCCGACACATTAATTTACTCATTCTTCCTAAAATTAAGAGCTGTGAATCATCCGTCCCTTTCCTTTTCGACGGATACGAAAATGACGGATATAACCTAAAATAAAATTAGGCGGTGTCTGCAGGAATCGGGGCCATTTTTTATAGAATAGAATAAAAATTGTTTACTATAAAAGGACGCCACACAAAAATACAAGACAATAACATCACTTTCTCAAAACAATTACAAAAAGCATAGAGGATGTTCATTAGAATGATTATAAGGTGGTGGTGGACGTCCTGAGATAAAAGGGCCTCACTCAGCACAAGTCGCGGCGTGCCTTCATCATCATCATCATCAACCCATTAACGTCCCCACTGCTGGGGCACGGGCCTTCCCTATGGACGGATAGGGAGATCGGGCCTTAAACCATCACGCGGGCCCAGCGCGGATTGGTGGTTATTAACGACTGCTAATGCAGCCGGGACCAACGGCTTAACGTGCCATCCGAAGCACGGAGGAGCTCGAGATGAAAACTTTTTTTTGTGGTCACCCATCCTATGACCGGCCTTTGCGAAAGTTGCTTAACTTCAACAATCGCAGACCGAGCGCGTTTACCGCTGCGCCACCGAGCTCCTCAAGTAAATTATCTTAAATACCGATAAAGTTTTATTGATCATATACACCCGATCAGTGGACAAGTCCCACTTCGCGGCGTGCCTTACGAACCGTCAAAACGAAAGTTTTCTTTGGAGTTCGTATGGAAATATTGTTCTGTGACGTCATCAATAAATGCGGTTAAATGTCAAATAAATAAAATAAATAAAATTCGAAAATAATTCGAAAAGTAAAATGTGATTGATTTCTGATTATCTTAGACAGGCTTCTGTTTCTAGATTAGCATTTTATAATTTATCCTTGACCCAGTCAAATACCCTATTCTTCTTCTTATCGTGTCGATGGCAAACTAAATAGTAACGGCCCAAAACTTGGCAACAAGTATGGCGCTATCTGCAGCGCTCATCAGATCCTCCTGCGTGCAGGTTAATACCCTATTAATACATGACATATCTTCCAAAAGCTTATATGCGTCTGTTTTCTCCTGTATTGTGTTTAAATAATTTTCTTTTTATTTTTCAGGTAATACCGAAAGGCAGTGCGTCTACCACAAAGACTTCGCTCAGTTTGTATTTGTACTAGTGACTGTTTTGAATAGGTATTAGTGTTAATTGTTTTCCTGTAAATATTATAATAATCGATATGCCTAACAATAGTATCGATACTATCGATTACTAAGATGATTAAAATCGATATAATTTTAGAATTTTTAATTTGATAGTGTCGATATTTTATCGATATTTAGATTACTTAGGGGCTTAGAAAATAATCGAAATACAGTCGATTATCGGTCAACACTAATAGGTATATTCTACTTTTGTTCCAACCACTGTAATCATATATATAAAAAAAATAGTAATATTCTTGAAAATAAGTCATGTTTAACAAATAATCAATCAACAATTCAGTGCAGTTTTCACTAACACAGTTGGCTCGACCATTATAGACGGCGACACGGTTCACTAGCTACCACGAGTGTGTTCTTAGTTCATCTAACGATGGTTGTACCTCTGTCTACCCCAATTGGGATATAGTCGTGAGCTTATGTTGTGTTATGAATCAAATTAACGAGCAATTCAAGATTGCAACCTAATTTCGCAATAGGAACCGTATTGCAGCGTTATCATTGCACTCGATAACGCGACGGTGCTGTTCCAATTTCAAACGTCACTCGCAACTCGCGGCTAACTTCATACTCTGCATAGTCATTGTCATCTGACGTGAAGTTGTCGAGAGATAACATGAGATGACTCTGATTATGGGGTTACGTTTGCCATTGTGAGGTTCTGAGATAAAGTACGGAGCGGAAAGAAAAAGTCCTCGATAATAAATAGGTCTGCTGTTCTTAGCAAAATGGACGTTGAGATTAAGCTAGCGTCTATTCTTTAATAAAAAGCCACGCTCTATCTTTCTCTATCCAAAGCCAATTCTTTGACTTTATATGACACATTCGCTTTCTCTTTAATTTGTTTCATATACTCTTCTTGGTCTTCCCCTCCCTCTCTTTCTTTCTACATAAACTGCCTATATACGTCCCACTGCTGGGCACAGACTTCCCCTCAAACAACAGGAGGTCTTTCTATCTTAAGAAATTCGCCATGTCTTATCAAGGGGCGAATCATCTTCTTCCTCCTTTTTTTTCTGAAGTTGCTTTTAACCTGCATAACTAAAAGTCAATAGATGGATGTTTAATCTAGGCTAGATACTAGTTTTAAAGCACTGTTATTTTACTAAAGTTATTTTAAAACGAACAAAACAATAATTGTCGTTTTCTCATCTTTCTTTAAAAGCACTATTCTATTAGTACATACATAAATAAGATCGCGCTTATTTCCCGTTGGGGTAGGCAGAGACCACGGAATTCCACTTACTACCATATGACATTTTATTGGTAACGTAATATAAATATTACATCAGCAGAGCTTTTTTTACGTGACAGGGACCGCTCTAAAGAAAGATGCAGGATCTGGCAGGAACGGGTACACCTCCCAAAATTTTTTGTTCCGCCGTCCGAGAGACCTCCGCCAGGTCTTGATTTGCCTTGGCTTACCTGGAAGTCTCTAAATAGACTTCGGACTCAGGTGGGCCGAAGTAAGGACAATCTGTTCAGGTAGGGTTTCTCGGATGGCTCGGACTTAAAGTGCAAGTGCGGCACTGTTCCCCAAACGATCGTGTCCTGCGTGCCCGAACACCTGCACGCAGGATGATCTGATGAACGCTGCAGATAGCGCCATACTTGTTGCCAAGTTTTGGGCCGATACAATTTAGTTTGCCATCGACACGATAAGAAGAAGATCAGCAGAGGTAACATGCGCAACATGACAAAATTATCGATCGATTCAATTTTGTCGAAATCGATAAGTTTATTTCTTCCCTAACATGCATGCATTTTGTTCGTATTTTGACAGAACGACATGACTTTGAGTTCACATATTAGCACCAATCGACAAAACGACACAATTACACCGTACATACATACACTCACTCCCATTTCCCACCGGGGTAAGCAGAGACTATGGAATTCCATTTGCTTCGATCCTGACACACTTCTCTTGCTTCCTCCACGTTCATCAATCGTTTCATACACTCACGCCGCGCGCGCCAGTTCGGTTCGGTTATTATTGTTTTTATGATTTTGGTTTGTTTTTCTTATTGTTTTTTTTTCTGTGTACTTATTGTTTTCCGTGTGGTTTCTGTCCTGTACTGAATGTAATGTACCTGTCTGTCTATGTCTGTGGTGTCCGGGAGTAATAAATGTTTCTTTCTTTCAGAGTAGGTCGTACTAAACCTTTTCTAAGGTCATCTCCAACTGAGTTGATTATATCGTCAGAATCGATAAAATGAATGTGACAAAATTTTATCACGTTGTGCGTGTTAGCCCTGCCCTGCCGGAAGTGAGACTGCTCGATGTCTCCCCAACACGTATCATTTTCTAGTTCAAAGCAATCGCAAACAGAATTCTAGTCCAATTGAGAGAAAAGACCTATTTAAGATTCTAGAATGTTCTTTCTCCCAGCTTGTAAATTCAGTGCGCAGTGCCTTAAAAGGTAGATTAGAAAACTATGTTACACTCTAGATTTTTTCCTCCCCGGCCCGTGGGCAGCCGGTTTCACCAAGTGTGGCGGAAAAACTGCCTCTAGAGAATGGGCGGATCCAGGGGGGTGTCAGGGGGGGTCATGACCCACCCTACCCTGGGTGACAGGATGGGCCATAGGTGATCACAATCACTGCAATTTATATTGTATTCAATACACATAGTCATTACAGGTACATGCCTATTGCGACATATGTAAACAATATGCCTATTTCTACAATAAATATCTATAATACATACATACATACATACATACATAAACTCACGCCTATTTCCCACCGGGGTAAGCAGAGAATTCCATTTGCTTCGATCCTGACACACTTCTCTTGCTTCCTCCACATTCATCAATCGCTTCATACACGCACGCCGGTTCAGAGTAGATCGTATTGAACCTTTTATAAGGACATCTCCAATTTGGTCATCGTAAGTCCTAAATTTCAATAATAAACTTTGAAATCTGAACCACATATTAACAAATACATAAAAACAATCTCTTTTCTTTATAAATCCTAACAATGCTAAAGATAAGTAAAAAAGAAACATAATTACTAACTAACTATTAACAATTACTTAGACATCTAATACCTAGTGACCTCTGTGAATTTCGCGAACGAGCAATGATACAAGTCAATTTGGTAAGTGGGGCAAATTTAAGAGCATTTGTCCTACACCTGGGCTATATTACATATTATAGGTATATGTCTAATTCTCCACGGTGATTGGTTGTCTGCTACCTGGTGACCCCCCCCCCCCCTGTCATAAAAGCTGGATCCGCTCCTGTCTAGACAAGCACGACAGCTGTTTTAGTTACCTACATAATTTGGATTTTCTTAAAACTATGTCAGGTCGTTTAGTACCCGCATCGATGTTACAGCATAACGATGTGGTTATTTATTTATTTTGGTGCATCAACAGCAGTACGGTCACGAGCATTATTATGTATACACTTTGGTACCATGTCACATTAACTTTTTTGACAAATTGAACTGTAAGTCTCACTAAATGTCAAAAATGTTAGTGCGACAGAGTCCTAAAGTGGGTACATTATATTGCTCATGACTGTACATACACAAACACAAAATACACACAGGAAAAGTTCCGGCATGCCTGCCAATTACGTATAGACGCACACAACACTTACTAAAATAATAATAAAAAGTAGGAACTAAACAATAAACAAGTAATAATAACAAGTTAAAAAGAAAAATAATAGAAAATAAAATTAAAAAACATAAATAGTGTAATGTAAACTTTAAGGAATATTTAAATGGTTATTAAAAATAAAGTTTGCAAAAGTTAGGATTTCGTTTAGAATTGCAAATAAAAATAAAATCGAATATCGAATCAGATAAATAAGATTTATTTCTAAATGAAACTCGCTATATTTTTCATTCCTAAACCAAGAAAATTACAGTAAATAAAGATAAAAAAAAAACAATACAATTTGTCAAATAAACAGAAGCATAATTACGTAACTTCGTCACATCCAATTAGACGTTGGCAAATTGGAATTGAAACGTAATCAGATTCATTCAATCGATTCACAAACTACTAGAACAACTCGATTTAAAACAAAAAAATACTTTTTTTTCTCATATCCTGATCGATAACTGACATCTATGGCATGTACATACATACATAAACTCACGCCTGAAATCCCTAATGGGGTGTGCAGAGCCACAAGTAATCAAAGACAACTTCCAGCTACTGTTGATACGAAGTCCTAAGATGGATATTATGTATGATGAATGAACCTTATGGTGACTACTATGGGGTCTTCCTCTGCCAGCTCTACCATCAACTTTCGCTTTATATACCGCTTTCGCAATTCTATTATCCTTCATCCGCTCTACGTGTCCAAACCAACCTAACATTCCCTTCTCAATCTTAGTCACTATATAATTTAGGTAATCATTAATAATAAACTTTTTACGTAAAGTTTCGTAAAATGTATCTCTATTGACTAGGTTCTCTAGTTGATAGATTGATAGATAAAATACTTTATTGAGCACAATGGACACAAAATACAGAGGAGAACATATACAGAAAAGCACAACAGGCGGCCTTATTGCTCAGCCTGCTTGCTTAAGTAGCCTGTTGCACCATTGTCTGTCGCTTCACTCGAACGGGGCCTACAGTAAAACAGCATACATAAGTGCCAGCAAGTGTGTCAAGCAGTCTCCCGAGCCTACAGCCGCTGCTAGACTTGTAGGTCCCGAGTTGTAGCCTCCACAACGCGGTCACCCGGTCCCCTGGTTGCACACTTGCCACGCGTCACTATGCAGACATGCGCATGGGCAGCAGAGACGGATCTAGGCGCGGTGGAAATAGACATATACAATACATAGGTTAATCGGAGCCACAAAGCGTTATAAGGCCAGACAGAACGCATTAAAATAAAACACATTTCTCGTAAAAAAAAAAAAAAAACACTTTGCAGTTTTAAATTTCGTAAGGATTGTCAAACTTCCGATGGCACGTCATGCCGTTAGTCTCGGGTATTAGCCGTAGAAATACCTCCACCAACCCGCAGTGCAGCAGCGTGGTGGAGTATGCTCCGTATCTCCTTCGGTTGATTGAGGTGAAGCCTGTGCCCAGCAGTGGGACGTATATGTATAGGCTATTTATGTTATGTTTTACCTAGGTTAACACGTTCAATGCCACACAGGCCACAGGTGGGTCTAGAGAGAATACTCATTCATCTAACTGTATTCTAACAGTTTTACGTGAATCTCTGCATTGTAGCCTGTAAATCGTGTTTAAATCGAAACCCTCTATTGGTTCACGGGTGACCCCCGCTGAATGGGTCAGTACAGTTTGGCTCATCCGTGCCCCCATTGCTTGAATGAAACAACCAACGTTTTTAAGTGGCGTTGAACGTTTTAAGGATAATACTACGTATAGAGCGGTAACTCTCCGCCCCGCCCGCACCAATTCGTATCGGGTCCTACTACTCTTGAACGGCCTTAAGCTGCTAAAGGAGTAAGGGAGAGCGCGCGAACTGTTTGTCTCTCACTTTCACCTGATTCCAAGTACCATTATGAATGGAAGGTCAATGACCCCCTGATGGAGCAACACCTGTGCCCCCCCACCACCATAATATGCTCCCAAGTCCGTACATTTCCAAGCCATCAACCACTGAGGTCCGGGTTAATTACCCTCTCGTGTAATGTGGCGGCTGCGGTGGCACTTCTTTAATGACAATGCTGGCCTTCATTCATTCGAGACTTTACACGACTTACCTCAATACCACGAAAATAACCTCCTTCGAAATAGTACTTACCAGACCTAGGGGTATAACGTAGTGAAGACTTCAACGGTTGCAGAGGCGAGATGGAAGCCATCGGTACGGCAATGTAGGACGGAAGGGGGAAGTCACAGGGACTGTAACCTGGAACCTGACAGAGGGCAGCAGTAACTGTCAATACTATTTTCAGAGGCGGAAGACAGGAGTCCTAGTACGACTTTGAAATAGATTACTCTGGGCGCTATGTCACTCGTGTCACTTCCGGGGTGGAAGGCAAGAGGGACACCATTGCCCCATTTTTCCCTAAAAAAGTAGCGAGAATGTGGACACCGACAAGAGTGTGGCTCTTAAATTAATCATGATGATGAGTACTTCGCTTACGTATTTCGACATTGTCCTTAGTGGTTCCATCATCAGATATTTACACATTGTTTCAGCATTGTTCGACATAACAGGAGATATTATGTTATATTTGAAGAATTCACGTTACTCCCAATTGAGCTAATCAGAGGTACATTTATTGCAAGATGAACTGAGTACCTACGCTTCATCGAGTTTTCTGGCTTTTTATTCGAACATAACGGACCAAATATGCTCGTTTTCTTCTGTGTGTTTTTATTCTGTTCCACCAGTTCGTTAGGCATATCTCGGTTTGATCATTTCGAACTTCGAACGCTCAAGACCTAAAAAAACCTAATTTTTTGGCATCGGTACAACATACAATACAATCGGCAATACATACTTCTTCAATACTTCTTCAAATTCTAAAATATCTTTATTCAGTCATCTGATCCGCTCGTCAATGTTTACATAACCAACGTATCATCAGCATTAAACTACTGCAGCTTCTCACAACCTGTATAGCCGGGGAAAAGAAGCTGCAAGAAAAACCTCGGCGCAGAGCCCTAGCCGTTTCTTCAAAAATAACATAAAATATGATTATGGGTCGTTCTTCTTTTTTATCGACAATAAAAAGACATTTTCTCGATTTATCGGATTGAACATCTTTAAAATTATAACGGCAATAAATATTTTAAAACATCATATAAAGATGTGTCTGTAGAGGACTATTTAGTGGTTCTCTTTATCTTGGTAACATACTTTTCTTTGCAGGCGCATTCCAAAAAATATTGTGACAGAGTGGCCCTTTTCATCGGAGACAGCATTTCAATTTACCACTCTGTCACATAATTTTTGAAAAACGATCAAGCTACGTTAATAACTAATTGAGGAACCGATTAGTATTTTGCTTGTATTTTGAGTATAATAAGATAACTATATTTTTGGACAATCAAAACATGAAATAAAATTCTAAAACATAACTTATCAGAAGCAGAACGAAGGACAGATCATTGTCGATAAAAAAGAAGAACAACCCTTATATAGTTTCTTAATTTGGCTGCCTAATGTCAACTGATGTATAAGCCAGACAGTTAATCTTCAAAAGTTTGCAAGTTTGCTGCTCCTCGGTCGCACATCAACAATGTCACAGCCAGCACCCTCCATTCATTTCTGTACCCAATTTCCACGCCCCCATACCTACTAGCCGGATTCGCGAAAAGTATGCGAGGAGAGAAAGTATTTTCACGGGTTCTGGAAAGCTTGTTTCTATGAAGTAATTTCTTTCTTGTAAAACGTTACGGTTCGTACCGATTTTTTCTCACCTCGCTGTAGAAAGCTGTTTGAAATTGTGAAGCAATTTGCCCTTGTTAACATGATTTTTCATGGGGCCAACTAACGTAAAGATTAGCAGTAATGGCTTTCAGACCTAAGTGTTCCTTACTATTTAAAATTCTGGTCGTAGAAGTCCACTAAGGATTTAATATTCTGTTCGACAAGACGGACTACTTAGGCTGGGATAACTACAGTAGCGTACCACAGATTAAGTCATAACGACTCTACAAAGTTTTAGTTATTCAAGTAGTAGTAAATCTTCTTCTTCTTTTATTATTTTATTTGTTAACGGCCTCCTTGGTCCAGTAGTTGACTGTTTGGCTCAAGATCCGGAGGACCGACGTATTATATGAAAAAAAAAAAACAAAGTGAATTATATAAAATAAACCTGAAACCGTCAGAATAAAACATAAAGCAGAAATAACAACAAAGTTGACACTTTTTGAAACGAAAACAATATAGTCAAACCCACGCAAAAACCTTTGAACACTGCATGTTAAATTGTTAACTTCCTTATTTTGAAACTAATCATAATTACACAACAGCATGAAAGAACACGTTATTAAGGCTGCAAACGACCGCGAAAAATAGAAATCTGTTGTTAAAGCCCAAATTAACAGAATCTTCTTCTTATCGTGTGGGTTGTGAGGTGAATTACCAACCTCATCAACCCTGGTGTCAGGGTTATTATTAACCTGCCAAAGGCCCGTGACATGGCTCATGTAACGACTACTTACTTACATCAGTAAGTAGTAACCGGGACTAACGGTTTGACGTGTCTTCCGAAGCACGGATCATCTTACTTGCGGACAATCATGTAATCAGCCTCTAATGTTCTAATCAAACTAGAGATCACAAAGTAATTTTTGTGATATGTCCCCACCGGGATTCGAACCCGGGGCCTCCGGATCGTAACCCCAATGCTCAACCACTGGACCACGAAGGCCGTTAACAGAATGTAAAGACGAGATTGAGGCCCTAAACATAATAAGCATTATGTCCTAAGTCGAATCCGTGATACCCCAGATACTATACAAAAACCCCATAAGTATTGCGGGCACAACTCACATGTGTATTAGTGTATAAGATGTGTTGCTGTAGCAGTTTCTTATCATTACTTCCCCTCAGCCATGACACCTCGTGTAATGGCAATAACACAGATTTATCCATGATAATTACTTCGAACAAAAAACTCTGATTCTGACATAAAACATCAATTCTTGGTGGTCCTAATTCCGATCGAAATATAAACTGACAATTATGCAGACGACTAGAATAGCCAATGACAATGCGGACAGTACATCGAATACCAAATACTGTCACAAGGAAGTGTTGGACGCAAGCGCAGCATTCGAATAGGGGCATGATAATGATAACGTGTGACGCAATGTGGACGTGGCTGCTCTATTTGTTGACGTTATCAGTTGCTATGGTAAGACAATGAGATGAGACGGTATTATACGTCGAAAACTGAAGCTAATGTTCAATTTATTATTTCTATTTTCACATTGTTTCACATGGACATTTGTCACGTGGACATTTGTCACATGGACTGTACAACTTCTGTTGGGCTGAAGGGCTGGTGTGTGATGGAAGCACAATGGAAGAAAACCACGATTTGTTGGCAGCACTTTCACGTATAATTTTATAAGTATTTTTGAGTACAATGCGAACGATGTTCGATAAATCAATATGGCGAATTATTATTAAAAAAATTATGACAGCTACAAAAAAAGGAAGTTGGTTGTCAAGTTGACAGCCAAAATTACGCTGGTAATGTTGGTGTTTCCAACGGGACATTCCTTCTGTATTTTTTTTTATGTTTTCATATTGTTGACATTGAAGTAATACTTACATATAATATAAAGCTAAGATACTGAGGCATGTTACTAACTCTGTATCATCATAAATTCATAATGTACATTTTCCCATTTGTATTTTTAATTTTGTCTTTTGTTTCCAGCAATACTTAAATTTGTTCTATATTTAAATGTTATAGTTTTATAACTCTTATGTTTGCTAAGAAGATTTATGGCTGTTTTAATTTCGAAGTTAATTTCTGTTAAATTTTATTCATATTTATTTATATTATATTTATATTATATAATTATATACACCTAGATATATACGTTTTGTTGTTGTAATTATGAATGCTGTGTGTACCTGTAATTGGAGCACATACTTATACAAAAACTAATTTAAGACTTGCATTTTATAACTTTATAATATGTGTACTGTTGGTATACCTATCTAAATAAATAATTATTCTAAATTCCACGTATTAATCTCGCAAGTCTATGGTATTTTAAGTTGACATCTATATCCCTACAGTGTGATTCCTAAATTGAAATTTGTGATCTGTTTATTTTGTAAGACATTCCAACACAATGTATATTGTTTACGGAATAAATGAAATTGAAATTGAATTTAGATACAACTACATAGTCAATCGATGACTTTTACCATATTTGTATTTTGTTTAATCTAATCTTAGACATAAATGATATTCAAAATTGGAAAAACAATATGTAAGGAACGCTTAACACGTTGACAGTCCAGTGATCCATATACGGGTCATGACATGACGGACTAGCTCCATACGTCCGTGACCCATACATGGGTCACTAAGAAACGACGAGCGAGGTACACACCAAGGGCGGGTGCTCCACTTGGATCCCGGGTAACTTAGCAAAGATTGCAGTAATATGCGGGACTTGGGAAGTCAAAACATTTTGTATGGGGACGGTCAACGTGTTAATTATATATGAAAAAAAAACATAGGTAACTGAATAGTCAGTTCCTTAAAGAGAATAAAAAAAATCTAGTCACCTCGCCAGTTTTTGTTTCGTAAGGATTATCAGAAAAATATCAAGTAAAAAATAAATATGTACATTTTTAAACTTATTTGTGAAGTCTGACCAACTAATTCTCATTATGAAACTTATGTGTATGTATACATATGCGAGTGTTGGCGAGGGTTGATGAATGAAGCCAAAGGAAAATGGAAATACACCAGTTATTTTTAGCAGTGTCTTGACATCATGTTGTGATGTCGAGTAGATTCAATCAAGTCGTATCAGCGTATCCATCACAATGATTATGCTGTGCTGATTACGTTTACGTAAACACGTATCCAGTAGACGTTGCTTGCAAAACTTCGGCTGTTTCAGCTGAAATAATAAGTATTCCAATTTGGGGACGTAATCACAAAAATCACTTTGTGGTCCCCAGTCTTCTTCTTCTATATATCAGGTGGATTACCAACCCCATCAACCCTTGTGACAGGGTTATTATTGAGCCGCCAAAGGCCCCTGACATGGCTCATGTAACGACTACTAACTTACATCAGTATGTAGTAACCGGGACCAACGCCTTAACGTGCCTTCCGAAGCACGGATCAATTTTCTTTCGGCAATCAGGTGATTAGCCTGTAATGTCCTATAACCAAACTAGGGATCACAAAGTGATTTTCGTGATGTGTCCCCACCGGAATTCGAACCTGGGACCTCCGGATCGTGATAAATTTTGCATTAGCTAATAACCCGACAGAGTTAAGTAGACAGCACGTCAAACGGATTGCATACCAGCGAGGTACCTTTTTGATTCGCCCGGGTTATTCATTCATTTACTCATTCATCCTAAAATTAAGAGCTGTCAATCATCCGTCCCTCTCCTTTTCGGCGGATAAGAAAGTGACAGGTATAACTTAAAATAACATTAGGAGGTGTCTGCAGGAATCGGGTCCATTATATGCATAGGTAGGTATAATATATGACATGCAGTCTGCTTATTTCACCAATTGACTGTGCATTAATAATAAACCAATTACCCTTAACTTCCGTCCAGACGATACGTTGCTAAGTGAAGGCGGATTGGTCCACATCATCGTAAAGAAAGATGGCGGCCGTTGACCGCGATGCGCAAGCGACGGTCAAGGTTAGACACTGCTCAGCCACTCTTGGGACTTTCAACTTATTTTCTTAATGCTAATCTTTTTCTATCGTGTACAATGTATCTGTTTGCACGCTACACTGCAGTCTGTACGTGTGTATATTTATCCTCTATCGAAGGTTGTCTGGAAGACATAGCTTTTTAGAGTGTGCACAAGCTTTTTAGAGTGTGCATACGGCCACTTTTCAGTTTAAGATTTTCGTTCTGTTTGTGTGTCCAATAAAATGTTCATTCATTCATTCATTCATCGTGTGGGTTGTCAGGTGAATGACCAACCTCAGCAACCCAAGTGTCAGGGTTATTAATGTTATTATTGAGCTGCCAAAGGCCCTTGCCCCGTACTTGTACGGGGTGTAAGTGACATCGTAACGAATACTGAGAGGGATGATTCAGCTCATTATTCTGAGTTAATATCAAGTGGAATTTTCCATCGCAAAAGTATAGAATTGAAAATATTTAAAAAAAACTAAAAAAATAACATGAATTTTGCGACAGAAAATTCCACTTGATACTCGTATGAACTCAGATTCATGACCTGAATCATCCCGCTCAGTATTCGACATAAACATAAGGCTATGTGCAACACATTAATCTTAAATTAATCCTTCCACGATAATTTCCGACATCGTAACGAATACTGAGCGGGATGATTAGTATACATAGGCATGTATACGTCCCACTGCTGGGCACAAGCCTCTCCTCAACCAACCAAAGAGGTTGGTGGAGGTGTGCCCGACTGGGCACCCTCAGGCCTGTTGTCTTAAACGTTGTACCGTTTGTCCGGCTAAGTAGTTAATGCCATCTGCGGCAAATTTACAATAAGTAATGAAAAGGTGGCGGAGTTTGGTTTGAACTATCGATAGCCTATCGACATTATTCGTTATCGATTTGTTATCGATTTATTTTATTATTGATCGCTTTAAGCGATAAGGCTGCCATTTGCCATGTCCCTAGTTAAGTCTCTTTTGTAACAAATTTTTGTGCAATAAAGTATATTTGTATTATTGTTTTTTCCTAGTCTACATTATACCATGCTTCGTATAATAAATTTTATGGTTAGTTTGCAGAATTTAGACTTTATTTTTTAATTTTCATTGTTTATTGCGTGTTTTCCTTATCTAGCAGCTTTGTCAATTAAATGAATATTCATATTTCGTATAGTATAAGGTAAATAACGCGTTGTAGCAATTTAAGCTATAAAATGTAGGTTTTCTATTTTTAAATATTTCGTAGGTAGGTAGTGCGGTCACAAACATTAATATGACATACACTTTGGTACCATATCACATCAACTTTTTTGACAAATCAAACTGTATGTCTGACTAGATGTGAGACTAGAGGTAACTATGTTATTTCTTAGTTATTTTGATGAATAATATTCTAATTTTCAAATTCTAATTGTTTAACCAATTTAGACTAGAAAAAGTAAATAATTTGATTAACTTCGGAGATAGTCGTCTTGGAACTCTTCCTGTATACATTGGCGCCGATTCCTGCAGACACTTCTTATAATTTTAAGTTCTACCCGTCATCTTCTTATCCGCCGAAAAGGAAAAGTCCACTGCTGAGCACAGGCCTCAATCAACCGGAGAGAGTATGGAGCATACTCCGCCACGCTGCTCCACTGCGGTTTGATAGAGGTGTTTATACGGCTCATAGCCAAGACCAACTGCTTAACGTGCCTTCCGAAGCACGGAATCATCTTGGTTTTTCAAACAGGTGATTCAAGCCTGAAAGTTCTTACCAAACAAAGGACAGTCTCGCAAAGTGATTTCAACAATATCCCCATCGGGAATCGAACCCGGACCTCCAGATCGTGAGCCTAACGCTCTAACCACTACACCACGGAGAATGGGCAGGCACAAGTAAACATAAAGTATGATTCACCGTATAGTACAAACCAGGTGCTAATTTCGATTATTTGTTTTGATATTAGCTGCAGCTCTGTTTACTTCGTTTTTACTGAAGAGTTTTCTTTCTTATTAGAAGATTTAAATCCGTTTGACCACAATCCGGCCTGATCCTAAACAGCGAAATTGGAACACGCACACTCAAATTATGTCTGAATCTCGATTTTTTTTTCTAAATCCTAAGTTAAGCGTGTGATTCCCAACACAAATGTCCTAGAATTACTTCCTGGAAAGACTCCGCCACATATATGAAATAGAAATACTCTTTATTTGCTTTTTTTTTTATGTAAAAATATTTGGATATAAAAACCTTTTCTTTTCTCTTCTAATCAGAAATCAGAATCATTTATTCAACGTAATTATCATGGATAAACTTGTTGAAGGTCAATGTAACATTTTTGAATTTACGTCATTTCGCAAGGTGTTATGGCTGAGGAGAAGAATTTTTTTACATAAAGTAAGCTTCACATGAGCTTTAAATTTATTTTCTGACAAATTTGAAATATTATCTGGTATTTTATTGTAAAAACGTATACATAACCCCAAAAAAGATGAATTTAATTTACTTAATCTAGAGTTTTGAATAGCAATTTTATGTTTATTTCTTGTATTGTAAGTATGCCGTTTCTAATTTTTTTGTAAGTATGCCGTTTCGTTTTTAATCGTTTTATCCCTTTATTTTTGTTGGTATGTAGGGCTCAAATTACAGATTTCCACTCCTCGCGATCTTTTGCACCTCCCATGATATGCCGAGAGTTTTTAATTCCCAGTCAACCGAGGGTCTACAGGGGGGTTAAAAAGGCCACATCAAAGCAATTCATCTAAAGACCAATATTGCTATTTGACATTTGTTTGCTTTGTGCATTTACTTGCAAATGTCAAATGCTTCGATGTGGCCATTTTAATCCCGCAAGTCTCTTTGGGCCGCCCCCTTTAGCGTTTTCTTAAGTTCTTTTTTTAAGTTTATCCATAAGTATTTATTTTCGTTTTGTTACACAACTTTAATATTGCTAAACTTCTGTTGTCTGTACCACTATCTGAGAGGTGGGGCCTGGTATTTTGAATCACAGGGTATCCTAGTTCAGACACCAGTCCTCCACATTCAATTATTTTGTATTTACCATCTACACTGTAACTATATAAATAATTAAAAAAATATTTGTAGAGTTTTCCACGCGCACACCAGGTCAGAGGTCTTCCGGACGGGTGTTCTATCACTCATATTATTTTTTTTTTTTACCGTCTTGTAAATAAATAATCTTAAAGCCTACAATCGACGAGAACAAAAGTTCACTACACGCAAACATCGAGCCGTGCATATTAATGGTTTCTGTCGAACTAAATAAAGCTTTGGACTGCAAGGTCGACCCGTTCGCTCAGTGCCAGTACACTGCTCCACGCAAGTCACGTCTGTACACGTAACAAGATCAGTAGTATTAGCGGACTTACTGTGTGGATGTTAGTACAGGTCTCGAGAACCGTACGCCTCGCAAGTAGCGAATAACTTGCAAATATTATGTATGACTTTAGTGTCTGTAGTACTCCCGATGCGGGTCTGTGTACAAGCAACCTTTATTTTGTGTTATTTCTGTCTGATGATTGAAATGTTACGTTTCTTGTTGAGAATGAGATAGTGTTGTTAGCTTTAGATTAGGTTTCGATATATTTGTGCGCCAATTTTTCTGCAATCCATAAATGGGTCCAATCCAGCGGTTTGTACGAAGCGGTCCAACATTCCAAGGACGCGAATTTTATTAAGTTTTTTTTTGACGTGACTTATTGTAGATTTGCCGCAGATGGCATTAACTACTTGGCCGGACAAATGGGGAGCGCTGAAGGCTCTCATCCGGTACAACATTTAAGACAACAGGCCTGATGGCGCTGTATACTTTTAACGTGATAATAAATTAATCTATTTTCTAATTGCTCGGGTACGTCATTATTCAAAAATATAATATTATGGCATAGGCATGTATAAAACTAATTGTTTCTTGATATTTGGATCAGATATTTATAGTTATGTTGCTTCTCTTTCTTTCAGAATACTAATGGGTGGAAGATGTGTTGTGTCTGGGTGTAATAAAAAGGGTCATCATTTATACCCACAAACACAGATAAATACGCATAGTTAGCCGTTCAACCTTAACGAAGGCAACTTTGTACAGTGCCATCTATTTTTTGGGGAACGTCGTTTGCAAGGCTAACATGCGCAATCTATAAAATTATCGATCGATTTTGTTTTTTCCCTAACAGGCATGTCACGTGATTTTGTTCGTATTTTGACAGAACGACATGATTTATTTGGGTTCGCATATTAGCACCAATCGACAAAACGGCATAATAAAATAGAATCGATAAAATCATCATCATCAGCCCATTAACGTCCCCACTGCTGGAGCACGGGCCTTCCCTATGGATGGATAGGGAGATCGGGCCTTAAACCATCACGCGGACCCAGTGCGGATTGATGGTTATTAACTACTGCTAATGCAGCCGGGACCAACGGCTTAACGTGCCTTCCGAAGCACGGAGGAGCTGGAGATAAAAACTTTCTTTTTTTTGGTCACCCATCCTATGACTGGCCTTTGCGAAAATTGCTTAACTTCAACAATCGCAGACCGAGCGCGTTTACCGCTGCGCCACCGAGCTCCTCGATATAATCGATAAAATGACCGTGACAAAATTTTGTCACGTTGCGCGTGTTAGCCCTACTGGAAAGTCCCTCCTTCGAAAGCTAACATACAAAGTTACTGCCTATAACATTCATATGGCTGTATAAATCGTATAACTCAACAACACAATGTTAGCATTGACTTCAATGCCTGGTATTCGCAGGAAACAACCGGTACCCATAGATGGGCGAATTGCGAATGCCATCGCGGATAACGTACCTAGGTATTAGTGTCATCGGACTGTCAATGCCAGACCGCAATCGATTCGTACCGTAGCGAATCAACAGTAAAGTAGAATAGAATAGAATAACTTTATTCCCAAAACAGGGGGGTTAAAATGGCCACATTGAGGCAATTCATCGAAGAAAGCAATATTTGACATTTCTTTGCATTGCCCATATACTTTTATGCGCAAATGTCAAATTGCAATATTGCTTTCTTAGACGAATTGCTTCGATGTGGCCATTTTAACCCCCAGTACAGGTTACAAAAGTACTTAGATAAATTAAAATTAACAAATTATGACTAGTAGCTAACACTGCCCAGGGAAATGACTGACTCAGCATATTGTTGCTAAGAGTATGGTACGAGTACACATTCTCTCCAACAATTCTTCTTATACATTGTTTTAAGTTTACGCGGTTATTATCATAATTAAAACACATAATAACGGGTTCTTACCGCGTTTAAATGGGGATATGAGACTCCCGATATTTCGACACTGTTTTCTTATTCAATTCTTCTTATTCTATCGTGCGGGTTGTGATTTGGATGACCAACCTCATCAACCCTGGTGTCAGAGTTATTATTGAGCCGCCAAAGGCCCCTGACGTGACGCAACATCCGAGACGATGTCACTAACACCTTGTATAATAATATGTATGCTGGTATTGCTGGTCCTGGTTACTACTTACTGATGTAAGTAAGTAGTCGTTACATGAGCTATATCCGGGGCCGCCTTTGGCGGCTCAGTAATAACCCTGACACCAGGGTTGATGAGGTTGGTAATACACCTCACAACCCACACGATAGAAGAAGACTAGTCGCATGTGCAATATAATGCAGATAATGGTGTCATCGGTCTGTGAATGGCACGGCTATCTATTTGTTCCATCATACACATCGCCTGCATCACAATACGCGCCACGTATTCTGTTATTTCAACTTTTCTAAATGACACCGCTAAAGAAATATTTATGCAAATCCCCCGATACTGAATGCAAAATGAGATAGGTAGTAATTATTACGTCATGTTGCCATGCCATGCCTCAAGGCTCTGCAGACTTAATGACGCCGCAACAGTATTAAGGGCTAACGGTAAAATGCGTTCAGGGACCCGAAAGGACAGTCGCTACTAAGAGGGCAATGATCTGAATAATACACGAGTCACACGGCTCGCCCTTTCTGTAACGCAATGTTTTCACCAATCCAAACGAATCATCAAAAAATATATATTAAAAAAGCGTTTTTATTTCGAAGTTTTTGACTTTGGAACGCAGCACGCGCCGACGCGTGACAAACGGGCCAGTTTTGCGCAAAAAGATTGAATAACAACAATAACAAAACGCGCCTAATATCGGCGTTTCGCAGTGCATTGTGTAAGCGGCGGGTGAACACGTTACGATCTTGTGGCGCGGGCGCAGACTACAGAGCCTAGGCCATGGTGTTACGGTGTGAGCCCTAAAACTGTACACGTCAGTTTTATTACGTAATAAATTACGTGGAAGTGTAGTACCGCTCGAGAGTATTATGTAGCTCGCTAGTACCGTAATGATGGCCTGTTACAAGGTACATATTATGTGGGTACTTAGTTCATCTTGCATTGGATGTACCTCTAAATACCCCAATTGGGATATAGTCGTCAGCTTATGTTATGTAACCTCATTATGCCAAATGTTTCGTTCCTTTCTCTTTGTAAGTTTTTCTCCGAAGCATGTACTAACCGTAGCTTTAAGTTTGCATTGTTACTAACATCTATGGACCTGTGTCTGAAAATAAATAATTTGAATTGAATTGCCGGAGGGACTGGCCGGAATACGCACAGGACCGCGAAAAATGGAAAGAGGCAGGGGAGGCCTTTGCCCAGCAGTGGGATCTTGTAGGCTAGATTAGATTAGAATTGAATTTAATATAGAATAATACTACATATAGAACGGTAATTCTCCGCCCCGTGCCAATTCGTATTAGGCGCCGATCTCACTCCCTCTCGGTATTTTCTTTTAGTATTTTTTTATTTATTTTAAACTTATACAAACTTATAAACTATAAACAATAAATCACATCAATAAACCCCAAAGGGGTTTGTCCTGATGAACATACCGCTTTAAAATAACTACAATTTACTTAAACTAAAATTATAGTATATATTTACTTAACTAATGAACATTAACAATGTTGATACCCACTACGCGCCACAATATAATGTATCCACTTTAGGGGTGGTATTAATAAACTAATCTCAGCTTTGAGACTGCCCTCAAGATTATGTCAATGTGACAGTTTTTATATAAAAACAGGGACTTGAGCATGATCTTGAGGGCAGTCTCAGCTGAGAGTAGTTTATTAATACCACCGTAGGACTCTGTCGTACTAAGATATTTGACATTTAGTGAGACTTATAGTTCAATTTGTCAAAAAAAGTTTAATGTTACATGGTACCAAAGTGTATACATATTAATGCTCGTGACCGTACCGAGTGCGATCATCGGGCCGGCTGCAAACCTGTTTAGTCTAAACAGTATACATTAGTCTGAAATAAACCTGGTTTAATGAAAACCTTCATAATGTTCAATTGAGAATACTGTTGCAATGCCAAACAAAATCGATATTGAAGTAGAATATCAATAATTCCAATCGATTCTGTGATAATATCGAATTACGAATGCTGATAAGGCAAAATTAATTACAATACTTAATACTGTTCTGTAAACAAGTAGGTATAATTATGCAATTGATTGCGTTGTTGATTTCGCGTGCGTTATGAGAGCTGCAGTGTTTAGACTTTGGCCACGCGAGAAGATCTCTAATTCGACGATCATTTATTACGCCATCCGTGATCGAGAGGTTGAGCGATGGGCTCACGATCCGGTGGTCCTGGTTTCGAATCCCGGTGGAAACATATATACCCTATGTTTGAACCGTGTATATCGTGAGCCCGAACGCTTAAACCACTGGACCACAGAAGCCGTTTAATTGCCATAGTGATGTATGGATTTGCCGATATGTAATGGTAGAACCTATATGGTAGAACCTATTTCTTTGGGTTATGTATAAAATAATGCTTGTATTGCCGCACTTTATCTGTTTAGTCATTGCACGGAATACTTGTAGGTTTTACAATAACAATGATTCATTGCGTAAAAAATTTAACGCCAGTGAATGCCGCTACTATAATGTTTATCGTTACAATTTTGTTTTTTTTTTTAGTTATTAAATAAATACTCATAGAACAAAGCAATTGAATTGTTTTAAGTTTACGCGGTTATTATCATAATTAAAACACATAATAACGGGTTCTTATCCCGTAATCATGGCACTTGCAACAGTGTCAAAATATCGGGAGTCTCATATCCCTGATTTAAACGCGGTAAGAACCCGTTATTATGTGTTTTAATTAAAGCAATTGAATGTTCCATATTCCTGTTTGCACATACAATGTGTCGCCAATTGATTAAAATAATTAAAATAGGTTTTTTATCGTTTCTTATTATATTAGGTTAGTAGCGGACTGCATATAGTATTGAATTTTTAACTGGTTTTAAATCTTCTAAAACTGGCATGCCCCATGCCATGGGCGTCGGTGACCACCACCACAAAGTCTTCCCTATTCTGAGCCAGTCTGCAGAGCGCGGCTGCGTCCCTATTTTCAGTCCATTTCTTAATATTATCCAGCCAATTTATCCTCCTTCTACCCCTTCCCCGTTTCCCATCTATTTTCCCTTCCAAAATTTCCTTCAATAAGCGGTATCTGGTGTGTCTATGTATGTGCCCAAAATATGGTTTGGTTTTAAATAAATATTTATTTTAAATAAATAAATATGGTTTTAAATAAAGAGGAAAAATCGAAAAAAAATCTGACTCGGTCGGGACTTGAACCCGTAGCTCTTGTCAAGCCGGGATGAGCGTGTTAACCATTGCACCACCGGGTCCTCCACCTGTCCATGCGACATTCTTTCGATTTATGTATCGTTATCAAGCCGAGTCCTAAAGTAATTGTAGTAAAAATACGGTAGAACAGTAATCACACTTATTTATTCTGGTATCAAGAAAATAACACTTAACTTGGTAAACACATCCGATGTCGTCAAGGTCCCCAACGCAAGAGAGCGTGTATCAATCCGTCCGATTTGACAACCCCATTCTAGTGTTGCCATTTATAGAAAAATGTCTTATAACTGTCAACGAACAATTTAGCCTAACACTCGTCCATCCTGACCGCGTGTATGTCCCCATACACGTCGACAGATGAGCCTAACACTCGGCTGATTGATGCACGCTTCCAGCTTAATGTACCTAATTAACAAAGTATATTTAAGTTAATCACACAATAAATGCACAGAATAAATTTCATTTCATTTCATTTCAATCTTTTCACACAGTTTCATAGAGCAGTTAAGTTTTTGAATAGACATGAGGTTGTTCATTTTGAAATTCACTATACAAAGATTTTAATCGTAAGACCCGGTTTTCTAGACGCAATAATTAAATGATAGAGATTCGATTTAACTCAACATTAGGTTTTACGTCCATTAATGTAAAAGAAAATATTTATATTCAAATTAAGAATGTTGGTAATATAGAATGACCTGTAATAGGTATAGATTTATATGAACCCACAAAAATGCTTTCTAGCCGTGGGTAATAGCTACCGATTTATGGTGGTACAAAGGTAATTTCAATTAGCTGCACAGAATAACAATTCAAGATATTTAGATATAAGGTAATCGATTTTGTTTACAATTAAATTAATCTATATTACATACTAATGAACCAATCACATGGTCCATTCTATCTCAGTTCTAACGAACCAATCAAATGGTCCTTTTTATTTCAATACCAACGAGCCAATCACATGGTCGTCTGTTTCTCTAATATTAGTTAACCAATCACATGGTTCTTCATACCTTAAATTTAACGAACCAATCACATGGTTCTTTATACCTTAAATTTAACGAACCAATCACATGGTCCTCTGTTTCTCAAATATTACCTAACCAATCACATGGTACTCTATACTTTAAATTTAACGAGCCAATCACATGGTCGCTACCTTAACAAACTATTGTCATAATACCTTTAATCTTATCGTATCGTGATACCTACATACACATTTTACACATATATTTATACTAAATACAAAAGATGTAATATCGTTGATTGAAATTTGATTCGCAACTCTAAGTCATGATCAACAACAATAAACGCTGTTAAAAATCATGTTCACTGTCAATATTTTCAAGATCCTTGTCACTTTCATTTATGCTTAAGGCTGCTACATGAACCCAGGGCAACACAACGATCGGCAGCGAATGTAGTTTTACGCTTATGTCTACTATTACTTAAACCTGGTGTCGCCGCGATTTTATACCGGTCATTACCGAGTACTGCAATAACACGATATGGACCCGAATAATTGTGGTAGTAACTTTTTACTTTTTCCATCATTTTTAAAATTTGAAGACGTAACCTCTACTAATGCGCATATTCTTAGAACATGCACATATTCTTAGAATATGCGCATATTCCCAGAACATGCACATTCGATGCAAGCATCCACATATATTTTAGAATCTTGACATCTTAGGAAAACCTCAACCAATCCTCCTCCTTGTCCTCTTCAACCGATCCAGTGTTCTCTAGGCCAAAGTGGCCTATGTCGTCGTGGTTCATACGACATAGCTGCCACCTTGCCCCCTTCGGCACCACCCAACGCAAATCAGATCTATTACAATTAACACACATACAATACAATTGATAACATAATTTTCCTTTATTTCTTTTAATCCATTAGCATCTAAGTCAGATGAAAGTATCTCTCGAATCCGGCATAATTCACTATCGCCTAACTGCAGGGTGTGAAGCCAATCGTCACCTTCCCTAACGAATAAACAACTTCGTTGCCAAATCCCCTTAAAGCTGTCGTTACGTTGTTGTGTTGTAGGCCCAAATGTGTTAATTCTGAATTTGCCAAAAGAGAAACCTCACTGCCGAAATCTACAAAAGCTTTCACTGGAACCCCGTAATAAAAACTTCTTTATAGAACTTTAAGTTCAGAGTAGACGTGGATATGCACATCGTCTTTTGAGAATTGGTAGCCTTACTATCACGTTACTCGTCGGGTTTCATAAAACAACTGTCTATTTTATGGCCTACTTTGTTGCACCGAGTACATTGAATAAGTGGTTTCGGGCACATTCGAAATGGGTGACCTGATCCCTTACAATGAAAACAAAATATACTCTATCTATAAATATAATATATTTTATCTTGAAACCACTAGCTCTATTACCATTGCTGCCGCTAGTTATATTGAACCCTACGTTTGGCCTATTCCTAAAATTGAAACGTTCTGGGATATTTGTCTCCTTATTACTCATTAGGAATTCTAATAACTGTTCAGGTTCTGTGCACCGTAACGCCAAAGCATTCGACTTGGTAGTTTTGTCACTCAACCCGTGTATCAGACAATCTACCGCGCGTTTGCCGATATTGCACTGGTTCAACATTGCCAATTTCTCGTAAAAGTACACTACGATTGGTTCCTGGAACATACTTTTGCGCTTTAGCATGTACTCCAAGGACTGGCCATAGTTTTACTCAAATGGGAATGCACTACACAACTTTTATTGCTATTCCACCCACGTATACATTATGGTTTCTAGACTATCATACCACGATTTAGCCAGTCCCTGCCGTTTCTGGCAACGCGAAATGAATTGTAGTTCTTTCGTCCCAACCGTAGACGGTGGCGCACTCATTCACCTTTTTTTACCAAACATCTACTCGCTGTCCTTTCGATGACGGGTCAACATCTGGAAGTATATTCTTAGGATTGGGGTTATTAGAGTGACTGGGTGCGCCTGCCGGCGTCGGCTGGGGCTTTATTGAGTTTAGTATGTCTATAACATCCTTGGACGTGAATGTAGGACTATCTATCCGTCTAGACCGATGCGCGGTATTAATTCCTTCGTCATGTGCATCTGTATGCGGACGTTTCATCCCATGATTGACGTCATTTCTGTCTGGTAGTCTACTACGTTCACGGTCACGTTGAAGTTGATCTTAAAGGAATTGCAGCCGTGCTCGCTCTCGCACTTACAATTGTTCTCGCTCCTGTATACTCGAACTATTCCTAGTTCTACTTTGTTGGCGACTTACACTGCGATTACGGTGGTAGAGAGTGGAGCTAGGACTACGTCTTCTACTTCTGCTTCGCGTCTTACTGTGACGATGAGAACAGCTCGATTTACGTCTACGACTTCTACTTCGCGTCTTACTGCGTTGACGATAACAATAGCTTGGAATACACGTCTACGGCTTCTGGTTCGGGTTTTACTGCGGTGACGACGCGAACGGCTTGGACTACGTCTACGACTTGTACTACTTGAGTCTTACTTGAGTCATTGCAATTAGAGTGAAGTCCACCCTCGGTATGCACATCACGGTCGGTGCGCCTTTCACGTGACTGCTCGGATGTCTGGATCTCGAGAGTTGTAAGGCTCCGTCGCCTCTGAGCTTCAGATTCATCACGTTGTTGCATATCTTGGTAAACAATTACCGCTCCAACGGTAAAAACAAACTATTCAACGCTACGTGGACTAGCCAAGTTCCGTATACTTTCGCCGCCAACCTTCGAATGCCCAATTTCTGCATTGCGAAATGCACTACTGTCCTCTCATCCCAGTCGTAAACCTCCGCGCACTGATTTACCTTTTTTAGCCACATGTCTATGCGTTGGCTTTTCAGAGACGGATTAAATTCCGGAAGAATATTTTTGTTATCCAAATTTTTATTTACTGATGGTGCGCTTTGATTTAACGGCTGCGATGGGAGAGCATCTTTAATAGTTTTAATTATTTCGACAACCTTCTCCTGCTCTCTTCTCGAAGCCAGCTCGCGATCAAGCAAGCAGCGACTGCGGCTGCGGCTTTCACCGCGGCTGCGGCTGCGTCTGGCACGTGAACGGCTCCTCCTAGGAGTCTCCAGACTAAGGACTCCGTCTCCTCCGTCCATTTCCTAGAACTCGTAAAATAAAATTGTAACCATTAATGACTAACCAACATTTGAATTTTAAAGAATCTAATTTTACTGTTTTTGATGATAACTCGAAAACGGTGCTTCCGGGGCACGTAATTATTCGCCAGATTCTACCATCCAGATAATAAATCCGAAGAACAATCCGGAGTGTTCGGTCGTCCGATATCCGGACAGCATGCCCTAGGTGCATCTAGAGAAAATAGACAATATGTTTGACCCCTTTCATCAACCTCCGTAACCTCAACCTGGTATCATCACATGTGCTGTTCATATAGGATCTATTATTGTTACTAAAGAACACCCAAAACCTGCTAGGGGATGGATAATAAGGCTATGATAACATTTTATTCACAAAAACGTAAAAGTTAAAAATATTTGTGTAAAAATCTCGTAAACTATGCATGTGACCTTACAAACGACATCTTCAGTAATCCCTTATAACCCTCAATACCAGCAAGTTCTACTTTATGACAATAAATTACATTTAAGTAGTTCTACTTTATGATAATAATTACAATGACTCTTAATGATATTAGGCCAAACAAAATAATTACATTTTATATTTTAGTATCTAAATAAAGATTCAATTACTGAAACCAGATTGACCGGACCATATTACATATGTACATACATACATATATGATGAGGTGGGCAGAGCCACAAGTAATCAAAGACAGCTTGCAGCCACTGTTGATACGAAATCCTAAGATACCATACATAACCACCATATTATGTGGCCTATAAGAAAAAAAATGTAAAAACAACACATAAATTATCTTGTAAACTACTTACATGTCTGGTCGCAATAACAACGAAATTTTTGTTACCGCTGTATTAATTAGTATTGATCTTTACCAAACATAATAACCCTTTACAACAAAACTTCACTATTATTTCCTTTTATATAATTTTTTTATTTTTTTTAAATGTAGGTATGTACGTAGCATTGGATTATTTAGGTCATTCATTGAAGTTGAACATATCAAGAGTAATACATTCATTTTTGTTTATTTTCTGTAATCTGTACGTAATGTTTAGAATGTGGGTAACTCTTCGAAATAAAGACAGGTTAAATAACTATAGGTAACTACTATTTGAAATAAAAGTTGACTATGCGTAATTGAAACAATTAGAGTCTCACTAATAATTAAAGAATAATTATAATTCAAACAACACTTTTCTACAGTTAAACTTACAAACTATCCAGCTTGAAAAGTGGTCACGCGTGGCAACAAAACATTCCAAAAACGTAGGTACTTACCACTTCTGATATGTAGTAAAAATACGGTAGAACAGTAATCACACTTATTTATTCTGGTATCAAGAAAATAACACTTAACTTGGTAAACACATCCGATGTCGTCAAGGTCCCCAACGCAAGAGAGCGTGTATCAATCCGTCCGATTTGACAACCCCATTCTAGTGTTGCCATTTATAGAAAAATGTCTTATAACTGTCAACGAACAATTTAGCCTAACATAATATTAGTATTAATTTCTAGATAGATGGCCCCGGCGTCGGCTTATAGACAAGTAAGTCTAGTCATTTCAATTTTTTCTTTTTTAGTTTCCCTAAGCACAGGTAAGTGCTATAAAATACTGGGGTGCAAAAGTCTGAATGCCTTCGAAACGTCAAGAAGAAGAAGAAGTGCTATAAAAACAAAAATCATGGTTTGTAATACATAAATTCTGCCGTTTCCGGCAGTCAAATACATAATTTTATTTAATTTGACAGCTCTACAAATAGCACTGGTCTTAGAGCAATCACACCAAAATAAAGTAAAGTTTGTGTCAGCCAAAAGTGGCACCACTATAGAGTATCTGTCAGTTCTCTTTAACACTGGAACCAATAATAGATAATCCATTCATAAAATGCGTCCAGTTGGTTATAATGACGATTATAGGTAGGTAATCCTGTTGACCCCCCACCACTTACTCCACTTGAATAATTGTAGGAGTAAGTGGTGGGGGTAGCGCCGGCGCCGTCTGCCCAGTACAAGCTTACCGCCCGTGCGGGGCGGAAGCTACCGTCGCATGATGTGTGTAACCAAAATCATCATCATCAATTTAAGAGCCACACTCTTGTCGGTGTAGCATTTTTCATTCCAGTCTATCAAAGGCCTTTCCTTCCCTATAAGACACGACGTTAACCTTTTCTTTAATCTGTTTCACGTAAGCTCTTCTTGATCTTCCCCTTCCTGTCTTTCCTTCTATGATGTTTTTAATAAATTCGTCGTGTCTTATTAGGTGTCCAATCATCTTGCCTCTTCTGTCCTCAATAATTCTCAGTATGTGTCTCTTTTCCCTTACTCTTACTATCACTTCCTCATTTGTAACCCTTTGTAACCAAAACTTTGTAATTTTGTAACCAAAATATCAATATATAATTATTATTTCTTCCCCATAGCTTAAGTAAGAGACCACAACGAGAATATTGCAAAAGTCGACTAAAGAATCATGTCCTCTTCAAAATGATGGACGAGAATCTATTTACAGACAATAGACTGGTATTCAACCTATCATACATTGTAGTCGCGTTACAAAAGTGCCTATCAAATGACTACAAAGTCTAGCAAACTGTGTAGATTGAAATTGTAATACTCGCAAAATTGTAACTGATCTCTGAGATATAGGCACTAAAATGTTAAGTGGTCTGAAACCTATAAATAAACCACTTACGTGGTCTTCTCTTTAAAAACAATGAACTGTTGTCGTAACTTCTGACTTTTAAAGACGTGATGATAAACTGCGACGATATTATATTCATCAAATCTATCTACTACTTTGTATAAACAGAATTGTTCATTTCGGACACATTTACGCTTGCCTGAAATTATTTAAAGGTTTTGAATGCCTCCCCATCAGAAATTCTAAACAGTAAAACGTCCAACAATGTGAAACGTTTATTGATCAGTATGCCTAATTAGCGAATTGCCCATGTAGCCAAACGACTAACTATCGAGAGGTCGATATATCAGAACGTTTACGTAGGGAATCTTTTCACCACCGCGACGGAATATGTTCCAAACCCCTCGTTTCATTGAGAATATTCATAGATCCCACCACTGAGGACACTTTTGGACACACACTACACTACACAAGGTGTTAGTGACATTGTAACGAATTCTGAGGGGGATGATTCAGACCATGATTCTTATTTAATATCAAACATGAATTTTCCGTCGCAAAATTCATGTATTATGTTTTTTAAATTATTTTAAATTCTATACTTTTCGATGGAAAATACCACTTGATATTAACTCAGCATAATGAGCAGAATCACCCCCCTCAGTATTCGTTACGATGTCACGATCACGGTGTATACGCTGTCTATATTACGTTAGGTATTCTTTATGCCTACGCATTTCAGCATCCAAATCACAGTCTGTTTATCAATTTGCATCTCTTGCTTTGTCAACGTAATAATTGATCTCTCGAATTCCGCGAATACCACGCACGCTACGGTTTGTTTACGACGCAGGCGCCGGTTTCCTGCACCGATGTGGTAATGGCAATATTATTAGTTCCTACTTGTTTGATACTTTTTTCAAACCACCAAACAAACCATGGGAATGGAAATAAAGGAAATTCCAAAGTGAGACACTAACAACTTTTGTCGCACAACATAATGTCGTCACACCCCGGGCAATCCATCCAAAAATCTCGTTATAAAAAAAAGCATTTGTGCATAAAAAAAATGTATGCAGTATCTTACGAAAAGTCATAATAGAATTGCAGCCTATCACATAACATAGTCAAGAGCAAACCCATCTTAATAAAAAAAATAAGCTATATACATTGCCGGTAAAGTGGCTATGGAATTTGACAAGCACATACAGAGTACTGCGCGGCGAAAGGCTAGAGGGAGACCACTGCCATATTTTTCCCTTAAACAGCATGGATAATGTTACACCGACGCGAGCGTGGCTCTTAAATTCACGATGATGAAACATAGAGCTATCGCAGTTATCTGTTTGCAGGAGTAGTAAAAGAGAGCGGGGTTGAACCGGCGACAGCGGTTTTCATACAATATGCGCGTTAGGGCCTTTCCATCCTTTTTCTTCTATTTCGGGGCCCCTTAGGAATTACAGGCGTGAGTTATAATAAGAATAAAAATGAATTTATTTCCGCAAATTTTTACTATAGATAGTGTTCATAAAGGTAATTCTTAATTTAAGTCTTAAGTTATGTATGTATTATTTTGCTTTACAGTTTTATCAGTCCGTTCTCATAATACGAACACGCTTGGGTTCTTGAAGTACCGACATTTCAGATTGCATAATATTAATCGAAATTCCGCGCGCATGTAAGTATTTCTTGCTTTAATAGGAAGAATATAAACAATTTTTTATCATGCATTCTAATACGCAATTTTTAAGAAATATACATTTTCAGTCTATTTCACTTCAAAATACGCCAATTGTTAATAACGCCAATTGCTGTTAATTGTTGTTGTTGTTGTGTTATTGTGTTGCTCAATGATCAAGCTTATATGCGTCCCTGCTGGGCACGGATTCAGATTTATTTATTTCATATTTAGTTGACACATTTTAAGTACAAAAATTCTACAAAAAGGTAACATAAATATGGTCGTCAGTTCTAAAACATCATATACAATAGAATTATTATTAAAATAGAATGTCTACAAAAGAAATCCGATTAAAATAATTATATTAAATTCAATCACAAATTAATACATGTCATAATATTCATAAATAATTACAACAGGCCTCCCCTCAATCAACCGGAGGGGGTATGAAGCCATACTCCACCACGCTGTTCCACTAAACGCGGCTCAGTCTGCGCTTAATATGCGCGTAGCCATAATCATACGCATAAAATATATAGTTTGAATTGAAAAGACATTTCATTCCAATATATTTGTTAATTTTCTATTTTTATTATATTGAATGCTATTATAATTTATTTAATAATTTTATTTGTAATTTAATAATCTGTTATGTTTTAAATTCGTATACCGAAAGGTGCGACATAGTGCGACATATATTATATTGTAACAACTCTTTTACCTATGTTGACGAATAAATGAATTTGAATTTGAAAATGTTGATTCTCAATGTATTTGTACAGCGGGCGTCATACAACACTATGTTGATACAATGTGTTCGGCCGCTTTGTTTAATGAACCGACCCACTTTATGACCATAATTACGCCGGTTTATGGTACCATATTTTTGCCTGATGATGATGACTTTGTGCAAAGTTTTCAGATACCTAAGGTTATTCACTTTTTTCCGATTTGAAAGGAATGTTCATTGGTCGCTTACAAATCGCTAAGCCTTACGCTCTTTTGGGATTGGGGACTAAGTAACAGTGCCATAAAGCTTTTATAATAACAAAAAGCTAAATATAATTACATAAATCAAGCCTGTATCCTCGAAAGGGTAGGCAGAGGTGTACAGCAAAATCCACTTCTCATCAGCCATGTTTAAGTCCCATTTAAAGTGATATCAATTACTTATCTATGATCGAAACAAAATATTAGTATTTGAATTAGGAATTAAAAAAATAATGTCGTTTTAAATAATTCTTAATAAGAATTCAAAACTTTATTTAAAACGACATTTTATTTTTATAAAGAATTCAAAACTTTATTTAAAACTACATAATTTTTTTAATTCATAATACTCATATAATTTCTTATTCCAAATACAAATTTAAAATTTTAATAAATTCGTGGTTTTTTTGAGCAAAAATTCTAGTGTTTCCATTTTCAAATGAGAAGTTTTTTTTTTTAATTAAAGCGAAGCATTTACCAACAACATAACGTATGGCTTGCTATCGTAAATGGGGAATGCATTAACATTGTCACGGCTATTATGTTTAACAACTTAATCCGAGCGTGAATGTTTACAGGCGGAAGCGGATACATTGTATTTGCAATAAAAACTATTTTGTACGTAGCCTATTGTGGTGCCAGTGACAGCGACGAGGTTGCTGTCGACGGATTATTGAAAAGAAAATCATTAGTTCCACATCTAACGTATAACATGAGGCATCAATAGAGCAGACATCAATTTGAGATTCACAAGGGCTAAAGGATCATTATGAGGAGCAAACCACACCCCGGACACTCCCAATATCTCAATCTTACCGCCTAACGCATAAGTGCGAGCGAGACAGGCTTAACCTAACCTAAGATAGACGCTAAAGTAAGACCCAGAGGGGGTGAGGTCGGCGCCCGATACATATTGGTGCGGGGCGGAGAGTTACCGTTCTATACATAGTCTTATTCTTTATAGTCTTAGTCTTATTTTTTAGATCTTGACGCCAAACGCCAGATCTGAAAAACTCGACCCAAGCCCTCCTACCACTACACTTATAACTCAAATGGGACTCTCTATTGTGCTTCTTGCAACAGGACTTTCAAAACTAAATTTGGTTTTGCTAGTCACGCCCGCGTCCATGCAAGAACCCAGGCTAACACCAACTAAGGGTGTCATCGTCGACGGATACGTCTGGGAGGACATCATCATCATCATCATCTTATTCTTTATTCTACGACGTGAGTCTATATAAATCATAATAACACACGTTGACGTAGTAGATATAACATAGTAGGTTTATCGCTCCCCGCCAGTAAAGATGCAGTTAACAGAAACCGTAACTTAACAATGTAGATATTGCGTGTAGACGACAGACAGTTTGCAATACATTGACTTTATTTTTAATGTCGACGTGTAATTTGTATTTGTTGTTTACAAGTAATTAGTGCTGTGCAAGTACCGTAGTGCTGTGCCGTGGAAGTGCCGTGTTCGCGTGGACCATGGCTCAATTGACGTCCTGCCCCGCGTGCCCTGACAGGGTAGGAACATGACGTCATCGGACAAAATTAGACTTTTTTTTTCCCATTATGTTCTACGGAACTATATACAAGCATAAAAAAGCAAAATAAATAATTTCATTGTCATTTCATTACTTTCGAGTACTTTCCTTTCAAGTAACCAGTTTGATAATCATTACAGAGTCTTATCTTTTAAAGAGGCTCTAAACTTGTTCTATGGAACATATTGAAATAAAAATATATTAGATGTCCTATAGAACAAATAAAATTAAAAAGTCTCATTTTGTCCGATGGCGTCATGTTCTATGGAACAAATGGGACCTACCCCCCTGACACCTGTACTCAGGAGGAGCTTATAAATGCTGTCCGGTTGGCAAAAAACTGGACTGAGAAAATCTGAGCGCCATCGAAACGACTAGAAGTGCGAATATGAAGTAAACTATAATGTTTTTAATTGACAATTACTTCCGCACAATATCCTGGAAGAAATGACTGAAAACCAGCGCTGGATGGTGCCATAGCATGGCGCCATCACAGCGCAAGCTGAGCCTCCTTTTGCCCGTATTCGTAATATTCATAATTAAGTACCTAGTTCTTATAGAAAAATGTAAACTAGCAATAAATTTATTTTATTCTTATTACAATGTGTACAATACAGATTGGTGAAATGTAATGCTCGTACTGGTAGCGTGCACGTGTAAGTTTCTTCTTTTTTTTTGCCGTATATGGCATTAACTACTTGGCCGGACAAATGGGGAGTGCTGAGAGCTTTCCCCGGTACAAAATTGAATGCCTGAGGATATCCAGTTGGGCGTGAACCAGCCCAGGGCGTCGTTTGAGAGTATTATGTTTGATATAACGCTACTTATATAATATGATTACATATTTCAATCTAAACACACCGACAAAATTAGTGCCGACGAAGTTCAGAAAAACCTACCTTATTATTACGCCGGTTCAGAGTAGATCGTACTAAAACTTTTCTAAGGACATCTCCAATTAGGAAACAAAAAACCGTACCTATTATTACGGCTCTGTGATCGTTTTGTACGAGTCATAGTCTGATTGTCTAAAAAAACATAGTTTGTTATTAATCTTTTGACAAACAGTAAGTATATGACCCTACAAATAACGATGACAGAACAGTCTAATACCGTATTTTTTTTTCCTAATTGGAGATGTCCATAGAAAAGGTTCAGTACACACACGCCGGTTCTAAACCAGCGTGCGTGTATGAAATGATTGATGAATGTGGAGGAAGCAAGAGAAGTGTGTAACATGTTGTGAATGAAATTAAAATTCCGTATTAGAGCTAGATGTTTTTCTCGTGTGGAGTTGCTATAACCTCCCATCGAGCGCGTCCTCAGGTGGTGGATCGAGGAATGCCTCTCAGATATGAGTGGTACCAGGGAAATCAAATACCTGGCGCGAACCAAAACTAGCAAGAAGACGGATATATGCAGCGTTTTCAGCACTGGGCTAGAAACGATGAGGTCGACGTGGAACCGAAAGGATCTAGTACCAGAAAGCGGTTGGCGGTAGAAGAGGATACTTTTCATAAATCGGCAAGCGTACTGCATTAGGGGGTTTTCCTACTTCTAGAGAGTAGGTTTTGGTGCGTCAGATGACAATCGGCATCAGCATAATAAACCCCAAATCGTCGATAAAGTAGAATGAAGATGAATAGGTTGCCAAATAATAACTGTATAATGGATAGGGCGTCGCCGCATAACGACGCGCAGACACATCGCCCTAACTCTGTGACAAATTTGCAAGGGCTACCGGATCAAGGACGGGTTCGGTTAAAGACGCAAGTCCCGGAGAGCAACCTAAAAGTCCGCTTTGCCACATTAAATGTTGGAACACTAACCGGAAGGACAAAGGAACTCGCAGACTTATGTAAACGCCGCAGGATAGACTTTATCTGTCTTCAGGAGACTAGATGGCAAGGGGCAAAGTCTCGCAACATTGGAGAAGGCTACAAAATGATGTATACAGGCTCAAAAGGAGGTAGAAATGGAGTAGCTGTTGCAATCAGTCAGGAACACCTGGATAATGTCGTCGAAGTAAAACGGTTTAGTGACAGAGCCATGAGCGTTAAGGTTGTCATAGAAGGAGAAGTGGTAAATGTGATAGCTGCATACGCACCCCAAACAGGATGTCTTAAAACGGAAAAAGAGGAGTTTTGGATTCTTCTGGATGACATTTTACGGGAGATACCAAGCAATGAAACCACGGTTCTTGGTGGCGACTTAAATGGCCATGTGGGCCAGGAATTTAAGCCGTTCGAGAGAGTACATGGAGGTCACGGTTTTGGTTCAACGAATGAAGATGGCAAAACTATTATGCAACATGCCATGTCTCACGACCTTGCAATAGTTAATACATTTTGCATAAAGAAGCCAGAGCATCTCATCACATATAAAAGTGGCACAAATTGTTCGCAAATCGACTACTTGCTTTTAAATAGAACATTGATTGGAAGAGTTAAAAATTGCAAGGTCATACCCGGAGAATGTGTGACGCCACAACATCGACTTGTCGTAATGGATTTGGAATTCAGAAGGAAAATAAAACCTAAGAAAGAAAAGGAACCAGAACTCACCAGATGGTGGATTCTAAAGGGTGAGAATATTGAAGGGTTCCGGAAGGAATTAGAACACCTCTGTATCCCTGACGACATTGGAAAAGATGTAAATATAGCGTGGCAGCACATACAGGCTCAGATCTTAAAGGCAGCACACAAAGTACTCGGGCGAACTAAGGGAGGAAGACGAATATCTAAAGATACTTGGTGGTGGACAGAACCAGTGCAGAAAACACTCAGGGATAAGAAACAAGCCTTTAAAACATGGCAGTCTACTAAAACCACAGAGGATCGGATATATATAAGGAGAAAAAGAAGATTGCCAGAAGAGTAGTTGCTGTCGAGAGATCGAAAGCGAACAAAGATCTGTACCACTCCTTAGAGAGTAGGGATGGTCACAAAATCATTTACAAGCTGGCGAAGTCACGGGATCAGGCTACTAAAGATATCGTCAAAACAAAAGTACTTAAAGGACCGGATGGCAATCTACTTTTTAGAGACGACGACATCTTGAAAACGTGGTACAAATATTACGACAACCTATTAAATATTAACACTGCAAGTATAAATTTGCCTCAGGAGGATGTAAATCTGGGTTTGATTTACCCTATAACATCTCAAGAAATTAAGATCGCGCTAAATAAAATGTCAAATAAGAAAGCGTTGGGTCCGGATGGCATTCCAATTGAGGCATGGAAGTGCTTGGGTGATACCGGAGTCGTAATACTGGAGAATCTGTTCAACACCATGCTCCTGGAGACTAAATGCATGCCGGATGCTTGGAGGATGAGTACAATCATCCCACTTTATAAAGGCAAAGGAAGTCGCTATGAATGTAATAATTACCGAGGTATAAAATTAATGAGCCATACCATGAAGTTATATGAGAGAATCATAGATAACCGTCTCCGTCAGGAATGCTGTCTCTCTCAGAATCAGTATGGTTTCGTCCCAGGGCTCTCAACTATTGATCCAATCTTTGCAATGACCGTGGTTACTGAAGAGCACAGAGCAAAAGATGAACCCCACTACATTGCATTCCTAGACATGGAAAAGGCTTTTGACCGTGTGCCCCGAAATACAATATACTGGAGTCTCAGAAGGAAAAATGTTCCCGAGGCATACGTCACCATCGTAGCCGACATGTACAAGGATGTCCGCTCTTTTGTACGAACTACAGTAGGAGTCACACAATCCATCCCCGTGACTGAGGGTGTTCATCAAGGTTCAGTACTCAGTCCGTATTTGTTTAGTCTCGTACTCGATACCCTCACTGAAGATGCTCAGAAAGTAGCCACATGGACCTACATATATGCAGATGACGTAGCGATTTGCACATCAAGCCGACAAGAACTGGCGAATGCCCTCGCAGCGTGGAAAAGTCAGTTGCAGGCAGGTGGGCTAGTACTTAGTGTAGCTAAAACCCAATATATGGAATGCAACGTCAAGAACCCTAGCGCTGACCCTATAGTGATAGATGGACAAGTTGTTCAACAGTGCGAGGAGTACAAATATCTGGGGACAATAATCTGCAGTTCCGGAAATTTGGAGAGCAACATACAGCACCGTATATCAGCAGCCTGGCTCAGGTGGCGTGAAGTTACTGGCGTTACCTGTGATAGCCGAATGCCTGTAAAGCTGAAGGGGCTTATCTATAAGTCAGTAATAAGACCTGTCTTAACCTATGGAAGCGAGACGTGGGCCGTAACGAAAAAACATGTCCAGTCCATCCAAGTTGCAGAGATGAAGATGTTACGTTGGATGTGCGGCGTGACGAGGCTCGACAAGATTCGCAACGAGTATGTGCGCGGTAGCCTCGGTGTACGTGACGTGGCTGACAAACTGCAGGAAAACCGGCTGCGTTGGTATGGGCATGTTAAAAGAAGACCGCCTGAGTACATTGGCAACGTGGCACTCGACTTCAATATTACTGGTCAGCGACGTAGAGGAAGACCTAAGCTGAGATGGTTGAGTGTCGTGGAGAAAGACATGGAGAGTTGCGGGTTATCCGAAGACGATGTCCAGGATAGGGCAAAGTGGAGGAAGAACAGTAGGAAAGCGGACCCCGGCGCAAGACGGCGGGATTCACGCTAGGAAGAAGAAGAAGAGCTAGATGTTTTTCTTCCCGCGGGATATAGGTGAAGTGTACATTTAGCGAAGGGGTCGTTTTGCGAAATGTATATTCTGCGGAAGGTATGTTTTGAAAAATGTATATTCTGCGGAAGGTACGTTTTGCGAAATGTACATTCTGCGGAAGGTACGTTTTGCGAAATGTATATTTTGCGGAAGGTATGTTTTGCGCATGGGGTACAAGGCGTTTTTCTTTACGTTAAAAGGGTGGCCTTGGTCTTTCTCGTTCGTCTAATTTTTTGTCGCTCCACGTGCCTTTAAATATTTTGCGCAGTGAAATAAGTTTCGACGTTCGACGTCATACATATGAATTTTCACTAATTACCTAGTTTAAAAAAATACATTGACCTCTGCTTAAAACAATGAAAGTGTCGTAATTTCGTTTTCATCGGGAACGTTGTACGGTCGAGCGTGTAACCTTCTGTTGAGTAACAGCATTGTCTCAAATAATGCTATGGATGGGTTATTTATTCAAAATATTTTTTTTATCTATCACATTTATTTAATATTTGTTGGTATTTGCAACGACATAAAAAATTTCACAATTTATTCGACAGAGAAAATTTTAAACTGAAGTCCACTAATTATTCCTTTAAACAGTTGTATAGACGACGTAATTGCCTCCGGGGTGGAAGTTGGAAGGTTCGACAGAATGTCGCTGTAAAAACGTATTCTAAATAGCTGTGTTTTATATTTGTACCTAATTACTTAATTTTATAATATTTAGTTAGATAATATAATATTATTATAATATGCCCTTACAGGGCATCACATGTACCTTCTTACTATGTTCCACCTTAATTTATGTTTGTGAAATGCAATAAATGAATATGAAAACCGGACCTGTCAAATCTTCAAGTTACGTAAGCGGACCCTCATAGGGTATAACTCTAGGGAGATGATGTGTTGTATAGACGACGAGAGGATCCTTTTTTTTCTTTTTTTTTTTTGACGTGACTTATTGTAGATTTGCCGCAGATGGCATTAACTACTTGGCCGGACAAATAGGGAGCGCTGAAGGCTCTCATCCGGTACAACGTTTAAGACAACAGGCCTGAGAGTGCCCAGTTAGTCGCGAACCTCGGCTCATAGTATCAGGCCTTTAATAACGTCACATCTCGTGTATCGCGAATATATCGCGTCACACGCGTCTACACGCGCATGCGTAGAACGCGGAAATAGTAAGTCATTCATCGTCAATTGACGAGTACCAGCGCCAGACAGGTCACGAGGTTCCGAACCCAATCTCGTGTGATCCTGATGAATTCAAATAGCGAACAATTCACGTTCGATTTGCTGTAAAATTATTGTCAGTCTAGACATTGTTTTTTTTTTATAATACTTCCTCAATCTTATATTAGATAAAACGTCTAGTTCAGTAAAATTAGGTAATGATTATATTTCAAAAAAAGTTTTACAATAGCTTCAATGCGCGGTACGAATTAGATCTGTCAAAGTACAGAAGCCAGTGCTGTGACATTCATTAGCATATATGTCAGTCGAGAATAGTTCGATCGATTTTGTTCTATCAAGTTTACATTGTTGTTGATAAAAGCTAAAAAAATGCATTACAGGTGATAATTAATTTTATAGTTTTAATCTGATGCTTTTGTTACTAACTAATTATTTTGATACATAAAGCTCAAACGAAGACGGACAGATTTGGATGTCTTTTTGCTCAAAGAGTGATTTGCTAAGAAAGAAGAAGACGTAGAAAAGGGTTTAGTAGATAAAGGACATATTCGCAAAACGCCTTGCTCCAAAAAAGGAGACCTCTTCGCACTTATTATTAAAAAAATTAAACGAAAAACGAACCGCCTTCAATAAACAATATGAACTACAAAACAAACACAAAAAAGCGTTTTAAAAACACGCAGAAACTAAAAATCAAAAAATTATTTTACATATTTCTATAATATGATGTGTCATATTATAGAAATATGTAAAATATTTTTTACAAAACATACATTTTGGCGCGCGTTTCGCGCTCACTTGGCGCATCCAACCCGTTTCTTATATTCCGTGGTAGTAGCTATTACCCGCGTCTTCGTTCGCGTGAAACCCTGCTATTACAACTATAGAAATTTTATACTAACTTTGCCACCACTTAGGGGTTTAATGTCACAAAAAAATGTAGTTGCTGAGACTTTGAGATGAGTAAGTCAGTATAGGCCTCTATGGATGTGCAACTTGGACACTATCACAGAAAAAACAGAGAGAGAATCGAGGTTTTTAAAATGTGGTGTTGGAGGAGGATGGAAAGAATAAGTTGGACAGAAAGGGTTACTAACGAAGAAGTGCTAGTAAGAGTAAGGGAAAAGAGGCAAATATTGAGAGTTATTGAGGACAGAAGAGGCAAGGTGATTGGGCACTTAAAAAGACACGACGATTTTATTAAAAATATCATAGAAGGAAAGACCAAGAAGAGCTTCCATGGAATAGATTAAAGAGAAGGTGAACGTCGAGTCTCATAAGGAAGTGCAAGCATTGGCCAGTTTGGTATACGAGAATGGAGAATGCTACACCGAAAAGAGCGTGGCTCTTAAATTTACGATGATGATGAGTCAGTCAATGCATGGGTGACATTTCGCTTTTAATGTATATGTATAGACGAATGTAATATTCATAGGAAGCGCCATCGTAACCCGAAGCGTATTAGCAAAACAATTGGCATGGTAATTAGCGTGTTCAATTGTTAATTGAGTAATTGGCTGACACGAGCGCGTCAACCGTTTATTGACGTTCGGTTACAACTTGCTACATGTTTAACTAATATCGTAAACTGTTTATTACCTGTAGACTAGACGTTAAAATTGTATATTGCTAGTAAAACATGTTGCTTTGTATGGTTGACAAAGAGGTAACCGTTTATTGATTAAATCAAAGATGTATTTAGGAAAAAAAGAAAAGAAAAAACCCTTAACTAGAAGTTCAGACCAACACATCAACAGCGACAAGTTGACCGTAAGGGTGCAATCTTGTTACGGCTCTCTCTCTCTCTTTCCGCTCCACACCAGCGGCTGAGCTAGGTTTACCTCACCCCTCCTCGGTCTTACTTTAGTCTTCAATCGTATGGACGTCACATACACAGATGCGTGTGTACGATAACGTCAATATGTAGTGTCTACAAAAAATCTTATAAATGTATAATGTTAGAAAAACACTAACCACGTTGTTGTCCATAGATGCTGCAGGAGAAGAGACTATGTATCCTGGGCGCGGAGCTGTCAGAGTTGGACACCTTCGAGCGGCTGCTGCGCTTCTCCGGGGCCCAGCTGCGACTGTTACAGTGCTTCCAGGTGAGTTGCTATCATAATGGCATAGAATAAGGAATACTACGTATACTTAGAACGGCAACTCTCCGCTCCCCACCAGCGTCTGAACTAGGTTTACCTCACCCCCCCCTCGAACATAGTTTAGTCTTCAATCGTATGGCATCAGACGTGACACACACAGATAGGCGTGTACGATAACGTCAATGTGTGTTATCTGTGCAAAATGAGGTTGTTTGTATGAAGTGTCTGGGGCGTGATAATAGTACAGATTCCGGCAACCACCAATTAATTACATTGGTCAGTAATTCACTTAACATAATAAAAAGGCGAGTACCTGACGCACCTTCGATTTGCCGATGATATAGTCCTAATGGCTGAGACCCTGGAAGACCTGAACACCATGCTCGAGCATCTCAGTAACGCATCCCAACGAGTGGGTCTTAGCATGAACATGGCAAAGACAAAAATTATGTCCAACGACCATGTCGCACCCACTCCAGTTCAGGTTGGGAACGTTACACTCGAAGTTGTAGACCAGTACATTTACCTAGGACAAATAATCCAGTTAGGTAAGTCCAACTTCGAGAAAGAGATCTCTCGTCGGATCCAACTCGGATGGGCAGCGTTCGGGAAGCTGCGGAATATCTTCTCGTCCAAAATACCTCAGTGTCTCAAGACGAAAGTCTTTGACCAGTGCGTGTTGCCAGTGATGACCTACGGCAGTGAGACGTGGCCGCTTACTATGGGTCTCGTGAGGAGGCTCGGTGTCGCTCAGCGGGCAATGGAGAGAGCTATGCTCGGTATTTCCCTGCTCGATCGAATCAGAAATGAGGAGATCCGCAGGAGAACTAAAGTCACCGACATAGCTCGAAGAATTGCAAAGCTGAAGTGGCAGTGGGCAGGACACATAGCGAGGAGAACCGATGGCCGATGGGGCGGAAAGGTTCTGGAGTGGCGACCACGTGTCGGACGACGCTCAGTGGGTAGGCCCGCTACAAGGTGGACCGACGATCTGGTGAAGGTCGCGGGAAGCCGCTGGATGCGGGCAGCGCAGGACCGATCGTCGTGGAGATCCTTGGGGGAGGCCTATGCCCAGCAGTGGGCGTCATACGGCTGATGATGATGATGAATAAAAAATACATCTGGGAATGTTGGAGATACCAATTTAATTTAATGGCAACACTTACGTCATCAAACATCTAGCAATGGCGGCTTGTTATAGGATTGAGAACACCTGGTTTGAAAAATACTAAGGATTTGCCTATCAACTTGGGCTGCGAATTGCTTTTTCTGCCCACTCCGTCAGAGATAACCGGCGATCGTGTCTGTCTGTACATATCTAAAGACTCAAGTAGACGTAACGGGTACACCGTGGCATTGAAGTCTCGATGTAAACATGAATACTGTTTCATAACAGTTGAGTGAGATGAGCTGTCGACAGTCGCATGCTACGGGCGCTGTTATACTGTTAGCACACGGGATTCTAGGTCAGTTATTATAGGAACCAGGAAGACAATCTTGGCTTAGTTTGATTTAGTTTTTATACATTGTAATTGTCATGTTAGACATTACAAGGACACTAGAACATACCTACTATCTATTTAATACAGTGTGTTCTGACAATAAATATTTTTTAAAACAACTATGAATAACTAACTAAATTATAGAGATATAACTAAATTATATAACGGTGAAATCGAAATATACAGTAAAAGATCATATTATATGAAGCAACGATCTTATTATAAAACTTTCCACATCATTTATTGCTTCTTTCGTATCGCGCGAAGCCGTAAAATCGCTGTCCCGGTCCAGTCAGAAATGTATTGCTGGCGCTTCACACGTCGTCGACGTGAGTTAACAGGCGACATGCGGACTCGTGTAATTTAGCATATCTCCCTTGTTTCTATGATCTGTGACTTGACGCGCCGCTGGTGCCGCACGCGCCGCGGACAAGTGAACGAAGTTGCATATTATTTCGTGCAAAGGTTTATAAAATGCGATAAGAGCATGTGGCTCCTGCGAACATAAGCACATTACATCAAGCACTTAGCCTAGGCAGTACGTACGTGATTATTACACGTTTCGTACGGTCACGAGCATTTGGTACCATGTCACATTAACTTTTTTGACAAATTGAACTGTAAGTCTCACCAAATGTCAAATATGTTAGTGCGACAGAGTCCTAAAGTGGGTACATTATATTGCTCATGACTGTACGTTACGGTACGTTATTCCTTATTCTATGGCCTAGGTTCATGGCATGTTTTAATGAACAATCACCATGAAAATTAAATATTTATAGGCGCCGCGCCCAGCGCGCGCAATTACTGTGAGATCAAATATTCGAATCAAACGAAAGAACATCGGCGTCCAATTTCAAAATTCGAATATTAAACTAAACTGATAAAAAAGTAAAAATAACGGTCCGCGCGCAGCCTTCACGATTCAAGTCTAAAATGTGTTCGAGGGGGTCGAGGTAAACCTAGTTCAGCCTCTGGTGGGGGGCGGAGAGTTGCCGTTCTATACATAGTATTATTCCTTATTCTATGTCAGTGGCGCGGACGCGTACCTCCTCCGGTTGATTGCGGGGTGGCCTGTGCCCAGCAGTGGGACGTATTTAGGCTGTTTATGTAAGTATGTTCTATGTCAGTGGCGCGGACGCGCAATAAACGACACGGTTGCATCAAACAATGTTTTATTATTGTTGCGTGTTACAACACGTGTTGCGTCATTAATAACATAATAGACTAGACTTATCATTGTAATGGGACTATTTTTGTAAACAATCCTCATGACACATGGTCGCAATAAAACATTTCTATTTCTATTTCTATTTCTATTTCTTGTAGGCTTCAAGACAATGGCCCCGATTCTTGCAGACACATAATTTTATTTTAAGTTATACCCGTCATTTTCTTATCCGCCGAAAAGGAAAGGGACGGATGATTGTCCGACGTCTAAGGCCGGGTTTCCACTGACGCGGTGATGGGCGGAGAAGAGCGGAGATGTGCGGATTTGACCAATCTCAGCGTTCTAGAGAGCGAAAAACGAAGACGCTCTGTCACTGTCTCCCTCACGGTGATTGGTCGATTCCTGCATATCTCCGCTCCTCTCCGCCCAGCTCCGCGTCAATGGAAATACATAAATTCACATCCCTCATTTCAGTTCATAACCTTACCTTACCTTTTAGTATCAGTTTCACGTTGCCAAACAGAATTATGATAATCTCTCTCGTAATAATAACGAGTGCATGGAAACTTCTATCTAAATTAATTACTAGCAATAATTTACATGAGTTACTGTCGTTGTGCGAATTTTAAACGTGATTTAAATAATTTATTCTGATTTCCATTCATTGCTTGTGATCGATAGGTCATAATAATGTATAATTTATAACAAGTTATAGCCCTGTTCGCAGAACGCGTGACTTCTATCGTAGTGTCCCTGGTTCGAACCCCAGCTCGGCATCTAAACCACAGAATTTAACTTTATCCACCTTACAAATAAAAAAAAACCAGGGATGAACGTGGGTTTAAGTATTTGACAGCCAAGCAAAATTGAATCCTATATATCATACAATTCGACTGAACTTTGTTTGGCTGTCAAATACCTACTTAAAATATGAGAAATAAAAATAAAATTGCTATCCAAAATTCTAGATTAAGTTAATAAAATTCATCTTTTTTGGGGTTATGTATACGTTTTTACAATAAAATACCAGATAATATTTTAAATTTGTCAGAAAATAAATTTAAAGTTCATGTGAAGCTTACTTTATGTAAAATAGCTTATCATAAGATTAATGACTACCTAAATGATAAAAATGTCTGGTATTGAATGTGTTCCTCTAGTTATTAAATAACTTGTAATGTATAATAATAATTGGTTTTTAAATGATGTGTTGCTGTTGCAGTTTCTTGTCATTTGCGAAATGACGTAAATTCAAAAATGTTACATTGACCTTCAACAAGTTTATCCATGATAATTACGTTGAATAAATGATTCTGATTTAACAAACCCACGTTCATCCCTGGTTTCTTTTTTATTTGTAAGGTGGTATTAGTTTGAATCCATGTTTGGATCTTAGATAATTGATCACGTGGTTTCCAGGGCTCGCCTTCTATTACATGGGTCTTATACATAGCTGTCGAGGAGTGGGTGTACTGTGTCTACCCTTTTGGGAGTACTAACGTGATGCTGTGTTATGTTATGTTAATCTATAACAATGAAATGCTTAGTATAGTTTATTTTTATCAGTGTTGTTAAGGCCTTGTATATTTATGTATTCTGCCAGCAGTTGTGAATAAAAATACAATAATTAATGATAAATATAATCTGTAAGGTGACGCGGACGCCTTGTTGGTTTTTCCAAATCAGATTCTTTTTATATATTTTCTAGACCTTGGTATTATCCTCTTACGTCTTTACTAGCGCTAATGACCCATCTCACCTCTGAATAATTTTACGAATCTATTTATTTATTTATTTAAAAAAGTACAACCACATCAAACATATTGAGCTTATTCCATAACTTAACTAGGTATTCTGACTGATATGTGTAACAATAACGGTGTACATAGCACTCACAATGCATAAACTAATTTACAAATTTAACAGTAGCTAACATCTAATCTCTACAACAACACAAATCTAACACAATTCTAACAATAATGATAATTTTGTGTGACAAATAACAATTTGAATTTCACTAAAAGGCGACATACATAAACTCACATCTATTTCCCACCGGGATAAGCAGAGACTATGGAATTCCACTTGCTTCCATCCTGATTTCTCTTGCTTCCTCCACATTCGTCAGTCGCACGCCGTTTCAGAGTAGATCGTACTGAAGCTTTTCTAAGGACATCTCAAATTTGGTCAATGTACAATCAATCAATCAATCAAATCATTTATTGCACAAATATGGTATTTAAGGTGGTAACAATAAATAATATTTAAGAACAACACATTTGGCCATAACATAGGCATGCAAATTTGTTAGTGTACTAACAAGTCAAAGAATAAAATTAAAATAGTCAAAATACAATGAAAACAAACAATAAAAAAATAAATAAAAAAATACTCTAATAGTTAGGTACATGTCAAAAATGATTGTTATATTAAGTACATTCATGTCAAAAGTTATCAAAATTCAATAAAATCTTTAATTTTGTAAATGTGTTTTGCCAAAATCCATTTATACAATTCTTTCTGAAAATCATTCGTCGACAGTTTCTGAATGTCAAAAGGTAATTTGTTGAATAATCGCACGCACATACACATACTACCCAGATTATATTTTCGTGTCCGCGGCGTTTCTTCGAAAACTAGTCTGAAGGGGTACGTCCTTCTAGGTCTTCCTCTGCCGGTCATACCACCAACCTTAGCTTTAGCTTCCAACTAAAGAGGTAGCTTTCTAATTCCTATTATCTTTCATCCGCTCTATGTGTCTAAACCAACACAGGCAGTATGTGGATGTAGCTTATATGATCTCGGTGTTTTTTTTTTTTCAGGCGGTGATAGAGCACGGGTCCAAGTTGTCCGGGGAGCTCGCCAGCGGGTACCTGGCGCGTTGCGACGCACACTCACGAGCCACCGATGCGCTCATATACCTCGGACTTAGATTAGGTAATACAATGTCTTTTTTTTTGTTTTCACCTTTGATGGGTTTGCTCTTGGCCCCAGACTTGCCCGAAGGCATTGACGAGGCCTAAGATGGAGCGAGCTCGCCCAGAAGGTGCCTGTTCACTCTGGCCTTGAACGCACCCGGGTTATATGCATTCGGAAATACAAAAGACGGCAAAGAATTCCACTCCCTAGACTCCTCTCCACCGCGACGGGACGCTAACGCGGCTACTTGTCAACTTAGTCAAATTAGATACTTTTTTTACGAAACTTCAAAACTATAGTATTCTTTGGAGTTTGTATGGAAATACTGTCCTGTGACGTCATCAATAAAAGCGGGCAATCGTCGTACAAATTCGAAAATCAGTCGAAAAGTAAGGATTAGTAGAGATTGATTTTTGATCATCTTAGACTGGCTTCTATTTCTAGATTAGCATTTTAAAATTTATCTTTGACCCAGTGAAATACCATTATACCATATTGCAGGTGGTTTCCTGAACGAGGCGGGGTGGTACGCAGACGCACAGCGCGTGCTGCTGCGCTGCCGGGAGATGTGCCAGGCGCAGCCGCAGACGACATACTACAAAAGACTTACACTCGAATGCTGTCACAGGTGAATCATGCAAATAATTACGCAGACAACCCTACATCCAAACACGTACATCGACCAAATTGGAGATGTCCTTAGAAAAGGTATAATCAGTATTATCCACTGAACCAACGTGTCTGAAGCAAGAGATGTGTGTCTGGAACGAAGCAAATGGAATTCTATAGTATCTGCCTACCCCGGTGGGAAATAGGCGTGAGTTTACGTTTATGCAAGAAGTAAATAATTGTCCCAGCAATTAAACCCTAGACGGTGTCTCGCATACCTACAACAATGTTAGTGTTATGTGTGTAACCCTGACACCAGGGTTGGTAATCCACCTCACAACCCACACGACGGAAGGAAGGACTTTGTTTACCTTTGATAGGTTTGCTCTTCGCCCCAGACTTCCCCGAAGGCATTGACCAGGCCTAAGATGGAGCGAACTCGCACAGAAGGTGTCTGCACTCTGGCCTTGAAAGCACCCGGGTTATATGCATTCGGCGTTTCTAGCTTTCAGGCCATGAGCAATTCTACATTTTCTGTATCTCCCAACTTTCCAGGTTACTAAACACACAATCGGCGTACTGCTGCTTCCCCGCGGCGGCTGAGACGTACGCCCTTGCCCTCAAGCTGCTGGGCATCCCGGACGACGTGAGCGGAGACCTGCCCGAGGGGCCCTTCGCGGTGGGAGACACGTGTGACCAGGGACTGCAGACTGACGATGACCAGAGGTAAGTATATGCGGTGACTTGTACGATTTTGCTTTGGGCGGATATGCATTGAAATGATATGCCATAATGGTATTTCCAGGCGTTTTCATAACTTACTGCATGATGGTATAGTTTTGCCTGGTTGGCCAGAAACAATTGAAAACCTAGTACTAGATCAATGGCCTCAGGCAAACTGGTTGTTCCGAGAGTATACAATTATTATGGGGATAGGACCCTAAGTAAGCGCATACCTTATCTCATCAACAGTTTGCCTGAGAACATTAAAAATGAGCCAAAAATGTTTGAAAATAAGTTAAAAAAATATTTATTAGATTTAATTTAGCACGTACTTACCTATTTTTTAATTCTTAATTATTGTAATTTAACCAAGTGAGCGAGACTGTGATCCTGCAGACAAATTGCTTATGCAATTTTGCAGGACATTGCATTTAAACTAATGTTATACTTAAGGCTTAATAATAATAAATAAATAAATAATAATAATAATAGTAGTACTTGCCAAAAGATAAGAGACGATTGTTTTTTAAATTATGAAACCAAGAAGAGTCGTGAGCTTTTTCATGGCATGTTTCATATCGGCCTAAAACCGAACTTCCATTGAGGTGTGCGTACCAACTAGAATAAAAAACATTCCGCTAACTTCCAGATTAGAAGACCTACAAACTCTAGAAGACGAGGACCCGGGGTCAGGCCGGGTGGGGCGCGCGGCCGCGTGGGGCATGTCAACCCTCGCAGCCCGATTATGCAAGGAGTTCAGCGCGTTATACTTCGTGCGCTGCGACTACAGCGCGGCCCACGCCTGGAGCATGCGCGCACTCAAGCTGCTCACGCCACACACGCCCGCCAAGTGAGACTAGCATACATTCACATTGAGAACATAACAGACTAAATTACCCAGTTATAGGACTCTGCGACCAGCGGTTTTAAGCCGCCGTGGCCTTGCGATGTAGTTTATATTGACAACATAAATTATTCGACAGCTCGGTATCAGCAAAATTTCCGCCATCAGACTCGGTAGTTGACGCTAACAGTCCTTTTAGTTTAGGGTGGTGTTGAGTGGTGGTCCTTTACCTTTCTTAACTTTCTCATTTCTTATACAGGGTGTTAATGACATCTTAAAAATACCCAGAGGGATGATACAGACCATGATTTTGGGTTAATATCAAGTGGAATTTTCCGTGGCAAAATTCAAGGTTTTTTTTATTTATTTTTTATTTTCAATTCTATACTTTTTCGATGGAAAATTCCACTTGATACCAACCCAGAATCATGGTCAAAGTTTTCGTTACGATGTCACTAACACCCTGTATAAAAGATTGTATTATAAACAGGAAAGGACCTAATATGGTACCCTGTGGCACACTCATTTGATAGAGCAGAGGCTCATCAAACATGTTGTTTTCCTGTACTCCAGGATCACAATCGAGGTGGTCCGCGCGTGCGGCAAGGCGTGCGTGGTGAAGCGGCGCTTCTCGTCGGCGGGGCTGCTGGTGCGGCAGGCCGTGGGGCTGGCGCGGCGCGCCTTCGGGCCGCAGCACCCGCGCTACGCCGCCGCGCTGCTCGACTACGGCTTCTACCTGCTCAACATCGACTCCATCAACCACAGCGTCGCAGTCTACGAGGTAACAACGCCCGTGCATAAGTTCCCAATCTAAGGCTGCTCCTGGACTCGAGTGGAAAACGACGCGTCATGTGACGGCAATTGGGTATTTGACTGGGTCAAACATAAGTTATAAAATGCTAATCTAGAAATAGAAGCCTGTCTAAGATGAACAAAATTCAATCTTATTATTAGAATTTTATTCACGAGTTAAGTAACAATGAGTACGACGTTTGGTCGCTTTTATTGATGGCGTCACAGGACAGTATTTCCATACAAACTCCAAAGAAAAACTATCGTTTTGACGTTTCGTAAAAAGTATCTCATTTGACTAGGTTGTCAAGTAGCCTACTATGGCTACTCGTTGCCGCCACTCCCACTGTCTTTCAAGTTGTCTTTCTTCTTCTGTCTTGCGAATGATCAAATATTGAATGTTGAATGTGTACACAGCCTTTACACGGCCCGGCAATCACCCGAAAGGGTCATAAAGTTAATATCCATATTAATATTATAAGTGGGAAAGTGTATGTGTGTCTGACTGTTTGTTTGTCCGTCTTTCACGGCAAAACGGAGCGACGAATGGACGTGTTTTTTTAGTAGAGATCAGAACTATCTCCACAGGTTTGGAGAGTGACATATGCTACTTTTTGTCTCTTTCTAACCCCCCACATCCCTAGAATGGGGGGGGGGGGGGGGTGGAAGTTTTGTATGGATTTTTATATGCGGACTATTTGTAAATCTGCCCCCAAACCTATCAAAGACGGGGGTGAAATTTTATATGGGACTTCTCGCAGTTTTCAAGGTAGGAAGCTAAAAATTGGTACATTAGAAAAGGACAACCGTGTTACCCCGAAATTTGATGCGAGCGAAGCCTCGGCTAAAAGCTAGTAAATAATAATTAATCTATAATTCTTTATTGCACAAAGACATGTCCAAACAAATAAAATAAGCACAATAGACAGCCTTGCTAAACAGAAATCTCTGCCAACCTTAGGGTGAAAAAACTTTATGTATTGGAGCGCGGGATGGTGCAATAAAAACAAATAATAATAGATAAAATAAATGATTTCTCATTCCAGGAAGCGTTGACAACCCTAAGACGAGTGTTCGGCCGGAGCAGTTTGCACGTGGCGACGGCGCAGGAAGATCTAGCATACGCTCTATACGTTCTGGAATATTCCTCCGGGCGGTTCTACAAGGCGCGCGACCACGCCGAGCGGGCCATCAGGATCATTGAGGTAACACATACGGTCACGAGCATTAATACGTATACACTTTGGTACCATTTCACATTAACTTTTTTGACAAATTGAACTGTAAGTCTCACTAAATGTCAAAAATGTTAGTGCGACAGAGTCCTAAAGTGGGTACATTATATTGCTCATGACTGTACACATACGGACGAATATAGTTAAACCTTATTCTACTCATGGTATAAGAAAACCAGCGGGCTTAGCACGGTAAGCATGCGACTCTTTCGCCCCGACATACGTCGCCCGTCACTCTCTCACAGTACTGCACAGAAAGAGACAGATGATCTCTGTCGCGGCGAGAAAGAGTCGCGCGCTTACGGTGCTAAGCCCGCAGGTATGCTCAAAAGTGACAGCTAACATTTCAAGGTTAGCCCAGCTGACGTCATCCCACCCCGCGTTGCCATTTCTTAAAAAACAAATTACCCACGACCAATGTTTTTATAAATATTTACTTTGCAAGGAAATTTTGAACATTTAGTAAAAGATTTACTTACAGTTTTAATTATTTTTGTATACAGGGTGTAAGTGACATCGCAACGAATACTCAAGGGATGATTCAGACCATGAGTCTGGGTTAATATCAAGTGGAATTTTCCGTCGCAAAATTAATGTTTTTTTTTTTATATATATTTTATTCTTTTCAATTATATACTTTGGAAAATTTCACTGGATATCATCCCCCTTAGTATTCGTTACGATGTCACCAACACCTTGTATATTTTTGTATGCATTTCAGAACCTGGTCCCTCCGGACCACCTGCTGCTAGCCTCAGCGAAGCGCGTGAAGGCGCTCATATTGGAAGAGATCGCGCTCGACACGCCTGCGGGACAGGACATGAGCGGTGAGTGGGTCTACACTTGGTACTGTTGCCACCAGCGGCGCCATGTCGATGGAAAATTATATAACAGAAACATAAATAATTAAAACACATAATACCGGGTTCTTACCGCGTCAATCAGGGATATGAAACTTCCGAGATTTAGATTAACGCGGTAAGAAGCCAGTATTACGTGTTTTAATTATGATAATAACCGCGTAAACCTCAAACAATGTAGAAACATAAATAGCCTATATTCGTCCCACTGCTGGGCACAGGCCTCCCCTCAATCAACCGGAGGGGTATGGCTCCACTGCGGGTTGGTGGATGCTGGTAGTGAAATTACATTATTTAAAAAAAAAAGAGATAATTCAAATTCATTTATTTTTTGTACGCAATTATCAAAGGTATAAACTTTTTGAAGGTCAATTTATAGCTAGCTATCAGTCGCTTATCTAGGAGATAGTGCTATCAAATACTTATGTGGTAGATAAGTGCAGACACTAATCTGGGCGATAGTATTAAAGTTGAGCGGTACTTTTTTGGGAAAATAGGGCAGTGGTTTCTCTATTTTTTTACTAGCTAGTTATACTCCTGTAAAATGAAGTTCTATTCTATAGTCGTTTACTTATTCCGTAAATCTATTCGACATGGCGACGGCGCGTGCTAACAATTTCAGTAATTTATTATTATAAGATTATTTTTACAATGTGACCATGTTAAATTCAATTTATATAAGTACAAAAACAATACATTTTCAGTTGAATCTACCATGGTCTTGCTTAGATAACCACCGCGGGACTGTCAATACTTCACTATAATTAACAAATTACAATCGAAATTTAGTTAAATAAACTTTCCTGTGCATGAAGAGCTACTAAAAACTTCAATTAAGTACGTAAATTACTAAAAAAAATGTTTTTTTTTTTGTTTGGAATACTCGTCATGCTTCGGTACAATGACGTCATAAATTTGCTCTTTTCAGGAGCATGCCGGAAAGAACTTATTTACGTATTGGTATACGCCCGCGGATCGAACTGTGTAGAGGTTATGGAAAGCAATGCGAACGTAGACACGACGACACAGACAGAGAAATAGTTTAGTTAACAAGGTGATATTATAAGTAGGGGATAATCAGTGGCCAAACAGGTCATAAATCATAATAGCACCACATGTATTTAGCTAATACAGAGCACGGCACGAAATTACGCTTGGGCACAACTAGAGGCGGCAGTAATAATTCTCGTTGAATTAGCGCCCAGCGCATACGATTATATTTTCATCACGTCCCCACTGCTGGGGCACGGGCCTTCCCTATAGACGGATAGGGAGTTCGGGCCTTAAACCATCACGCGGGCCCAGTGCGGATTGATGGTTATTAACGACTGCTAAAGCAGCGATTGTAATTTACATAACTAAAAATGTTGACCTAATACTGCACCTACCAATTTTAAAGCGAATGAATGAATTATGTTTTATGATGTCAATCAGCCGTCATTGCATTATTTAAATTCAGAAATTTTGTTATATATCAATGTTATAAATTCTTAGATAAGTAATAATTAATAAGGGCTCGTTTTGTAATGACACTAGACATATCAATATTTCGCATTAAGCATTTCATAATTTATCTTTTACGTGTGCATTTATGGTCTAAGGTGCAAAAATAAAAATTAAAAATAAATAAATAATAACCTTGACACCAGGGTTGATGAAGTTGGTTATTCACCTCACAACCCACACGATAGATGATGATTTGATATAATAAAAAAATAATAGGTTAAATTGAATTATAAAATATCCACGCAGACTGTTTTATTTCTGTAATGTATTTACCGACAAAACCGCTTCTATTAGTGACTCCTAATTAAGTTCCGTGCTCTGTGAGCTAGACACGCACAAGCTGGCAACAGTTTAGATCATTACCGATCACTATACGCACCAATAGACGCACAGTTGCGAGCGAGAGGTAAGATTATCATGATTACCTCTCTACCTTAGACCTTAGATTCAAGCAAAGGGGGAATATGCGTTGAGTAGATACTTTTTTAAACAATATTTTAATATCGTATGTTTATCATCTCCCTAGCATTATCTCGTTTTTCACAGGGTCCGCTTACCCAACCCGAAGATTTGACAGGTCCGGTTTTTTACAGAAGCGACAGCCTGTCTGACCTTCCAACCCGCGAAGGGAAAACCAGCCCAATACACGTTAGGTCACGTACCTCCGAAAATGAATTTCTCGGCAATGTGGGTTTCCTCACGATGTTTTCCTTCACCACTGAGCACGTGATAATCATTTATATCCAAACATGAATTGGAAAACAAATTCGACAAACATTGGTTTAGGCCTGTGCCGGATTCGAACCTGCGACCTCAAAAATGAGAGGCAAGCGTTCTAGCAACTGGGCTACCACAGCTTTCAGCCCATCAGCCCTATCAAATCGGGATAATGGCTCTATATTTTTCTTGCACACATTGTAAGTGAAGGACGACAATAGTTTAAGACCAGTCAAACTAAAAATAAAACAAAGTTTGTGTTGCGATTAGGCAGTACTATCTTTCCGTGTTGAAAGTAAAACGTAATACTAATAATAACACAAAGTAGAAGTTAGTACGCAACAGTGTTAGTCTGATTCGCACTAAGGATCCCGAACTGAATGATGCACATTCTTTGGTTTCAAAATTGGAACACAAATTCAATGTGGAACTCTAGGTTTGCGAATCCAATTCGCCTTTGTCCAGACTATCTGTTAACTCGACTCTTCATCCACTCGACTCGGCCTCAGCTGCACATATTGGTATTTTAAGTTCATATTTATGTCTTCTACTTGAGGAGTTCACTCACTGGAGTCGAGCATGACATACTGCCAACATACTAATACGAAATTAATGACGTCACGCCTTATGGATCAAACTGGAGCTAACATCGAGGAGCCCTTTAAGAATACCGATTTTGAGCTGAGTTCGAGGTCTTCCTTAGGTCGCCTCAGTGGCGGCCATAGGGCGGTGCGAGTGGTGCGATCGCACCAAATCAAAAATCAGCCAAGGGGGGCAAAAATCAGCCAAGACGGGACACGGTTCTAAGGTTATAGAAACGTAAAATGAGCAACAAATCACCGGGCGCCGTTTTAGGGACAAAAATCAGCCAAGACGGGACACGTTTCTGAGGTTATAGAAACGTAAAATGAGCAACAGATCAATGATCAATCTCACAAAACGCATCTTCCCTCGCTTGAATCTAAGCACTTATCATGTAACTTGGTTCCTATCACAACACTACGGTTCAAATAACTAGTACTTATAGTCATTTTTCGGGCGAATCACAGCATAGAGCTGGGGGGGTTAAAACAGCCACATCAAACCAATTCATCTAAGAAAGCAATATTGTAATTTGACATTTGCGCGTATTAAAGTAAGTGCGCAATGCAAACAAATGTCAAATAGCAATATTGTTTTCTAAGATGAATTGCGTCGATGTGGCCATTGTAACCTCCTGCTATCTGTCAAGATAAGAAAATCGAGGTATTGTTAAAGAAAATTATGTCACGAGGTTTTACAAAAAGGCTTGTACGCGGTTTTTTAGTCATTAAAACTTTTTACCGACTTCAAAAAAGGAGGAGGTTCTCAATTCGACCGTATATATATTTTTTTTATGTTTCTTCGCGGATAACTTCATCGTTTATGAACCGATTGCGATTTTTTTTGTTAGAAACTGAGTTACACGAGCACCCACAGGTGTAGGCTCCCAGTCCACCCCCTTTAGCCGCATTGTTTTGCAGAGCCGAGCCTGCTGGAGGAGTCGGAGTCGCTGCACAAAGCTGCGCTCGCGCTGTCCATGATGGCCTTCGGGGAGAACAACGTGCAGACTGCCAAGCACTACGGGAACCTCGGCCGCCTCTACCAGAGCATGCACAAGTTCCAGGTAATTGGACGACGGTTTTGAGGAGCTCGGTGGCGCAGCGGTTAACGCGCTCGGTCTGCGATTGTTGAAGTTAAGCGACTTTCGCAAAGGCCGGTCATTGGATGGGTGACCACAAAAAAAAAAAAGTTTTCATTTTCGAGCTCCTCCGTGCTTCGGAAGGCACGTTAAGCCGTTGGTCCCGGCTGCATTAGCAGTCGTTAATAACCATCAATCCGCACTGGGCCCGCGTGATGGTTTAAGGCCCGATCTCCCTACCCATCCATAGGGAAGGCCCGTGCCCCAGCAGTGGGGACGTTAATGGGCTGATGATGATGATGCTAAAGGCCTCTGTGGTGCAGTGGTTGAGCGATAGGCTCCCGATCTGGAGGATCCGGGTTCAAGTCCCGGTGGGACATACTCAATAATCACTTTGTGAGGTTTTTTGTTAGGACATTTCAGGCTGATAGCCTGATTGTCTGAAAGTAAGATGATCCGTGCTTCGGAAGGCATGTTAAGACGTTGGTTCCGGGTAATACTTACTGATGTAAGTACGTAGTCGTTTAGTAAAAAGCAAGGTATAAGAAAACCAGGTATGCTCGTCCTCTGACAAGCCGCCATTGCTAGTCCATTGATGATGTAAGTGTAACCACTGTGTTACCATTAAATTGGTATCTCCAACATTCCAAGGGTGTAATTTTTATTATTGAAAATTAACTGAATTACTGACTGATTTAATTACAATTAAGTTGACACATATATAAAAATCATTAAAACTGTAAGTAAATCTGTTACTAAAAGTTAAAAATTTCCTTGCAAAGTAAATACAAAAACATTGGTCGTGGGTAATTTGTTTTTTCGAAATGGCAACGCAAAGTGGGATGACGTCAGCTGGGCTAACCTTGAAATGTTAGCTGTCACTTTTGAGCATGCCTGGTTTTCTTATACCATGGTAAAAAGTAACTGATTTGACTAGTTGGAAACTAGCTTATTTAAGAGCTATAACGACAAAATTTTACAGGACGCAGAAACAATGCACTTGAAGGCCATAGCAATCAAGGAGGAGCTCCTCGGGCCCGAGGACTACGAGGTGGGGCTGAGCATCGGGCACCTCGCCTCCCTCTACAACTACCACATGGGCATGCACTGCGCCGCCGAGAAACTATACCTCAGATCCATATCCATCAGTGAGTATAAGACACATATCATCAGCAGCCTACATACGTTCTACTACTAGGCACACGCCTCCCCCCAATCAAAGGGGGGGGGGGTGTATGGACCGCACTCCACCACGCTGCTCCACTCGTTGGTGGAGGTATCCGGGATCAACGGCTTAAACGTGCCCTCCTAAGCACGGATTTTTTTCAGTGAGTATAAACATATTCGTGGTGTCCATAGCGTTATCCAGTGTTTCCTCACGATGTTTTCCTTCACCGCTGAGCAAGACTCATCAAAAAATCATCAAGACTGGTCCAACGTGGCCAACAGCCCCGTATCAACTGTGTATTTTGAGGGGCTGAGGGGTGCCTTGAGGTCTCGCACCACCTAAATATGTTAAGGTCACCACTGCATTCAAATCTTCTATCGTGAGGGTTACTCTTGATCCGCCAAAGGCCCCTGACATGGCTCACGTAACGACTACTTACTTACGTACGTAAGTAGTAACCGGGACGAACGGCTTAACGTGCTTCCGAAGCACGGATCATCTTACCTTCGGACAATCTGGTGATCAGCCAGTAATGTCGTAACCAAACTAGGGAGTATTTTTTGTGATATGTAAAAAAAGTGTAACTACCTGGTTACTATCTATGAACTATGATGAAGTTGAAATACTTCTACAAACCTTGGTTTGACTTACCCAATGCAGTGGCTAGTGTACTTCATACCTTTCCGATCCCAAGTCCATACTCGACGTAGGGCTGCATTGGTAACTTAAATCGCCCCTCCGCGCACATGTATTTGCTCACACACACACTCACAGACACACACACATACACACACGCACTCATGTACACACAAACATACACTCGCACACACACATATACACACACACACACTCACTCACACTTACTTTACTGCATAGTCTATTTTATTTAAACTCAAACTGAAAAATTGTTACTAATATTCTTTTTTCTTTCTATGTACAAACAGTGTCCCTAGTGTCCATATTTATTCTGGAGATGGAGGCCTGGAGCCTATAGTACAGGGTAACCTAGTTTAGGCTCCAGCCTCCACAAACATAAGTTAATTACTTAAGTCAAAATGTAACTTATCACTATATTATGTTGTGGAGGTAATAAACGATTTTTATTTATTTTATTTTTATATTTATTATATGTGCCCACCGGGAATCGAACCCGGGACCTCCGGATCGCGAGCCCAACGCTCGACCACTGGACCACGGAGGTCAATTAATTCCGTATGACGCGCGTTGCAGGTCTGAAGCTGTTCGGTGAGCGCTATTCGGGGCTGGAGTACGACTACCGCGGGCTGGTGCACGTGTTCACGCAGCTCAAGCGGCACGACCGCGCCGACCACTACACCAGGCTGCTGCAGCACTGGCATGGTGAATATAGCCTTATCACATCACACAACATCCTTTCGTTATACTTTCATCCAAACATGTTTTGAGTATCAAATCAAACTCTCGTTAAACATTATTAAAATTACATTTATCAATTAGAATTACATTTTAATATCACCAGTACACGCTATTTAATTGTTTTTCAAGTTACATAATTTTCTTATCCGCCGAAAAGGAAAGGGACGGGTAATCGACGGGCATAAAATTTCGTCAATTTTTACATAACGAACGTCTCGTCCGCCTAAACTACTGCAGCTTCTCACAACCTGTGTAGCCGGGGAAAAGAAGCTGCAAAAAAAACCTCTGCACAGGGCCCTGGATGTTTAACACGTTGACAGCCCCATACAAAATGTTTCGACTTCCTTGTAAGTCCCACATATTGCTTCACTACGTTGTTACCCGGGATCCAAGTAGAGCATCCGCCCTTAGTGCGTACCTAGTCGTTTTTTTAGTGACCCATGTATACGTATGGTTCACGGACGTATGGAGCTAGTCCGTCATAAAATATGGGTCAGTGGTCTGCCAACGTGTTAAGCGCTGAGAGTTGTCGAAAAAAAAAGTCAGGCTACATTGTATACTTCTCGTTCCAGAACTGCGGGAACAATCGAAGCAGGAGCAACAACCGGCTCTTGGAGACGAGCAAGTGCTGCCGCTCGCGGAGCTCCAGGCCAAGTTCTTCAGCAACGACTGAGCGACGCCGCACTACTGACGACCGCGAGCCCGCGGCGGGTCACGCTCACTGCCAGCGACATAGCCCGTGCGAATTAAAAAGACAACTTGCTGGTGTAACTTACGTAGGTGTGAAGTGACTAGTTATTTCGCACGGTTTATACCGATCGTAATAGAATTTGAATTCAGAACAAAGAACGTTATTGTTGTTTTGTTTTGATTCCCGCGTGAACAGAACAATAAAGTACTTAATTCTAAATTCAAATTCTGATACACGATAAACCTTATGATTGATGGACATGGAAATTAGGATTCGTTTGTATTTAAGGAGATGATTGCCAAGGGACATAAAGAAAATTGAAGCACTGCAATGTACACTACCCGTGCGAATTAAATAGATATCTCGCTAATGCAGATTGCGTAATATGAGGTGTTTAGTTATTTTGCGCGGGTTATACTGATCCGTAACCTATACACAGTGTTCAGGCAGACATTGGTGCCGATTTAGGCAGACACCAACATTTTTAACTTTATTTGACAGGATTAAAACTAGCTCTATCTCTCTCTTGCACGTATTGTAAGTGAAGGACGGCACTAGTTTAAGAGCTGTCAAACTAAAATCGGGTTAAGTTTTTGTCCGCCAGAATAGGCGCCAATGTTTTTTTCTCTTTAACCATAAACTAAATTTGTAACTTTTTAAAATTATAAGACAGGGTACTATGCCCCTTTAGAGAACGAAAATTCCAACCAATTCAGTAAAACAATTAAACTGAATATATGAAACTCAATACATTTTGTTTCAAATCTTCTGGTTTATATGTACAGTTACGAGCATTAATACGTGCGTACATATACTTTAGGACCCTGTCGTATTAACTTATTGACAAATTGTATCCAAAGTCTCACTAAATGTCTAATATTTTAATACGATAACGTTCTAAAGTGTTCATGATAGGGTGTAGTGCTTTGATCGTACTTGTTTCTATGTCAAACTTTTACAATCAGTGTCAAACTGCCATTGTAAGCCAAAAAAAATAACGTCGGTTGCAGACTAAGCGAGTTTAGCTAACTCGCATAGTGTTTGCGTAAGTGCGAGGGAGATAGACTGTCCGCGCGCCCACTCTTACTTGTTAACGGCTTTACTTCCAATCGGGTGAAATCTTCTTATCGTGTGGGTTGTGAGGTGGAATACCAACCTCATCAACCCTGGTGTCAGGGTTATTACTTACCCGCCAAAATCCCCTTACTTGGCTCATGTAACGACTACATACTTATATCAGAAAGTAGTAACCGGGACCAACGGCTTAACGTGTCTTCCGAAGCACGGATCACCTTAGTTTCGGACAATCAGGTGATCAGCCTGTAATGTCCTGACCAAATTAGGGATCACAAAGTGATTTTTGTGATATGTCCTCATCGAGATTCGAACCCGGGGCCTCCGGATCGTGAGCCCAACGCTCAACCACTGGACCACGGAGGCCGTTATCGGGTGAAATAAATCAGGTGGATACCAATTGGTGCGGTTACCGAGTAACCGTTCTATACGTAGTATTCATTATTCTGTGACCCAACTATGGAACGTCAGCTGTGCAATGAGTAATTTTCCAATCGGCGTTCCTTAAGAATCACGATAGATGGCGTTGTTAAGTTTTTTCTTCGTTTAAACTTCTAACAGACATATGCATTTTTATATTTGTTTTTGGGTATAAATGATGACCCGTTTTATTACACCAAGGTACAATTACAACTTCCACCCATTATTATTCTGATCAAAATAAAGAGAAGCATTAGTAGCAACATCATTCTATACATAATGTGATCCAAATATTAAGCAACAATTAGTTTTATATATGCTTCCAAATACATTTTTGAATAATAATGTACCCCTGAGAAAAAAGGTAATGGCCCCGATTCCTGCAGACACCGCCTAATTTTATTTTAAGTTATATCCGTCATTTTCATATCCGTCGAAAAGGAAAGGGACGGATGATTCACAGCTCTTAATTTTAGGAAGAATGAGTAAATGAATGAATAACCCGGGCGAATCAAAAGGTACGTCGCTGGTATGCAATCCGTTTGACGTGCTGTCTACTTAACTGTGTCGGGTTATTGACGGATGTATAGTCCGTTCAAGAATGATCTTCATTAAAGGTAAACAAATATAGCTGCCGATATTTTTTATCTGTGTCAAACTGTATACTAGTGAAGTGCTGAATTGATTTTAGCTCAAGTTATTTTATCAAAATGAACTGACTCTCTTGGGTTGTTTGAATATTTTGTATGATAATATTAAAATATATTATATTGTATGTTTCTTTGTGGTTACACTAAGTCACTTTGAAAGTCATTTATTCTGCGCATTTCGGCTTATTAAGTACAGTACACTCACTTAAGTTATTCACGGAACTGACTCGTTTTCCTGACCTGAATGAAATGTCTCATCACTAATCGTCAAATTGACAGCTAGCCACAGATTAACAAGAATTTATGATGTCAACTTTTTTGTGTAAGGTTTTGTTTGATTTTTGTTTTTACATGAAAAAATGTGTTTTTAATAATTATTTTACGATAATCGAAATCATACATCTATTGAGTGCTACGGATGTTATTAGAAGAATACTTTGCGTAGTTTAGGTGAAATTCGAACATTCTTTGTAGTAACAGGTTTGTTTACCTTTTATGAAGATCATTTTTGAACGGACTATAAAATTTTTAGACGGTTGGTTTAGATTTGTGCTTAAAATTGACGTGTGTTCCATAAATTTTATGTTTGTCGATTACCCGTCCCTTTCCTTTTCGGCGGATAAGAAAATGACAGATATAACTTAAAATAAAATTAGATGGTATTTACAGGAATTAGCAGCAATATCACGTTAAAAGTGAACAACGCCATCTATCGTGTGTTTGGGGAACGTCAATTGGAAAGTTTCTCACTTAAGCCTCGCTTAGCTGTAACCGGCATTACTTGCTTATAGTAGAACTGTATTTTGAATTAACTATAATAAAATTATATTTAATTACGACTGCGGTGAAATTTCTGTAAATAAGTATAGTTAAAATGCGTCTGTGAGACATAAAAACAAATTATAATGTGGTAGAAATTGAATGGGCGGTGATTGATGGGCGGGACCTATCGTGCAGTGATATCGGTATTTTGGTGTGTTATAATTGAATGTAAGTTATAGTCAAACGGTTAATATTACCAGTTATGATGCTAGTACTATGTTTTACCGATCGAAGGTTGTATGGTATAAGAAAACCAGGCGAGTTAAAATGGCCACATCGAAGCGATTCATCTGAGAAAGCAATATTGCTATTTGCAAACAGCATTGCACACTTACTTTTCCACCCTCAGGCCTGTTGTCTTAAACGTTGTACCGGGTGAGAGCCTTCAGCGCTCCCCATTTGTCCGGCCAAGTAGTTAATGCCATCTGCGGCAAATCTACAATAAGTCATGTCAAAAAAAAAAAAAAACACTTACTTTTATATGCGCAAATGTCAAATTGCAACATTGCTTTCTTAGATGAATTGCTTCGATGTTACCATTTTAACCCCCATGTATGCTCAATCCTATGAGAAGCCGCCTAAATGTTACCACTGTGTTACCATTAAATTGGTATCTCCAACATTCCAAGGACGTAAATTTTATTATTGTGTAGTGAGGCACCCCTTGTAAAAAAAATAACCCCTTGTAAAATTAAGTGAATTACTGACTAATGTATTTAATTACTGTTACTTATCACATATACTATAAAAATCTGTAAAACTGTTAGTAAATGTTACTACTAAAGTAACTGTTACTAAAGGTTCAAAATGTCCTTGCAAAGTAAACAAAGTAAATATAAAAACATAGGTCGCGGGTAATTTTTTTGTAACAAAATGGCAACACAGTGTGGGATGACGTCAGCTGGGCTAACCTTGAAATGTTAGCTGTCGCTTTTAAGCATACCTGGTTTTCTTATACCATGGAAAGTTGTATGTATCGTCACCTTATAGTGAAAATTGCAGTAAAAAGGCGCAATAGTTATGAAAAAGAGAACTTTATTACCTAGCCTTTAGGTAAATGGTTCTGATTCAAGTACACACCATCTAAGTGTATTTTAAGTTACACCTGTCATTTTCATATCCGCCGAAAACGAAAAGGACGAATAATCGACAGGCATAAAATTTATTCGTCACACGTCAATTTAGGCAGAAATTTAACAAATACCCCGACAGAATTAAGTTGACAGCACACGTCAAACGGATTGCATAATATGAGCGAGATGCCTATATTATTCGCTCGGGTTATTGTTTAATTCTAAAATTAAGAGTTGTCAATCATCCGTCACTTTCCTTTTCGGTGAATAAGAATATGACGTTTATAACTTAAAATAAAATTTGGAGGTGTCGGCAGGAATCGGGGCCCAGTATCAGAGTAGAACAAACACCTCGGAAGCATTTTAAATTCACATGAAAATGAATCACATTTTCATGACGTAACGTACATGAAAATTAATCACATTTTTATGTGATTTTTTTCAACAAAACCTCGAAACGGAGCTTTCATTCCAGGAAAAACTGACACCATTTTTTTACCTGGTTTAAAACTATCGACTGTATCGCGAGGTTTTGTTGACAAAATTCACAACCGAATGAGATTTTTCAAAGTTGCGCTTATGTGGTTTTCACTATAACGCGACGATATGAGAGTTGTAGCGAGATGATCAGATTTGCACCACAAACATCACTACATATCACATTTTTGGAGATTTCTAAACATTTTTCTCATATTTCTATAGATTATTATTTTATATAATTTTGCAGTGAACGTGCCTACATTGTTAATAAGAAACATGCACAAATATAGAACAAAATAATCGTGTATTTATGTAAGATTGTAAATAGGGTAGTTTCCAACTAGTCAAATCAGTTACTTTTTACCAAAAGTCAAAACACGAAATTTACTATGGAATTTGTATGTATAAGTAACCTGGGACTTCATAGAAAACGTGATAAAATGTCCCACTTACATTTTTCTTTATTAAATTTATGAATAAGTTAATTATCACTTTTAGATCTGTCTTTATTTATTAATCAGAATTTATCTTTGACCTAGGATTCTACCCAATTACAGTTGCAAATGTAAGGTGTGATGTCAAATCGTAGCACAATTTGCTGTAAGGGTCTTACGAAGCCAACTTTGTTTGTGCTAAGCTTGGTTGGTAAGACGTTATGTGATAATGTATCTCAGTAACCAAGTGAAAGAGTGGAATTAGGGAACTGTTTCTTAAGGTCCCCATGATAATGGTGTTTGCATAGTAAAGAAGACCAGGTACGCTCAATCCTATGACAAGCCGCCATTGCTAGTCTATTCATGACGTAAGTGTTACCATTCAATTGGTATCTCCAACATTCCGAGGACGTAAATTTTATTATAAAAAAAATAAGCGAATTACTGACTTATGTATTTAATTACTATTATTTGTCACATATACAAAAATCATTACAATTGCATGTAAATTAAAAACATTAACAGTGGGTAATTTATTTTTTACGAAATGGCAACACTGGGTCGGATTACGTCAGCTGGGGCTAACCTTGAAATACTAGCTGTCAGTTTTGAGCATACCTGGTCTTCTTATACCATGGGTGTTTGAGAGTATGCGGAAAAATATTGCGAGCGCGTAAACGCCAGTGTCATGTCACCTTGCAGTGAAAACTTCTTAAGCGCCTTATTGAAACATTCGAATGTATTTTTATTAACACAACGTCGCAATAGATACGCTTGTTTCATACCAGCTAAAAATTTGTGGTTTCAATGTTTACCCTGATTAAAATTAATTGAAATAAATCGGAGTTTTGTTAAAGAAAATCACATTCTGCTCGTGATATAATAAAACAAGGTATGATCGAGCCTATGAAAAGCCGCCATTGCTAGCCGTTTGATGACGTAAGCGTTACATGAGTGTTACCATTAAATTAAATTCCAAGGACTTAAATTTTATTATTGAAAATTAAGCGAATTTCTGACTAAGGTACTTAATTATTATCACTTGTTACTACATATTTAGAAATCATTAAAACTGTAAGTAAATATTTTACTAAAAGTGCAAAATGGCCTTGCAAAGTAAATTTAATCTATTTTTTACAAAATGGCAACGGAGGGTGAAATGATGTCAGCGCGGCTAACCTTGAAATGTTACCTGTCACTTTTGAGCATACCGTGTTTTATTATATCATGATTCTGATGTAATTTTTCAAAATGTCGCTTACGATGTTTTCACTTTAAGGCGACGTTACGGTTCTTAGATACGTCGGCCGTGAAAATTCTGTAAGATTTTAGTAATAGTAATCATTGAGCTTATCGTTCCTAAGTGATTTTATTTCCACAAAGTATACATACTCTTGTACTATAGCTACTATATTATCGCTTTAGCGCTTATAAACTTAGATTAACTTGTATAATGTGAAATGGCATGTACATATTTTGCTTTGCCGATGTTTCCAGTGTCGCGACAGTGTTCTCATGTAAAAATATTATGTAAATTTAATGCGGAGATTGCTACTGGTACATTTATTGGAGTTATAAAGGTGTCTATATAAAAAAATATATATTATAATAATAATATATTATATATTGTATTTAAATACGTGTTAACTGATAGTTCGAAGTTTCTAGTTGAAAAGCCAAACAGTGCTGCGTGAGCCGGCGTAACGACTAATAGTCCAATATTTTAATGTAAAATAGTCGGTATGAAATTTTAAGTATAAATTAACGTATAGTATTGTGCGAATGGCCTGCGCAAGTGAAATTTATATAGACAGTGTATTAGTGTAAAATGTAATTTGATCCATACTCAGCTTGACTAGTATTTTTATGGGAGATGTTATTGTAATTAGAGGATTGTGAGTGGCTGGTATGCGATACGCGAATAAATAAGTTTTATGACGAGATTACCTCTTTCATTTATTTCCACTAATACCTAGTGTTTGCATTTTTATGAACATTTAATAATTATTGTAATAGAATGAAAGCAGCCTGTATAAATCCTATACTCTCAAACGACCGTAGAGACGTATGGAGCATACTCTACCATTCTGCTCCAGTGTGGGTTGGGGAAGATGTTTTATGGCTAGTAGCTGGTATAAACGGTTTAACATACCTTTCGAGGCATGGAATCCATCAGCCAGCCAGGGGCGTCTTAGTTTTTCAATCAGGTTAGCCTACAACTACTGATTACCATATTTATAGCTCTAAAATAAAAAGTACACTGGGATAAACTAAAAATACAAAAAAAAAATGTTATTGTGGAAAAGGGCATTTCTAAAATAAAAGAAATTAATTAAATGTAGATGATTTAATAAATAAACAATATGATTCATAAAGTTTTAAACGGAAGGTATCAGTTAAAGCTTAGGGAGAGTGGAACCGTTTATAAAAACAATTTCGAATGGAATGAGAACTACGTAGAGATCCTCTATCTAGCTTTAAAAGCCAATAAAATTTTAAAAGTTACAACAACAATTAAATTCTTATTCTAATAATTTGACAAAATAAAGTTTTCAACTTAATAATATTATTAGCTACATATTAAAAGGCACTGCATCTATATTCAAAATTCATTTAGGCCATAAAATTATTTTTCGTCTAATGAAGTCTCGGTTCGCAATAGCGGGTGTGATTTTAAATTGTACTTTCAATTGTTTACTTACACTTCAAATCTAATCTAAACACCATACAGTAACACCAAGCAAACAATTTAATTTGAATCTTATTTGAATACTCCTATAAGTGCGAGACGATACTTAGTCAAACTTTATACTTAATATTAAAATAATACAATTTCTAAATACCAATTTCCAAATTAATACCAATGTGCGATAAAATTACTATAAAAGTAATATCAATAAATACAAAAAAAGGTCTTCAGCGAACATGACCGTAAAAGTTTTCCAGTAGGTATAATTATAGTTCTTTCAATAACAAGAGATGGCGCTCAAATCACTTTTGGAAGATTTTTGCAATCAAATAAATGAATACGAAATTAAATAGTCCATTTATTTTTTAATAAGTACTAAAAATAATTTAGTAATATAAAGTTGTTACTATAATATCGGCCAACTTCCCTTGAATATGTGAATGTTAAATAATATATAATGTCATAGAAAGTTTTCCTAAAGTGACGTGAACGCCATCTCTGTATAGCGATGGAACTAACTGGAAAACATAGTTATTGCGTTTTTCTTTCTTCGTATGCGCCTACGCAGGTCCAATGAGCGCGACGAGTGCTCGTTTGTAGTCTCCAGAAGTCTCACCCTGCTGTCGAGTCGCGTGAAATCGTCATTTTTATTTTCAAGTCAAAATGTTCATCGATTAGTTCCGCGATCGGGAGGTAGTTGGCGTTGCGTAGAGTCAGGGTTGGTCGATAGATGGCGTTGTTCAAGTAGTTTCATGCCGGCGACAGGTGGCGTTGCACATGCGTGAGGAAGAGAAACGCGTTCCAATTAGTTCATTGTGCTTTATAGCTTTTATTTGTGGGTTATTTACTAACTTGGATAGTAACAGCCTGACCAGGAATATAAAAACCTGTGGACTCGATCGCGTTTACAACTGTGTAACAGTTGTTATTTATGGGAAAGTTAGTTCTTAGTTTAGCCGCGAGATGGCGAAAGTTTTTATAGTTTTGGTCAGGCTTTGTATGGTAATGAGTAATAGATTATGCCATGTATCAAAGAATCGACAAAAAATGAGTTAAATTCTATATATAATAATAATAATATAAAATAAAATATTCCGTCTCTCACCTCCTGTTCCAGGCACCAAAATGTAGCGGTTAAAGTTGGAAATATAATTAAAACGCATTACGACAACATAAAAGTAACATCATACCGCTATAACATTGAAAGCCAGACTTTATAATAGCTGTAATATAACCAGCGCGTTGGTGTACTTATGTTGGTATTCCCATAAATAAAATTAAATAAAATGCATTACTTTCATGCTGTAAATGTGCTTTAATTATATGAACTGTGCGACCCAAGCGTTTGACAAGATAGGTGGCAGTATCCGCAGTTTTGAAAATGTATATAAGTAATAAATAATAATATTCGGAACTAGAAAATTTCTGGCTTGATTGGCTAATGATAAAGAATTTTTTTTAAAGAACTTTTGTCTTTTAAAATTAAAAAAAAAATATATGGAATAACAAGTAAATTATATTAAAGTACAACTACAAAGTCTATATTAGGAAAAATATCAACAAAGGATAGAAACACCCCTCATAACAACCCTCTAAAGCGTTCGAGGGTTGAAAAAGATTTCCGTCAATCTTTCGTTATCTATGTATTATTTTTTTACTTGACTTATTGTAGAATTGCCGTATATGGCATTAACTACTAGACCGGACAACTGGCGAGCGCTAAGAGCTCTCACCGGGACTCATCTATGCAGTTCAACTAAAGAAAATCTACAAAAAAGAGGAACTTTACATAGCCATTTAAACCGCGCACGACACAGCCACCGATCTGAACACATACCGATATATCGCTGAGGAGCGTCTTATCGTAGAGCCGCTCGTACTCCTGCTTAATGCTGCCGAGATCGATCTCGGAGCGAGCCGCGATGATCCTTATCAGGACCTTGTCAGAGGTGCCCGCGCCGTCCATGGCGGCGTGGAGGCGCTGCGCGAACCACGCGGCAGCATTTTCCACGCACTCCACTGAAAATTCACAAGCGGAGATAATGTACGTACCCGGATTTCGCTTTCTAGAGTCTTATCGTAAAGGCGTTCGTATTCGCGCTTGATGGCGCCGAGGTCGAGCTCGGAGCGGGACACCACCACGCGGATGAGCGTGCGGTCGTCCGTGCCCAGACCCTGCATGGCGCGCCGCAGCCGCCCAGCGAACCACGCCGGCGCGGACTCCACGCATTCCACTGGAACGCGGCAGCGGAACTATTAATGGCCAACTTACAACTACAGCGCTGTTAGCGAAGCCAGACGCCGAATCTAATCTAGCATGTTGCAACCCGGGCAAAGAGTCTAATCTTCATACACATGAACTTCATACTGTACTCTTAACTATAAGTCAATTGTTACTGTATTTGTCTTTTGTGGTTTCTAATTTTACATGCATCATTCAGAAACAAACACACATACAAGCTGTAGTAAGCGTGTGTGTATTTGTTTGTGAATTGGGATGTGAACATATCCCAATGGGGTAGTCAAATCCATCGCAAGATGAAGTAAGTACTACTTAGACTAATGGCTTCGTCCGTCGCACCACACACGTCCGGCGTGTGGTAGGTACATACGCGACGACTCATCTTCAGAGAACGCGACAATTGACACAATTGCTCTTAATAACAATTTGACAAAGCTCTACATTGAATACGAATACATTAATGCAGGGTGTTAGTGCCAACTTTTTTTTTATTTCTTTTTTCTACCAATAAACGATACGAATGCTATCTACGTAGATGGAAGTCAAACGGCTATTGGTCGAAGCGCTCAATATAACTCCGCGCGGCGCTGTTGTCATGCAGACCCCGTAGGTCTTGTTAGTGGTGGATATTTGGAGCACTTTTGGTCAATCTTCTTCGTCCATCATGTGAGAAAGGACACAATCCCTCTGTCGGAATTTACGACATGCCCGGAAAGACAAGAAGCTGAACGAGTTCTATGGTTTTTATTCGCCTCCAAAACAGCATAGAAGCAATCATCATATGTACAGCCCATTATTTCGCCACTAGGACAGCGTTGCCTGGTATTAAATATGTTCCTCTAGTTATTAAATAACTTGTAATGATTTAAAAGATGTGTTGCTGTTGCAGTTTCTTGTCATTTCTTCTCCTCAACCATAACACCTTGCGAAAGGACGTAAATACAAAAATGGTACATTGACCTTCAACAAGTTTATCCATGATAATTACGTTGAATAGATGATTCTGATTTCTGGTAGCATTCAAGCTTTCATCATCGCGACCACCAATTTGCTTAAAAAGGTTCATTTCACTTAAAAAAGAACCAAAAGAAAACTGTAAACTTTCACTTGATCAGTGCAAAAAGCGAACAGCCGCCATCGACACGACTTTTCAATTGCTGCCTCGCGCGCCACAGCCGACGCGGACTCCACACGGCGGAACAGTTAATGGCGAACTTACAACTATAGTGCAGTTAGCGAAGCCACACGCCGAATCTAATCTAGCATGTTACAACCCGAGCAAAGGCCTCATTTTCATACACATGCATCATTCACAAACACATACACTGATACACGTACAAATATACATTAGCTTACGATTATATCTTAATGGGGTAGTCAAAGCTACATCCATCCAGCTTTTTTATTATTATTATTATGAACTGATCACACATACTTATTATTCGAAGATATACTGTACGCGTGAGAAGATGGCACTTTATGAACATGACACTAAATTTAATTTTTCAATCTCACCAGTAAGCGCTTGCCTTTCCACCCCGCACCGTCACGAGCCACCCTCACCCCACCCCCGATATGCGTATAAAAAAGCCAGATATGTTCAATCCTATGACAAGCCGCCATTGCCAGCCCTTTGATGACGTGGTTTACCACTGTGTTACCATTAAATTGGTATTTCCAACATTCCAAGAGCATTAAAATTTTATTATTTAATATTAAGTGAATAACTGACTAATGTATTTAATTACTATTCCTTGTCACATATATAAAAATCATTAAAACTGTAAGTAACTCTTTTACTAAAAGTTCGTGGGTAATATAATTTTTACGAAATGGCAACGCAGGGTGGGATGACGTCAGCCGGGCTAACCTTGAAATGCTAGCTGTCACTTTTGAGCATACCTGGTCTTCTTATACCATGGTAAAAAAAAAGTATGCAGCGCGCACAGACTGTCTCGATCACACGCACGGAGGACGCGGCACACACAGTTGCTCATTTTCCAAAACACTATGTGTAGTTTATGAGTAAGAAAAAGATGGTTGTATAGTGTCCGGGGTGTAAACTGTGAAGGCACCGACCTATAGCAGTGTAAGCTTCCTTCAGCTCCCCGTCGACCTCAGACTTGATGGCCTGCTCGATGGTGCGGCCCGAGATGCTCTTGTACTCCTCGAAGATCAGCCGCAGCTGGGCGAAGCTCTCGTGAGCCAGGATCTGAAGGAATATAACACATCAGTGTGATGAAAGACGACCCTATTTGACGCATGGTTGTATTGGGCTAGTTTTCACTTCGCGGGTTGGAAGGTCAGACAGACAGTTGCTTTTGTAAAAAACCGGACCTGTCAAATCTCCAGGTTAGGTAAGCGGACCCTGTGGAAAACGGGACAATGCTAGGGGTGATGATGAGTACACTGACCTTGTTGAACACCTCTTCATCAGTGCCCCACTTGCCTTCCCCGGCGTCGTACAGCTGCTGCGCGCACTCCTGCGCCCGCGCCGGGTCCACGCCCGCCTCCTCGTCGCGCGCCCCCTGGTGGGCAGACTGTCTTAATGCGTAGTTGTGGTTCTTTTTATGACCTTGGATGAGCGGCTTTTGGCTGGTTTTAGGTTTTTCAAGTCTTAGTTTAGCGACTAGGTTATTTGATTGTAAGAAATAGGTACGGTCACGAGTACTAATATGTATACACTTTGAAACCATGTCACATTATCTTTTTTGACAAATTGAACCGTAAGTCTCATTAAATATGATAGCGCGACAGGATTCGAAAGTGGGTACATGATATTTCTCATGACTGTACGCTATTTACATGTAGATGTAAAGCTGATAAATGTACAGAAGAAAAGAAAAATACAAGATTAAAGTTATTAAAAGTAAACAGTGATTCTGAAATCTAATTAGCTTCATTCCCGTCTAACACATTCAACCTAAAAAACCATTAAATGCCAGTCACCACTCATCCAAGGGCGTATGACGTCAGCACAAGCAACAGAATAGATTGATAGTGCCCTGTTTTGCCTCCACCTTGAAATGCCCTTGACCCATATTATGGGACGATATTTTTGCACTAGTCAGCGTACTCACTGCGAAAATCATGATGTGTCTACCATGGTATAAGAAGACTAGGTAGGTACCTATGCTCAATCCTATGACAAGCCGCCATTGCTAGCCCATTGATGACATAAGTGTTACCATTGAATTGGTATCTCCAACATTCCAAGGACGTAATTTTTATTATTGAAAATTAAGTGAATTACTGACAAATGTACTTAATTATTATAATTTGTCACATATATAAAAATCATTAAAACTGTACGTAAATCTATTACTAAAAGTACAAAATTAATAACACACATTTTCTATGTTTATTAATGCGGAAAAAAATGTTAACCGGGTGAGAGAGAGCCCTAGCGCTTCCCATTTGTCCGGCCATGTAGTTAATGCCATATGCGACTTCTACAATAAGTCACATTAAAAAACATAAACAGCCTATATACGTCCCACTGCTGGGCACAGGTTTCCCTTCGATCAAACGGAGGGGTATGGAGCATACTCCACCGCGCTAGTACACTACGGATTGGTGGAGGAAAAAAAAGAAAAAATGTCCGGCCCGCTAACGTCCAATGTTACTGTCTAGTTCGCGACTTACGGATGTAGGTACAGTCATGAGCAATATAATGTACCCACTTTAGGACTCTGTCGCACTAACATATTTGACTTTTAGTGAGACCTACAGTTCAATGTGTCAAAAAAGTTAATGTGACATGGTACCAAAGTGTATACGTACATATTAATGCTCGTAACCGTACGGCTATGAGCATTTGAAATAAGTAGGCACCTATTTGAATTATCATGATTTTTACGGTCCCAGTGAGTACGCTTGTTTACACACTTGTTCGTTTCCATTTTGTCACCCTGACAACAATACCGGTAGTAGTAATTATTGAATTTTTAAACAAGAAATGGGTAAATCGATATGGACGTCTTATTAATCGTATATTGAATGCAAGAGCTGCGGGTTTAAGTCCCGTCTGAGTCAAAAAGCGGTCCGAGATAAATTTTCTCTTTGTGAGTTTCCCTAAACACGGCTAAGTGCAATAAAAGCAAAAATCATTAATCATACATTTAGCTACTACTTAATAGTTTTTTCTTGATCCAACACCACTGTACGATTATTTAGGCATTTTCGACGAACATCTTTTTTGCTTTACTTTTATTTTGTAAAAATAATATTTGTTTTTGTTTTTATCACTGGCATGAATGCGGTATTTTCAGCGGATTCGAACAAGTGTGTAGTGCGGTTTTATGTTTGCTACATAGAGCGCGGGAAACGCAGGGCACGCGAGATACGCGAAATTTTGAATTAAATTGCAAGGAAAATACTCAGTTCGGCCTGCCTTCCCTCCGGCCAAGTAGTTATGTAATACTATATGTGGCAAATCTGCAATAAATCATGTCAAAAATAGGCCCGAATTCCCGGCTCGGTATCAAGTTTACAATTACATAACAGACAATAACTGGGTGGATCTTCGACCACAGACGGTCAATACCCGTGAAAGCAAAAATATCTTAGAATCTTTTGTCTTTTTACTTATTTAATTTGGGGTCATAAGTTCTAAGTGATTATTTTCTAGATATCCAGTTAACGCTTTAATCTTTCGAACGCCGGAACGCGGATCTCGACCAAACACAATGTAAAATCTATTGTGTCTGGTATCTCGGCATATGAGAGGTTAAAGGAGCAAGTACGAAGTCTTTGATAAAAGTGGATGAAGCGAAAGTGGATCTAGATCGTAGTAAGTGAAATTCTGATCTCTGCATGTTTGTATCCAGTTAGAACTTACGTAAGTTGGCGACATAGGTTCTAGTGTTGCCTGATAATCGACAGAATATCGATTAAAATTATATCTTATAATAATCAAATTAGGTATAATTGATATCATCATCATCATCAGCCGTACAGAAAAGAAAAGAAGTTTCTGATTTCCATAGAGAAAAGAAAAAGGTTTTTCGTTAGTTTTAGATCAGTGTTTATTTAGTAAACAGAATTTCATATATAATTGATATAATTTTAGAATTTTCAATATCGATACTATCGATATTTAGATTATTTAGGGGTAAATAATCGATTATTCGACAACACTAGTAAGATCTATTTATTTATGGACATTTCGAAAAAGACAAAAGATTCTAAAATATTTTTACGGTAATGAAACTGACTTCCGGTGTTCGAGGAAACACCCAACAGCATGCTATTATTACTCCCCAATGTTAGAGTGCAAAGAAAACAAACGCTCAAGCACTTCACAACGACACACAACAACAGTTTAATATGTTAGATATTTATAACGATAACGTTAATACTTTTTTAATTCTAAAGTCAAATTAAATTAAGAACAGGACAAAATATGTATTTAAATACAAATCTTCTATCTATCGTGTGGGTTGTGAGGTGAATTACCAACCTCATCAACCCTGGTGTCAGGGTTATTATTGAGCCGCCAAAGGCCCCTGACATGACTCATGTAACGACTACTAACTTACATCAGTAAGTAGTAACCGGGACCAACGGCTTAACGTGCCTTCCGAAGCACGGATCATCCAACTTTTTGGACAATCAGGTGATCAGCCTGTAATGTGCTAACCAAACTAGGGATCACAAAGTGATTTTTGGATAGTGAGCCCAACGCTCAACCACTGGACTACGGAGGCCGTATTTAAATACAAATGCTCTATTTTCATGAATACATAAAAAAGTGACAGTGTTGCTAATTCTAATACACAACCATTTAAGTCTATTTTAAGTTATAATACCTACCTGTCACTTTCTTATCCCCCGAAAATTAAAGGGACGGGTAATCCACAAACATAAAAATTATGGACCACACGTCAATTTTAGGCAGAAATTTATTTGACAGCATACTTTATTCAACCGGGTAATTCACTAACACAGTTAAGAGACAATACGGTTAAGTAAGAAAGAGACGAGAGATATTCGCTCTAATCGTGTTACATTGTAAGTATACATTTATCAGGAAGTAATTAATATTAATGTAACTATTTGTGTCACCTTTGCACGGTAACTGTAACGTTATATCAATAAAGATGAGTCAATAGAGTATTGACTGAATCGAAGATAAATTATAAAATGCTAATCTAGAAATAAAACTCAGTCTAACATAGGTAATTAAAAATCATTTTTTTTTTTTCATTTTGCATTTGACTAAGTTGTCAAATTCAAAATTCAAATTCAAAAATATCTTTATTCAGTAGGTAACATGTTACACTTTGAATCGTCAATTTTACCTGTTTGCATATTTGTGTGTTACGAATAAAATGATTCAATCGTATTTTAAATATTTCTCTACTAGCAATGTTCATTGACATTTCAAAAATGGCATAGTTTTCAAGGCTATGAAAACAGCGCAAAATCGATTACAATCATACTCGTTCTCGAACTAAGTTAATCGCAATCTCCATACAATTACGCAGGTGGCAATCAACATCGCAGCCCCGTGATTCATTGAAAAAACGTAACACAAGTGCGACTTCCTTGCATATTAAAGAGCAAACAAGATTGTTTAAAGTTCTTTTATCCTTTATCGTAATCTCAGTTAAACTTCTATATTTATTTATTGAATCGATATCATAACGTAAAACTGAAACTCACCATCCATCGCATGATGTACTGAGTAAGCACGTACCTAAGTACCCACCGCTGAACGGTACTAAACATGAAAGCATTCTTATGGCTCAAAAATGACGGATAAGAAAATGACAGATATAACTTAAAATAAAATTAAATGGTATTTACGGGAATTAGCACCATTATAGGCGTAAACTTAAGTAATGTAATTTGTTTTTAGTACTCATTTTTGTTATCTTATAGAGCGACATAGTTACTGTTTGTGACTAAGCTCTTAAATAAAGATAAAAAAGGAATATTTATTTATTTATTTTTCAATTGATATCCATTCAACAAATTGTCTTTATTGTCTACCATTTACTAGCCCAGATTCACGTACAATCATTATCGATTTTAAATAACATGCAAGTATTTAGGTAACACTATTAAAATAACAACACAAGTAATTTAAGTAGACAAGCAATTAGGAGCCACGTTAGAAGGTAACTTAGTACTCACGGTTACAATGAGGGTGAGCAGTCGCCGGAAGTCGCCGGATGTCTCGGAGCACATGTGCTCGGCTAGCGGACGGCTGTACACTGTTTGAAAAAAAATAATAGGAAATTAAATCGAAAGAAAAATCTTCTTGTCAAGCCAGGAGCGTGTTGACTGTTAAGCAATACACCATCATCCTGTCTGTACAGAGGTGTGTAGGGAGCGCTGGTAATTATAATAAATCCCCACACAAATAATTAAATGAACTGTATTACTTAGGATATTATATTAAATTACAAGATCCAAACATTGAGACGCGTTGGTTTGCTCGCGCTAGAGATGTGACTGACCATAAATTGTAGACTATTAGGTATGTCCCATACAAGGTGGTTGCTATAAACATAAAAAGCCTGTAACATTATTATCGTTTTTGGTAAACAATTCTAAATACATATATCGTTAAATGACAAAACAATATTTAGAAGGTTCCTAGTACCTATAGAATTTAGTATAGAAATACGGGTTAAACCTAAGAAATGAATGGTTTTCAACAACAAAACAGATTTCTTTTAATTTTAATCCGGGTAAACATTTTACCACAATTTTTTGTCTGGATACAAATTAGTGCATCTTTTGCGAGGTTTATTTTAATAAAAATTACATACTTTGAGAATGTGATTTTTTGAACAGTCGTAAACGGTGTTCACTATAAGGCGGCGATATAGCTATTTGCTCCAAGGATGTTAGGGAGCTCCGAAACCGAAACTATCGGATATCTATCCGATATAAAACAATATCCATAACCGAATCCGAAATAAAAGTTTCGGATAATATTGGATAGGGGCGCCGCCCGGGCGGAGCCTAATTTGAGACACGTTATGACAAGTTGTTTTGGTCGGCTGGCCGCTGCCAGTACCTACACACAAGCCGCGCGCATTGTTTGTTTTTTCTTTTTTTTTGTCGTTATAACATTATATAACTTGTCGTTATAACATTATATAACTTGTCGTTATAAATAAAACCACTTTATTAGGTACCTATTTGAAATTTACTTTTGAAATTTTTAAAAAAATGGATATCCGTAACCGAAATTATCCGAAACTAACGGATAATCCGAAATAATTTTTTATCCGTATCCGGTATAATATGAGCATATTAAATTTCGGATACGGATAATTATCATTCTTATAAGTATCCGAAATTTAATATCGATAACATCCCTGATTTGCTCATACTTGCATAGGGCGCGTTTCGCGCTCACTCGGCCCTTCCCACCGCTTTCTTCTATTCCGTGGGTAAAACAGACACCACTTACTGTTTTTAATGTCAGTACTCTATAATATTAGGTCAGGGCCAAAATACAGGAGTGTCCTATTAGAGGACATCACGTAGTAATTTATATAATGGCTCGCTGGCTGAATGTAACTATTTTTAATTTTGCGAAAACATTGTAGTGAAACGATTTATATAGGGTGTTAGTGACACCGTAACGAACACATTTTAGGGGATGAAGTAGACCTTGATGAATATTTTATGTTCATTTTTATTCTTTTAAAGAACGTCTAGGGCCCTGTGCCGAGGTTTTTCTTGTAGCTACTTTTCCCCGGCTATACAGGTTGTGAGTAGCTGCAGTAGTTTTAGGATGAGACGTTTGTTATGTAAAAATTGACGATTCAAAGTGTAACTATGTTACCTACTGAATAAAGATATTTTTGGCAATGTATATAAAACAATTTTATCATTACTTTTCGTAAACGTAAATACTATTTCTAAATAGTATTTTTAGATAAATAGCCGGTTATTCTAAGATTTTAGCTTGTCTGTGATAAGGAGGGATCGCGGTAGGCATAGGTACAGTCAGGAGTAATATCATGTACCCACTTTAGAACCCTGTCGCACTATCATATTTGACATTTAATAAGACTTATGGTTTAATTAGTCAAAAAAGTTAATGTGACATGGTATCAAAGTGTATCAATACACCCATCTCTGCCTATCGCTTCGGGGATACAGGTTCTTCTTCTTATCGTGTAGGTCGTGAGGTGGAATACCAGCGTCATCAACCCTGGTGTCAGGGTTATGCCCCTGACATGGCTCATGTAACGATTACTCACTTACGTCAGTAAATAGTAACCGGGTCTTCGAGGATAAAGGTTTGAAGCTATGTTGTGTTACAGTCTGGTTGAATAGAATAGAATAAAAATAGTTTACTATAAAAGGACGCCACACACAAAAAAAAGACATCAACATCATATCAAATTCCACTAAAACAATTACAAAAAAGCAAGACGGATGTTTGTCTAAATGATCATAAGGTGGTGGACGTCCTGAGATAAAAGGGCCTCACTCAGCACAAGTCGCGGCGTGAACCACGACGCTGATATTATGTGGACCCTGTTGGGTGACGCACGAACATCGTGTTCCATAAACATGTGTTAATGGTGTACATACATGAATGTGGTGTACTCACTGTCCTCATAGGCCTGCACGATGTCAGCGATCTCCTTCTTGGTCCTGGTGCAGAGGATCTCCACCAGCGTTTCCTCGTCGGTGCCCGCCCCCTCCATGCAGTGGTGCAGCTCCTTGCACAAGTACTGCTCCGGCGGCAACATTAGAGCCACTATCACATCTTCGAAGTTCCCGCCCAGTTCGGACTTCAAATCGTCTATTAAATCCTGTGGAACAATTTGCTTAGTTACTTTTTACTAAACGTCAAAACGCGAAATTACTATGGAATTTATATGAAAAAGCACACTGCGACGTCGTAGAAAAACGTAATAAAATATTGGATTTATTAAGTTTTTCTTGATTAAAATTCATAAATAAGTCGAACAGAAAAAGGAAAATGTTTTTTCTTTCGTTTTTTTTTCTTTAGATCTGTGTTTATTTAGTAATCAGGATTTAATGATTTATCTTGAACCCGACTTGAGTACATGACCCATTTAGAGAGTTCCGAGGGGTAACAATGCCACATCGAAGCAATTCAACTAAAAAAGGAATATTGCTATTTCACATTTGTTTGCATTGCGCACTTATATAAAAATATATGCACAAATGTCAATTTTTAACCCCTCTGGTCTCGTATGTGTCCGACTACCAGGTCTTGGTCGGATAAGACGGTGTCTCGCTCAGACTTACGAGTTATAAGGTAGGTATAATACTACGTATAGAACGGAAAAGTCTCCGCTCCCCACCAGCGGCTGATCTAGGTTTACCTCACCCCCCTCATAAGTTCGTATTTTGAAAAAGTTGATTGCATAACGGATATCTGGAGCTTTTTTTTAATATCACAATCTAGGCTATTCGTGAAACATGCAATATCTGCCGATCGATAGACTACTAGGTCGAATGAATGAAATGATTGATTACATAACAAAACATAAGCTCACGACTGTACCCCCAATTGGGCTAGGCAGAGCTATGTCCATCGCAAGATGAACCAAGTACCCACGGTACACCAAGTTTTAACGGCCTCTGTGGTCCAGAGGTTGAGCGTTGGGCTCACGATCCGGAGGCCCCGGGTGCGAATCCCGGTGGGGACTTATCACAAAAATCACTTTATGATCCCTAGTTTAGTTAGGACATTACAGGCTGATCACCTGATTGTCCAAAAGTAAGATGATCCGTGCTTCGGAAGGCACGTTAAGCCGTTGGTCCCGGTTACTACTTACTGATGTATGTAGTCGTTACATGAGTCATGTCATGTGTGTGTGTGTGTGTGTGTGTGTGTGGCGATGTCATGCCTTTAGCGGCTCAATAGTAACCCTGACACACGCGAGAAGAATATCTGTTTTTGGATATAAATGATGACCTTTTTTATTACATCTAGGGTTTATTCCTTAATCTATGACCTAGATACAATTACATCTTGAACCCATTGTTATTCTGATCAAAATAAAGAGAAGCAATATGGATAGCAACATCGTTCGATAGGTACATAATGTGATCCAAATATCAAGCAACAATTATTTTTAGGTACAGTGTATTTTTTAATAATTATGTACCCAAATAATGAGAAAATAGGTTATGGCGGACTCAAGTAGTTGGCCACCTAGTACCGCCCACATACAACAGATGGCGCCACATTCAATAATGAAGTCTTCAAGCAGTCGTGAAACGCGATATCGAAGTTTACACAGCAAGACGCGTATATAAAAACTTCCAATACATAACACCGTTAGATCGTCGATCCCTAGTTACACTACCAACTTGCGGCCAGCGGGGTACTATGCTCTGTTCGGTACCCCGAAAACATCTTTTGGCGGCAGCACACCCTCGCCGCCAAAAGGTAAATAGCGCCATCTATATTATTTTTGGAGAACATAGCCTGGCAAGTCCCTCAGTTCACTACGTCATTCATCAGATTCGCTTGATCACGAGTGACGACAAAAATTAAAATGATGAAGTGACTCACACTGTGACCGCGCGACCTTCATAGTAATACACTGTTCTACAATCCACCTTACGTAATTACCTATTTTACCTACAGTTTTTTGATATGTGATTCATTCTCCTTGAAGTAACTGTATGAATAAAGATCTGTTTTTGGGTGTTTTATTAACTAATTGTAAATCAACCAAAGGTATTTCACATGAAGTGTTACTGTTGTAATTTCACTCAAATGGGGGAAGGTTGGGGGGAATACTGAATTTTATTCCATGTTCTTTTTTGTTTTAATATTTTCTTCTAAATTTTAATGAGGTTTTCAACATCCTAGGTGGTGATTATTTAAGTATTCATTTACATAATGTTCCAGTGTGTGCTTTAAGTAATACATAAACGCACATCTGCCTGTAGTCCCTAAGAGGGTGGAAAAAAAACTGCCACTATTAAGATTCTAACAATTGTCTATGAGCTTACCCGTCCGTACTCATGAGTGAAGGCCTGAGCAATGGCTTGGCGCTGAGCATTGGAGCGGCTTGTCAAGATGTCAATGATAGCTTGCTCGTCAGTGCCAAAGCCCTTCATGGCTGCCCGGAGAGCAGCTGCATCCTCTGCTGCATTGAAGTTGGCTACTCCTACCACCGTTGGTTCACGCTGAGAATAATTATTAGTCTTATTTTTTATCTTCTACCATAGAATTTCAAGAATACATAGCGAGAACCCATGGTCAATAGATGACTTACTAAATGGTCATCTAATTATATTTATTTTTTTTAGTTTTTATGCTGGCAATCCATCATTAATTCATTTCATTACAACACCGTGATATAAGAAAGTTCAGGTCATGAAATAAATTAAAATTAAACAAATTGCTGTAAAAATAAGTAAGTAATAGGTATTGCACTTTGTTTTAAAAAAATAAATAAAAGAAAACTAAGAAGAATATAAAAAAGAAGAAAGTTATGAAGATTTAAACATATTTATAACGTTGAAAATACTTAGTTTATCAGTGCATAATATAAATAGGCTGTCGGTTTACGCGAAGAACTCTTACCTATATTTATTTATTAAAAGTAGTTCGTCACTTGTTTACTTTGCTCAAGGTTTTATCCCGCCCCTTGCCCTATTCTCAGAAATGACGTCATAAGAACCACCCTACTACCCTTAATGATGTAATAGTATCATAATAAATAGAAAGTGATCTAAATACTTACATGAGACATTTTGAGAGTTGATTAAGTTCCGTTGGATGAAACAATTGCCGCAAGTAGGCCGATGGAATTCACTCCAATTTTACACTGTAAAGCAGTAACTTTAAAATTTCCACTTCAATTTTAAGCCGATAGGAAAGCTGAAAGTAAATAGAGATAAGTCGGGTTTATTTTCGTTAATTTAATTATATTTATATCACCGAAAATGAACGGCACATCCACGACAGCAACACGTCCAAAACTGATTGTGAATTTGTGATTGTGACTATCACAGACTATGTGAGTGAGTGAGTGACAGGGCTGCCAGATGAAAAAAAGGCATGATCGTACGTCAACTACAAAAAAATCGTATTCCAAGGAAATTTTGAAATGAAAAGATACTACAACTTAAAAGTTCAAAGTTTTTATGAAAAATGAGAATAATTCGTTAAGAATCTGAAAAATAATGCAATAAAACTATTTATTAGACTTATACTAATTTTCTGAGGTTAATTTTCTTTTTTATTATTCTTCGAACCAGTATCATGAGTGGCAGTAACGTCGGTACTTTTTACTGTAATTACTGGAAACAGCATTGGTAGGTTCAAGACTGAGTTCAAGACAGTCCAGTTCCGATAGAATGGCGTCATATAAATCATATCTTTTTTAATTTCTTCTGCACTTGTGATTAAAAAATGCCTGCAACGTTGAAAAAAATCAAAGCTGCCGGAGGAACACATTTGTTTTATTACGAAATGTTGCCAGGTACCGTAAAATCGTACACTTTCCGTACGATCGTAGTCTTGCGATCGTACATGAGTAGAAATGCCAAAAAATCGTACGAGTACGATTTAAATCGTACATCTGGCAGCCCTGGTGAGTGAGACTGACTGAATCGGGTTGGGATTGGTTGGATGAATGGTGATTGAAACTTATGTAGGTATTGAGACAAACGAATGATTTTTATGGAGGCAATGAAAAGGGCGGGAAACATTGCAGTGTTTAAAACACTTAAGTTTTCCGATGTGAACTTCAAAAAAATATTTTTAGTGTTATGGACTTTTCTTAGTTATTCAGAATCAATAAAGCGAATTATTATTTACGGCTCTGGCAGGGTACCCCCTCTATAGCACATGTAAACTAATGTTTAATTTATTCCAAGATATACCCAGCCAACCTTATAAAATGTAGGTAATGGATAATATAGCCATTAGGGCGCCATCTTTTGTATTTACAGTATAGAAAATATACAAAGTAGATTAAAATTAGGGTAGGTAGGTACATACCTAAATAAAAAGACTGAATTGGCGCTGGGAGATATTTTAATTAAATTCCATCTCATTACATTACATGCTAAAAGGTTCCATAGTACATCCATATATTTTATTTAATATTTTTTGACATTAATGTAAAGTATAGTTATCACAAAAATAAAGTTACAATAAAGACAAAACAGAATGATATAATATGATAAAATAACTAGTAAAAGAATCAGGTCAACAGAAGACTACACACAACACTATAGGTACCATTAAATGTAGCCTGATTAAGTACAAGAGGGTAAAAAAGGCGACATCGAAACAATTCATGTAAAAGACACAAGTGAGACACGAGTGTTACAATTTGACTTTTGCGCATATAAAAGTAAGTGCGCAATGTAAATAAAAGTCAAATAGTAACATTGCTTATTTAGATGAATTGCTTCGATGTGGCTTTTTTAACTCCCCCAGGACAAGCACCGCTTGCATACTGATTACGTACCTAGTTAATAAATTTATAAAGTTATAGACCGGTGGTGTATATAATCTTCACATGTAGACTTATTATACAGGACACAATTAAAAGACCCATAAATAAGTATGCCTACGAAAAATAGTCGAAGTTTACCTACTTACATCGATTTCATTACATAAGTCGAACGTTGATCATCGTAAACTAATATAGCTTGTTAAAATATAGGTATATATATTCCTCAATAGCCTAAAGGACGTTTCTTAGTATTAGGTCAATAATACACCAAAGCGGATATGGGTGCTAATGTGAGGACTTGCTCAATTTTTTGGTCGTGTACTAAATTACCTTTACCTCCGCGCTCCGCTATGATGTACGCTGAACTTTATATTAAGAGTAACTAGTCAAATAAGGAAAAAAACTCTAATCTAATTACACAAAACTAAGGAAATCTTCCATACTATGCACGTGGCGAATCTAAATAAAGCTGATTTTTGATAATGAAAGACCGTTGAATTAACCGAATTCTCTCATGAAGACGCGGAATAAATAAAGTGAAACTTTGAAATGAAATATATTTTTGTGAAAATATTTTTTTTATATAGATACTTACTTTTTTTAGGAATGTGATTATATTATGATTGATTCGCCATTCATTGGGTCTATGTAGACATCATTTAGGTACTTATCTAGAGATACGTTTTAAATACTTAGCGTTATTTATTCGCAATCTCAAAACGCTTATTGATAACACATTAGAAAACCATAATCAATCATTGAGCTGGTAAAATGAGCAGAATGAATGTTACAATATTCTTGATACTTATAGATAGAGGGAGAAGAGTAAGCTCTCGTCACATTGCTGGCGTGCTATTAGGTGTAATGTACTGAAATGTAGGAGACTCGTCACACTGCGGGCGCTTACTAGTTGTCACGTTGTGCCGAGCGTGACGTCGTCGATAGTGTGACGACAGCTTAAGAATACTTTTTCCAATTCTGTTGCTGCTGCTAGTAAAAATTTACGAATTGAAATTGCGAATGTCAGTAGAACTGGGAGTGTGACTAACACTCCTTCTCCGGCGGTCACTGCCAAACCACGACGCGGTAGTCCGGCTCCACGTTGTCCACGTAGAAACCGTTCATGTACTGGCTCGGAAACACCTCGCTCAGCTGCGGAGAAAGTTTGTTACACTTATATATGCTTCATGTAACGAATAGTATGTTTTTAGCAATAACCCACTTAGGGTTGAAGCACGTCTGTGTGCTAGTAGTCAGCGTGTAGTTGCTCTTTTATGCTCTAGTAAATGACGGTTCTGAGTAACAGAAAAGGATAGAAGCGTAGCAAAGTGCTGCCAGATGTAGTTCAACCCTTAAGCGCGCGGTTGTTTTATGCGATAAACGCTGCGTTACACGCAATGCGATTAACGCACACATCATTTTATATCAGGTAAATAACTGTGGTTGCCGCTGCGTCAACCGCATAAAACAATGGTTTGTAATTATATTACCTAATTTGAAATGATGTGCGTTAACCTCTCATATGCCGAGATACCAGACACAATAGATTTTACATTGTGTCTGGTCGAGATCCGCGTTCCGGCGTTCGAAAGATTAATCGCATTGCTTGTAACGCAGCGTTTATCGCATAAAACAACCGCGCGCTTTAGACACGATCAGCACTTTACCGTCGACAGAAGCAACTCAACGTCGACAGACGAACGGCAGCAGTCATTTTCATATACATATTGATTTATCGATATTGGTCAGTGTCTGATGAGACAAGTTATCTTCTGTCGACAGCAAAGCGCTGGTCGTGCGTAAGAGTGTGATCGTGTGCAACACTGGACTATCAGCTTTGCAGTGTATCTTCCAAAGTTGTAGCTTAGCACAGGTATATGCGTGTATCTGTGTATATGCACACAAATATTTACTGACTGATCGATTGTCTTTTGCAGATCACTGCTGGACATAGACGTTGCATAAAAACCACAACTTTATAGTTAACAGCCTTCTGTTTTAACTGGTAAATGTTGGTCTTATTCGGCATTTTATTTGGTATGCCACCAAATTGGATAAAAAATCGTGTGTAAAATTAAATTTTATCACATTTTTGCTACTTTTGATTGTAAACAGAATGAATAAGCACTGACATAGTATGAGGTTGGCCTACTTCATTTACAGTCTTTTGTTTTTATTCACATTTTTCAGATTATACTTAAGTAGTTAATTCTAAAACTTCACAATATGAGTAAATGATTGAAATGAATTTATGAAATGGCAACTTAGTTTATATGCTAAACAAAGCCTTGAATTGTCAAAATACTATACCTACTAATATTGTGAAAGTTTAATTTAATTTTAACTAAGGATATTTTCTGAAATAAAAGTTATGATGTATGTATCACAGACATAATTTAATTAGGTAATTTTATTCTCCATTCGGTCAACTTAAATTCACAGTCTTCATACATATCAATTATACACGTTTAATCAATCGGTTTTCAAACAAGAACACATGTTTTAATAGTATAATATTGTACAATACGATTAGAGATTGAACGCTGCATTTTATAGGTGTTATAAAAATATATTTGTTTTTTTATAGTTTTTGTATTAGTTTTGCTTCTGTCAAATATTTTTCTTTTTAATATTAGGTTTATCTACAAATCTGTTTACTAGAAGTGACGTAAAATTAATATTTATTCCTACATTTTTAATGAAATGAAATCCGGTTACATTCAAAAGATTTTTATAACAGTTTCGTTCATAAGTCGTTACTGTTATCATCCTTTTACATTTAAATTAAATACGTATACATTTTGTTTCAATATAAATCACAAATCTCAAATGGAGTCTCTAACAGTATGCTAATATCTGGAGATTTATATTAAAACGAACTTGAATATTCAAGTCGCAGGACATATTTTACTAATATATACAAAGAATATTAAAATATATACTAACATCTATTTGTATGCTCCATACCCCCTCCGGTTGATTGAGGGGAGGCCCGTGCTCAGCAGTGGGACGTATATAGGCTGTTTATGTTATGTATTTGTAAATTGTTTTAAGTTTACGCGGTTATTATCATAATTAAAACACATAATAACGGGTTCTTACCGCTATTTGTAAGTTAAAATTTTTGACCTGCCTAATAAACCTGGCGCCATTCGGTTGACCGAGAACTCAAAACCCTCGGCATGTCATGGGAGCAAGTTACACAGGCTGCAAATGAGATGAGTGGAAATCTGTTGTTCGAGTCCTACATCCCAGCAGGGGATAACAGGATTAAAAGAAGAAGAGAATAAGAAATAAGCAAATAAGAAGAGTCATTATAAAATGATTTTACATTAATGTCAAAAAATAAATTTACTTCATTGTCATGATGATGTTACTGATCACATCATCAAATGTGACCATCATGATAGGTACATCATCCTAGCTGGCAGGCACGATATTTTAAAATGAAATTCGTTTTTGAATGTCATGAATCGATTGTCTTGAGATAGGAAGTGTCTGCTGAATATTTAATATCGCTTAATACTCTTTCTTTACTACAAATCCCCTGGAAGAAATATTGAGTTAAAGGATTGAAGGAAAACCGCCTGGAAAGTATTTCATTTACAAAGAACATTCTTGGTACAATAAATGCTTTACATAACTAACACATTACATATTGAATACAATACAAATACACGCTATCAATACCAATAATATTAAAAAGGCACATAAAAATGAACTAAGTGTATTTAAATCTATAACAGTCAAAGTTGTGCTTTATTTACATTGACAAGTTTACATAGACTATGCCTGAAACAGTTACTTCACATCTACCTCGCATTTACTCATTATATAGTCTGTTTAGTTTTGTGACAATTAAGTGACCATTCCCTATGGTAAGTATTTACAGTCCTGCACGGATCCGATTATTCACCGCGAATTTGACACTAGGGTTGATAAAGTTGGTCATTGATCTCATAACCTACACGAGACATGATGAAGACTGGCACTCTGTTTTTATTTTTCCAGAGAGCCGGATGGATCATAAATGTGACCTACTAGAGATATTAGTAATCCCTCAAGTAACGGTTCAGACATAAGTGACTGGCGAGTGCCAGTTTGATATAGAGGTCACGCGAGTAGAGGTCTAAATGACCTAGGGGTCACGTGGGCAAAGGTTTGATTGACCTAGGGTTCATGCGAGCAGAGGTCTGGGTGATCTAGGGGTCACAAGATCAGAGGTCGTCGCGGTCAGGCGTCGTCTCGCAGCACACAGGGTCGCGCCGTCATCTGCCAGTGACGTCTCTTCATGCCGGAACAGAGCGGCTGTGGACGAGACCTAATGTAGCGCCGTTACCAATACTGACACACTTTTGGTTATAATTAATTGACTTGGGCTAGGAGGATAAAGTTTATACATCTATAATATATAAAGTCAAAACTAAGGTAAATAAGGCGATCTTAATTAAATAAATATATACCTACCTATGTAGATACATTTTGAAAGTCAGGACAGTAATTTTAACATACTTACGAACTTACAACTTTAAGAGCGCGTATAATTACAGAAATAAATAATAAAATGACTTAATCATTATGCAAGGAGACCTATATTTATGTGACTAAAGGGCGTAATAAATTTAATATAAAGTGATAAATACAAGGCTTTGTTTAACGCTACAATGGCGCAATTTTAACCTAAAATATGAAAAACGTCATTCGAGACAATACATTTGAAGTCAGGCTTAACTTCGAGTCAACCTTTCTGTACCAAGTGACTTAAACCAATGCTTCCCAATTTGCTTTTTCTTTGTATCAGTCAAAGAGTAAACTAACGTACCACTTTAAGCCAAATTAATAAATAAAAGAGAGAGGGGACGTCACTTTAAAGCTACTAAAGGCGTTTAAGTTTTCTCATACCCCTTTAAGCTACCTGAAGTCCCCTAGCTAGGAAAAGGCTGAAGTTCTTTTCTTTTTCGTAACTCATCCTTCAGACGGGATACACGCCACGTTGCTCCATATTTTATAGCAATACATCACGGGCAGTATAGAGAACTGTCAACATTTGAGCTTCTAGTTTTTATAATCTTTGCTTCGATGTGGCCTTTTTAGCCCCCTGACACGAATAGATTCCGTTCAAACGCGCAGCTGAACTGGGAACCACTGGTCTAAACTAAGCCATAAGTGTTGTCATATGTGGCACACTTACCACGCTGGCGGGTACCGGTGGCGGCTCCACGTCCATTTCCTCTTCATCCTCGTCCAGCACACAACCTGGAATAAAATAGCACAAGGGTTTAAAACCAGTTAAGGTGTAAGGTTACACTACCGGTATCCAACTACTTTTGCTCAAACTGATTTTGTAGGTACCGTAATTTTATACCTTTACAAGCCCTGGCTCAAACACTTCTAGCAACCTGCAGAGGAGCAGCGTGGTGGCGCATACTCAATACCCTATCCTTCGATTGAACGAGGGAAGGCCTGTCCCCGGGGAGATGATTCAAGATATGCACCTGAGCGCGTTACATATGTATTATTCGCACACAGTTCAGCCTAGAAGTCAAATATATCAAGTATATGATAAAATATGTAAATCAAAATGTATGTCGGGCAGTGACTGAACCTGACGAGACTGTCTACCTTATGATAATATAGATATACCTACTTACTGATAATGAGGTGTCGCTGACATGTCATTGACTTGACTAAACATACTATTGCCACGTCTACTCTACGTCAATCTACCGCGTCTTATGCTAATTTTACTTTGTTATATTTATCAACAATCCAAAAAACATTTGTAAATCCTAATGAATGTTAATCATGTAAAATCGGGTTAAAATAAACTAGTGTGTCAAACCATAAATAGTTGGGTACATAAATTGCTTTCATTTTTTTACAACATGGGTGCTTATGATGATTCTCACAGAGAGAAAATATAAAAACATTGACGTCAGCATAATTACAACAACGTTACAAATTCAAAAGTTCGCATGGACAGGATAACGACCACTGATGGCAGGTGGTATAATAGTTAACACACTCAATCATGGCTTGATAAGAGCTGCGAGTCCGAATCCCAAACATATATAAAAGTCTTTCGTATAAATCTCTCTTCTAAGCATATACTCCCCTCATCGTATGGAACACACTCTCCACCATAAGTCAAGTTAAAAAAGTATTTTTTTTTTATTGTCCTTGGCCCAGTAATCAAACGTGAACCATCTAATTTGGTAATCTAGGTGTCTGTCAATTTCATAACACAGAGGTCGACACTATCATTCATACATTTCTTTAAAGTAATTGAACGATTGATACCTAAGTCTTACTTCTCACAATTGATATAATCTGTTTGAATTGTTTATTTTAATTAACCAAACAGCATTTTATATCACCATACTGCTCATTATTTCTGTAAATTAGATGATTCTCATTGTCATAATAATCATTGATCTTGTATACTCTTACAATGTTAAACCCTCGTTAATTTGTTTATTCAGTGAGTGTAGGTACCGATAACCAACATTACTATAAATACAGTAATAATTGGGCAGTTAATTAAAATAGCCTTTAGTTTAATAGTAACAGTTATCAGTGTGTATTGTGGAGGCAACCTTGTGTATCACAGGGGTTAAATAGATGTTCTCTCGGATGTATTTTTCCGTGTTCTAGATATATTTGGAATATGCACTTTGATTATAAATTATGTCATTGGGTAGAGTGAGGTTAAAAAGGCCACATCGAAGCAATTCATCTAAAAAAGGAATATTGGAATTTTACATTTGCGCATATAAAAGTAAGTGCGCAATGCAAACAAATGTCTAATAGCTTTATAACCCCCTAGGTATAGGTCCTAGTTGTTGCTTCTGTTTTGAACTGGGACAGAATATATATTTTTTTGTATTGTTAAATATGTATTGTAAGTTATGGTATAATAATATATTGGTATCTTGTCACCTGAATAAAAAAAAGTAATTAAAAAGCAGTTTCGCTGATTATTTTGCATGTCGTAAAAACCGTCAGAGAAATTGTGGCCTTTTAACGTTGATTGGTGATGGATCGATCACCTGTCACGACAGTTCGTCATTTCCGTCTAAGAACTTTGTATCACATGTGACTGCGAGTTGTCTTCTGATTACTTGTGGCTCATCATTTTGGTGGAATTCTTCCTATTTTATTCTTTACCGCTTGCTGATAAGCGTCTATCTACCCCGTGGTCAAGTTATCGGCCGTTAGCATAGTACTACTATCGTACACGTATCCGACAGATGTGCTAACAGTATTTTTTTATCAGAAAGTGGTGAAACAGTCCGTAGAAAGTACTGCCGACTTATGCAACTAGTTAACCGTGACCACCATAAGAAGTTATTAGTAAGTAGACTTAATTTAGAAGTCTCGCCACATTGCTTGGGGCGCGACGCTAATGCAACGGGAGTAAAAATACTGAAATATAGGAGACACGTCACACTGCGGGCGGTTCCCGTCGCGTTAGCGCTGCGTCACACCGACAGTGTGACGAGAGTTTTTAGTTAGTATGTATTACTTACCTTCAGTAGGCAAAGTGAGCCAGAATTGTGACCGCAGTGTGTACCACAGTCCAGGCGGGACACGTAACCTGGCGTCCTTTCTCACAGAAGTTGCAAGTGTTTTCGCCGCGTCCACCAGAAGAGAAGCTCGCCACGACGCGGCGTATATAAGACGCATTGAAGACTGTGCGGCGGTCGAACAGATCATCGGAAATAAGCTCTGATGGCGACGGAGGTTGTAGAATGATATGCCTGTAAATTAATAATAAGACTTATATAGCTACGTATAATTATGCAATACACTAAAGCTCTCGTCACACTGCCGGCATGACGGGGCGTTGGTAGTTGTTGTAATATAATAAAAAAGAGAGATGCCACACTGCGGGCGCAAAACCGTCTTCGCAACGACTGCGCTAATTGTTTTCAATAGAGGTGCACTTTACGCAAGTTCTATCACAAACCGTTTCTTACTAAACCCTTCGTTTTTAAAAGGCCTAAGTAACGGGTAGACGTAATAATGCAATTATGTAGATGGTCGGTCATTAATTTGCTGACATGTTAACCATTAACGAGTGGTCGCCGGAAAGTGATAAGAAAGTCATAATAGAGACAATACAATCGCGATCGACCTCGGTGGCTGTTACACATAGAGGTCATTTGTAGTAGAGACATAGAATAAGGAATAATACTACGCAGAGATAAACTTGTGTCTATACGGGAAGTCAGTTGATTTGCGATGGTTTAGAGGTGCTCAGATTAAATATATATTAATAAATTTTTGTTTTTTTTTTTAAGTTAAATTCACATAGGTAGGTATGAAGTAATCAAAGTATTGTATAAAGCCGTGCTGCGGCAGATACCTAGACCTATTTTATACAAATTCTAACACTACAATAAATCTCGCCCTTATTGGCGGAAACTTGTATATACGCAATTACACAAAGTTTTAATTTTGTATAGGTATAAATATGTACAAGGTACAGTCGTGACAAAAATATGACCATTTTTAAAATCATAGGTGACATAGATAAAACCAAAGACCTTGTATAGAATAGACGGATAATATTTTAGAGTGACGATCAAACTATCACAGCTCTCTTTCTTCCCTATGGCAACAATCTCTGTGGAAAAAAGAAACAAACATAGACAAACACCGCTGTCTAGAACGTCAGTGTTGACCGTTTTGAGATGTTGTGGTAGCCAGCTGGATACCAAACCTGCCGTTAGTTTTTTGGTGATTTGGGACGTTATTTTAACTTTTTATATAAAAAATCTGTGAAATAGTTATTCATTATGAACCATGGCTTGCGAAGCTATTGGTTGTGAGAGTAGAATGGGTGTTATAATGGAGAACGATCAAATAATGTCTCACCATGGGTAAGTTATCGACCACATAATACATGTTTGTGTGCAAGAAATACATTACCTGGTCTGGTTTTTGTAAAGTTTATTGAGCCCTAAACACGATGCAGACGCATATTTTCAGCAAAGCCGTCACATTTGTACAAATAATTGATTTCACATTTTACGTTAATCAGCTTTGACAGATCATGTACCCAAAGTATTAAAAGTAGTGTTGTCCTTTGATGTCGATAACATAATATTATGTTTGAATGTAACATTTACATGTTGCATTATTCTATTCACGTTTAATTTATTTTTCGACCTGTTTCCGATTTGGATGAAGATTACATAAAGATATTGTATTTTCCTGATTTCCTAAATATCCTAATTTACGAAACAAGAAATTAAGAAACAATTAGATTACATTACATAGAGATGCAGTACCAACAATATTCACTCACATATCTCACATAAGGTGAGTTTAAGTTTAGTTATAAGTTTATAGATAAATTTGCAGCTATTTCGTTTTTGTATTCTACATTAGTATGGAAAAAATATTTCAATACAATACAAATATTCTCTATTGCACAAAATAATTAGTATGAATAACTATTTTGGTAATTACCTGTGATTATTCCTTCTATAAATAATTAGTATGAATAACTATTTTTGTAATTACCTGTGATTATTCCTTCTATGTGCAATGTGTAAACATGCAATGCTTGTGTATTTGTGTGCTCCACGTTAATATGTGCCATTCTTGCAGGTAAAGTTATAACGACCAGAGCCGACACTATACACTTCTAAAGAAAGTGAAGAAGAGGAAATATTTTTTTTTATCACCAAAAGTCGGAATTGTTCAGTGCTTCGTAGTCATTGTATTCTAACTATATTGAATAAAAATCTTATAAAGAAGTATTTGCTTTTATTCTTTAATCGCATTGAGATAATCCCCGAAATATACTAGAAGGTCGTCTACTTCTTGTATCGAGAGCCGATTCGATTTCCGGTCAAGTCAATGAAAAACGTGTATTTAATTTTTATAAAAGGGTAGGTATGTGATTTATAGCAACCAAAGGGTGGCCGCAATGTCGTATTAAAATGATACTATAGTATATGTGGACTAGATGGACCGTCCTCGACCTCCTCGGCCATAACACCTTGCGAAATGACATAGATTCAAAAATGATAAATTGACCTTTAACAAGTTTGTCCATGATAATTACGTTGAATAAGTGGTTCTGAATCTGTCACCGCAACGTACGGTTCTTCTTAGGTATCTTTCTATCAGGGTACAAATAGGTATCGTTTTAACTAATTTACTTGTGGTTCTACCCACCCAGGTATGGATACTAGGTCATTATTTCTGTATTTAATTAATCATTCAATTTGTAATGTATATTTTTTTAGATCTTGGACTAACATGAAATATTTAGCCGATAATAATGTCGATAAAGACATGGAACGGCACTAGTGGTTCTGATACAAAAACATATACTATAGGTACGTTTCTATAACAAACCCGCTACGCGAGTACAAAAGACGTTACGACGATAGTATATTTATCTCTTTTTAACTTATGACGGCTCACATGAGTGCGAAAGACAAAACCTATGTTTTTCTTTCGTCTTAAATATGCTCCGTCTATTCTATACAAGGTCTTTGGATAAAACACTTTATTGAGCACAGTGGACACTAGATACAGAAATAAGACATGATCAAATCACGGCTAGGATCCATGTTTTTTTATGAATCTATGCTGACGTAGATAAACAGCGAGTGGATAAGCATTGAATTTAGGTATGACCGTAAATACGAGTACCTATCTATAGGTATCATGTTGGTCTGTGGCAGTCTAGTTTTTTTTATAGTATATGTACTAAAATCGCCCGGTTCGACCTCTGTTCGATACAATGTTTATTGTTTACTATAAGTTTATCACTGCCTTTGCACTTGATTTTATTAAGCGTTTGATAAATATAACTGTGTATGTAAGCGGAGATAATAAAATATTTGTTGATTCAGAGAATAGTGGAAAACAAAAGGCTATAAAAAGTAATAAAAAAGCAATTTTAAAAGAAAATATTTGTTTAAAGAATTTTTTGTGCCTTATCGGTCTAAGAAATATTAGTACTCAATATTCTAGATAGATGACGACAGCGTCGGCTTAATAACGATACATAGATCGAAGAATTTCGCAGGGACAGGAATATCCTGGTCGCGCTGTAGTCGTAGGTAATAAAGTCAAAGGTGAGTTAATTTATCTTAGGTGCAGTTTTCACTAACGCGGTTGGCTCGACCTTGCGAATACGGCTCACCACCTATCACATTGGTCTAACAGAACGCTCAGTGAGGTATGGGTACTTAGTTCATCTTGCGAACGATGTACCTCTGACTACACCAATTGGGATATTTTCGTGAGGTTATTTTGTGTATTTAAGTCAACATTTAAATGTAGTAGCTTTAAAAGATGTACCTTGCGGTTTCCTATTGATATAAAACTCTAAGGTGCCTCTCCACATGTCGACGCGTACGCCGATGATGGTCCCGCGACAGAACCCAGCGGAGTCCTTCGCGACGCGCGCTTCGTGCCGCACCGCGCCCGTGTAGGACAGCCCGTAGGACTCTGCATCCTGGCCCAGCAGTGACCTGAAGTTGTAGTGGTTCTCCGCTATGTTCACTTTGTTCGTGCCCAGTCCTACCATCTGAGGAAAAGTAAAATAAGGTTAGATATTAAAGAATAAAGACATTATCAAGTGTCTATGCAGGCTAGAAATTTTGAAAACATTTTAAACGAAATATTTCTATAGAGCCTGTATGAGAATACAGAGAAATGAAGTTGACAATAAACATAGTCAAACATACTCATATATACGCAATTTTTAGTCTTTAATGGCCGTATGCTGCCATAAAGGGGAGCGTGCGGACTTTCTATCTCTCTCGCACTTACGCGTTATACTGTATCAATGAGACGGCATACTGTATGAATGAGATTTTTGTATGGAGTGTCTGGGGTGATTTAGCTTAAAGCTTAAAAGAGAATGTAAGACAGATCACAGTCCTTAAATATATAATATTTTTGCACTTGTAGTCATACAAGCACAAAAATTTGTGATAATGTTTTTATAGGTATATTTAAGTACTGTGATCTGTCTTATATTCTCTTTTGTAGCATGTTATAACCTTTAGGTTTCATGATTTTTGTTTTTAAAAAATAAATATACTTAAATAATGTTTTATTGGCAACAAACCAAATACAATCAGCCACAGACTAATGCTTCCTGTTAAGCTAATAGGGTAGAGTTTTTATAGCACTTACCAATGCTTCGGTATACTCAGAAAGAGAATTTTATTTTTATTTTAGGAGGAGAACCCGGTGATGTAATGGTTAACACGCTCGTCCTGGTTTGAGAAGAGCTGCGGGTTCCAGTGCTATCCGAGTCAGATTTTTTTTCGATTTAAATTTTCTTGTTAGCTTGTATTCCTGACCATGACCATCCAGGGTATAAACAAACAGTAAAACAATGTTCCAATTTGTGTTATGTAAACAATACACGTTACAGTTGGTCGAGCAGCGATGGCGACATTGGGGCAACATGCCAAGTTAACAATTAGTTATTTGTGCTCACATTGATTTATTATCATTATATCACAATGTAGCCAGGAAGTGGGCTATTTGTCAATGTGAATTTAGCTTTCAGTGTGGTGCTGTAAGAATTTTAATTGTTTTATTTAGAATCCATCATCACTGTGATCCTGGTTCACCAGCTATGTTATCACTCCTGTACTGGATTTCTACCAATGAGTTATAATTTATCTTAACTGCAGTAATACTATACCAACACAGTTGGCTGTGAAATTAACTAGTAGGTATTATATTACAGCCCCTAGAGGTTTTTTATTTGTTTTTTTTTTGTTTTGGTTTTCCCCGAAGGGTAAGGCAAAGGGAACTATGCCCATACAGCCATGTCTTACATATTTTTTTCTTGATGATTGATGAAATGATGAAAGGTGATGATGATGAAACCTAAGCCCCCACCCTCGGAGTAGACTCCTACTCCGAACCCCAAATGAATTAACTCAAAAGTCCGCATAAACTTTCGAGTTATGAAGCGGCTTCTTGGCACGAAGTGAAAATAGGCAGATACACTTTGTTCATTGAATACTCTGATATAATAACACTCGCGAATGTCTTCCGACTAACTTAATGTGATCATTAACCACAAAACACCACTTCATATTAATTATTTAGATTATTCAATGAAGAAAGCAACTGTTCTGTTCCCGTTTCCCGCCAAAAAACGTTTTTTATTTGGTTAAATTTGCCCCAAAAAGGAGCAGGCAAAGCAACATAGCCACACAGCCTGGTCATTAATTCATAGAGAATATCTATACTACAAAATATGTTGTATTACATTAGTGGGCTCGTTTTCAGCATTATTCTGTCTACTTATCCATACATATAATAATATACATTACAAAGGGGCAAAATTTGTATGTTTCTGAGTTTGTTTGTGTGTAGGTTGCAAGCTCTGGAACTACAGAACCAATTTTGAAAATGGAATGTAGAAACCTACTTTACTCCTAGATAAACATAATAATATGTTGTATTTGACTACCAAAGTCCATGCAGATAGCTACTAAAGTAGCATAAAACATAAAGTTAACCATTTTATTATCTATATACATAATTTAGTTGTTGTTGTATATCTTCCTAAATACTTACAATATCAGTGCCGTAGGTTTCAGTGAGCATTTTCACTTCCCAGTAGTAGTGGTAATTGTGTTGCAATGGTGTGTCTCCCTTCACCGCCGCTGTGCCCGAACTGTAGAATGGATGGAATGTGACCTGCTTCTGATCATCGCTGACGACCACCCAGCTCCGTGCAGTCTCTTGTGGCTGTTCCCATTTCCATTCACTCACTAGGAAAAAAGATAGTTTTTTAGCTAGTCTGGAGCAACATTTTTGTGTTGGTAGAATTGGAAGCAGGCTCAAAACATGCAGGAGTATGCTACTGAGTACTCAAAGACTAGAGGTAGCTTTGGGGAGAAAAGTGACGGATAATTAATTAATTGTATGACTGTATGTCTGGTCTAAATAGTATACTGGAGCAACTCTGTAATCAGTCACTATGTGGTATGTTACGATGATAATTACCAATTAGATTAGATTTATTTTCTTTAAAGATATTTGTTGACGAGATATAAAAAGAAATAGACTAATAAATTCATAATACAATCGAAAGTAGAACAATAAATAAGTGGAGTTTAACTGCTATGACAACATAAATCATGAAAACAAACAATGGGATTTGCATTTCTATTTTGTAACTACGACATCCATGCGTTACGTAGTTACGTACACAACGATCAGCTGTTCGTCGCTTTGTTTTGATTCGAACTGGTTCAATAACCTTACCAAAACAAAGCTGACGAACTAAACCTATGTCTAATGAAATATTCAACGAGGAGTTCACGAAAGCGAACCTGTATGCGTGAAAGTCCACTTACCGTCGTTATCCTCGCCACAAGAGCAACACGACCCAAGTTGTTTCCACGATATGGGCGCACGCTTGCTCCAACACTGGCAGTAGGGTTTCGCATAACGAACACGATCATTGTCTAAACGTATTTTACGAGGAACAACACTTGAAGTCAACATTGTGAATATCGTATAAACACAATAATCAACACTTCACAAATCACAAAAAACGTTTACCACATTCAACTGCACAATTAATTTTACTAGGTTGGCAACGTCACAAGGCATATTTATAGGTTTTTGACTCTGTTTCTACTGGATTTCTAATTAATCACAAAATGAAAAAAATATATATTTATACTACTTTATCCCAATAAATAGTGAGAAGCCACTGCAGATAGCAAAAGTGGTGGTGTAATATACAAAATCGTTTTGTCACTAGCTACAAGAACGCTAGCTGTCAAGATACGTTCAAATACTAGATACGTTTCATTGCATAGCACTGTTTCGAAAAGTTATTTTCACAGCAAAATTAAAAATCTTCTATATAAATTTACCCTTTTGTTTATTAAAACGACAATATCAATGTTATTATGGTAGTGTGTCAGATTTATTTAAAAATAACAGCAAGAAATTAATGTTATATCATTAGCTTGTACTTTTATGTTTTGAACGCAACATCGGGTCTTTGATCGGGTCTTGATCGGGTCGGCCATGCGCAGAATTTTCCGGAAACATCTGGTCCTCTCGCTCATTTACTGAAGGCGGTAAGTTTGAATAAACTTTGTTTGATAGATGTTTTCATGTATTTTTTTAATCGGTTCTAATATTTCAGAATAGATATAACAGATTTACTTCAAATTATTATTTTATTTATTTATCGACAATTCGCAAACAATTAGATATTTTTGCATTGCTAACACTTTCGTGTTTATTCTATTTTCTATTACAATAACGTTGATATCGATTTTCCCTAACTGTTATGTTGGTGGAATTGTGAATTTTCGTTCGCGCGCAGCGCAAAACGCGCCCCGCCCACTAATGGCTGTCAAGTGAAAAGCTCTCGGAAAATGTTGGCTGATCGCGATTGTGTTAAAACGTCGTAACTTTTAAATCTTAAATATTAGATATGAGATGAATTTACAGTTTTAGATTACTTACATGTATTTAAATTACAAAAACTGATGTCGGTGTTAATGTAAATATGAATAGGAGTGCATAGTCTTTAATAAGGTAAACTATAAAATATTTCTCTTTTAATGTTCTTTGCGGTCATTTTAAAATAATTTAAATACTAGACGATTTACTAATAAATTACACACCGAAGCTATTAAAAATGATTAGCTTTCTTCAATATAACTCCAGTAGGTATTTGATAAACACGGTAGTTGCAGATATATATATACAATGTGGTCGATGGGGTGGTCGCAGTGACTTGAGAGCGATACGGCGGTAGAGGGTCACGAGGTCGTGTCTGCAGGGCCCAGCACAGCGCTCCGATGCATTTCTGGATCGACAAACGCAGTCAGTGCGCCTACACGGGCCGCCACCGCGTGCCCTCTTCTCTATCTTCTGGTGAGTCATCGGAATACAATTTTAAACTCGCCGTGAACCCTAACAGGGTAGCGACCAACCAACTTAACGACCAACATGAAGGCTTCAAGTAACCAGAGGACAACATGCAGCTGACAGGGATTTACGGTTGTCTAATATTTTCTAATGATTTTATAAAATGAAGCTCTGTACTTAAGTTGCCATTTTATTTTAGGCATATATTCGTGTCATAAAATCTTTATGTTAGATGACCCAATGTACTAAATTTTTATGACATTGGACCCACGAAAAAAACTCGCAGATATTCATATTTTTTTAACTTATGTTAAAAGCTCGTTTGAAAGTATATTTTATATTAAGTATGTAAATAAACTCGACTCAAATATTACCTATATAGTTATGATCTTCTACTATCGTGTGGTTTGTGAGGTGGATTACCACACATAAAATTACAAAACTTACTTGTACAAAAGCAGTCATTACTTATTTATACGTCCATAAACAAACGTATACAATAGGAAGACAATGGCAATTTTGCACACTTTTTTATTGGTCAATAACTTTATTTCCCCTAAAAAAGTAGCATGGAGAATGCTACACCGACAATTACTACACCGGCTCTTAAATTAGTGATGTGAACTTTATTTTACTACACTCCGAACTGCGCCAAACTTTAAACTACGGTTCGCCCTGTCGTCTAACCAAGTAGTAAAAAAAATGTTGGGGTGCAGCAAAAAGAGCTGCAGTCTCGAGGGTCCCCAAACGCATGATTCGACTCACCGATTGGTTAACGCAGATTCGTTTACCTGCACCCCACACGGTATGCCGTGGTTGATCTGCGCGTGCGCTATATTTAAATTCGTTTGTTGTAGCTTATAGAGGAAGACTGACAAATTTTATAATAGCAAACCAATTTTTTATTGCTATAGTCGTGTTGTGTACTCGTGTTTGACTGTGTTTTAAGAGAATCAATGCTTCTAGATAGTTTTTACAATAGTCATTGCCCGAGTTTTTATACTTGTATAAAGAAAAAAATCACGCTACCGGAGTCCCGAATTTATCTGTGAGTTTTTTGTTTACTTATGTTAATTTATTGCTCCTCAATTAATTTGTTAGCCTTTTTACACACTTTTATTTATGGGACGTTCATTTTAATTCATGATGCCCATCAACTTGTAACGGAAAACAGCGTAGTGGAGCACGTTCCATCCTTTTTTCGATTGTTAAAGACGAAATAATAGAAGGTATTTATTATAGAAAATAAATAAGAAGAATAGAAGATATAGGGAACTTCACAAAGCCTGAAGGAAACCAGTGTACATTTGTGGGAAGTGTAAAGGATGTACAGTATTTATGTTTATGCAGTGCTTATTGTAATGTAAGCGTGCGTGTGCGCAGGCGTGGGGTGCGGGCGGCGCGGGCGCGCGTGCGGCGGCGCGGGCCGCAAGGGCATGGCGGCGCCCGTGCACCGCTTCGCGGCGCTCGACTGCCCGCCGCGCCGCCCGCGCGCCAGCGCCAACCACAACAGGCACAACGGGTAACGCACCTCATTCCCTACTCTCTCATCATCAGCATCTCCCTAGCGCTATCCTGTGTTCACGGGGTCCGCTTACCTAACTTGAAGAAGCGACTTTCAGTCTGACCTATCAAGAAGGGAAAACCAGCCCAATTACAGGGTAAGTCACATACCTCCCCCTGCCTGGCAGAAATTGCTGTTCAGCAATAAGGCCGCCTATTGTGTTTATGTTTTTATTCGTATGTTTATGTCCTTTGTATATTATGTCGTTGTGCAATAAAGTATTATTGATTGTTTGACCTCCAATAAATATCTCGGGTAGGTATATGGATTTCCTTACGATGTTTTCCTTCACCGCTGACCACATGATAATCTACTCTCTCGTCGCTATAAATCGAATTTGTATCTCTGTTCGTGCTCACAAGAAGAGAAATGTTTACACTGAGTACATGTAACCATGCTTCCTGCACTAGGTCACTGGGTAACGGTGGTGTGAAATACTAACAAATCTTTGTTCACGAAAGGACCGAAGAAGCATCACGGTATCGTCTTAATTATAAAAAAAGTTCGGTTTTTTAGACATCGTAACTATCAGTCCATCTTTTAACTAAAGCTCTCTTCAACAGCCACGTACCAGTCGCGGCTGTGCACACGAGGCGTCAGAATGACGAATCAAGTTTGTACGTGGAGATCCCGCCGGAGCCGCAGCAGCCCACCATCGCGAGCCTGGCCGCGGCTCGCAGCGTCACACCGGACACGCTGTTGCGCACCGCAGCCCTAGGGCTCCACCACTCGCCCATGATGGCCCCACATCTCAAGTTTGGGATGCTCGTGTCTTTCGCTCTAGCTACGCTGTTTTTGGCTGGCGCGAAGTTCTACTTCGATAAGCAGGTAAAATAAATGTTGTCTCCTTCATTTATAGTTAACTTATAGTCGATTCGAAAATTAGAAGTCGAGTGTAAATAGGGGGCTGGTGAGGCAGTCTCCAGAGAATATGCCTGAAACTCGATTGTTAACTTCAGATTCTAGAGTCGCGTTTACGGCTCCGATTTTTCGAAAATGCGTTTACATGGTTTTCTTTTATGGACAAGTTATTTTCGCTGAAAAGCGTAGTTTGTCGGAGAATACAGGTAGTATTGTGGGTGCGCAGGTGGTCCGCGACAACAGCGGCGGCGGCGAGGCGAGCGTGGTGTGCGCGGCCGTGGCGTGCGTGTGCGGCGTGGGCTGCGCGCTGTCCATGTGCCGCGCGCGCCCGCCGCCGCTGCACACGCCCGACCGCGTGTCCTCCACCGCAGCACGGGACCGGCCCGTGAGTGCGAGGCTCTGTACTGGATACACTGCCCAACAAAAGGCCGATTTTATCCGGGACTCCCTTACCTAGCTGAAAGCTCTGTGGCTATATCCACTCAATACTCCAGACAAGTTTTTCTTACCGCAAAATTTTGACGCAAAAGGAACCTCCAGAAACCTGTACAGTCATGAGCAATATAATGTACCCACTTTAGGACTCTGTCGCACTAACATATTTGACATTTAGTGAGACTTACAGTTCAATTTGTCAAAAAGTTAATGTGACATGGTACCAAAGTGTATACATATTAATACTCGTGACCGTACTTAAGCACAGCAAGCAATGTCAATTGTCATACAGAAAATACCTTAACTACTGACATCGTCTTCAATACAAAAGATATTGTTTAAATGAAATACTACACTATGCATTTCAAATACTTACATAATTTGTATTTTCTAGCCACCTCCACCATCGGAACCTTCAGACGATATCTCCCTGACCACGCTGCTGAACGCCGGCCCGCCGCAGCAGAACGGGCGCGTGGCGGGCGCCGGCGCCGCGGCCAGCGCCAGCGCCGCGGGCGAGGCGCCGCCGCCCTACCACATCGCGGTGCTGCTGCCGGGCCGCGAGCCCAGGGACGTGTCCCCGCCCGCCTACAGCGCGCTCAGCTAGCTAGACACCCCGGTGAGCCAGGAGTTCATCATATAAGATGCCAAGACGCGGGTAAGGTTACATTCTTAACGGAATTTGCTCTGAAAACGTTCGAAGTTTGAATTTGAATTCCCTTTGTGTCGTAAAACAAATATTTTTCCTAACATAACATTATAAACAGCCTTATACGTCCCGCTTCTGGGAATAGGCCTCCTCATCAACTGGGGATATATGGAGATTTTTCCTAAGTTCAAGTTATTCGTTTGCATTTGTTGAAGTTGCCAAATTAGGAATGCCTGTGTTTTAATTGTAATACCTTACCCAGTCTAGAACCCTGCCTCGCCGTCTAGTTCGTAAGTTGGAGTATGAGAAGTAACGCACACGTGAGCCACGTTTTGTGGGAATGAGATAATTATACAAGTCAGGTCACGACGCCTGAGATAGTTGCTATGACGATCCATAGTTTGTTTGAGAAGCCTCATGATTCATGATGTATATTTGATGAACTTTAAAATGTCATCTACAATTTTATAAGTAAAATGTACCTAATTTGTCTTTAAAACGAATATACTTACTTATAAAATTCTAACTTAAATCGTGGATGTATGGTGCCTATTCGAGCGGACACAAACTAAATCTAATTATAGTTTGACAGCTCTTAAATTAGTGCCATCCTTCACTTACAATACGTGCGAGAGAGATGCAGCTAGTTTTAGTCCTGTCAAATTAAGTTGGTGGTTGCCCGAATCGACACCAGTGAAATAGATTTCATATATTTTCTAATCCAAAAATATTTTAAACCATCTTATATCAAAATAATAATTATCGCTGTCTGGATTATTACGTACAATAAAATCTAGTATGATTATAATATGAAGTATTTTGTATGGGAGATGCATGTAAATATAAAATTTCGAAACAAATTCTTCCAAATTGTTGAATGTGTCTGTAAATATAACTGTGGTAAACTAAGAATAGGTACAAGACGGTCTCACACGTACATTAAGGACAGAAAGCGTTAAATGTTCTAACTTCAGGCTATTTAGAGATGCCTCGAAAGTTCGAACGGCCATTTGCCACATGTATATTTATGTTATTATACCTCTTAAAACGTAGTCCGCCTGTAGGGCTAACATACGCAATATGATAAAATTTACTATCGATTCAATAAATCATGTCGAAATTAAAACACATAATAACGGGTTCTTACCGCGTTTAAATCAGGGATATGAGACTCCCGATATTTCGACACTGTTGCAAGTGCCATGTTCACGGGATGACGCGGTAAGAACCCGTTATTATGTGTTTTAATAATCATAATAACCGCGTAAACCTAAAACAATGTATAAATAAATAAATAAATAAAATTGTTTATTTCGGATCAAAAAATTACATCCATATTATGTTAGTAAGATGTGACTTATGAAGCTATTGTTACTAACGAAAATTATATTTTGCACGCATTCATGTCCATCACGTGAACGGGTAATTTCCCGTGATCGTCACCCTACGCACAAAACATCTCCAAAGCGGCGATGTGTATCGATCAGCTAATGTCTTCAGGAAATGAATGAATGAATGAGGAGTGAATGAATGGTGTATAAATTATGTCGAAATCGATAAGTTTGTTTTTTCCCTAATATGTATGCATATTTTGACAGAACAACATGACTTTTTTAGGTCCATATAATTAGCACCAATCGACAAAACGACATAATTATATCGTCACAATCGATAAAATTACCGTGACATAATTTTATCACGTTGCGCGTGTTAGCTTTTCGCGATATATAGCTTAATACGAAAGAGACAAAAGATATGTCATTCTAATCATGCTACGTTTTATGAAGTGTAATTTATTAATGTTAATATAAGTGCATTAAAGTATTCAATGGAAGTACTTTGGAATTACTAGTTGCTTGATTTTATACCTATGAATTGTAATATGTTTATGTCATAAACATAAGTCATAAAAAAATGCAAGTGGGTCTAATATCATAAAAGTTTTGTTCTATTAGCCCATCACTATACAAGGCTACCTTCATAATATTTTATGACTAAAGGCCCAATAATTTACGCGAGTATTATTGTTTTATGACATTGGCCCCGATTCCTGCAGACATCTCCTAATTTTACTTTAAGTTATACCTGTCATTTTCTTATCCGCCGAAAAGGAAAGGGACGGATGATTGACAGCTCTTAATTTTAGGAAGAATGAGTAAATGAATGAACAACCCGGGCGAATCAAAAAGGTATGTCGCTGGTATGCAAACCGTTTGACGTGTGCTGTCAACATAATTCTGTCGGGTTATTGGCCAATGTAAAATTTTTAGACGGTTGTATTAGATTTGTGTTAAAAATTGACGTGTGTTCCATAAATTTTATGTTTGTCGATTACCCGTCTCTTGCCTTTTCGGCGGATAAGAAAATGACAGATGTAACTTAAAATAAAATTAGATGGTGTTTACAGGAATTAGTACCATTGACCCTTAATATTTATGGGTACTGTAAACTATGCCCAAAATTAGGTTTAATAGGTTTAATGCTCATTCTCATAATGCAATGTATTTAACTTGTAAATAATATCGTGGTGTTCAATAACAAAAAGATAAACTGTTAGATATTTCAAACTAGTTTTGTATGTAATGCAAAGAGCATTATTTTAAACTATTATACAGGGTGTTAGTGACATCGCAGCGAATACTTTGAGGGATGAGTCATTCATCCTGAGTCAGAATTTTTCATCGCAAAATTCAACAAAAAAGAAAACAAGAACACAAAACATATTATCCCCCTTAGTGTTCGTTACAATGTCACTAACACCCTGCATTATGTGTAATGTACTGTACTGTGGCGGCTACGTAATATTTTAAACATCTGTAAGTAGGTAAGTACTTACATACATACATAAACTCACGCCTATTTCCCACCGGGGTAAGCAGAGACTATAGAATTCCATTTGCTTCGATCCTGACACACAAGTACTAAGATAAGTACTTACATTTTAAATAAAATTTTCTGTGTAACGTAACCTTACAAATGAAATATAAAGACCTATGTTAATACATTCATAAACTCACGCCTATTTCCCACGGGGGTAAACTAAACCCCAGGAAGGAGTAAGGTAGAGCTATAGGGGGTATCTATGTTAATAATTGCTACTTATTGGTGTTGTGTATTAGAAAATACTCGATTCGAGTAAATATTTCTTATTATGCAATTTACAGCGATAGTGAAAAAATAAATTCCTTTGGTATTTCATTTTTGTTGAATCTTTAAAATTACAAAGGTGCGCTCCTTGGGTTTTAAGGGTTAAACCACATTTGTCAACACATCGCACTTACCTACACTTCTATCCTCTTCTGTAACTCTGAACCGCCATTTGCTAGAGCAAGAGAGGGCGACTGCACGTGGAAGCGTGGTATAAGAAGACCAGCCGGGTCATGCATGACAACCAACGAATTATATTGGTCGAAACCAATAAACGATACGAATGCTATCTACGTAGATGGACGTCAAACGGCTATTGGTCGAAGGCCTCGATATAATTCGCGCCGCGCGCGGCGCGGTTACCGTGCAGAGCCTACAGGTATGCCAAGCCGCCATTGTTAGCCCATTGATGCCGTAAGTGTTTCCAACATTCCAAGGACGTAAATTGTATTATTGAAAATTAAGTGAATTACTGAATAATGTATTGCATTATTATTACTTGTCACGTTTAAATATAAAAAAAAACAAAACTGTAAGTAAATCTTTTACTAGAAGTTCAAAATTTCCTTGCAAAGTAAATATAAAAATATTGGTCGTGGGTAGGTAATTTATTTATTACGAAATGGCAATACAGGGCGGGATGACGTCAGGGCTAGCCTTGAAATGTTAGCTGTCACTTTTGAGCATACCTGGTTTTCTTATACCGTGCGCGGAAGAAGCTACAATGTGTAACGCGCGCGTTGTACTCGTAGCGTGCTGGCTGGCAGATGTGGTTCGACCCTAAAACCCTAAATAGGGTTTTGGTTGCGTTCATCAGAAAATTTACTTATTACTTATTTTCTTGGAGATAATAATAAAAGAAAAATCTGGAGATATGAAGCAGAAATAGGTACCAATTTAGGTACTTTTGCCCGCGAGCTTTCGTCTGTCTCAACTGTTTATTCAGACTGTGTAAAGCTAATTACTATATGAGCGAGAAAAGAGATTATTAAAATTCAGTTTTTTTTTTATAAATCTCAATAATTTTAATTTTCTTAGTACTTACATAAAAACATTCAAATACAAAAATATTCCAAAATGATAAGAGGCCAATATGGTAAACCCGACTAATAAAAAATATTTTACTTCCAAATTAAGTAAACTGTAAATGAAGGACTTTCCAGGCTACGTTCCCCAAAAATAATACAGATGGCGTTGTCGACATTTAATGTGATAATTACCTATTTCCTCATTACTCGGGTACCTATACATAATTATTTAAAAATACAAACAAATATAGTTGTTGTTTGATATTTGGTTCACATTATGTATAGAATTCTACCTATATTGCTTCTTTTTATTTTGATCAGAATAATAATGGGTGGAAGATGTAATTGTGGCTGGGTGTAATAAAAAGGGTCATCATTTATACCCAAAAACTAAAAAAAAAGGATGCATATATCTGTTATCTATGAAAGAGAACCATATTGAGGACTATAGAGAAACGGAGAGGAAATATGATTGGCCACCTGATACGACACGATTCATTTATAACAAACATTATAGAAGGGAAGAGAGGAAGGGGTAGACCTAGGAGAACATTTGTGAAACAAATAAAAGAGAAAGTGCAGGTCGTGTCGTATCGGGATTTGAAGGTTTTGGCGGGAAGAAGAGAGGAATGGCGATTACTCCACCGACAAGAGCGCAGCTCTTAAATAGAGAAAGAGATGAAATTAGAAGGTTAAACGAGGCACCATCTGTATTCTTATTGAGGAATGCAGCCTGGAAAGTCACTCATTGGTAAGATTTTCTCGCTCATATATTTAAAGAAACTCTAGCATCTATTAACATGGTATGTCGTCCAGTGTATAGAATAGGCGTAACTATGTATCAATGTGTTATAACACATTACATGAATGAAACAATAATCTCTCATATTGTTTGGGAAAGAGAGGAAACTGAAAAGAAATTGGCAAGCTGGTGTTTCAGAAAGTGTGAACGAAAACAAAACTCATATTATTTATACTACATTTGGCACATATGGAACATCTAAGTACCTTTTCACATCGCAACTCCGTAATTATCTTATAAGCGTATATTTTAGAAGATATGAATGCATGGGATTACCTCTCTGGGAATTGGCCACATCGAAGCAATTCATCTAAGAAAGCAATATTGCTATTTGACATTTGTTTGCATTGCGCACTTACTTTTATATTATGCGCAAATGTCAATTGCAATATTGCTTTCTTAGATGAATTGCTTCGATGTGGCCATTTTAACCCCCCAGATTTACTAAATTGTATAACAATATTTTATGTTTGTTTTTAAAAGAACGTCTAGGGCCCTGAGCCGAGGTTGTTTTTGCAGCTTCTTTTCTCCAGCTATACAGGTTGTAAGAAGCTGCAGTAGTTTTAGATGGATGAGACGTTCGTTGCGTAAAAAATGACGATTCATATTGTAACTATGTTACTACACCCACACTTCCTCTCTTCTCGTCAACGTTGCTGTGCTCTACAGGGTCCATGTTATAGTACCTATGCCTATATAACACCCCATTGTACTACATGGAATGCAATAAATAATTGAATATTGGCTACCTACCGATTAAGATATTTCTAAATTTGTTTTTTTTTTTGGAAATATACGTCATTTAACTTGCACTGTCTGAAACATAGGTGCGTCAATAACACAATGCCATGGCCTATTAGTTAATATTCCGTGATCTCATAGGGTTTAGTTCGTTTAGTCGATCGTTAGATAGATATGATTCGATATGTATAATGGGAGGGCCTTCGGGGCCGTCCCGTTAGAGAGAGATGTAACTTAACTTTGGCAAGTTAATACAGACTGCAAGTGGAACTGAAATATGGACTATTAAAACAACCCCGACCAACTTTTTTATACTAAACTACCGTGTGTAGATACATAAACTCACGCCTATTTCCCACCGGGGTAAGCAGAGACTATGGAATTACATTTGCTTCGATCCTGACACACTTCTCTTGCCCCCTCCACACTCATCAATCGTTTCATACGCACGCCGGTTCAGAGTAGATCGTACTAAACCTTTGCTAAGGACATCTCCAATTTGGTCAATGTACGTCCTTCTAGGTCTTCCTCTGCCAGCTTTATATACCGCTTTCGTAATCATATTATCCTTCATCAGCTCTACGTGTCCGAACCAACTTAACATTCCAATCTAGTCTAGTCTTTGTAGTATATTCTTGTCTCTATTAACTTGCCAAAATTAAAAATAAGATTACGTAGTTCGATTCGAAGCTTAAAATGTGAAGGAAAACGACTTATTTAGTTACGAGTAGAATAAAAAAGTACTAAATACTAGTTGGTAATTAATGTGATTCTGTTCAAATTCGCATTTGTTGGCTGTTATCTATTGTACTGTATATTGATATTATTTTTTTATATTAATCACGTATGTTTTAACGAACTATGTTCGTCTTTTGTAACAGACGCTTGGTTCGAATAAAAATATTGTAACTGTGAAATTTTATTTATTATTAATAGGTACCTGCTTCGTTCAGCTCTGATCGCACGAACCGATGTTTTTTTTTAATACTCGCGTTTGACCACACTCTCACCTGATGGTAAGTCATAGTTACAAGGCAAATGCCTATTCACTCTAGTCCGGGTGAGAGTCTTCAGCGCTCCCCATTTGTCCGGCCAAGTAGTTAATGCCATCTGCGGCAAATCTACAACAAGTCATATCCCCATTTAAACGCTGTAAGAACCTGTTATTATGTGATTTAATTACAACAAGTCACGTCAAAAAATAAACACTATTCACTCTAGCCTTGAAGACTCCCAGATTATAACGAGTTGCAAAAACAGACGACGGCTGACAGTTCCAATCCTTTGCTGTTCGCATCAAAAAGGAAGAGGCGAAACGTTTAGTGCGGGTTGGTAGTATATCCACAAGATAAGGATGAAATGCCTGCCGACGCCTAGTTGTCCGTAGACGGAATGGAGTGGGTGGAATTAACTCGTGAAGTTTCCGCGCATACTCACCGAAGTGTATCCTATAAAAGACCGACAGACAAGCTACCCACCCTTCTTCTGCGGTCTAGACTGTGGAGTCGATGTACTTAGAATTTAAAGTATTCTATCAACATTTTTCGATAAATAAGAAAACAGCTTCAAGCTCATATATCTTCATTATTTAAATAACATTAAGTACATACGAGGTACGGTAAAATAAATAGATTTACACATAATTCTGATATCTCCACTCTATAACATAACTGCGCCAAAATAAAAATAACGTCACTATATTATTTGGTAATTTACAACAAATATAATAAATTCTATTCTGTGAAATTGTACCATTTAGAAAAAGAAAATGAGCAAAATTTATACAATAATTCAGAACATCAGAAGTAAAACATATATTACGTAAGTACCAATGGAATGTTACAATATTCAACAAGATAAATGACGAAATGAATTATAATGGTAAGAGCCTCAATTGAAAATGGTTTGATGAGTAAAAACGATAAAATTTTAAAACAGTAAATACAAATATTAATTTGACATGATAAAGATATGACTAGGTCAAAAGAATATCGATTATAATTATGAATACGAGATAACAGACGTTTCATAAGAAAACAAAGGAGGTAAAATGCAACATAATTCCATAGTAGCTGCAAATAATTGAAGTAAACTAAATATTTACATTATCAAGTAGACAGAAAAGGAAAGGGACGGATGATTGACAGCTGCTAATTTTAAAACAAATAAGTGAATGAACGAATAACCCGGGCGACTCAAGTAGGCAGCTCATTAGTATGCAACCTGTTTGACGTGTGCAGCAAGTTAATTGTGTCGGGTTATTGCCAATGTAAAATTTGGCGAGCGATTTTTAAATTCCTGTCTAAAATTGACGTGTGTTCCATAAATATGTCTGTCGATTACCCATCCCTTTCCTTTCGACACATAAGAAAATGACAGGTATAACTTAGAATAAAATTAGACAGTGTGTACTGAAATCAGCACCATTGTAAAATTAATCTTAATGAATAACATTTTTACGTATAACCAATTTTTTGATGGAATAAAATTCAAATATATTTAGGGCTTGCTCCTGCTACAAAACAATTAGTGTCGCTGTACTTGAAAACAAAAAAAAAACAAAAATATCGTAAACCAAACACATCAGCGGGCTTAGCACCGTAAGCGCGCGACTCTTTCTCGCTTCGGCATATGTCACTCTCTCATAGTACTGCACAGAAAGAGACAGATGATCTCTGTTGCGGCGAGAAAGAGTCGCGTGCTTAGCCCGCAGGGCGTGATGATTGCTATATCGAATGTAAGGGCGTTTTCACGCTATATAGTCGCTGCCAATTTAAAAGCTCTTATGTGTTGCCCTCATCAAATTTCTTTTTTGTCAGGACCGAATAGTATTTTGCTCCTAAAACATTCAGTACAAACTCTTATGTACGTAAATATAAATTAAAAATATTTTTAACACACAATCATACAAAAAAAATTCAGGCGGACGTTTTTTCAATTTCTGTAAAATTTTACCGATTGCACATAATAGATTTTAAATTGGCAACAACGATATAAGATTCTTATCCGAGCCGAGTCCAAGAAAGACGGATAGTAGAAAATATCCATGGTTTATTTGTTATATTATCCACAAGACAGGCAAAGGGAACATAGCCCATACAGCCAAGTCATAATATATATAAATTATATTTTTATTATAATATTCTTACCAACCCGAAACCGAAGTCTTGTCAGGTTGTTTCTTAGATTTAGTTTGTTTTAGAAAGCGAAAACCATGGATAGATGGATTATTGAAATCTGCCTAGATATCGGATATACTTAGTGCGTGCGTACTATCACACAAATAGTTCTAAGTTCTACGCTCTTCGTCCACGTTGGTAACTAGATTTAACTAACCAACTGGTTCAACTGGTTTCTCTGGAGATTTTTCTTTCACTGTTTTGTAACTAGCTGCGAAAGCAGAATTATTTTTCCATTTTTGCAGATCTATATATTTCCATTTATGTAACGACCACTTTTTTACCGTCATATCTGACGGATTTAAATCGCATAAGAACCGGAGTTGTGTGATAACGCCCTAACGGTAACTTCTTTTGTATGTAAAGCCTTTCAAACCAGCATCCCTGATTGAATTTGGAGTAATGTGCTAATATAAAATGCTTTATAACCGTTTTGTTGTAGGCGCAGCCTCAGAATTAATACGAAATATAATGCTTATCATAGAAAATCTCACTTTGTCTTTTAAATACTGTTTTCTAGTAAGATAAGTCACAGGCATATTGAAATAACTGATAAAAAAGAAGAAACATATTAATTTTGACTTTGATTTACTGGGAAAGGTCGGCAACGATATGAATTCGTGCGGGGCGGAGGTGTCCATTCTATACGTAGTATTTTCTTTATTCTATGATATCGGGGAAAGTGACATTTAAATAAACGAAAATCATTTGGTCTTTGAGACAATAAGATTCACCATCAGTCCATTTAAACTCTCGATATCGGCCGATCATAATGAGGATAAAAACTATAAGCTCAAATGTAGGTGGCAGCACTGTTGAGTGTTCCTAAATTTTGACAGTTCTCCATACTGTCCAGCTAAAATTCGTGATAAACTGCTATAAAATAATTATGGAGCAACGTGGAGTGTATCCCGTTTGAAAGATAAGTTACGAAAAAGAAAAGCCATCAGTTGGAAAAAAGGAAATATAACACTATGATTTCGCAGTTAAACGCTGCGCAAATGGTTATAGTGTAAAAATTTAACCAAAACAATACGTTTGTTTACTCAAATAGTATGGGGAACTGACGAAATTTAAGAACACTCCCCCCTTCATTGAAACTAGAAAAAAGTACAAATGCACATTGCTCCGAGTTAACATTTTACATAGAAATTACATCGCCAATACATAACTTACGTACTATCATTTACTATCTTATGTCATGTGGTACTAAATGCAAACACCTTTGGTAACTTTCGATGTAATTTCTACCTTATATAGTTGTTGTATTGTAAATAATCTATTGAAGGAACGATTGTGATCTAAAATGCGTAATTACAGTGGACATTGGAATACTCGAAGGCGTAAAAAAGAGGTAAGTAAAATCTCGTACTAACAACATTTTGGACTTTTCCAAAATGGCGACATAGAATCAAATAGCAATACAATCGGCTGGTATAATGATAAGTGAGTGCTGTAGTCGAGCTGCATTTGACTGGGGTTTTTTTAAGAATCTAATTAGCAAAATTTTTTTTATTCTTCTTTTATCGTGTGGGTTGTGAGGTGCATTACCAACCCCATCAACCCTGGTGTCAAGGTTATTATTGAGTTTTTTATTAAAAATAATAATAATAATGGCCCCGATTCCTGCAGACACCTAATTTTATTTTAAGTTATACCCGTTATTTTCTTATCCGCCGAAAAGAAAAGAGACGGATGATTGACAACTGTTAATTTAAAAATGAATGAATAACCAGGGCAAATAAAATAGCTCATATGCAACCAATGTAACATTTTGAGAGGGTTGTTTACATTTCTGCCTAAAATTGACGTGTGTTCAATAAATATGCCTGTCGATTACCTGTCTCTTTTCTTTACAGCGTATAAGAAAATGACAGGTATAACTTAAAATAAAATTAGGTAGGAATCAGTAACATTGACAATCCAATTAATTCAATGTAAGTAAAAGAAAAATTACCTGGGACTGTAACCTGGAACCTCACAGAGGGCAGACGTAACTGTCAGTACTATTCAGAGGCGGAGGACAGAAGTCCTAGTACGGCTTTGAAATAGACTACTCTGGGCGGCATCGCGTCAGACAGAGTACTGCGGAATGCAAGAGAGAAACCTTCCATATTTTTCCATAAAAAAGGAGTATGGATAATGCTACACTGACACTTAAATTAGTGATGATGAAAAAAATGTTGTTCAGTACGAGATTACAGACAGTTGAAGGATAAGGCATTCTTAACTAAGAGCTTGGGCATTTGGTAGCCGTTCATAGCGTTACCTGTAATGTACGGTACACTTTGAAACCATGTCACATTAACTTTTTTGACAAATCAAGCAATAAGTCTCGTTAAATGTCAAATATGATAATTCGACAGGGTTCTAAAGTGGGTACATGATATTGCTCATGACTGTACCATATGTAACGGGTGTTATTATTAATAATCGGATATTCTGGCGCTCATTTACCTAATGAATACCACTTTTGTATTAAAAAAATTCCCGCGAAACGTGTATTGATAAGAACGGTTAGCGCAAATACGTACCTTCAAAGCGCTCTTACACTAGAAATAGTAAAATATCAAGACAGTACTTGTGAACGGCTTCTTCACGCCCTAAGAAGGGTAGGTGAGTAGTTCTTTGAACTCCCGAAGACAATGTTATTACCGTGAAGGCAAAAATATCCTAAAATCAATGGTATAACAAAACCAAGTACACTCAATTGTATGAAAAGCCGCCATTGCTAGCAGTTTAATGACGTGTCACATAAGTGTTACCATAAAATTGGTATCTCCAACATTCCAAGGACGTTATTATTAAAAATTAAGTTAATTACGATTAAGTTAGTTAGTTATTATGACGAAGCTTGTTGCTGATTTCGGTTTGTATTTTGACGAAACATTTGTGGATTTCTGGTTTATTCTTGTTTTTAGTTCCTTTTTGACGAAGCCTATGGTGGATTTAATTATGTTTTTTCTTAAGCATAATTTATATTCCTAATATTCACAAAATGAACAGAAATTATAAATATTTGAGTTAATTACTGACTAATGTATTTAATTACTACTACTTTTCATATAAAAAAATAATAATAAAACTGTAAGTAAATCTTTTACTAAAAGTTCAAAATTTCCTTGCAAAGTAAACGAAAAACATTGGTCGTGGGTAGTTTATTTTTTTACGAAATGTCAACGCAGGGTGGGATGACGTCAGCTGGGCTAACCTTGAAATGTTAGCTGTCACTTTTGAGCATACCTGGTTTTCTTACACCATGCTAAAATCTATTGTCTTTTTGCTAATATCCAGTTACAACTTATGTCTGTCGCCAACTTTTATAAGTTCCACATAGATACATACTTGAGATCACGCCTATTTCCCGTTGTGGGTGGGCAGAAACCACGGAATAGGGTAGTTTCCAACCAGTCAAATCAGTTACTTTTTACTAAACGTCAAAACAGGAAATTACTAAGGAATTTGTATGAAAAAGCAACCTGTGTAGAAAAACGTGACAAAATGTCGCACTTATTATTACATATTTCTTTATTGAAATTCATAAACAGCCCCAACAGCATTCTGAAGACACATAGCTGACCGATACACATCGCCGCTTTGGAGATGTTTTGTGCGTAGAGTGACGATCACGGGAACTTACCCGTTCTCGTGATGGTCATGAATGCGTGCAAAATATAATTACATTACTAACAATAGTTTCATAAGTCACTTCTCACTAACATAATATGGATGTAATTTTTTGATCCGAAATAAACAATTTTAGTCATTTATAAGTAAGTTAAATAGAATAGAATAAAGAAATGTTTTTTGTCAGTTTTAGATCTGTTTTTATTTAGTAATCAGAATTTCATAACTTATCTTTGACCTAGGTTACTACCCAATTCCACTTACTACTATCTAGACACACCACTTTCGCTTCATCCACTCTCATCAAAGACTTCATACATGCTCGCCTGAGTCTAACTGGATATTTGCAAAACGACCAAAGATTCTTGGATATTTTTGCGTTACCGGTAATGTTGTTGGCTTCCGGTGTCCGAGGGTGTACCCATGTACGCGTAGGTCGGTCGGTGGTCGGTGGTCGATGGTCGCTAGTGGTCGGTGGCGGCTCACACCCGCTGGATCTCGAACAACTTCACGTCGGTATCATACCAGATCGGAGGGTCCACATTACTGGAAATATATAAACATATAAAACATAAACTGCCTATATACGTCCCACTGCTGGGCACAGGCCTCCCCTCAATCAACCGGAGGGGGTATGGAGCATACTCCACCACGCTGCTCCACTGCGGGTTGGTGGAGGTGTTTTTACGGCTAATAGCCGGGACCAACGGCTTAACGTGCCCTCCGAAGCACGGAATCATCTTACTTTTTCGGACAATCAGGTGATTCAAGCCTGAAAAGTCCTTACCAAACAAAGGACAGTCTCACAAAGTGATTTCGACAATGTCCCCATCGGGAATCGAACCCGGACCTCCAGATCGTGAGCCTAACGCTCTAACCACTAGACCACGGAGGCTGTCAGGAGGAAATATATAAATATAACTATAATATATAAATGTATGTCGTAAAAACCGACAGAGGGATTGTGTCCTCTAACATGATGGACTAATGTTATGGGCGATAGGCTGATCCCTTATCACCATAAGGTTCATCATATCCATCTTTGGACTTCGTATCAACAGTGGCTGCAAGTTGTCTTTGATTACTTGTGGCTCTGCCCACCCCATTAGGGATTACGGGCGTGAGTTTATGTATGTGTATGTATGTATATAAATATAACGATCAGGAGGAGCTCGGTGGCGCAGCGGTTAACGCGCTGGGTCTGCGATTGTTGAAGTTAAGCAACTTTCGCAAAGGCCGGTCTTAAGATGGGTGACCACAAAAAAAGTTTTCATCTCGAGCTCCTCCGTGCTTCGGAAGGCACGTTAAGCCGTTGGTCCCGGCTGCATTAGCAGTCGTTAATAACCATCAATCAGCACTGGGCCCGCGTGATGGTTTAAGGCCCGATCTCCCTATCCATCCATAGGGAAGGCCTTGAGTTGATTATTATGTTTTTTTTTGGTTTTAACTCATCATCGCTCTAGCGATATTCGGGTGTGTCCTGGAGGTGCATTATGATGGTGATCTCACCGTATGTAGATGACGCCCCACATGTAAGTACGGAACCAGGCGGCGGTGCCGGCGTTGGCCTGGTACTTGCGGATGAGGATGGGGTGCGGCACGGGCAGCAGGCCCACCAGCGTGCCGTGCTGCAGGAACCGCAGGATCTCAGACTCGTCTGTCAAACCCCTACAGAAGAGAGACCGTCATGGTTAGTAAAAAAAAATGCAATAAAATTAGGAACATAACTCACATAAACAGCCTATATACATCCCACTACTGGGCACAGGCCTCCCCTCAATCAACCGGAGGGGGTATGGAGCATACTCCACCACGCTGCTCCAATGCGGGTTAGTGGAGGTGTTTTTATTTACGGCTAATAGCCGGGACCAACGGCTTAACGTGCCCTCCGAAGCACGGAATCATCTTACTTCTTCGGACAATTAGGTGATTCAAACCTGAAAAGTCCTTACCAAACAAAGGACAGTCTCACAAAGTGATTTCGGCAATGTCCCCATTGGGAATCGAACCCGGACCTCCAGATCGTGAGCCTAACGCTCTAACCACTAGACCACGGAGGCTGTTGAATATAACTCATCTAGTGATAATGATGTATTCGAATTATTTTATTGTATTTCTACAATTCAATTCAATTCAAAATATTTATTTATGAAACTAGTCCATACAACAACTTCTACATTGCAAACACATAACGATAACAATAAACAACAGTGCAAAAAAAATAAGTAATAAATAATAAATAAATAAAAAAGTTTATTGCAGTATCTTTTGGTACATAGTTTATACTGGGTATGGAGCCACCTTTTAAGCATAGATATGCATTTAAGTTAATATGAACAAAACATAACACATGTTACGATAGTGATGCGTGAATATGAATGATCCATTCGAATTATTCGATTGTAGGAAAGGGTTATTCGAATTATTCGAAAAAAAATTCGAATGAATTAACATCATTGAAATGAATTTTCATCATTTGAAACTTACACCGGGGTAAGCAAAGCCCAGAATTAATTTAGTCGTAAATCATTCGAATGATTCAATTTCATTCGAATGTTAGGTCGTTGGTCCCGGTTACTACTTACTGATGTAAGTAAGTAGTCGTTACATGAGCCATATCAGGGGCCTATGGCGGCTCAATAGTAACCCTGACACCAGGGTTGATGAGGTTGGTACTCTACCTCACAACCCACACGATAGAAGAAGATTCGAATGATGAATGATCTGTAGGCTACGTGCGTCATCGAGGCGAGTTCCTGACTATACACTTTATGTACAGCTATAAAATCAATTACTTCTCTAATAAATATTTCGTTCTTGGTACAGCGTCTTCGTCATTTTATCTCCTTAACACACACGAGACAACAAGAGTTAAATATCATTCAAATGTCATGTATGAGATCTCTGGCCGTGCGACTCACTTGTCGATGCAGATCTTCTCGACCTGCGGCACGAGCACCTGCAGCAGTCGCATGATGGTCTGCAGCGGCAACTTGCTGCGCCACGAGGCCACCCACTCGCTGCTGGGCCGCCACGCCGCGCCCGCCTCCGTCTCCGGCACCGGGGGGCGCTCGCCACCCGACAGCTTGATGGACTCTCTCTGGGATTACACGAAACCATACAGTAAGGAATATCGTGAAACATCGTGAAGAAACCCTAATTCCCGATAAATGTATCTATATACAGGGTGTTAGTGTACTTTCTTTCTTTCTTTCTTTCCATACAAATAGGTATGGGTGTTAGTGACACCGTAACGAATACTGAGGGGGATGATTCAGACCATGATTCTGAGTTGATATTAAGTGGAATTTCCTGTCGGAAAATTTATGATTTTTTTTATGTTTTTTTTAATTATTTTCCGTTCCATATTTTTGCGACGGAAAAATTCACTTGATATCAACTCAAAATCATAGCCAGAATCATTCCTCAAAGTTTTCGTTACGATGTCACTAACACCCTGTATGTGGTCTAACCAATATTGGGCTGGTTTTCCCTTCGCGGGTTGGAAGGTCAGACAGGCAGTCGCGAAGGAATAATACTACGTATAGAACAGTAACTCTCCGCTCCCCACCAGCGGCTGAGCTAGGTTTACCTCACCCCCTCAGCCTTCAATCGTATGGGAGATAATATGTGACATAAGGGTTGGACCACATCTGAATCATAATCAGAATTTCATAATTTATCTTGAAAGTAAACGACCTATTTGAGGTGGAATGTAAAACATATGTTGCTGTTGCAGCTTCTTGTAATTTTGTTCTCTCTCTCTATTTAAGAGCTGCGCTCTTGTCGGTGGAGTAACCGCCATTCCTCTCTTCTTCCCGCCAAAACCTTCACCTCCCGATACGACACGACCTGCAACTTCTCTTTTATTTGTTTCATAAATGTTATCCTAGGTCTACCCCTAATTAATTACTAATAATTTTAATAATAATAATTTTGTTACTGGCAATAAATTTATTTTATTCTTATTCTTAATTTCATCACCTTGCGAAATGACGTAGATTCAAAAATGTTAAATTGACCTTCAACAAGTTTATCCATGATAATTACGTTGAATAAATGATTCTGATGCTAGAGAGGGGATTACTGAAACTCACATGTGTGACGGTGTGCGTGTCCCCGCCGTGGTCGTCTGCGGCGTGGTCCTCGCCGTCGCCGCCGCTGCGGGCGGGCAGCAGCGCCTCGGCCGGGACGGTGGAGGGGGGGTGCGCTGACTCGCGCTCCGTCATCGCCGCTATCGCTGGACAAAAAGAGACAAAGGTTAGTCTTACATGTTTATATACCAAAAATAAAAGGCTTCTAATTTTGTTTTGTTTAGAGACGCGCTTATTTTACCGATTTCGCACTACATCTATGGTAAATCCTCTAACCACCTTACAAATAAAAAAATAAACCAGAGATCAACGTGGGTTTAAGTATTTGACAGACAAGCAAAGTTCAGTCGAATTTTATGATAATTGGATTCAATTTTGCTTAGCTGTCAAATACTTAAACCCACGTTCATCCCTGGTTTATTTTTTATTTGTAAGGTGGTTAGAGCGCATAGTGCACGGTGTCACTAATACCCTATATGCACTTCTTCTAATCCTTATGCACTATACAGGGTGTTAGTGACATCGTAACGAAAACTTTGAGGGATGATTCAGGCCATGATTCTGAGTTGATATCAAGTGGAATTTTCCGTCGCAAAAGTATGGAACGGCAAATAATTTAAATAAGCTCTAAAATTTTCATGACTTCTCCGACAGGAAATTCCACTTGATATCGACTCAGAATCATGGTCTGAATCATCCCCTTCTGTATTTGTTACAGTGTCACTAACACCCATACCTACTTGTATGGCTACTGTATGTACTTGTATGGGGTGTAAGTGACATCGTAACGAATACTGAGAGGGATGATTCAGCTGATTATTCTGAGTTAATATCAAGTGGAATTTTCCATCGCAAAAGTATAGAATTGAAAATAATTTAAAAAAACTAAAAAAATAACATGAATTTTGCGACGGAAAATTCCACTTGATATTAACTCAGAATCATGGTCTGAATCATCCCTCTGAGTATTCGTTACGATGTCACTAACACCCTGTATATTTATTTATTAAATAATATGTTATCTGTTAATGAGGATATAAGGGGCCGTCCATTAATCATGTGATGTTTTTTTTTTGGCATTTTTAACCCCTACCAAAATAATTGCACGAAACGCCGCTTTTCGGTTCAGTATCGCGCGTTTGCCGAAAAAATAAATACTCGTGATATATTACTACACCCCCCCTCACCCCTTTTGATATTTCGTGATTTTTTCTCGCATGATTAATGGACGGCCCCTAAACTGCCTATTTCTCCCGTCAGGTGTCGCTACTGTTGAGTGTTCTTAAACTTTGATAGTTCCCCGTAATATTTGAGTAAACAAACATATTGTTTTGGTTACGTTTTTACACTTTAACCTTTTATTTTAAGTTATACCTGTCATTTTCTTATTCGCCGAAACGGAAAGGCAAATCAAATAGGTATCTCGGTGGTATGCAAACCGTTTGACGTGTGCTGTCAACTTAATTCTGTCGAGTTATTGGCCTTATATTGGCCAATTTTGGAAGGGTTTCTTAAACTTCTGCCTAAAATTCGTATAATTGTCATGTGTTCCATAAAATTCATGTCGAATCAACATTGTCGATTACCCGTCCCTTTCTTTTGCAGTGAAAAGAAAATGACAGGTATATAACTTGAAATAAAATTAGATGGTGTGTACAGTCACGAGCAATATCATGTACTCACTGTAGAACCCTGTCACACTATGATATTTGACATTTAATGAGACTTTGGTTTAATTTGTCAAAAAAGTTAATGTGACATGGTTTCAAAGTGTATATTGTATATTAGTACTCGTGACCGTACAGGAATTAGCACCATTATGGAGAACTGTCGAAATTGAGGAACACTCAACAGTGCGTTCTGTACCTGGCGTGTCGGGCAGCGTGGGGTTGAGCGTGCCGGGCTCGGCGGGCAGCGCGGGCCGCGAGCCCTCCATCACGGCCTCCGACACGGACTCCGCGGACGTCGTCCTGCACACACGGCGCACACGTCAAAATAAACTAAGCCAACCTAGTGCGACAAATTACTATGGTCGACGTATAAATAAATATACAGTACCCCAAATCTTTAAAGTCGTAAGACCGAATGTTCTTTTAAAATCCAAATCATCCTTGTGTTGTGGGTATGTCGTATATCAGTTTAAAGAGATTTATTCTCATAAAAAACTATACATATTTAAATTATTATTAAAAAAATATATTTAAATAATTAATTTAATTATTTTATTAATTTTTAAATTATTTATATATATTAAATTTACGAAAACTTATAACTATAATTGCACAAGAAAAAAAGAATAATAGACACCGGTTTGTAACATTGTTTATAAGTGTGGAGTAAGGCGGGAAGGTAGTAACAAAATTATTATTTGTACATCAATGCTGGTAGGTGTATCGACAAACTAGTTTTACGAGTATAAGAAGACATTCCCGGTATATAACGCGGACTTCCAGATCGTGAGCCTAACAACCACTAGACCACGGAGGCTGTTGCTGCTTGAAGCGATTTATAATAAGACTTAGTTGTAAAACTCTTGAGTTTATAATGGCCCCGATTCCTGCAGACACCGCCTAATTTTATTTTAAGTTATATCCGTCATTTTCATATCCGTCGAAAAGGAAAGGGACGGATGATTCACAGCTCTTAATTTTAGGAAGAATGAGTAAATGAATGAATAACCCGGGCGAATCAAAAGGTAAGTCGCTGGTATGCAATCCGTTTGACGTGCTGTCTACTTAACTGTGTCGGGTTATTGACGGATGTAAAATTTTTAGACGGTTGGTTTAGATTTGTGCTTAAAATTGGCGTGTGTTCCATAAATTTTATGCTTGTCGATTACCCGTCCCTTTCCTTTTCGGCGGATAAGAAAATGACAGATATAACTTAAAATAAAATTAGACGGTATTTACAGGAATTAGCACCATTATTTAAGTAAAATTGCATTACATAGTTGAATTGGGATTGCCTGTAATGACTATGTAAATTGTGTATAAATAAATAAATAAATAATAATAATAAATAATTTATAATCATTTATTTCCAATAAAAATGGTATTACAGTTTGCAGATGATCAGCATTTAACATTTGGTCTACATCATATCCCCTGGTAGTTGCGGCTTCCGAATACATCCCGCTTAGGGACGGTACTGAAAAGTATCGGCGTCCGAAGGACGTAATATACGATCCCGACGACCCGATTACTCTAGCCATAGAGGCAGCCAATCAGCTCGCGACACCAAACACTTCAGGACCCCGATACCGACCCCGCCGGCGTGGTCGACGATTTCCCTCATTCAGCGCTTATCGCTATATATATTTTTCCCCTCAGACGACGCCCTGAGCCGAGGTTCGCGCCCAACTGGGCACCCTCAGGCCTGTTGTCTTAAACGTTGTACCGGGTGAGAGCCTTCAGTGCTCCCCATTTGTCCGGCCAAGTAGTTAATGCCATCTGCGGCAAATCTACAATAAGTCACGTCAAAAAAAAAAAAAACGTCTACATCATTCCACGCGTGTATGCGAGTATGTCTGTGTAAATAAATGCGTGTAACCATGTAAGGTATATAAGTGTAAAATCCGTGTGTAAGCGTGTAAATGAAAATGCGTGTATGTGAATGCTATCAAGTGACACTGACCTGGGCAGGCTGGAGCTGGCGGTGGGCGTGTGCTTGCCCTTGCCCTGCTGCATGGAGCGCGCGATGGCGGCGTGCTCGTGCGGCAGGTTGGCGAGGTTGTGGAACACGCCGCGTTTGCGGATTATCGTGTACACCAGGTTCGAATTACCTATGATGCAAGCAAACTACATTTAACCTTTGATCTGTGTGTGATAAGGATCCTGACTACCCCTCTCGTATGTGTGTGATTAGGATCCTGACCCATAGGACTGGTACCTATTTTTACGTAATTATCCACTCTAATTCTATCGCAAAAGGTTTAATATTGTGTTTTGAACAAAATTGAATAAATGATCTATCATAGACAATCATCATTCGGATGAAATGTTCAATAGTTCCGCTAGAAAAATCGGTTGAAATTCCGTCTCGACCAGTGATACTTCAACTACCAAAAGTGAATACTAAAAGTTAAAAATAAGCTGAAAATTGTTAAAAAAGGTAAGTAAATGTTCAATTTTATTATTTTATATGTATTGTAGTGTCAATTTTTATAAATTATAAGTTCTCAAAGTGATTCACTTACGAATTATATTAGTTCAAAAGTAACCTACAGATCTCAAAATAACTTTTCGTGTTTTTCTTTGAGTTATTGTAAACTTACGCCTTGTTTATATACATCATATTTTATATTATTTTGAAGGAAATTTTATGGAGATTCTGAATATCAAATTGCTTTGTATGAATAATTCATAAATATTTACCAAAACGTAAATTATTGAAACCATTACTAAAAAATGCACACACACACACGCAAGTAAAAATGGCCGACACTGTGTACGTACACATGTTTTCAAATTTACTATGGCAAAACCGTTATTTCTGAAATACAACTTACAGAATGATCTTTTACTAACTTTTTGTTTTTTTTTAGATAAAATGTATTTAACAAATCCTTCAGCTCCGTCAACTTCACGGCCTCTTATCTTTGCGATGCTCGTCCAGGCGACGCCACAAGAATCACTGCACCCTTATTAGTCATAATACGGCTCTTATAAGAATAATATTTTGGTCATATAAACCATAATAAGAACAGTTGTTTTTGATTGTATATGAATAAATGATTTAACATGTAGATATTATCTCTCAATCTAACTAAAGTGAAATCTAAATAATAAAAAAAAATACCTATTAGACATATTTCATTTTCACACCTTACCTGAACAAAAATAAAACATCCTATGTATGTGTCAGGATCCTAATCATACACAGACTACCGTTCAACAAACGAGTCAGGATCCGTATCATACACAGACGACTGTTCAACAACCAAGTCAGGATCCGTATCATACACAGACGACTGTTCAAGAACCGAGTCAGGATCCGTATCATACACAGACGACTGTTCAAGAACCGAGTCAGGATCCTTATCATACACTGACGACTGAATGACGAAATACACTCACACAAGCGCAGATATTATTGACCGATTTTTTTGCCATTCCAAAATTTTTTGTCATATTGTTTTCATAAAATTGATCAATATAAAGCGATATAAGTATATAGTGTGATATGTCTTTACAAAGCTCTATTTTTCTAGTTTATGGTCATATCCTTTGATTTTGACTATGACTTTTGGCACAAACAATAATTGACTGCATAATATTGGTGCAAGTGAATTTTTGATCAAACTTCGTATTCAAGCAGCTCGTAATTTATTTACAAGTAATTTCGAGGCTTGTGTTATTGTTCATAAACAAGGAAATATATCTAGCTTTAGTAATCAATCGCTTTATTATAACGTTCCATGCACAAAAAGTGAAATTTACATCATAAACTGAATGCTGGCGAAACTCGTAAAAATTTTGGAATGGCTTCCACAGACAGGGGGGTAATTTTTTGACAGCGCTGCCACAGACTAAAGGTTAAGTAGTTGTATAAAAATAATGTGGCGGACCCAACTAGTTGGCCAGCTAGTTCCGCTCACGTGCAACAGATGGCGCCACATTCAACAATGCAGTCTTCAAGCGGTCGTGAAACGCGATATCGAAGTTTACACAGCAAGACGCATATATACAATTTCCAACATAACATCGTTGGATCGTCGATCCTTAGTCACACTACCAACTTGTGGCTAGCGGGGTACTATGGTCTGTTTGGTACCCCGAAAACATTGAAAACTTTGAGGGATGATTCAGACCATGATTCTGAGTTCATAAAATGGAATTTTCCGTAGCAAAAGTATGGAACTGAAAATAATTTAAAAAAAACACTAACATTTTCATGAATTTTCTGACGGAAAATTCAATTTGATATTAACTCAGAATCATGTTAGTCCATCCCTCTCAGTATTCGTTACGGTGTCACTAACACCCTGTATGTGTATGTGTGTAAGCGTGTATTTGAATATGACTATGCGAGTATGCGTGCACGCGAGTATGCGTGTGTGAATAAATGCGTGTAACTGTGTAAGGTATATGAGTATAGGTGTATGTGTGTAAGCGTGTAGTATGAATATGCGAGTATGCGAGCACGCGTGTATGCGTATGTCTGTGTAAATAAATTCGTGTAACCATGTAAGGTACATACGTGTAAAATAATCGTGTATATGAAAATGCGTGTATGTGAGTATGTGTGCATAGGTTACCATCGAACTGGTACTGTATGATGTTGTTGAACATCTCGAGCAGCAGGAAGACGAGATGGTGGTGGTGCGGCCGCGCGAACAGGAACCACGGCGTGCTGAACGCCTCCACCAGGTGCAGCAGCTTGGTGGCGGACACCATCGACAGGGTCTTCAGGTACGGGGACACTGGAATAATGGCATTTTTTTATTTCTTATAGTCAAGACGTATAGGCAACTGACGGCGGTGCAGATATGTGTAACCTTTAAGTTAGGTTAGGTTAGGTTACACAGTGCGAACAGCTGATGTGACAATAGACAGCTACTGTGCCTGTGTACTCGTACGACAGTAGCTCGACTCGCCTCGCACGGTCACACTATGCAAACTGCTGGCGTCGCAGAAGACAGCTACTATACCAGTGTACTGGTATAATTCGTTTGTATCATGTCGCCCAAACAAGAAACACTGCACCCGGCGTGGGCCCGAGCGTACGAGCTACTGTCATTTGGCAAAATCGTGCGATTTGACGACCGAGCGGCGTGCGAGTGGTGTGGTGGGGGAAGGCAAGTAGCGAGTAAAAACAAAAAATGTTTAAGTAACTCGAACGCGAGCAACTGTCCCACTCGCACATGACAGTAACTCGTATGATGCGGTCACACGTGCGTAGTAGCTGCACCTCAATAACTGACTCGGTCAGCTCGCATGTTAGCTCGCACTGTGTAACCTAGGCTTTAGCGAATTATGGTCGTTTAGTTCAATAAACAAAGTGTATCTGCCTATTTTCGCTTCGTGCCAGGAAGTCGCTTCATAGCTCGAAAGTTTATGCGGACTTTTGAGTTAATTCGTTTCGTGAGGGTGGGGGCTTAGGTTTCATCATCATCTTTCATCATTTCATCAATCATCAAGAAAAAAAATACGTAAGACATGGCTGTATGGGTATAGTTCCCTTTGCCTTACCCTTCGGGGAAAACCAAAACAAAAAAACGGTCGTTTAGACTAAAGCAAGACCCAGAGCGGGTGAGGTACATCTAGCTCGGCGCTCGATACGGATCGGTGCGGGGCGGAGAGTTACAATAGGGTATTTGGCTGGGTCAAAGATAAATTATAAAATGCTAATCTAGAAATATAAGCCAGTCTAAGATGTTTACAAATCAATCCCGATTTACTTTTCGACTTATTTTCGAATTTTATTTATGAATTCTATTGTTCATATTTGGTACAACTCCAAACTCTTCCGTGGTCTAGTGGTTAGAGCGTAAGGCTCACGATCTGGAGGTTCCGGGTTCGATTCCCGATGGGAACATTGCCGAAATCACTTTGTGAGACTGTCCTTTGTTTGGTAAGGACTATTCAGGCTTGAATCACCCGATTGTCCGAAAAAGTAAGATGAATCCGTGCTTCGGAGGGCACGTTAAGCCATTGGTCCCGGTTATTAGCCGTAAAAAACACCTCCACCAACCCGCATTGGAGCAGCGTGGTGGAGTATGCTCCATACCCCCTCCGGTTGATTGAGGGAAGCCTGTGCCCAGCAGTGGGACGTATATAGGTTGTTTACGTATTTATGAATTAAATAACAATGAGTACGACGTTTGACCGCTTTTATTGATGACGTCACAGGACAGTTATTTCCATACAAACTCCGAATAAAACTTTCGTTTTGACGTTTCGTAAAAAGTATCTCATTTGACTAGGTTGTCAAGCCTATTCAATGGTATTTCCTGGTGGTTTTTGTGGTGCTGTAGATTTGAAGAACTCACCATTAACCAACACGGTGAGAAGGCAGTCGAACAGCGGCTGCAATCTTTGATGGCCAGTGGTGACAATCTTGTGGAACACGACCACCAGCAAGTCAGCGTGCGTGCCAGTGAACACTGGGATGTCCATGGGAATGGTGGCGGTGTACGGCTTGTTGAGGCGGACGCCGAAGTTACGCTCCCCCGACAGCAACAGGAGGATGAACACGCCGATGTGCATCAGGCCGACGCGGGCTGGGGGAGGAGAGTAAATTAAAATAGTGCGGAGTGGAAGGGGTGTAGAGGACCTAATTAGTAACCTTGACACATACACACACACACACACACAAACACATGTCTGTTTTTATATTTTCTTCATTGTTTACTTATAATACGATATAATACATACTTCAGACTTTTGGTACCAATAAGTACTTATGGATATGGAGGAGCGTGACTTTCTGACACAGGTGTTTCACACTTACTAGGAGGTCCGAACTGCAAATCTAAATATATAAAAGGAGAAACTGACTGACTCACTGACATATCAACGCATAGCCTAAACGGCTAAACGTAGGCACTTGAAATTTGGAAGGGACGTATCTTAGGTACCGTAGAGGTGCACTAAGAAAGGAATTCCCGAAATTCCCACGGGAACGGGAATTAGCGGGAAAATCCTTTTGTATGAAAATCTAAACCGCTTAAGTTAGACGCTTGAAATTTGGCATGCAGGTACCTTAGTAAACTTAAAGCTTAGTTCAACAGGATATTGCAAAATTCCCATGGGAATGGGAGTTAGCGGGAAAAAAATGTTGTATGAAAAAATCTAAACTGCATAAGTTAGATGCTTGAAATTTGACATGCACTCCCACACACACAAAGATCTCTCTTTTATAACACGCCACGCGGACGAAGTCGCGGGCACAAGCTAGTATTATTATGTACCATCTCTGTTAAAGAAATAAACATATATTTTTATAAGGGGGGGCGTAAATTAATACGGGAGGGGGGAAGTATTCCACATTGAACTAAGGAAGGGGGAAGTAAATTAATATAAGGGGGAGGGGGGAATTAATTTGGATCCTGTCGATGGCCATGGGTACATTACAATGCCGGCGGGGTCTCATGACGTTGACAAAAGACTATTTTGTTAAAACGAGCAGAATGAAGAAGCAAGATTCTTGACTCATCGGTGGAATCGGTTCCTGTTCACATTCACAAACGAAGACAAGGCTGTATGGATTGTTGATTTTCGCTTCTTAAGTCAAAAAGGAATAAACTTTATTTACACCATAAACAAAACAGTTACTTACAAAACAAAAATAAAATTAAATAAAACTAAAACAAAACTCAAAATAAAATAAATTATGTACAATTAACACTTAAACTAAACCTTAATTAAAAAGCCCGCCTCCAATCGTACCATCCGTACCGCCTCAAACCGTACAAATGTACCCATAATGCTGGCTGCGTTTCCGCGTTGAATAGCCAGCGATATGCGTTGCACCAGGTACGATTCTGAGCTCCACTATTTCTAAGGCGCCGCCCATACTAGCGCACAAGGCTCCTGGCTTCAGCGCACCATACCCCAATCACCTCCACCGCGAAAGGAATGAAGAGATATGGCCCCTCAAGAGCCTTATAGTAAAAAACAAAGCTGTTTGCGCGAAAGAAACATTGACTACCATTTATTGCCACAATTGATTACCATTGGCTACCATTGATTGATTGATTGGTTTCCTACTTACACTGATCTGCTCTGGAGTCGTTTAGGTGGTACAGTATAGGCACCAGCACCTCCAGCACGTCGCTGCTCTTCAACACGTAGTACATGAATTTCTGGAACCAATCATATCGCTTAGTTTTACATATTCTGCTATAAAAAAAAACACAGACATCAGCTGATGTTGCGTGTCTAATTGTGCATACATACATAATATAAACAGCCTAAATACGTCCCACTACTGGGCACAGGCCTCCCCTCAATCAACCGGAGGGGGTATGGAGGACTCCACCACGCTGCTCCACTGCGGGTTGGTGGAGGTGTTTTTACGGCTAATAGCCGGGACCAACGGCTCAACGTGCCCTCCGAAGCACGGAATCATCTTACTTTTTCGGACAATCAGGTGATTCAAGCCTGAAAAGTCCTTACCAAACAAAGGACAATCTCACAGAGTGATTTCGACAATGTCCCCATTGGGAATCGAACCCGGACCTCCAGATCGTGAGTCTAACGCTCTAACTACTAGACCACGGAGGCTGTCATACTGAAAATCGAATAATGTAATCTAATTATGCATACTGAAATAATTAAAAAAAAAAACGTGTTTATTATCAAATCATACAAAAAAGGCATATTCAAATTCAAAAATATCTTTATTCAGTAGGTAACATAGTTACACTTTGAATCGTCAATTTTTACATAACGAACGTCTCATCCGCCTAAAACTACTGCAGCTTCTCACAACCTGTATAGCCGGGGAAAAGAAGCTGCAAGAAAAACCTCGGCACAGGGCCCAAGACATTCTTTAAAAAAATAAAATAAAAAAATAAAACATAAATATGAGGCTTTTCGGCGGGAAACGGGAACGGGACAGTTGCTTTCTTCATTGAGTAATCTAAATAATTAATACGAAGTGGTGTTTTGTGGTTAATGATCGCATTAAGTTAGTCGGAAGACATTCGCGAGTGTTATTATATTGGAGTATTCAATAAACAAAGTGTATCTGCCTATTTTCGCTTCGTGCCGGGAAGCCGCTTCATAACTCAAAAGTTTATGCGGACTTTTGAGTTAATTCGTTTGGGGTTCGGAGTAGGAGTCTACTCCGAGGGTGGGGGCTTAGGTTTCATCATCATCACCTTTCATCATTTCATTAATCATCAAGAAAAAAAATACGTCAGACATGGCTGTATGGGCATAGTTCCCTTTGCCTTACCCTTCGGGGAAAACTAAAACAAAAAAAAAACATAAATATGATTGAGGTAGATACGTAGGTAGGTCATTGAAGTTGCAACATTATCAGGTAGGTACCTCAATTTATACTGAGATTAGTATTGCTGGGGGGTTAAAATGGCCACATCGAAGCAATTTATCTAAGCAATGTTGCAATTTGACATTTGCGCATGTAAAAGTGCGCAATGCAAACAAATGTCAAATATATTGCTTTCTTAGATGAATTGCTTCGATGTGGCCATTTTAACTCTTCTGTTCCTGTTTAACAAAGACAGGATTTGAATCCCGTATCTTAACTAGGCTACCACGGCTATAAGTAAAAGCTGGAGTAAACTGAATATTACAGAGAATATAAGAATGTATAGTCCTGACCTTGTCTTCTTCTATAGTGTAGGTTGAGAGGTGGAATACCAACCTCATCAACCCTGGTGTCAGAGTTACTATTGAGCCGCCAAAGGCCCCTGACATGACTCATGTAACGACTACGCACTTACATCAGTAAGTAGTAACCGGGACCAACGGTTTAACGTGCCTTCCGAAGCACGGATCGTCTTACTTCCGGACAATCAGGTGACCAGCCTGCAATGTCCTAACCAAACTAGGGATCACAAAGTGATTTTTATGATATGTCCCCACCGGGATTCGAACCTAGGACCTTCGGATCGTGAGCTGAACCCTCAACCATTGGACGTAGCGTAGGCTACCACGGCTCTAAATTATAGCCGGAATAAACCGGAAATCACAGAGTATATTTAATCCTGACCTTGTTATAATCGCACATCTTCCAGAAGAGCACCAACAGCTCCTGGTGTAAGAGGACCTTCTTGTTGGAGTTGGGCAGGTAGGTCTGCTGCAGCGGGTTGTTGAGCAGCCGCGTGACGCCGCGCAGGATCAGCTGGAAGTCCTCGTCGCGGTGGATGCGGGACAGGTAGTTGATGAACAGGTTGTCCGGCAGGTTCTGTTGGACAGTCAGTGTTTTTTAATCAAGGACTTTCCAGGACACGTTCCCAAATAATAATATAGATGGTGCCGCATAACGCTGCCTTCGTTTAACCTTTTAATTTCATGGAGTTCAGACATATACTTCTTTTATCTTTGTTTTTGGGTATTAAATGATGACCCTTGTTACAGCCTCCTGCAGACCGTCGCGGCAAGGCTGGACGTGGACAGTGCTATTATGCAGCACTGGACCCGCGTCCAACTTGCCAAAGACACTAAATTATTTAATTGATTCATCATCATCACCAGCCCTTTAACGTCCCCACTGCTGGGGCACGGGCCTTCCCTATGGATGGATAGGGAGATCGGGCCTTAAACCATCACGCGGGCCCAGCGCGGATTGATGGATATTAACGACTGCTAATGCAGCCGGGACCAACGGCTTAACGTGCCTTCCGAAGCACGGAGGAGCTCGAGATGAAAACTTTTTTTTTTGTGGTCACCCATCCTATGACCGGCCTTTGCGAAAGTTGCTTAACTTCAACAATCGCAGACCGAGCGCGTTTACCCCTGCGCCACCGAGCTATTTAGTATTGAGCCGCCAATTTAATTGATGAATTAATTGTAATTTTTACTAACATAGATATAAGACTTTTGTTACTAACAATCGCTATGGGAAAACACCCGAAATAAAAGTTTTTTTTTTTATTATACCAAGGCACAAGACATCTTCCACCCATTATTATTCTGATCAAAATAAAAAGAAGCAATATACTTAATTATATACAAATCTGATCCAGATATCAAGCGACATTTATTTTTATACATGCCTCCGACATTACATTATATTTTATACTATACAATGAGAAAATAAGTGACTATGCCGTAGGAGTTATAGAGCGCTATATACAAGGGTGTTAGTGACTTCTTAACGAATACTGAGGGAGATGATTCAGACCATGATTCTGAGCTGTGATTCTGAATTAGTATCAAATGGAATTCATGTATTTTTTTGCTTTTTAAATTATTTTCAATTCTATACTTTTACGATGGAAAATTCCACTTGATATTAACTCAGGATAATGAGCTGAATCACCCCTTCAGTATTTGTTACGATGTCACTTACACCCTATACAAGTACACACAAGTAGATAGGGTGTTAGTGACAGTGTAACAAATACTGAGGGGGATGATTCAGAACATGATTGTGAGCTGATATCAAGTGGATTTTCCTGTCGCAAAATTCATGAAAATTTTACGGCTTTTTATATTATTTTCAGTTCCAAAAGTACTTTTGCGACGGAAAATTTCTCTTGATATCTTCTACTCAAAATCATGGTCTGAATCATCCCTCCAAGTATTCGTTACGATGTCACTAACACCTTGTATACGTATAGTGAAAACTGCGCTTAAGATAAATTAATCCAATCGGGAATATTGGCTATGTTATGTTGTTGTTGTGTGGTTGTGTTGTTTGTGCTGTGTCGTTGTTGAAGAGGCCTGTGCCTAGCAGTGGGACGTCTACAAGGCTGTTCGTGTATGTTATGTATGTTGTTGTTAAAAGGGTATCTCGTTCATTACGTACCTCGTCAGTTTCCTCATTGGCAGCAGTGCTGGTGTCGTGGTCTAGTGTCACTATCAGTATTTGTAACGCCACCTGAACAAAAAACACACATTTATTTTTGGGTCGCCATAATTTGGTCGTGTACTAAAAGTTAAAGATAAATTATGAAATTCTGATTACTAAATAAAGACAGATCTAGAACTAACGAAAAACATTTTATTTTTATGTATCCATACAGACTGAGTAGATCGATAGTTGGAAATTACTAATATTAATATAATGCGGAAATTAGTTAAAAATGTACCTACCTCGACAAGTGGCTCAAGGGTATCCTGGAACAGCAGGTGGTTGTATGGCAGGCCGAGTCCGACCGGGTCGTACGAGCACACCGTGTTCAGTAAAGACGTGAACAGGGGTAGCGCGTGACGGTTCTCAGGGCTCGTCAGGTACCTGGCGGGAGGAACAGTTTCATAATAACTACAGGGTGTTAGTGACATCGTAACGAAAACTTTGAGGGATGGTTCAGACCTGGGGGGTTAAAATGGCCACATCGAAGCAATTCATCTAAGAAAGCAATATTGCAATTTGATATTTGCGCATACAAAAGTAAGAGCGCAATGCAAACAAATGTCAAATAGTAATATTGCTTTCTTAGATGAATTGCTTCGATGTGGCCATTTTAACCCCCCTGTTCATTTATTCTGTTCCACATGGTAAACTGTTGGTAACATAAGGTGAGTAACACATATGGACAAGGAGGTATCATCTTCAAATAATACCGTTTCATGTTTTACAAGACTATGTAGATAGATCATTTGTGTAAACTAGGGATAGGAATGGACCTAGAATTGAGCCCTGCGGAACGCCTATACTGACGTTAGATCCAAGCGATCTGGCGCCGAGCACATCAACTCTTTGAACGTGGACATTTAGTAACGAATTCAAAAGAGCGATGGCACTACCGAGTACTCCATAATGACGAAGTTTCGCGATCAAGGTATCATGTGAAACGCAATCGAAAGCTTTCGAAAAGTCGCAAAAGACACCAGTAGCATCTTTAAATACCTCCCAAGCCTGAAAAACATGATTTATTAACTCAACACCAGCATCGGTGGTTGAGCGACTCAATAAAAGGACATAATAGTAATTTTTGTTTACAAATTTGCGGCCTTGGATTGCTGTCATCATCATATCTCCACACAAATATTTACTCACGCGATCCACTTGTTGTGATGGTAGCCCCTGCCGGCGTGGTGCGGCGGCGTGTAGATGGTCTCGCTGCAGGCCGTCAGCAGCAGCCGCAGCAGCTCCCCGCGCGCCGCCTCGTGCGCCGCCAGCCGCGGCGGGGCGCGAGCGAACCCCACGCCGCCCGCCCAGATGTACTCGCAGCTGTCCAGCTGCGATAACTCTTCTGCGCGCTCCTACACCACCACAGAAGTATATCATTTTATCAGGTTTTCACAGGGTCCGCTTACCTAACCTAAAGATTTGACAGGTCCGGTTTTTTACAGCCTGTCTGACCTTCCAAACAGCCCAATAAAAGTTAGATCGGATCAGACCACCAGCCCAGTGGTCGGATGTCATTGTAAGGTACGTCGGAAAGCAATGGATGAGACTTGCACAGGACCGTCAGGATGGCGTGAAAGAGAGGCCTAAAGATAAAGATTTTTATTGTGTATGAATTTAGGTACAGTTATAAATAATAGTTGCAGTTATAGTTGCAAATTACGTCTCACTATATTTTGCCTTGGCAGGCATATACACATTTCACACAGGCATTGAAATAACATAAGGGAGAGAAAAACATTAAAAAAATACAAAAAGCTATTAAATAATATAATATATACAATAGCCCCGATTCCTGCAGACACCTCCTAATTTTATTTTAAGTTATACCCGTCATTTTCTTATCTACCGAAAAGGAAAGGGACGGATGATTGTCAACAAGTTAATTTTAAAACGAATGAATAACCCGAGCGAATAAAATAGGCGAGATCGCTGGTATTGTAATCTGACGTGCTGTCTACTTAACTCTGTCGGGTTATTGGCTGATGTAAAATTTTTAGATGGTTGTTTTAGATTTCTGCTTAAAATTGACGTGTATTCCATAAATTTTATGCCTGTCGATTACCCGTCCCTTTCTTTTCCAACGGATAAGAAAATGACAGGAATTAGCACCAATGGATAAGTAGGTCTATGAACCTCTATACCCAGCAGTGGGTAGATACAGGCTGAGTAGATAGATAGATAGTGCCGAATACCGTATCAAGCGAATATTCGGCGCACCTCTACAATACAATGTAATCACATTACAGGCATGAGACCTGTCTGTCAATCGGATTATCTACTTATGTGTGACTCATGTAAAAGTGGAAATTATAGCTAGCAATTCAGTAATATTGATGGATAAGATAGTGTGGATGGCGAGGGAGTGTTATCAGCAAATCAATACTTACTGGCCCTGATCTCTTTGTGCTGGCCACTGTGAAGTCGGGGCAGAATAACAAGTCCTGGAACAATATAATATGACATTGCAAAAAACCTCATAAAAAAAAATTGGACAACATAAGATCCATAGGGTTAGTAACAAAAACTTACTTACTAAGTTAGTCGGTTACATGTCGTTCCATCAAAATACGAGCATAATCACGTAACACGCATGTTAGGGAAAAAACAAACATCGATTTCGACGAAAATTCATTGATTAAAGCACATAATAACGGGTTGTTACCGCGTTTAAATGGGGATATGAGACTCCCGATATTTCGACACTGTTGCAAGTGCCATGATCACGGGATGACTGATGAGATTGGAGTGGAGTAGGTAGATCCATAATTTATTTAATCGGGAGTCTCATATCCCCATTTAAACGCGGTAAGAACCCGTTATTATGTGCTTTAATTATGATAATAACCGCGTAAACTTAAAACAATGTGAAAATTCATTGAATCGATCAATATTTATCACGCTGTGCATGTTAGCCCCCTACTGGACAGATCAGAAAACATACGCAGATAGCGTTGATGAGCGACTGCGCGAGCGGCACGGACTCGTTCTCAGCCGCGGCCGGCAGTGAGGACCAGAAGAAACTGTGCCACTCAGGCTCCTCGAACATGTACGGGAGCACCCGCGTCAGTAGCCGCGCGCAATTCAGGGCTGCGGAAACAAACACATAATAAATACATTATACTTTATTTATTACAGACGGCAATACAGCTTACTAGCTGTCATGTTGGTCTAACAGAAGCGAAGAGAGTAAGTACTCTAAACAAGCGAGCATGCAGGAAGTCTTTGATGAGAAACATGGAAGAAACAAAAGTGGTGTGTCAGGATTTTAGTAAGTGAAATTCTGTGGTCTCTGCCTACCCCCCAACGGGTAATAGGCGTGATCTTATGTATGCATTCATTTATTCACACTTGCAACATTATAACAATCCTTTATGTTTATGACTCAAACAAGTTTAAAAACACATCAAAATAAAATCAAATTATACAACAAAATTATTAGGAATAAGTGGTTCAAAACTTTATGTAAGTACTTAGTTATTATTGTATGTCACACCATGACTAAATGTGCTGAGCTCTATAAGCTTTAATTCCATTGATATACTTACCACATTTATTGCAATAAATTTTCATTTCATTTCAAATACCCTACTACATACATATATAAACCTACTTATTTTTCCTTCCAAAGATCAACAAGATATTTTTTTTGTTATACATACAAAAAGAATAAAAATATGAAGAGAAAAAAGGTTCAAAATCATTAGCTGATCCATGAAAGTTTTTAAAATGTTTAAAAAATATCCCGGTATTAAAAATAAAAATACATGAAAAATACATAATGTAATGTAAGTTTCTATGTTTTTGTTTCTTTTGTTTCTTTTTGTTTTTAGTTTTAGTAAAAACAAAAATACTTTGTCTATTAAAATCAAACAATAAAAATCGGTTTTGAAAAAATAATATTGATAAATTAATAAAAAAAAGTTTCTACATAAATGTATTTATTTCTGTTTTTTCATTCAATTTTATCAAACAATAAACAAGGAATAAGTCCAGTAATAAGTAGAAAGTGCAATTTTATGACATTTTTATCAACAAGATTGTAGCCAATCAAAATTCAATCCATTTTATGAAGCATGGGTGTGAGTAATAGTGATTCATAGCTTCAAGGAAATAGGAAATATGTTATAATTAGCTATTGTTGTATGAGAAAAATGAACCAAACTTAAAAAATATGTACGTAAGAAATAACGCAAGTTCTCAATCCCTACGATGCTGGGAATAGGGATACAAACTTGTTGGAACCTATGCAATGCATTGACTACTATTTAAAAAGCTTCCAAAACTGGTGTAGAGCTACATACCGGTCTGCTGTTCCCTCTGCGTTCTGCAGCTGCTGTCTACACACTTCACCAGCTTCTCAACAGCCTTGTAAACAAGTGTGGCCAGGTTGTTCGGAGACTCCTCTCGCAACGCTCGGATCTCCGCCCCCGGTACTAGCGCGAACACATCTTGCACGTTCGTGACGCTCTCCGACCAGAATTGATCCCAGAAACTATCATCTGACGCGTCAATAGGCTACAAATATACAACAATTAGATCTTTTGAGCTCGTGACACAGAAATTATGCGTAGGTGTAATTGTCAACGAATCTCACCTGTGTCTTAGAAGTAAGCTGGACGACAGCTTTTCTAAAGTTTAATTTTGTGTCAGCGTTCCCCATTTTTAAAGTTTTAATTGTTTAAAAACATTAAATCCATCTCCAACATACGTTCGCATGAAAACAAAATGACAACACAACTGACAGCGTGTCATAGATGATAGTTTTTACTTTTTATTTTTAGGGATGTACCTAAAAGAGTAAAGTACCTATGTTGTAATCGCTTCTCGTTTCTCTAGAAACTCGATTAAAACTAAGGAGCTAACTAATCTAAAACATTTTTTGTTTTTTTCTAGTAAACTAAGCACAACTTAATAAATTTCTATTTCTAAATAAATTTGTAATAATTGCCATTGTAAAGTATGTAGTTGTTGAACCTAGTAGTGCTTGTATGTAAAATGTTTACAATAAGTTCAAGAGATACGTCTTCATCGATATAATAACCTTTTTAGTCTATTTGGGTTCAGTAGTTTATTTAGAAAAACAGTATTATTACTTTTATCGTTATCTATCTAAATTTATTTACCCTCTCTGAGGGCAGAGAGGGTAAATAAATTTAGATGAGAGATATTAAAATTAGTTTGTATCATTGTATCATTTGTATGGACTTCTGAGGTATGACCCACTATCTTCTACATTTAAATAATCTAGTCTATGGTATATTTAGAAGTTGGTAAAATGGCTGCCTCAAACCTTGTTCGAAGTGCTTTCAATGGATTATTACGAAAATCCATTACGTATAAAACACCGGTGGTGTGCCGGCTTTCTACAATTGCCCTTCAACAAAAATACCATACAGTGAAAACCGCCGTAAAAGTCTATAACAGTTACAATTTACAAAATGGGGTAAGGTTCTCCTAATCAATACAATGTGATCTTTTCCTTATCATTTTCACATATGCGTATTTAATTTACGTTATATTATTAAATAATTGAGCGTCGATTCAATGGAATGTTTACTTAAATGTTTTTGTATATAAGTTTGTTATAACCTCAAAAATGTTATTGCATAACAAATGTGAACAGTGCTGGGTATCTGTTTAGGTATCGCACCGCGTACGACAATACTCGTCACAACCTAAGCCCACACCGCAAGAAATTCAGGAGAGAGTGCTGAAAGTGTGCAAAGCCTACGACAAACTGGTCTCTGTTCAGGTATCTATCATTTACTTCTTGTTATTTGTTTCAGGGCCGGAAAATCGGCGTTCGTAGCTACAGTGCTGGCCCACCACTGTCGCTTGATCTTATCAAAAGTAGAGTGCTCCTTGTTCTACAACTTTATGACAAAGTTAACCCTGAGAAGGTAGACTACTCATAAAAGAGATTTTTTGCCTGGATAGCTAATGAAAAAGGTGACGGTAATTTGTGTCTAACTTTTGTTTGTTTTCTTATTCCAGTTGAATGTCGACTCGCATTTCTTAAATGATCTGGGCTTGGACTCCCTGGACCATGTGGAGGTGATCATGGCTATGGAAGATGAATTTGGCTTTGAAATTCCCGATGGAGATGCGGAGAGGCTGCTGAGGCCCAAAGATATTATCCAATATATAGCCGACAAGGAGGATGTTTATGAATAAATATTTTTTTTAGAGCTGTGAACAAAATTTAGACCAACTATAAAATACATAAAAAAGCCATTTAATACCTAAAAAATTGGTATTGCAGATAAATTTTCAAGTGTTCTTTTTTAACTACTATAGTTGGTCCTAATTTTCTGGGTTTCAGCTTAGTATATAGTTCCGTTTAACTTTGTTACTCAGATTAGAAAGAACAACTTGATATTGTGGAACATCAGTGGCAATGTAAAAAGTGTAAATCCTGCTTTAATTATATGCCTGTTAGAGTAGATCATTTGTTTTTATTTTGATCAGCAGGAACACGAGGAAATCATCCAATAAACATTGTGAAGCTTACACTTGTATCATTTTATAGAGGCTTTTAAATTGACTAGTTCAAAATTAAATAAGGTGCAACATTCTGGGAACTTTTACTTGTGTGCTGTTTGATTTTAAGGCTTATCCATGAGGTAGTAGTAGGCCTGGTAGATTTGCTCATAAGTGCAGCCCAGTCCATAAGAGCTTGTCCAGAAAGGGCGAATTCGCCGCGATTCTCTCGCGCGTTTTACGCGCGACCGTTGGGTCCACAAGGTACGTGCCAACGCGCGAACATTTGGGAAAATTTTGGCGCTCCATTGCCCTCGATACGTGCACTCGCTCTAAAGTTCGCGCGTTAACTGGACGCAACAAGGCGTCCCTAGTATCTCAACTCGCGCGACGTACGCGCGAATCAAGCGCGAGTCGAGAGTCTGGCGTAGTGCACGCGATTTACGCGCGTATTTTGAATTCGCGCGATGCTTGTGGACGCGATGTATTGCTGTCTAGTATCTCACTAACGCGCGAATCATTTCGCGCGAATGGTTTCGCGGCGAATTCGCCCTTTGTGGACAAGCTCTTAGGCATTTATGTGTCAAATTAGCCTCATACTAAGCAGTCTAAAGCTGTGTCCCCATTAGGCGAAGTGTGTTCGGAGACATCACGCGACAAGCCATTGGCTCGCCCGACATCGAGTTTCGCACCTACGCCAAATGGCAAACTAATCTCTCCAACTAGGTAGTCGTCGGGCGAAGTCTTCGATCTGTTAGAGGTTGCTCTATGGGCCATGGGCAAGTAATTATTCCTTGTTCTATATCATGGGCCTCGTTCGTTATCTCTCGTCAGGCCGTATAGATTGGCGAGTGTAGAGTAAGCGCTTTTAGTGTGGCTATATACCTCATTAAGTAAACGTAGTTGTATAAATCTGGCCAGTAGGGCTAACATCCACAATGTGATAAAAATTATCGATCGATTCATTAAATTTTCGTCGAAATTTTTTCCTAACATGCGTACGTGATTTTGTTCGTATTTTGACAGAACGACATGACTTATTTGGTGTTGTACCAATCGAGAAAACGAAATTATATCGATAAAATGATTGTGACAATATTTTATTACGTTGCGCGTGTTAGCCATACTGGTGTATTCTTCGGTTGAGTAGTTTAAAAATGAAACAGTTAAGTTAATTAGAATAATCGTATAATACAACTTTACGATGATACTTCACATGTCGAATCATCCAATAAAAAGAAAACCGTATTCTAAGCATACAATAACATTTATATACAGACTAAGCTCGGGAAAACTAAATGCACTGCACTGTACTTACACACACATGCTACATGACAGGTTCAATATATACACTGTTATATACATCATGGATCCCAACTAGAGCCTCACGATATATTAAATCTTTTAAACAAACTTAAATACTGCTGCTTTATATTTTGATGCGCCACAGTCGAAGTAACTGCGCCAATCTAAACAAACCGCGTTATTTCACTAAGAACACGTAATACGATTTACGTGATTCCTAGAACTGTGAATAAGTTATTCATGAATGCAACTATTATACGACTAGGTTCATTAGCGCATTTTTTATTAAATTATTATTTTCTACTCTGTGGCGCATCAAAAACAATCGATCGACTTCACCATCGCTTCACTAATACATAAATCAGTGTCTCAGAATTGGACTAACAGATTGGAATATATTTACAAAATAAATTAGTTGTTACAATATGACTGTCTGCCAGTCAAAGTGTTGTGGAGTCAACTGCAACTCAACCATCATATTATATTATGGAGATCACAACTACTACATTGTTCGATTCTCTTCTTCCTATAGATATTATTTCACACCGAGCGAATGGGAGCGACGAGAAATTGGATAAATACAATCACATATTATTATGTTGTTTACCGAGGGAAAGAAAGTGACCGATTACTAACGAGGTTTTATTTATACTGCCTCATACTACACCTACAAGGAAAATGGCTAACAATTTGCAAATTATTGAAAATGTTTAGGCTACAAACCTACAAGGCTACAATATGGCATTTCGCGCGCGATTGTCATTTTTTTAAATGTGTTTTTTCTTCAGACACATTAGGTCACAAATTTTGAATTTAGAAAGTGGGCAGTTATGGATTCGTACTTTTCCCGCTTATTTTGTATGACAGTAATATCCTAACTCTCTATCGCCTTTTCAAAATAGGAAGAAGGCTCTTTCCAGGTAGGTGTAGTGTAAACACTTTTGTATTTGTAATATTACTAGTTATACTTTAGATCATCACAGGAATGTCGTTGAAGTCGGCCGAACCAATGTACTATACCTATATTTGATGGCTATCTTTGAATATGCCAGCCAGAAAATTGATTTCAATTGACTTGTCCAAACATGTAGATATGATATGGACCCTAGTAGTACTTGGTGCTGTAATTGGAATTATGTGAGGGGTCTGCATGAGTAGTACTCCATCGGTTTCGACCACTATATGCTATCTAACGTAACATGTTTAGAATGACAGCCAGAAAAAGATCTAATTCACCGCCTACTGCTAAAGGGACGAGAGATATGTTACTCTAATCATGCTTCGTTATGCAGGGTACAGACGCAGCAAATGCTGATTACATAGATATACGTAATACGGTACAGTTGGATAGTCGTCGCGCCGCGCGCGATGACATAACCGTGCAAACCCTGTAGGAAAATTCATTTGAATTCGCTTCCACTCGCACGGTAGATAATTTACCTTACGAATTATAGAAAAGTAACACTGATTTGAACAAGAAATTACACCGGTTAACTAAGAGAGTTACGTCTTCTCCGTTTTGGTAAAATTGCTTACTGCAACAGTAACGGTTAAATTCGGTATCCTTCTGTATTCCAACGAGAGAATCATTATTTTCTAATATAGAAAGATGACACACGGATCGCAGATCTTTTCACGACCTAACTAGCTCGGATATGTGAATTCTCCAAAAGCTTTCACGAAGCTCGCAGTCAATTCGAACATCACAAACACTACCTACGGGATAGACACGACGAGGCGAACGACGTTAAGGCCTTTCAGGTTTACGCTCGCGTCGGCGTGGCGGGAAGAGCAAGCACCGGGTCGATTTCAGAATAGGATGAAGTAGAGCGTCGCTACCGGCGGGGGGCGGGCGGCGCGCGCGCGGCGGAGCGCGTGTGGCGCGCGGCGGCGGGGTCCACGCGCGCCACGCGCACCACGGGCTGCAGCAGCAGCCCCGCCAGCGCGCGCCGCGCGCGCACGCGCTCGTCCACCGGCGCCGCCCCCGCCGCCGCCGCCGCCGCCGCCGCCGGCCGCTTGTCGAGCGAGCGGCGCCGCGGCCGCACGCCCGGCGCCGGGCTGCGCCCGTCCCGCAGCCGCGCCTCCTCCTCGTTCTTCAGCTCTATGAGCGTCTTCTCCTCCGTCTCCGACGGGTTCGTGTCCTCCTCGCCGATCGCCTCCCGCGTCGGATCCTCGTCGGGCTCCGCCGACGACCTTCCGACGCTCCCTTCGGCTTTCTGGGACTCGGAGCTGTCGGTCCGCGAGTCCTTCTTGGGTTTCTTCTTGTTGGGCCAACCGGTGCGGTTCTTCTTCTTGAACTTGCCGCGGCGGCTGCGCGCGCGCGCCTCGAGCCCCTCCTGCAGGTGGTGGCGCAGCACGTCGCAGGCGTCGCAGTCGGACACGAGCCGCGCCACGTCGGGCGCCGCCCCGGCCGCCGGCACCGCCTCGCCCTCCATCGCCTCCGCGGACACCTCGTACTCGGCCGCGTCCGAGAACACCTCCGACAGGAACTGTTGCAGGCGCTCCGACGCCTCTTGAGCTTCCGATACGACCGGTTCTATCTTAACGGTGCTATGGGTATCACTGATTGTGTCCTCGGATGCGGTAGATTTGGCGTCGTCGCCGTTCTTCCGCCTGTGCAACAGTCCGACGGAGCCGAGTATGGCGAGCGTGGACGCGTGCTCTCGCGGCGACTTCCTCGAGTGTCCCTCGAGCGCGAGTATAGCGGCCGTTCGTTTCCGGATCTTCTGCTTTTTCATGCCGCGCGTGCCGTACGAGCGCGAGGGGCCCGGCTTCTCCTCTCGTTTGACGAGGTCGCTCAGCGGGCAACAGTTTGGCTTCAGCGGCGGTAACTGACCGATTTCGTAGGGTAACTTTGGTGAATTTGAATATAGTGCTGCAAAAAGAAAAATATTATTAGGCAACTGAACATTTCTTAACAGTTGTATAGGGATATAATAAAGGATCTTACCGAAGTATTGCGGCACGTTCCTCGCGAGGACTCGGTCCTCGTCCTGTCGTTTGAACGTCTCGAACCAGGGCTCGCTCCTAGGCACGGACTCGAAGGCGAACTCCAGCTGCTCCACGGCCGGCGTGTACGTCAGCTTGCCGTCCTGCCACTTCATGCACCTTTCGGTAGGTTCCTCTCTTAAAGGGTTGACTTCCACCTCGGGCTGTGGGGGTGGAGGCGGAGGCGGGGCTTCGGGTTCGGGGGGCTCTAGTTTCGGCTCGGGTTGCTCGAGCGGCTTTAGGGGTAACCGTCGGCCGCGCTTGACCGGAGGGTGCGGGCGCCGCTTGCGCCGGCGCGTGTGGTCGGGCCAGCCGTCGTCGTCGGAGGAGTCCTCCTTGAGCGCCCCGGGCCGCGCCAGCCTGCGGCGCTCGGCGGCGGGCGGCGGCGCCGCGTCCTCCTCGGACGACGACTCGCTGTCGGAGCTGGCTCGTTTCGGGAACATGAACTGCTCGGCCTCGTCGCTCAGCACGGACAGCTCGGAGCGCCGCACCTTGCGGAACTTCACTACTAACGGTTTCGTCCCGTTACACGCCGGTGGAGAATCCTTCCTCCGCGTCGCGAAGCCTCCGCTCGACCGCAGCTTAGTGCTCACTCCGACTACTTTATAGTACTGCCGGTCCTCGGCTTCCGTGCTCCGCTTGCTGCACCTGGTGTTGTGCCGTCTCTCGTCGTCCAAGCCCCCGTTGCGTTTGGGACTCTGGTTCCCGTTGACGGTCGAGTCCGGCGACTGCGAGCGCTTGGAGCGCCTCGACTTCTCGTCGCCGTTGCACATCTTCCTGAGCGACCGGCGCTCGCCGTTGAGGGGCGTGGCCTTGTCGAGGAACGTGGTGACGTCGGCGCCGGAGCCGATGAGCGAGTCGAGCGCCAGGAAGTTGGTGTGGTCCCTCACGAAGGCCAGGTGATGCGGCGAGCGGCGGTGCAGCGCGGGGTCCACGTAGTCAGCGTTGCACATCTCACAGTACCCCCCTTTTGGCTCCTTTTCCTCCTTTTCCTTGATTCTCGGCCGACTCTTCCTCGTCATTCTAGAACGATACACCTACTGATTAGATTTGGACGATAGTATCCAGTGCCTCCGCATATTCGTTAACAAGTACTTACTTCTGACCTGCAGTGTTCTGTTGGTTCTGATTGATGTCCCCGATCTGGTTGATAGTGGTCGACTCTTTCTTTTCTCTTTTTTCTTTGGGTGGGTCCGGTTCTAGGGATATTTCCGGCCACTCATCGAATTCTTTGTATACAGGTCTGCAAACCCTGGAAGCGACACGTTACCTTTATAAAACATGTATTTTGGGATAATAATAAGATTGAATTTTTCATTATAGAGATGCATACTTGTCCAAAAACTCAATCTTGAGGTAATGTTTACTGAAGAGTTTGACATGCGCTTTACGCGGCGCCGCGAAGAATGTATCATAGAGTTTATCCAATAGAGTTATAGCCTGAAAGATGAATAAATATGCTGTAAAATATATAAAATAAAGCAAGAAAAGTTAGTATTATAATCCTTTGCATTAGTGAGTTAGTGGAAAAGAGAAAGTTATTCATTTAAAATAAGTCAAGATATAAGTTTTAGTTTTAGTGTTACATTAAAACAATTGGATTGTGTACTAGGTTCAAGACAAATTATGAAATTCTGATTATTAAATAAAGACAGATCTCAAACATACATACATACATAAACTCACGCCTATTTCCCACCGGGGTAAGTAGAGACTATAGAATTCCATTTGCTTCGATCCTGACACACTTCTCTTGCTTCCTCCACATTTATCAATCGCTTCATACACGCACGCCGGTTCAGAGTAGATCATATTGAACCTTTTCTAAGGTCATCTCCAATTTGATCATCGTAAGTCTTTCTCGGTCTTCCTCTGCCAGCCCTACCATCAACTTTCGCTTTATATACCGCTTTTGCAATTCCATTATCCTTCATCCGCTCTACGTGTCCAAACCAACCTAACATTCCCTTCTCAATCCTAGTCACTATATCGTCTTTTACACCACATCTCTGTCTTATCACACTGTTTCTCACTCTATCACTCAACTAATCACACTACTAATCACAGATCTCAAACTAATTAAATAAAAAAAAGGAATGTTTTTTCCGTCATAATAAGACCAACATTTTATCACGTTTTTCTATTACGTCACAGTGTGCTTTTTCATGCAATTTCCTTAGTAATTTCTTGTTTTGACGACGATGATTTGACTAGTTGGAAATTAGCCTATTCTTTTACAGGTTTGCCCTGGTAAGAAATATTTGTTGAAAACCTTAATAATCAGTGCTATTTTGTTTAGCAAAATCATATTGTAAAAGGGTGAAAGCTCCCACGCGTACAAAGTTGGGGGAAAAGAGAGCTTGAGAGTACTCAAGCGCCTTTTTGAAATAGAACATTCCGATGTGAAATTTTTAACAAAATCTCAATATGGAGACGCTAATTTCATTTCAGGTAAAAAATTGTGGTTTTACCTATATTGAAATTAATTGAAAGATTATAAAGAAGTTACTTTTTAAAAAGGCGCGACGTGGTTTTATTATATGAGGACGATATGGAGAGTGAAGGAAACGAAATGTGGGTTATGTATAATATGTATGATGAACATCATATTTTGCAACATAAATACACTTCTCATCAAAAAAATCGAAACACCTTGCAAGTTTACGTTTTATCAGGATTATCAGAAAAATGTGTACATTTAGGAATAAATGTTAAATGTAGTTTAATAGTGAGTAATATGAGCTTATCAAATCTTAATGTTAATGTTCTAAATTTAAATGAATTTTTCATAGGTTTCGTATTTTGTTAAATGAGTCATTTTTATTCCGTATGGAGTATAAAGGAAATGGATAAAACAACACACGTAAATGAAAAAAAAAAAGCTAAAAAACGTTTATTTAATAACTTGTATTCCCTCCCCGAGCTCTAATTACTGATTCCATACGGTTCTTCATCGATCGGATGAGAGTCACGATCACATGCTGTGGTATATTGTCCCATTCCTCTTGGATTGCATCTTGCAGCTGGCTAAGTGTTTCTGGGGCAGGATCTCTTGCTCGAATTCGTCTCTTTAATTCATCCCACAGATGTTCAATGGGATTCATGTCCGGGCTTCTTGCTGGCCATTCCATAATAGAGATATCGACTTCGTTAAGATAATCTCGTACGACGCCCGCGGTGTGAGCCCTAGCATTGTCGTGCATGAATATGAAGCCGTTGCCAATAAAATGTGCATAGGGCATCACATGAGGCTCGAGACACTCTTCGACGTACCGATGACAGTTTAGTGCAGGCAGACGTGGCCCAGACACGAAAGCAAGCTCCGTCTTACCGTCGGCGCTGATTCCTCCCCAAACCGTCCACGAACCGCCACTATAGCTGACCTTTTCTTCAATGCAGCATTGTGCATAGCGTTCTCCGTCTCTTCTGTAGACCTTGTTCCTTCCGTCGTTACCATACAGCATAATTTTACACGCATCAGAAAAGAGAACTTTGCTCCACTGTAGGTATGACCAATTTAGGTGCTCACGTGCAAAGTTAAGGGGCGCTCTTCGATGGTCTGCAGTTAATTTCGGCCCATTTGCTGGCTTATGCGGTACCAGTCCACGATCCTTCAACCTTCTTCTAATTGTAGAGTCACTTACAGCCACCCTTCGTACAACACGAAGCCGCTGCTGCAGTTGAAAAGCGTTAAGGCGTCGATTTCTTAAAGAAGTTGTTACAATAAATCGATCATCTCGCTCAGAAGTGACCCGATTCCTGCCAGATCCTGAACGGCGCGTGAACAAACCAGTCTCCCGATAACGTTTATAGACTCTATGAACAGATGACAGGCTTAGATGCAGTCTTGTAGCCACAACACGCTGACTAAGGCCAGAATCCAGCAATGCCACAACTTGGGCGGCTTCTGTGGGCGAAGTATCCATACGTTTTAGAAAAAAAACCTTTTTTCAGACGTTCCAAAGTCACAGTATTGAAATAAAAAACAAAAAGTTTAAGGATAGGCGCCAATTTTTAGTTTTTAAACGCTAAATGTACTCCAACCCTAAACACACATTTGTCTCAAAACAGTGATTCATTTCGTTTATAAGATAAACAAATGAAATTCTAATTTTGAATTTAGAATTTTCGCTTATTACTGTAATGGCCAAACTGCCAGCTATACATTTATGTATTTTTTTTCATCGTATGAATTCTTTTTTGTGTTAAATTCGGACAGAAACAATGAAAACGGAAGTGTTTCGATTTTTTTGATGAGAAGTGTATATATTTATTGAGAGTTTTGAGCATGGGAGAAGTGTCAGGGTAACCGCCTAGCAACTGCTATTTTATGAGATCTTTTGTATCAAACCCTTCGAAAAGTCCCTTGCTAACCTAACTGGTTTTATTCAGCAGATTGTTTGATTGGGGGCATGTGTTCACTCATGCATAGCTGAAGGAAGTTGTATGTTAATTTAAAAGGCGGGTCAATTTCCTTATTCAGAGAAGTAAATGACACATGCCAAGTTTGGAATTTTAAAATAGGAATTTATGGACACTGATTGCCATAGCACATTCTGAAGCAGAAGAAATTAAATCATAAAGAATTTCAATAACAGCTCTCCAATGATCAGCATTTTAATAATATTAAACCAAGTCATAATAACTGCTTATGGCCAGTCGACCGATCGCATGTTTGGACACAAAAAAAACCCAGCAGTGGGACATAATGTAGGCTGTTCAATGTTTCAATTTTTTATTAGGCTTCTGTAGGGATTTCAAGAATATGCATGGCTGAAAAAATGAAGTTAGGGCTGGCCAGACACTAGTTCTAGCTGTGTAATCATCACCAGCCCATTAACGTCCCCACTGCTGGGGCACGGGCCTTCCCGTATGGATGGATAGGGAGATCGGGCCTTAAACCACCACGCGGGCCCAGTGCGGATTAGTGGTTATTAACGACTGCTAATGCAGCCGGGACCAACGACTTAACGTGCCTTCCGAAGCACGGAGGAGCTCGAGATGAAAACTTTTTTTTCTGTGGTCACCCATCCTATGACCGGCCTTTGCGAAAGTCGCTTAACTTCAACAATCGCAGACCGAGCGCGTTTACCGCTGCGCAACCGAGCTGTGTAATAAGGGTCGTTAAAAATTATCACACATACATACATACATAAGATCACGCTTACTTCCCGTGGGGTAGGCAGAGACCGCGGATAGGCAGAGTCCACTTACTATGTCCCTGACACAACAATGTCGCTTCTTCGACTCTCGTCTTAGACTCACACACTTATGAACAAGTGAAATGGGCCCTGCAGCACGTCGCAACTAGGTTCAGAAGCGTACCTTGTGCACGGTGAGCGTGACCAGGTGCGGGTGGTGGCGGCCAGGCGGGCGCGCGCGCTGGAGCATGGCATCGGCGCGGGTGCGCGCGGCGTTACATCGCGGCGCCGCGCCGCCCGCCGCGGGCTCGCGCACCACGTGCGTCACGCGCGACGACAGGAACGCCTCCTGCTGCTGGAAGGGCGACGGCTCACTTCAATATAAACTATAAGGGTATTTCCTCCATGCATACATAAAGAGCCTATATACATCCCGCTGCTAGGCATAGGCCTCCCCTCAATCAACCGGAGGAGGTATGGAGCATACCACACTGCGCTGTATATCCTCCACAAAAACTTTTCACATACAAAAATACAGTTTGAACATAAAAGTGTGAATGGGACACCAGGGGGGCTAAAAACGTCCCTTATAAGCAATTCACCTAAAAAGCAATATTGCTCAAAACTATATCCCAATTGAGGTCAGGGGTACATCGCAAGATGAACTGACCTCACCAAGCTTTCTGTTAGACCAACGTGATAGGCGATGAGCCGTATTGCCTACCTATAATGGTCAAGCCAACCATGTTTTATTTATCTGATATATCGGCAATCACTATCTCTTTTTTTATTATGAGCAGATTTGTTGGACATTTACAGTCCACCCATAAAGCTATCTCACACTAGTTTGTTTATACCTTTGATGACTCATGACTTGAGCAGTTGAGCATTGAAAAAGAAATTTGAAACAAAATTTTGCATGATCTGCACTTTTAAACTGATTTAGAAAGAATGAATAATGCCTTTAATTTATAACATAGTCCTGAAAATGTTTTCGTAAATTTATATTTTCTAAATAGAAATTTGTAATTTAGAATTCATTACACTATTTAATTGATATTAATAAATTTACAATTGGCTATGATGTAAACTTCAATGCTAGACTGGGGGTACAAAAAATATGTCTGACATATTTGTTTCCTCATCATCCCGAGTATGCTTGGCTTTCCATTATGATGGATCTATATGGGAAATGGACTAGTAACTTGCAACAACTTTGAAATAACTTTAATATATCACTTTGTAATCCCTAGTTTGGATAGGACATAACATTCTGATCACCTGACTGTCTGAAAGTAAGATGATCCATGCTTCAAAAGGCATGTTAAGCCGTTGACCCCAGTTACCATATATTGATGTATGTAGTTGTAACATGTTGTCATTTTGGCGAAGAAACCATTTGCTTTTCTTTATTCGGCAATGATCTCACCTCACCGAATATATCATTTGACATTAGGTATAAACAAATTATTCCCCACTCAGATAATACACAATAGGTATTTTATGTGAGTGGTAGTCATAATGGCTGAGAAAATTGGTAAGAATAAGTGCCAATATACATTTACAGCACAAAGTACAAGACATTATTGAAGTAACAGGCATAGATTTCACACATTTAGTATCACAAATGACCTACTAAATGCACCTACTTAAGATACTTTACTAATAACAGTAATTAACTACCCTATAATGATACATAATGTATAAGAACAAGGTATTTTTATTAAAAACAGTGATAAGAACCTCTTTGAACAGAAGTTCTAGTAATTCAGTGTTGCCATTACAAAAATAATGTTATATGAGCTAAAATTTTGATAATTGGCAATTCTTATAAGAAATTGTCAAAGTATAACTCATCAGTCATGAATTTGTATGTGTTTGGTACCTACAAACAATGTGAAAGTCAGCATTGGCCTGACCTAAACTGTACCATGTGTCGCAATACTTGTTGCAAGCTGAGTGCACTTAGCAACAGGGGACATTCTGAGAAACTGTTCTCAAGCAAATATACTAAGAAATTGTTGGGGAGTTATGTAGAGTAGCTTGCCTTGTCTGACACATGGGAATAGAGTGAGATGTTGGCGTGTGCGAGATATTGTTTGTTAGCTTAGCGCGCGTTAGGTGGGTGATGGCTGGCGTGTCGCAACGAGCGAGTTATCGACGCGCCTGGCGCTCGTGGCCCGCCGTCGGCCGCGAGGCGAGACTCATGGAGTTTTCCTTGAATTCGTCGCCGGAACACGGCCGACGCCGGCGGTCGCTATGCCCGCGTCTCGCGCCAACCGTCCCGCGCAAAAAATATCACTCGCATTCTAACACACTAATATCATCCTTACAACCTACTTCTTAAGAACCAAAACGCCTTGAAGATGAAAAGCAATATCAACTGTCAAAAATTAAAGCATACACACGCGTAGTCCAAAGAAAACTACACTTTAAACGGCTTTTAAAATGTATGTAGTGCAACGCAGCGTGAGAGAGCGCGGCGCACGGCCTCGGCCCGATGCATTTCGCGCTGCGACGGCAGCCTATACGCGACCGTACAAAAGATGACCTAAAATCGAACGCAAGCAACGCGCCTCCTGCCCACTCCGACAAGACAGTTTTAAACTGTTTTCAACATATTTCTGACACGATCACTGTGTCGGTACGCACATGGGGACGTTGCTAAATGTGTATACTTACGCAAAAGCCGTCCGCGAGGCCCCCGCGCTTCGCTTATCACAAAAATAAGTAACTATATACCAGTCACCGAGACGGGCACTTCGTCACTCGATCAGAAATGCTTTCAATTACAATTTTCACTTGTAACGCTCACTTCACTCAATGTAACACAACACCTTGGATGAATAATGCTTACATTGAGACACTTTTTATTGTTATTTGTTCACAATTACCGAATAAAATCGAAAATATAACAACAAACACAAATCTGTCATACAAGATGGAGATATTTCGCGTCAGTTTTTGTTTTGGTCGCTAGGGGCGCTGTTGTCGCGTGGAAGGGGAAAGCTATTTTGATTGGTTCATTTGAATTACGTTCCAATCCAAAGATTTTTCTTAATGTTTTTTATATGTAAACTTTGCATAAACTTCAAGTTAGATGTGCATTCGAACGTCAGCTTTTTTGATAAAAACTATGCCCTAAATATAAAATATTTACGTGACTTTTACATATTTTCTTTCTTGAACAAATCTATAATGCCACTTCATCAAATGGAACGTAAATAATGTGACTAAAATGAGAAGGTCACGGTTTACGCATTTATGCAGCTGCAAGACTGTTATTTAAAATCGAATGCATTATAATACACATAACCAAAATTTGTAATACAAGCTGTTTGCAACGTAGATTTTTGTAAAGAATAATATTTTGCCGCTAAAAAGCTTCCATAACGATAATTTACTTACCAGACCCATATCTTGCAGTCTTCTTGATAAAGAACGGGCAAGTCCATGTTCTTGAATATCCAAATAGAAGCAAAAATTTCGTCGAACTGTAATAAGCATTTGAATAGACGTTATCACAAATGATGTATTTATTTATAACAAAGAAGTCACACTGATTTTAAATAATATGGCGCACCTCTATTGTATTTTTCTTCCAAACTCAAAGTCGAAACCATCTTCGCCAAATTGTCAGATTTCTTCTGTATATTACAATGGAAGAAGCTCCTTTATTGTAAAAACAGAAACACACATACTTTTATTATGAAATATAATACATGAAAATCAATAATTATGTAAGAATATTATTGTCTCGGACAAATAATAGTAAATGCACAAAATCTTTTTTGTAAAAATACGATTCAAACGTCGAAATGTCACTGACTTGATAGACAGCTGAGACCCATAGACAAAATGTGACGATCTAGGTCAATAATCGATGCCAAAATCGATATCGATTAAATTTATACAACTTCACACTTTCGCTACTATAAAAAAAGTTGTCTGCACTAAATGATCCAGATGAGTATCTACAGACTTTGTAAAAGAATTGTTGTTTTAATAATATATGCAATGAATAACTTCATACAATTACGCTACGCTCCTTCCTTTGTTCGTTTGACGAGTTTGACTTCTCCAGGTACTTTTTGAAGATTCACACATCGCACATTATTCAAAACTGTAGTAGATATTCTGCTAAAATATTATAGTAGACTTTCTGTAGTTACTTTAAAAAGTTTCACTAGAAAATTATACTTGTCTTCTTATATATTACAATTCAAAACAAACATCTAGGTATTTAATGAGATAAGTCATTCGTCATTGAATCGGTGTCTTATTGTAGTTGAAAATAAGTAAAAGGTCATTTAAAAAACAGTCGTAGGAACAATTTAAAAAAAAACGCAGTCGATTCAAGCTTTTATTGAAATAACTTAGACAAAGTCTCCCTGTGATGTAATTCAATATACTATCCCAGCCGACCTTCAACAACCAACGAGCGCTGCGACCGGGCTAGAATGGCCTGGAATACTGTACTTACACAGTGTACTGTACCTATACTGTAGTATAGGTACAGAACGAGGCTGCCGCGAGAGCGTTCACTAGTACACGTCCGTTTATATACGATTTTATTGATTGCTCGCGGTATATTATGTATGTGCCGAAGTGGACGGATGTTCATGTACCTCCACGGCTATAGCTCGGTCAGCCCGCTATTTCGCCGGGTTTTATTTAGGTCATATGATACACTACCTGTGCATTTGTGCTATAAATAGGATATAAGTACTCTTTTAAACTTTTAGTTACTAATTCTCATAGGTAAATAAAAGTCTTTATTCCATTACATGAGCGCATTAGATAACAACAAAAAACTAATTAAAAAGAAAGTTATTACGCATACATCTAAATTTACACACATCAAAGTGCACAAACTTTCAATTAAACTACATTATAAGTAGTTTATTGGTGCGTTAATAAATAGTGAAATGTGCTTTAAGCAAAACTGCAGTGTGTTACAAAATAGAACAAGGTTTGACTATGAATATTTATGAATACCCCGCGCTGGAAACACATAGCGCCATCTATTGGCGTTTCTTATTTACTTTTTTCGTGTTTAGCTTGAACGTCTGCGTTGTTTGATTTAGTTTGTCTACTAGTCACTAGATGGCGCTGTTAGTGGAAGTCCCGCGGCCACGGCGATAGTGTCAGTTTCTGCCTTCTGCAATAGTCGGAATCAAAATAGTTCCATTAAAATCCGCGCGACTTCTTTCATGGCGCGTACTCTAGCGTATCTAAGGAAATAACAATGGAAGGGAAAATCAATAAAACAACCAACTCCCACTTACAATACACTTATAATTAAAAATATTAAATTAACAATTACAATATTTATTACATTTAATATACGTACATAGCCACTTTGTAAAAATCACTATCTGTATAGTTAAATATGTATAATCAATATGATTGAATGAGAGAGTTGACAAAACGAGATAGCTTATAAAAATATATAAGGGTGGGGGCACACACAGCGCATGTATTGTTGGATTCTTATTAGGTAATTAATATTGGACAACATTGTGAATCGGACAAGAGATGGCGACACTTGTAGAACTGTCAAGCTAAAACTTCGGTCAGAATTAGACACTACTATTATTTATTATTAACAGTACTAACAGAATAACAAGAGAATGGTGAAAAAATTAATAATTCTTTGAACAAAATGGCAATAAGGTCTGCACGACAGGCGTATTATATCGAGAACTTCGAGCAATAGACGCAGCGAATACTCTCTACGTAGATATACATTGTTCAGCTATTGGTCGAAGCCCTTGATGTAACTCATGCCGTGAAGGCAGCTCAAGTGAGTTTCATTCGTATCTTAAGTTAGTATATTCTCTTTTAAAATCTTGTTCTGCAGCTGATAGGACGGCGTGCCCCCAAACCTACTCTGAGCAGGGATAATGACTGCGAAACGTTACATTTAAATTTAGATTTTATGTTGACGGAAACTGGATGGATTTGAGAGTAACACTCAAACGCCATTGGTCTTTTAGAAGGGTAGGCAGTCCAGAAGGTTCTGGAAAAAATATGGAACTCTGTATGCATCAGCCAAGTGTGACGATTGGGAACAACAGGCTATGTAGCAGTGGGCCAATTTTGTTGGTCTTCTGTCTATGAGTTGTGAGGTGGATTACCAACCTCATCAACCCTGGAGGGCCAATTCGAGTGTGGGATTGGGACAACAGAAGAAAATAATACTATCAAAGTATAGTTAAAATTAATGCAAACAAGTACATAAAGGTCAATTTAGAAGTTCACAGTCGAATTTAGAAATTTATTGCGCTTTTGCATTACTTCAGATTATTATTCGATCAGTGTCTGAGAAAGACGAATAGTAGAAAATTACTATGATTAAATATCGGAAGAATAAACTACTACAGAAATCGTTTTACGACCACTTCGGATCCGTCATTTCACGGACTCGGATCAAATAAAAACCGAAGTGTGAAAACGCCTTTACTACAAACACTTTTAGATAATGAAAGTTTATAAAGAGCGTTATGTCGCTAATCGTTCCAATATCCAGCCAACATAGCATAAAATTTACAAAACTCTTAAACTCACTTCGTCAGTCTCAAAATCGTCCCATGCAGCCCGTCACAGTAAGTACCACCACAATAATTTATTAGATTATCTCGTTTATAACACGAAAGTACTCATTGGTCATAGACAATTTGTTTTTTTTTATTCATTTATTTATTTTACAATTTGCAAGGCAAAGGACTTTACTGAACTATGCCAATGGGATGATCAATATAAATGTTGAATATGACAAGTTTTGCTAATTTTCGAAAGATAATTTGAAAGAATTGGAATATTTCAGTAAAGTCTATCACTTCGTTACATTATTAGTAATTGACTATTTAGTGGAGACTTTTCTTTGGATAAAATATAACTCATAATTTTTTTGCAGAGCAAAGTTTGTTTTAATTTAAAAGGTTTTTTGGCATCATTGTAGTATCACATTTAGAATGTTTAAATTTATTTTTAAACTGAACACACGTTTGAATGTTTATCTATAAACTGGTTGGTACAATAAACATTGTTACTACTAGAGAAAATCTCTTTATTTTCTTTAAAGAATTATAATTTAAGGTGATGCGTTTCAGTCAGCTAGGTAACGCTACGTCAGCAGATGGCGTTACTTCTGCAGTTTTCGTATTTTTTTCCATTTATTCGTTTAGTGTTGAGTTCTGACCCAGTGAAATGTTAGGTGGCGAAATCTTACATACATTATCTTTAAGTTAAGCTACAATTTTGAAGTATTTACTGCAGATATCATATTGAAACATTGCATCAAAAGTTGGTGTCATTTCAATTTGTGTACAAACACGAAGCTGTCACACACACATGCGAACTAGGTTAGCTATTAAAAGAGATGCATAATTTGAAATCTACTTCTAACTTCTAAATGGCGCATTTGGTAAAGCAGTCGCCGCCATTCTTAAGTTTTACGGTTCGAACCCAAGTGCATGTTTTAATTGTTTTTACTTTTTGTATTTTTTTTTACAATTGAATTTGGCGAACCCGTCTATTTGTTACGGAATTTTCAAAAAGTATCACTTTTACCAATAATATTATAATTATACAATAATGTACTTTGCACTAAAGTACCTTCCGTAATTTCCGTATTTTTTATTTTGTAAAATTCTAACAGGCATTAATCGCATCAGTGAACATGCGGCTAACTAAAAAACTACTGAACGGATTTTCATACGGTTTTCACCAATGAGTAGAGTGTATTCATGGGCGTGCTTTAGGGCATATAATTTATACAAGTATTTTTTTTTTGTATAAAATGGTTCAAAAATGATGATGAATGTCAAACATAATTATCGTTACAAATATAGCCGACTTGGAGCTTTCGGCGAAAACACTGCCTGAGCCCATTGAGATATAACAAAACAACGTATGGTTGAATTGTTCCTTTTTTGTAGGTCTACCGAAAAGTCCACAATATGTCATAATAATTATATTGTGTATAAAGAATTGTGTATATGTATTGTATGATTTTACAAATAACGATCACAGTACAGTAATAATAAGGTAGATTTTTCCTAAATTGCGTCGGTTCAAACTTTGTCGCATCGCGTTTGAAAGATGTAATAGCGCTTCAGGACGTCCCGCAAGCACGGCGCTGATGTCGCAGTATCCGCATGTAATTATTATGACTTGTCATTTAGTTCCAATAAAATCCGCGGGACTTCATTCGTATGTCACTGACAGCTGGTGATAGCATGCGGGACACTTAGCAGCTAATCGAATTCTATGTTGTTTTCGCGCCCAGTCCAGACGACTTGCAGCGCATTTCTGGATTTATATTTACGCGTGGTGTTTATTGTTAGGTTAGTTAGTTCAGGTCAGGACGTCTTTTTTTAACGAGGACGTTAAAAAAAGACGAGGCTGGGACGTATTGAAGTAGTATTTCCATATATAGGCGGCCTGAAATGGGCTGTTTCGGGGACCTGAACTGGTTGCTGTCGAACTTATTATCACGTTTTCTTGATTAAAATTCATAAATAAGTCAAATAGAAAAAAGAAAAAAGATTTTCGTTACTTTTAGATCTGTCATGATGTCTGTGATGTTTGTTTATTATACATAAGAATTTCAAAATGTATCTTATTTTTTTTCCCAAAGGGCAAGGCAAAGGGAACTATGCCCATACAGCCATGTCTTGTGTTTTTTTCTTGATGATGATTAATGAAATGATGAAACCTAAGCCCCACCCTCGGAGCAGACTCCTACTCCGTACCCCAAACGAAGTAAGCGGCTTAGGTTAGGTACACTTTGTTTATTGAATATTCCGATTTAATAATACTATCGGGAATGTTTTCCGACTAACTTAATGTGATCATTAACCACAAAACACCACTTCGTATTGATTATTTAGATTATTCAACGAAGAAATCAACCTTCCCGTTCCCGTTTCCACCAAAAAGTCCGCGGCAAAGAGAATATAAATAAATCTGTATGTTGGATGGAAAAACAATTAATTAAAAATTACTACTATTTAGGCCGGCAAATGCAACAACTTTTTTTTGATTTGGTTTTCCCCGAAGGGTAAGGCAAAGGGAACTAACTATGCCCATACAGCCATTTCATTTTATGTATTGATTTTTTATTACAATATATGTCCTCTTTTAAAACACGGTACTTACCCATTATTTAAAAATGTTTAAATAATATGCGTTAAAACAAAAATATTTGTCCAATATTCCTTTTCTCAGATTTTTAGTTTTTTATTTATTCTCTTCATACAAAATCTCTTTATAAATTGTCACTGACATTCTATTACACTTGTCAAGTAGTCAAAGCCTTTAGAGAAAAAAAACTATCACGCACACAAACTAACATTGACACCTCTACACGCTCAGCAAATACACTGTAATCTGCACCACTACAAATGTAGAATTGATCAAAATTGAGGGTCTGAAATATGGTACTTCTCGTATTTGGACCTTAAAATTTTGTTAGTTTGCGAAAATAATACACCAAAATATTACTATTTATCGGTTTTATAACAATATTCCTCTAACCGTTTTCCTGTAGCACTGCATCAACTTTTGTATGGAAAACGAATCACCTTAAGTCTCTACTAAGTAGTCAAAAGATTACAAGAACTATCTAGGGATTGTTTGATAAAGTTAAATTAGTTTTACAAGTCCTAACTATCATAAGAGGATATAGACATGATAACCCTGAAAACAGCAAGTAGACATTTAGCTTTAGCTGAAAACAGCTTTATAGTGGCATTAAGATCATACTTAACTGGCACGGAACAAGCTATCATTTTGCATTACTTTTACGTTCCCATTTGGCTTATAAGTTGTGTAGTTGATGTTGTGTTGTTGCTGTTGTGTTGTTGTTGTGTGTGTTGTTTTTGTTGACTTTAGAAGTCATTTACGAACGTTAAGTGTGACATCAGGGATATTTCAATGCAATATTTCTTACGAAGTTATGATCCAAGCAACTACACAGTGGGCCTACTTACGCTCCCACTTATTCCTTAGTGTCATTTAAGACTAAAGACCCAGAGGGGGTGAAATCGGCGTCCGATACGTTATGGTGCGGGGCGGAGTTATAGTTCTATACTTATTATTCTCTATTCTATGCTATCGGCAGGAAATATCTTTACATCACCATGTCATTTTATTTTTGATGGCTAAAAATCAAATGTAACGGTATCATATAATAAAACAAAATCTCATACCCGTAGATAGGGTATTTACTATTGAATTATCCCTGACGATGTATTAAAACCAATGCTATACCAAAATATCAGCTAAGTAACACATAGAGCAATAGTCTAAGCACACTGTGAATAAGATTATAACCACTATATTTCTGATATAGTAGATTTAAAAATCTCATTTCAATGAAAAGATAAACTTGTCTAACCAAAATATTTGATAAAATGTTTTTTATCTCTCGTGAAAGAGTTAACCCTTTCACAAACAGAGGTCATGGGTCATTGTTGGTTCATAATAGGTAATATGACACCTTGGAATCGGAACGTCATTAGACGTTCTGTCCTTGAAAGTGTTAATTAATGTTATTCCTATTCACAAATTGCCTAGACTATAACATCGCAATGTCGGATATGATTCCGATAATAAGTGCACATTTAGTTCACTTTTATTACACGTACTGCGTGTCAATCCAAGACCAGTGCACTATAAGTTCACACGCGTGTGTGCTCGTCAATCACTATTACGTACAAAGCGCTGTGTGTTTATAAGTGTGCACTTAGCGCACTCTCAGCGCATTTAGTGCACATGGTGCAATCTTAGCGCACTTAGTACATCCTTAGCGCACTTAGGGCACTTTTGGTGCACACTGAGTGCACTGTTAGTCCACACTAGGTCCACGTTAGTGCGCCGCGCGGTCATTGTCTGTGTTGTCGCGCGCATCGCCGTTGAGCGCAGGCGGCGCGGGCGGCTTGATAGGCGGCGCGGGGATCACCTGTCGACACACATGCACGTCAGACTACATAACATTAAAATAGATTACTTAGAATGACAGCTGCAGGCTCTGCACGATAACTGCGCCGCGCACGACACGAATTATATCGAGGGTTTCGACCAATAGACGCAGAGAACGCTATCTACGTGGATAGACGTGCGGGTATTGGTCAAAGCCCTCGACATAAGTCGCGGCGTAGTTGCCGTGCCGCGAGGGTAGGGCACATACTGTACACTACATACAGCGTATTGTAAAAGAGAGACATGAGGAAAAGATACTGTTCTGACAGCTGTCATCCTAATCAATATATGTTTGATGGGGTATACAATTATGATAATTTGACATAAATAGGGTTGTTTTTATTTAGCCCAAAAACTTTCGAGGAACATTATGCCATACGTAGTTCTGAAACAACGTTGTTAAAGAAACCACTGTGACAAATACGATTTTTTATTATTTTTTTAACATTACAGAGATTAATTTAAAAACAAAATAACGTATGTTTTCTTAATTATCATAGATAAACTTGTTGAAGGACAATTTAACATTTTTGAATTTACGTCATTCCGCAACGTGTTATGGCTGAGGAGGAGAAATGACAATAAACTGCAATAGCAACACATCTTGCGATTTTAGTGACGATGTATTTTTTTGTGAGTTTGCGGTAGCGAGTAGACGTGTGCTGTACGTGTGAACAGCCCGAAAAGAAAAGAAAGAAAAATGTGGCAGAATAAAATATAGTGTAAAGCGAGCCTAAAGGCAACTTCTTCTTCTAATCCTTGGGATGCAGAGCTCGAATAACAGATTTCCACTCCTCGCGTAGCTTGCTCCCATGACATGCTAAGACTTGATTTTAACTCTCGGTCAACCGACCAACGCCATGTCTCTTTGGGCCGTCCCTTTTGCGTTTTCCACGCGCACACCAGTGCCGTGTTCATCAAAACTAACAAGTCTACACGTTTACAAGCTACAAGTTACGGATTACAAAGTAGGCGGACTGTAAAATATACCTGTGAAATAAATATTGACACTTGTAACATGTAATTTACATGTTGATACACACATTCTTGTTATAATGAAATTTTTTATAAGAAAATTAATACAGGGCTTGTAAGTTTTGATAACCTGTATGTAGGAAAGTGAGTAGAACGGAAGTTAAGATTGATAAGAAAGCAAGGAGGTTGTTTATGGTACGAACAACCAAATCTCCATTTATTATCCCTCCATAAAAATAATTGTCTATGATTTAAAAAGGGTTGTCTATGATTATTGGGGTCGGAATGTAAAGGGTAAAATTTGTTTTTTGTAAAAAAAGGAGAAAATAAATGAAGCGAAGATAAATAAAATATCCTTAATTCTATATCTCACATATATTTTGATGGATTTCATAAACGGAATTATTATTTGATGATGTATAAAACTTAAACAGAAATTGTCTTCTAAATGAAAACAGCCGTAAATCTTCTTTTTCGTTGCTGTATAAATTATTCTTATGAACACTTGATTTTGCAGATTACCTGCCCATATTGATTATCTATTGTGTTAGTCAGTTTTGAACATGGTCGGATTACACCTCGGACACTCCATACACAAATATCGTTCTTACCGTATGTCACGTAAGTGCGAGCGAGAAAGAACATCCGCGCGCGCTCCCTTACTTCTTAACGGCCATTTAGACTAAAGTGAGACCCAGCAATACGAATTGGTGCGGGGCTAAGTGTCTGTTTTATACGTAGATTTATTCTTTATTCTTTGATGTATTTTTTTAACGTACGTAACGTACGTTAAAACACAAATATCGTTCTTACCGTATGTCACGTAAGTGCGAGCGAGAAAGGACATCCGCGCGCGCTCTCTTACTCCTTAACGGCCATTTAGACTAAAGTGAGACCCAGCAATACGAATTGGTGCGGGGTTAAGTGTCTGTTTTATACGTAGATTTATTCTTTATTCTTTGATGTATTTTTTTTAAAATTTAGGATTATTCATCTATGATAGCCCTGTTTGGAGAACGCCTGCGTTTTATCTTAGTGTCACGAGTTCGAAGCAATGAATTCGATTTTGCGGGTTTGAATTCATATTTGGATTTGGAACTTAAACAGCCTATATACGTCCCACTGCTGGGCACAGGCCTCCCCTCAATCAACCGGAGGGTGTATGGAGCATACTCCACCACGCTGCTCCACTGCGGGTTGGTGGAGATGTTTTTACGGTGGAGGTTTTTGTTTTTTGTTGTTATTTGGATCATACATAAGATATCACGTGATTTCTAGGATTTGTGCCCGGTTAATGGCCACAGGTTGGGCCCCTATAGCTGGCGTGTTGGTGTATTTACCATACACCTCTGCCTACCCCTTCGGGGATGCGTGATGCTATGTGATGTGATTTAGGTGGGATATAGACAAACGCTACTCACGTTCGTAAAGGCAATCGGGGTAACCAGACCCACATTTAGTATTGACGTCATAAGACGGATGTGCGGGATACATATTTTAGAAAAACATTTTTTTTTTATTTAAAACCAATTTAATAAAGTCTCTTTTTTGTAGTAAACTTAAGGCTAACGTAACAAAGTTAAAGGACGAATTTTGAAAAAAAATCTTAGGTAATTTACATTAATTTAGGTATTTATTATTCCAAAAATGAAGGAGAAGCTAACCCACAAATCTGTGTTAAGCGCAAGCGAGAGAAACAATTTCAATATCTACATCCTGGATATCGGACACATAAGAAAAAAAATGCAACTACATTTTGGTAAAAGCAATCAAATACCAACACCCAAATTTCACACCCAAAAAAAAAACAAGAAAAACAAAACGGCAAACAGGAACCTTCACCGGAAAATCGGATACACTTAACTTTTTTAGTGCTTTTAAGTTGGTACTCTATAGTTTATGGTAGCTAAGTCTATGGTATGTTCTTGTCTATGGTCTATTCTATTCTAAGGCATGCGCCACACTGAGCGTACGTGTTGCGGAGTCATCCCTCTTCACCGCCCTGTTGTAACATAAATTGTATTAAATTATAATGAGGATAAAAACTGCCTATTTCTCCCACCAGGTGTCGCTGCTGTTGAGTGTTCTTAAATTTTGACAGTTCTCCATACTATTTTAGTAAACAAACGTATTGTTTTGGTTACATTTTTACACTATAACAATTTGCGCAGCGTTTAACTGCAAAATCATAGTGTTATATTTAGTCCCTAAAGATCGGAAAGAAGAAAACTTAGGAAAACTTATTTTCAATCAAAACTGACTTTTCCTAACTGGATGTTTTACTTTTTCGTAATTCATCCTTCAGACGAGACACACTCCACGTTGCTCCACATTTTATAGCAAATTATCACGAATTTTAGCTGGACAGTATGGGGAACTGTGAAAATTTAGGAAAACCAACAGTGCTGTCTTCTACATTTGAGCTTATAGTTTTTATCCCCATTTATGGAATTTTTTGGAAAATCTTTTTAATTTTTTCTTTTAAACATTACTGGCCGTGTCATTTAGAAGTTTTTAAAATTTCATGCATAGACAAATAATACTATTATTTATCATCTGTGCATACATATTTCGGACAGTCACGCAATTGTATTTCTCCATGGCATAGCAATACTTAGGAATCGGATATACAAATCGTCCTTCAATGAAATATAAAATCATGCTAAAGCGGCTATAACACATAACATAAATAGCCTTTATACGTCATAACCTAGGTTGATGAGGTTGGTCATCCACCTAACAACCAACGCGATACAAGAAGTAAATACGAACTAAGTTCTATGTAGTCAGTCATCAATCTCAAATAAATGATTGTACTAAGAAATATATTTGAAAAAGCTTCCTTTTCTCTTTTAAACTTTTATTTTGTTGTGCCCGAAAGGGTCTGTGATGTGAAACTCATATGTAACGTACCAACTTGTACACCATCATAGTATGCAAATAAAGAATATTGAATGAAAACCGCGCCAGCGTCGGCTTAATGACGATATGTAGATCGAAAGAATTTCGCATGGACAGGAGGACCCGGTGGTGTAATGGTTAACGCGTTCGTCACGGTCTGACAAGAGCTGCGGGTTCAAATCCCGTCCGAGTCAGATTTTTATCGATTTATTTTTCTATTTGTAAATGTTTTTTTTTCAAGTATCAAGTTTGCGTGATACTCACAGCGGGCTTGGGTCGGTGCGTGTCGACGGCGTCGACGGAGAGCTTGATGTGTTCTTCGCGGCAGCCGTACGCCACGGGGGTGAGCTTGATCACCGTGTGCAGGGGCACTTGCAGGTAAGGCAGCTCCTCTGGACAACGAACAAGTGTGGGCTCAAATCAGAATCATTTGTGGCGGACCCAACTAGTTGGCCACCTAGTTCCGCTCACATGCAACAGATGGCGCCACATTCAATAATGCAGTCTTCAAGCGGTCGTGAAACGCGATATCGAAGTTTACACAGCAAGACTCATATATACAACTTCCAACACAACACTGTTGGATCGTCAATCCCTAGTCACACTACCAACTTGTGGATAAAGTTGTTGAAGGTCAATAAATAAAAACAATATTGGATATTTTCTTATGTCAACGATACATTATGAAATTCTGATTACTAAATAAAGACCAAAAACGTTTTCTTTTTTCTATTTAACTTATTTAAGATTTTTCGTAAAGAAAAATGTAATAATAAATGCGACATGTCATAGATACATTATAAAATTCTGATTACTAAATAAACACAGATCTAAAGGTACTCTCACCCGGTACAACGTTTAAGACAACAGGCCTGAGGGTGCCCAGTTGGGCGCGAACCTCGGCTCAGGGCGTCGTCTGAGAGGAAAAATATTTGAAAGAATTAAACGACCCTAGTGGGTCGATACCGATAAGCGCTGATTGAGGAAACTCACCAGCAGACTTATCCAGGAAGTAGGCCAGCAAGCACCGCATGACAGCCTGATGCGACACCACCAGCACGTTGCCTTGCCGCTCCAGCTCCATTATCACCGGCTCCAACCTGTACATACACACAGGGTGTTAGTGACATCGTAACGAAAACATTGAGGGATGATTCAGACCATGATTCTGAGTTGATATCAAGTGGAATTTTCCGTCGCAAAAGTATAGAATTGAAAATAAATTAAAAAACCTAAAAAAAAACATGAATTTCCCGAAAATTTCGGGATCTCGCGTGATTGACGTTTCCAATCGTTACAATGTCACGCGGGATCATGGAAAATTCCACTTGATATCAAATAATTGATGTTTCCAATCCCGCGGGATCCCGAATTTGCGATCTCGACTCGGGATTGCATTCCCTAATGTAAACCACGATAGTTAATAGAATGTATAATAATAATAACAGCCTCCGTGGTCTAGTGGTTAGAGCGTAAGGCACACTCCCGATGGGGACATTGTCGAAATCACTTTGTGAGACTGTCCTTTGTTTGGTAAGTACTTTTCAGTCTTGAATCACCTGATTGTCCGTTCCTAAGGTGGTTCCGTTATAAAGGTGCTTCGGAGGGCACGTTAAGTCGTCGGTCCCGACTATTAGCCGTAAAAACACCTCCACGAACCCGCATTGGAGCAGCGTGGTGGAGTATGCTCCATACCCCCTCCGGTTGATTGAGAGGAGGCCTGTGCCCAGCAGTGGGACGTATATAGGCTATTTATGTATGTATGTATGTATAACTAGCACCACCGCCACATGACTGTTACGACCAATATTTTGTACATTGTTTTAAGTTTACGCGGTTATTATCATAATTAAAGCACATATTAACGGGTTCTTACCGCGTTTAAATGGGGATATGAGACTCCCGATATTTCGACACTGCAACAGAACAACACGCACATGCACACATCATCACACCATCATGGCACTTGCAACAGTGTCGAAATATCGGGAGTCTCATATCCCCATTTAAACGCGGTAAGAACCCGTTATTATGTGTTTCAATATTTTGTATTTTATTATTATTGTTCTGTTCCTTTTACGTTTCTGTTAATAATTGTGATTTTGTGTAAGTTTTTTTTCCCCTACTGTGTTTGTATTGTTACTGTGGCGTCCTCTAATAATAAATACTTTCTTTCTTTCTTGTATAATAATCACCATCATCATCAGCCCATTAACGTCCCCACTGCTGGGGCACGGGCCTTCCCTATGGATGGATAGGGAGATCGGGCCTTAAACCACGCGGGCCCAGTGCGGATTGATGGTTATTAACGACTGCTAATGCAGCCGGGACCAACGGCTTAACGTGCCTTCCGAAGCACGGAGGAGCTCGAGATGAAAACTTTTTTTGTGGTCACCCATCCTATGACCGGCCTTTGCGAAAGTTGCTTAAGGTGATACGTTTCAGTCAGCTAGGTAACGCTGCGTCAGCAGATGGCGTTACTTCTGCAGTTTTCGTATTTTTTTCCATTTATTCGTTTAGTGTTGAGTTCTGACCCAGTGAAATGTTAGGTGGCGAAATCTTACATACATTATCTTTAAGTTAAGCTACAATTTTGAAGTATTTACTGCAGATATCATATTGAAACATTGCATCAAAAGTTGGTGTCATTTCAATTTGTGTACAAACACGAAGCTGTCACACACACATGCGAACTAGGTTAGCTATTAAAAGAGATGCATAATTTGAAGTCTACTTCTAACTTCTAAATGGCGCATTTGGTAAAGCAGTCGCCGCCATTCTTAAGTTTCACGGTTCAAACCCAAGTGCATGTTTTAATTCTTTTTACTTTTGTATTTTTTTTACAATTGAATTTGGCGAACCCGTCTATTTGTTACGGAATTTTCAAAAAGTATCACTTTTACCAATAATATTATAATTATACAATAATGTACTTTGCACTAAAGTACCTTCCGTAATTTCCGTATTTTTTATTTTGTAAAATTCTAACAGGCATTAATCGCATCAGTGAACATGCGGCTAACTAAAAAACTACTGAACGGATTTTCATACGGTTTTCACCAATGAGTAGAGTGATTCATGGGCGTGCTTTAGGGTATATAATTTATACAAGTATTTTTTTTTTTATAAATTGGTTCAAAAAATGATGATGAATATCAAACATAATTATCGTTACAAAATAGCCGACTTGGAGCTTTCGGCGAAAACACTGCCTGAGCCCATTGAGATATAACAAAACAACGTATGGTTGAATTGTTCCTTTTTTGTAGGTCTACCGAAAAGTCTACAATATGTCATAATAATTATATTGTGTATAAAGAATTGTGTATATGTATTGTATGATTTTACAAATAACGATCACAGTACAGTAATAATAAGGTAGATTTTTCCTAAATTGCGTCGGTTCAAACTTTGTCGCATCGCGTTTGAAAGATGTAATAGCGCTTCAGGACGTCCCGCAAGCACGGCGCTGGTGTCGCAGTATCCGCATATAATTATTATGACTTGTCATTTAGTTCCAATAAAATCCGCGGGACTTCATACGTATGTCAGTGACAGCTGGTGATAGCATGCGGGACACTTAGCAGCTAATCGAATTCTATTGTTGTTTTCGCGCCCAATCCAGACGACTTGCAGCGCATTTCTGGACTTATATTTATGCGTGGTGTTTATTGTTAGGTTAGTTAGTTCAGGTCAGGACGTCTTTTTTTAACGAGGACGTTAAAAAAAGACGAGGCTGGGACGTATTGAAGTAGTATTTCCATATATACGCGGCCTGAAATGGGCTGTTTCAGGGACCTGAACTGGTTGCTGTCGAACTTATTATCACGTTTTCTTGATTAAAATTCATAAATAAGTCAAATAGAAAAAAGAAAAAAGATTTTCGTTAGTTTTGGATCTGTCATGATGTCTGTGATGTTTGTTTATTATACATAAGAATTTCAAAATTTATCTTATTTTTTTCCTAAAGGGCAAGGCAAAGAGAACTATGCCTATACAGCCATGTCTTGTGTTTTTTTTTCTTGATGATGATTAATGAAATGATGAAACCTAAGGTTTTTTTTGGCGGGAGGCGGGAACGGGACAGTTGCTTTCTTCATTGAATAATCTAAATAATTAATACGAAGTGGTGTTTTGTGGTTAATGATCGCATTAAGTTAGTCGGAAGACATTCGCGAGTGTTATTATATTGGAGTATTCAATAAACAAAGTGTATCTGCCTATTTTCGCTTCGTGTCAGGAAGCCGCTTCATAACTTAAAAGTTTATGCGGACTTTTGAGTTAATTCGTTTGGGGTTCGGAGTAGGAGTCTACTCCGAGGGTGGGGGCTTAGGTTTCATCATCATCACCTTTCACCATTTCATTAATCATCAAGAAAAAAATACGTCAGACATGGCTGTATGGGCATAGTTCCCTTTGCCTTACCCTTCGGGGAAAACCAAACCAAAAAAAAAAAAAAATGATGAAACCTAAGCCCCCACCCTCGGAGCAGACTCCTACTCCGAACCCCAAACGAAGTAAGCGGCTTGTTGGCGTAAAGCGAAAATAGATAGGTACACTTTGTTTATTGAATATTCCGATTTAATAATACTATCGGGAATGTTTTTCGACTAACTTAACCACAAAACACCACTTCGTATTGATTATTTAGATTATTCAACGAAGAAATCAACCTTCCCGTTTCCACCAAAAAGTCCGCGGCAAAGAGAATATAAATAAATCTGTATGTTGGATTGAAAAACAATTAATTAAAAATTACTACTATCTAGGCCGGCAAATGCAACAACTTTTTTTTTGATTTGGTTTTCCCCGAAGGGTAAGGCAAAGGGAACTATGCCCATACAGCCATTTCATTTTATGTATTGATTTTTTATTATAATATATGTCCTCTTTTAAAACACGGTACTTACCCATTATTTAAAAATGTTTAAATAATATGCGTTAAAACAGAAATATTTTTCCAATATTCCTTTTCTCAGATTGTAGTATTTTTAGTTTCTTATTTATATTTATTCTCTTCATACAAAATCTCTTTATAAATTGTCACTGACATTCTATTACACTTGTCAAGTAGTCAAAGCCTTTAGAGAAAAAAAAAAACTATCACGCACACAAACTAACATTGACACCTCTACACGCTCAGCAAATACACTGTAATCTGCACCACTACAAATGTAGAATTGATCAAAATTGAGGGTCTGAAATATGGTACTTCTCGTATTCGGACCCTAAATTTTTGTTAGTTTGCGAAAATAATACACCAAAATATTACTATTTATCGGTTTTATAACAATATTCCTCTATCCGTTTTCCTGTAGCACTGCATCAACTTTTGTATGGAAAACGAATCACCTTAACTTCAACAATCGCAGACCGAGCGCGTTTACCGCTGCGCCACCGAGCTCCTCATTATAAAGGTATTATATGATAGTAATAAGTACAAACTAATACCAACTTATTTAAATTATTTTGAAAAAAAAAAAAAACACATAACGTATAATGCGCTTAGTAGGTTATGAAATGTTTTGTTTTTCAATATTTACCGTGTCATTAATGTAAATCCTAAGATTTACCAACGCAATGGTGGTAAAAGTTCGAATCGCAAACCTTTAGGGACAATTACCATTAGGAATTGGAGGATCTAAGGTTTGACTAGAATATCTTAGGATTTACTGCAGTTCGAGCTTTTACAGTAACATACATAATAAAAATGTATCTCTCCTTCCGAGAAACTGTGAAACTGTGAAAGGCATACTTACAAAACAAGAAATAAACATAAAATTGCTATTCAAAACTCTAGATTAAGTAAATTAAATTCATCTTTTTTTTTGGGGTTATGTATACGTTTTTACAATAAAATACCAGATAATATTTTAAATTTGTCAGAAAATAAATTTAAAGCTCATGTGAAGCTTACTTTATGTAAAAAAGCTTATTATAAGATTAATGACTACCTAAATGATAAAAATGTCTGGTATTGAATGTGTTCCTCTAGTTATTAAATAACTTGTATTGTATATCCTCATTGGTTTTTAAAAGATGTGTTGCTGTTGCAGTTTTTTGTCATTTCTTCTCCTCAGCCATAACACCTTGCGAAATGACGTAAATTCAAAAATGTTACATTGACCTTCAACAAGTTTATCCATGATAATTACGTTGAATAAATGATTCTGATTTCTGATATTTGAAAATATACATACATACAGTCATGAGCAATATAATGTAAACCACCCACCTTGCGACGAGGTCCTCGTAGCTCTCGCCGCGCGGGTACCGGTACGCGAACTTGTTGGCGTCGCGCGCGTTGAAGTCCGACGGGTACTTCTGTTGGATCTCCGCGTACGTCATCTCCTCGCAGATACCCTGGTGAGAGAGGTTGCAACAACCATTTACACGTTTTTTTTTTTTATATTGGTATAACCCGCGCAGATAAAGAAAAACGATCTGAAAATGGCGGCGGGTACTTATGGTACGGTTGGCAAAACATGTTAACAACAACAGAGACTTAACGAAAATAAATAACAATCAAACTCAACAAAAACAACAATATCAACAAAAACAACAAAATAACAGAGACTTTACCGGAATGAAATTAACGATAACTCGGAGTGCGTCAAGTAGCTTGAAAAGCGAATTGTGGCTTTTTTTTTATTTTTTTTATGCAGCGCTTACTTCACTGTGTGAGTATAGACAGCGATAGAGAGTGAGCGAGAACGCATGCGAGCGGCCGCCATTTACAGATCGTTTGGGGCCGTCCATTAATCATGCGAGCCTCGAGAGGGGGGAGGGGTCCATGAAAAAATCACGAAATATCATAAGGGTGTAGTAATATATCACGAGTATTTATTTTTTCCGAAAAGCGGCGTGTCGTGCAATTATTTTGGTAGGTACTAAAAATACACGTGAATGTATCACCCGGGGGGGGGGGGGGGGGGGGGGTTCGTGTTAAAAATGCCAAAAAAAACATCACATGATTAATGGACGGTGGTTTTTAACCCCCTCAGTGCCGTGTTTATCTAAATTTACAAGTCTACATGTTTACAAGCTACAAGTTACTCACAAGTACGTGTAAATTACGTTTATCAAAAAAATTGAGGGATTGTAAAATATACTTGTGAAATAAATATTGACACTTCTAACATATATGTGTAGTTTTGATAAACACATTCTTGTAATACTGAATCTTTTACAAGTTCTTGTAATACAGGGTTTGTAAGTATTGATAAACAGGGCACTTGTTCTTTGCGAGTCGATGGCGATCGACCTTTGCTGACCAATAATTGGCCACGCTTACGGCATTGTCAGTAGCTTCGTGAAGGTCTTTAATAGTGCAGGTGTTAGGGCACTTAAGACAGCATAAAAGATGAGCCATAGTTTGTGGTGATACTCCACACTCGCAATCATCGCAACCATCAACCAGGTATCCCCACCTGCAGAGAACAGGGCACTGCCCTCGCGGCACAGCAACCGCGCCGCGCACGCGCGGTCGGATTATATCGAGGGCTACGACTATTGGTCAAAACTCGATATGAACCTGCTAATTTTATAACCAAACAACCTGGTATGTGGTACAACATGGTACAAAGAAACGCATAACAAATATGATTTATAACTGCCAATCTATAAGAAGAGTACATTTTTTCCAAGTTTCATCTGCCAAGAGTAGTTATAGGTACTCTATGTAGCCACAAAGTAGGATCGCTGCCAAATGTCACTCGGGTGGCTGATGACGCAGTGGTCCGCGGAAGTATGTGTGGGTGTGTCTGCACTAAGCGAAACTGCTATTTATTTATTTTTGAAATTTTGTTGACATGTTATTCTTGTGATGGTGAAAACCAGTGGAATTCTTCTCGTCATCTACAACCATCATTTTGGTCCTCAATTGAGACACACCGATAAAGTAACAACAACACCTGCTATAGAAAACACACCCACAGATTAGAAAACATACCCATAGAGTAGAAAATGCACCCATAGAGTACGGAATAACACCTATAGATTACGGAAACACACCCATAGATTACGGAAACACACCCATAGATTTCGGAAACACACCCATAGTGTACGGGAATACACCCATAGTGTAGAAAACACACCCATAGAGTACGGAAACACACCCATAGTGTACGGGAACACACCCATAGTGTAGAAAACACACCCAAAGAGTACGGAAACACACCCATAGAGTACGGGAACACACCCATAGTGTAGAAAACACACCCATAGAGTACAGAAATACACCCATAGAGTACGGAAACACACCCATAGAGTACGGAAACACCGACATAGGGTAGAAAACACACCCATATACTTTTACATAGGTTCCAGTACTCACGGCGTCGATCTCGTTGAGCGCCTTCCAGCGTTCCTGCGGCGCTCTGACGTCGGTGACGGTCTGTATGGCGCGCTTCATCCACGAGGTCCACACCCGCAGGCCGGGGATCTGCTGCTGCTCGATGTAGCCGGCCAGCGCGGCCGCGTACTGCAGCCCGCGGGCCGACAGGCTGCTGTCGCCGCCGATGCGGCCCACCAGGTTGTGCATGCTCTCGCCGTGCTGGGGGGTGAAAATTTAAAGGTTTTGTAGTCAAAGTTGGTCTAAAGCAGGTGTAGTGTGTATAATATGTATGCTTGTATGTTCAAGGTACCTTGTGTTAAATGACATGTCTTTTGAGTAATAAATTAGCTTTCATCGAAGATGGTCGTTTTGTTTTACATATACTCCTTCATACCTACTACACAGGGATGTGGTCTAAGATGGAGCACAAACTCAAATAGTGGCTATTCGCTTTTGCCTTGCAAACCCCCAAATTATCGGGGAACAATGACGCAGGAGGATAATTCCATTCTTTAGCAGTTCGCATAATGAACGAGGAAGCGAATCAAGCTGTTCGAAGAGGAGGAATATCGACCACATAAAGATGGAATCCCATCCCACTCTGAGTCGTCCGATGATTGAAAGGTGCAGGTGGAATCAATAGGCTACTTGACAACCTAGTCAAATGGATTACGAAACGTCAAAACGAAAGTTTTGTTTGGAGTTTGTATGGAGCTGCTGTCCTGTGACGTCATCAATAAAAGCTGTCAAACGTACTCGGTTCTCGTCATACAGCGCATTGGGCCATAATTTTGTATGTACTTTAATAAATAAATACATAATAGACAGAAGTTCGAGGAGGAGCTCGGTGGCGCAGCGGTTAACGCGCTCGGTCTGCTGCTTGTTGAAGTAAAGCAAAGTCCGGTCATAGGATGGGTGACCACAAAAAAAAAGTTTTCATTTCGAGCTCCTCCGTGCTTCGGAAGGCACGTTAAGCCGTTGGTCCCGGCTGCATTAGCAGTCGTTAATAACCATCAATCCGCACTGGGCCCGCGTGATGATTTAAGGCCCGATCTCCCTATCCATCCATAGGGTAGGCCCGTGCCCCAGCAGTGGGGACATTAATGTGCTGATTATGAGACAGAAGTTCCGGACAATCCCCCGGAGCACTAAAAACTACTCACCCTGGTAAGGTAAATAGTCCTTGGAACTATGTGTATGTTCATTAGGTAGTACACGATCCGACTCTGTATGTGCCCTTCATGTTTGTGGACGACCACCTTCTCCCCGGTGTCGTATATCTTCATGAAGCTGCACTCCGCTTCTAAATTCTCGTCCAGCGGTTCATATTTCTCCTTGTAATGCTCTATTCGGAGTAGGAAGTCGTTCAGTACGTTGTCTGTGTTTTGGATGTTGGTGTAGTCTGGACTGCTTACTTTTACTTCCTGTGGGTGAAGAGATGAATAACATTATAGATTACTGCCTGCTTTTTTTTTGTTATATAAAAATAATGAATATAATAATGATAATAAAAACACTTTATTGCACAATACAAGACATTTATAGGACAAACTTTTTCTAAGGTGGGCAAAGGCGGCCTTATCGCTAAGAGCGATCTCTTCCAGACAAAATTCGGCAGAGGATATAGCACACTTGTACAGCTGCAGTGTAGCGCGCAAAAAAGTAAAATAAAATAAGAAAAAATATATAATTACTTATTTAATCCATTAACTTTCTTAACCTAAAATATATATTTTTATAATTAAAAAAAATAATATAAAAAAATATATTTTAGATTGATTAAGTAAGTAAACTTTCTATAATGATTGAGTATGTTGGCATGCACCCACTGAGAGCCCTCAGCGCTTCCCATTTGTCCGGTAAATTGTATATAGGTATTTCTAATTTTACTTATGAGCAGAATTTCTTTCAAGTAAACAACATAATAATACCTGATAATTATGTTTTAATGGGCCCTGAAGTGGCGTCATAAATGCAGTGTCCAATCGGAAAAGTGGCTATTTACTTGCAATGGTAATTTAAAACTAATGGTAGACTGATGACCGACCGTACCAATGAAGTCATTACCATGCTGTATGCTCAGCTATACAGGGTGTTAGTTACACCGTAATGAGTACTGAGGGGGATGATTTAGACCACGATTCTGAGTTGATATCAAGTGGAATCTCCTGTCGCAAAATTCATGTTTTCTTTTTGTTTTTAAATTATTCAGTTCTATACTTATGCAATCGAAAATTCCACTTGATATTAACAAAGAATAATGAGCTGACTTATCCCCCTCAGTATACGTTACGTTACAAGTACGTACAGGTATGGGTGTTAGTTACACCGTAACGAATACTGAGGGGGATGATTCAGACCATGATTCTGAGTTGATATCAAGTAGAATTTCCTGTCGGAAAATACATGATAATTTAGTGTTTTATTTTTAATTATTTTCAATTCTTATGCGACGGAACATTCCACTTGATATCTAAGAATTATGGTCTGAGTAATCCCTCAAAGTTTTCGTTACGATGTCACTAACACTCTGTATATATTTTTTGCTTGCTTACCCCTGAGGGAAATAGGCTGATGCTTATTCAAAATAAATTGCTATTTATGTTGGTGCATATGTGCGTTGACATTTTTGTAGATGTGGCTTATTTGGCAGGAAAACCGCATTGGGCATTAGGGAGTTAATGGAAGCTAATGGAAATAATACTTAAAAGCGTTGTTATAAAGCAATAATTACATAAAACGTTCTGACCATAATGTTCTGCTCGATAATGCGCGGGTCGTCGCAGATGGACTCGACAAAGAACAGCTTGAAGCCCATCTTGTGCACGACGATATCACGGATCATGCGCCGCCGCTCCATCGTAGAGTTTGTCGCGTCGAATACCTGGATAGATTAAAAAAAAAAAAACATGAAATTTATTCTGTACAGTCATGAGCAATATAATGTAACCACTTTAGGACTTTATCGCACTAACATATTTGACATTTAGTGAGACTTACAGTTCAATTTGTCAAAAAAGTTAATGTGACATGGTACCAAAGTGTATACATATTAATGCTCGTGACCGTACATGGTATTTAGGTTACAAACAGCTGTTATTTTTCATTGAGTATCACCAAATACTGGCTTTTCAGGCATACACACCAAATAATAATATCAATTTTACAAATAATCTACACACTCAATACATGCTTTCAATTATACACTTAAAACATGTTTATTTATTTATTTCCATAATTCTTAAACAATATCTTTACAGGTATACCCAATGCGATATCGATACATAAATGCGATTAAATATTTTATAAAACAAAGTATGAACACACACACAACATAACATCTAGTACCCACTGAAATAATTTAGAGACCGTTCTGAGAATTTCACCACCGAACAAGTAAATAAGTCAACCTCGTAGTTACGTGTTATTTGTAATCTAAATATTCTTTTACGCTGTAAAACCACAAAACACAGATGTGACGTCACTCTCATGTCCGCGTGTGGTGTTTGTTACTGGCTGTATAGAATAGATTTTTTTGGTTTAGGGTTGGGTTATAGCATCATCATCATCACCAGCCCATTAACGTCCTCCTATCCATCCATAAGGAAGGTCCGTGCCCCAGCAGGGTCCACATAATACCAGCGTCGTGCTTCACGCCGCAACTTGTGCTGAGTGAGGCCTTTTTAGCTCAGGACGTCCACCACCACTTTATGATCATGTTTTGTAATTGTTGTATTATTGCGTATGGTAGACAAAAATATCCTGCGTGGATCATACGTCCAACTTAAGATCCCGTAGCCAAGTCTCTGCCGCATCCGTCACACAATGCAGCTCAGCTATGCCACCTGGGCATCGGTGTAGAGGACACTCGTTCGCCATGTACGGTAAGTGATGTTATTGTCTTGTTTTAATAATAATAATAAATTTAATTTCAGACCAAAATCCGTATCGTGCTAGTGACAAAAAACTTAAAAAACTATGTTAACAGGAAACTTAGTATCTATTCTATTTACAATTTTTTTCTTTTTCTTTTTTTTTCTATTTTTAGTTTTGTGTGTGGCATCCTTATACTGGGTGTTAGTGACATCGTAACGAATACTGAGGGGGTTGTTGATTCAGACCATGATTCTGAGTTAAAATCAAATGATTTTTTATTAGTTTTTTTATAGTATTTTCAATTCTATACTTTTGCGATGGAAAATTCCACTTGATATTAACTCAGAATAATCAGATGAATCATCCCCCTCAGTATTCGTTACGATGACACTTACACCCCGTACAAGTACCTACGTTAGCCATATAAGTAGGTATGGGTGTTAGTGACACCGTAACGAATACTGAGGGGGATGGTTCAGACCATGATTCTGAGTTGATATCAAGTGGAATTTCGTGTCAAAAAATTCATGAAAATTTTTCTTTTCTTTTTAATTATTTTCCAATCCATACTTTTGCGACGGAAATTTCTACTTGATATCAACTCAGAATCATGGCCTGAACCACCCCTCAAAGTTTTCGTTACGATGTCACTAACACCCTGTATAATAAAAAAAAATCTATTCTATTCAGCGTGTAAAACCAGGGTTTTTTGTATGAAGTGTCCGGTGTGTGGTTATAGTGTGGGCATGTCATTTGGCTACTCACAGCGACCTCCCCCCCCTTGACCAGCCACTCGCAGACGTCGTGCAGCGCGTCGAGCGCACACTGCTGCCTGATGGCCATCGCCTCCTTGTTGTCGGCACGGAAGAACTCATGACTCGTATATGCTGTCGTGGCGTGCCGCCTGTACTCCCCCAGGTTGAATACTGGAATACAAATATACTTTACTAGCTTTTCCCCGCGACTTCGTCCGCGTGTTAGGCGTGTTATAAAAGGCAGATCTTTGTGTGTGTGCATGTCAAATTTCAAGCATCTATCTTATGCAGTTTAGATTTCTTCATACAAATGTTTTTTCCCGCTAACTCCCGTTCCCGTGGGAATTTTGCAATATCCTGTTGCAACTAAACTTTAAGTTTACTATGGTACCTGCATGCCAAATTTCAAGCGTCTAACTTAAGCGGTATAGATTTTTCATACAAAAGGATTTTCCCGCTAATTCCCGTTCCCGTGGGAATTCCGGGAATTCCAATTGTTCCGCATTTGCCTCGCCTAGTTTCGCCTCGATTGAAAATTCCGCTTATGCCCCACATTTTATTCCTCTTTCGCCTCGAAAGTCATTTTTGTAAGTAAATTATTATTTTTTTCCTGTTTTGCCTCATTTTATGTACCTGTTTCGTCTCGCTTTTTTGTTTAAGCATTTTACTTCGACATTAGTACAGACAACCAAAAAAAAATTTATCACGAATATTTGAAAAAAAGAAACTTAGTAGTACTATTGTAGTAATCGATCTGTGATTCTGATTGTTATTTAATAATAAACACTTTTCTAAATATTGAAATAGTTTTATTTGTCTATAATTACTAAAAATATTTTTCTCTAATTCAAGAAAACAATTGTATACTTGTAAATAATACTCAACGCAATACATAAAAAGAATCACATCCAATTTAGTTTTGCTAACTGTACATTAAGTGATGTAGGAATGTGGGACGAAACAGGAAACAAATTTAAAAAGGGGCAAATGTGGAAGTTTTTAGAATGTGGGTCGAAAAAGCGGGGCAAATGCGGAACGAGAGGGGAATTCCTTTCTTAGTGCACCTCTACGGTACCTAAGCTACGTCCCTTTCAAATTTCAAGTGCCTACGTTTGCCCTTTAGGCTGTGCGTTGATATGTCAGTCAGTCAGTTTCTCTTTTTATATATTTAGATTGCACCATAATAAAAGAAAATAGTTACAAAACAGTCTTAACTACGTACGGTCACGAGGACTAACATATAGTATGTCGTGGCCAGATCTTAGAATTGATCATTTCATGATGTGCTCGATCATTTTGTGAAATGGTCATATTTCATGAAGTGTGAGAGGGTTCTAAAGTGGGTCCATGATCATCACAACACACTTCATTACGAAAACAGAACCATCTACAATTTTGAGAAGGAAGCAAAATAGTACCTACATTCATGTAGGTAGTTAAAAAAAAATGAAAAAAATAATTATTAAAAGTAAACATTAATTATGAGTAATAATGAAGATTTTGAAAAAATATAAGGGTTTGGCTTGTCTAATAGAGAGTGGCAGAGAATTCCACAGTCTCACAGCGTACACGGAAAAAGATTTGGTGTGAGAATTGGTAGTGTGAACTGGACAATCGAGAAGCAACTGCGTGTTGAGCCTGGGTTGACGACCATGCACTGAGGCACGCAACCGGAACCTTTCTTTTAGATAGTGGGAATATATGTATTATATATATATATATATATGTGTGTTTATAAAGCATACACATGTAATAATATGTAAATAAGGCATATGCGTGTTCCGCCTCAAACGAAATAATAAAATAATCATCACTAATTTAAGAGCCACGCTCTTGTCGGTGTAGTATTCTCCATGCTACTGTTTAGAGAATAATACGGCAGTGCTCTTGCCTTCCGCCCCGCAGTACTCTGCCTGACGCGAGTGGGATGGCGCCCACCACACAAATCTCAATTATTTATTGCATTCCATGTAGTACAATGGGGTGTTACATAGGCATAGGTACTATAACATGGACCCTGTAGGGCACAGCAACGTTGAAGTGAAAAGAGGAAGTGTGTACTAAAATTAAAACTTATCATTTAAGATTTTTTCTACAGTATAAAATAGCTCTATAGTGCACACTATATTCATACACTACATGGTTGAGTGAAGGACTTTTATGGTGCAATGCAATATATTATTTAATTAGATCTGCATTTACCACTCTAGAACGAATAACCTATTTCATTTAATTATAAAGTGTTATCATGCTACCCACAGAATAAAAATATTTTTAAGTTTGAGTAAAAATCTGGTTATACATTGTTTTAAGTTTACGCGGTTATTATATTATTAAAACACATAATAACGGGTTCTTACCCATTTAAACGCGGTAAGAACCCGTTATTATGTGTTTTAATTAAAAATCTGGTTTATATGTTTATGGTAGAAGTAAATAATATATAATGTAATGGAGTGTGTACTTATCTGTCTTCAAAATACATAATATTATGACAAGTTTTACTACAGGGGACAATGTTCAAAGGAGATGCATTCTGCACTTTAGACTTTAAGTGCCATTTGGACTTTATCTAAAATGAAGGATGACACATCTATTTTATTGCCGTATAGGCAAGTTTAATTGTTTATATGCTTAAGTAAACTAGTTTATTGATAGTTACTTCTCTAGCCTAGTCTAATGGTTTATAATTTGTATCAGAGTTATGGATTTGATAGATAGATTATTTATCTGCATGAACATTTCCTTCGTCTTTGATTATTTATCTGTATTACAGTATATCATGTCCTTCGTCTATTTAGCCTGCTTACAGGCGTGCAATAATTCATTTACAAAAAAAAATAAATACTCAAAACAGTTGGCATGCTTTCAAAACAAAACATTCTAAAAAAACATTTAATTAACATTATGCAAAAATCAAAAATTATTTATCTTTATAATCTAAATACTCTTTTCGTGTAATCACTGTAGAACCCTAAATCACTTAACCATTTTGTTAGAGGTTTTGAATTTTTTGGTATTTAATATCTAGGTTGTTGATAATCAAGGTGTAGTGTGATACAGAGGTCCATTTTTAGACCAATACTGCCATTAATTACTCATATTTCTCTTAGTAATACCTACTAGGAAATTTTTAGAAATGACTAATTTATTATTATATTTATATTATATTATTATTATTACTTTTTTGTATTTATTTTTTTAATTATTGTTTTTTTTTCTAATTTTGTTACAACACTCTTAAATACATTTTTTTTACATGAGAATTATTTATAATAATATTAACTTGTTTTATAACGATTTGGTGTATGTTTTATCAGGTTAAAAATCGAATAAATTAATTTAGTATTTTTTAAATTCTTTGATTCAAAACCAATTTTTAGGATTGTCTTTTTTCGCGATTTCTGTGTGCCTGGTTATTGGCCATAGGCTCATCTATTACAAGGTATTTAAACACAGTTAGCGAGAAGTGGGTGTATAGATATTATGCGCCTACCTACTTTACTACTACTTTAGTGTGGTTGTCAATGTTTAAGACTTACCCCTAGTATTAATTCCTATCCAGTTAAGGTAGCGGGACAATTTCTTGGAGATGTATGTCTTGCCCCGTGCTGGCAACCCCACCATGGCAATCACATGGGGGATGTTCACGTAATTCGCTCGCTCTCCTGTGAACAAACAAAACAGTCATTTTATAAATAAAGAAACTAAATGTTACACAAACTCACATTTATAATCTCTATTAAGTTGAAGCCAATGTCTTTGTACTAGTATTAATTTTAAGAATTGTTGTGAAAATACTGAAATTCACAATAGTGTCAGAAAAATGTACCTCTCCCTACTTGTTAAAAAAATAAAAACCATTAAAAAATTAAAAATACACTGAGAATGTAAGTATCTTAATAAATCATTAATAAAATGTTTAAAGGTGGGTAGATGTTTTAATCACAAACTTATAAGAAAATCTTACATCATATCCGGGCATCATCAGACATGTGATAAGTGAACAATCAGTTGATTGATCACCTGCCCTGCTAACTCCTACACATTCGTTTTTGGACTTACACCCTGTAGACTTAAATCTCATTGGTCATCCTAAACAAAAACAAGAGACTTGCCAACCACACAGGGCAAAGTGTTAACCTTATAATCATAGAGATAGCCACTACTCCTTATCTTTATTGCGAACTCGAAATATTCCAGCCACATAGACGATATTTCACGAAACCTACGTAATGCAACTCAGTTTATCACCTATTGTTCATAAAATGCTTCAATTACTCGCATGAAATCGATACGCATACTTAGAATTTGACAATAGGACTCTTAGATTATATCACATCACCATAATACGCATAATATCGTATGGTTTTTGTTTGAAAAACCATTTCTAAAAGACAAGAGGAATTCACAAACCATCGCCGAAAAATTGCTTGTTCAGGTACTTCCATCCCTCCGCCCGATTGTCGTTCATGTCCATAACACTCAAACTCTGTGATATATTAATCGCGATAATGCGAATGTAATTAATAAATTAATAAAATCTCGTCAACGAACTACCCATCCAATCAATTCGATTCCACCGACAGACAGACAGAGCGAGACCGACTGACGTGAGTGACGTTGATGACAGTTGCTCTAGCCATAGACTTTGCCATAGACACATTGAAATTCGTTTTATAGCTATTTTTATAAAATAAATTATCTAAATGTTATCATTGGCACTACGATGAATGTTATGAAGAACTCACAATATATACTGACGCAAATCGCGCGTGTTACTATTTATGCCGACTAGCGATTTTAGAATTATTATCGAGTTTGTAGTACTTTGTTTCAAATATTACGATAAATCGTTTTCTTAATCTTAATACAAATAACCACAACATAAGAAGACAGAATATTTTTTAAGAAACGAATATACAAAATATACCTACCGGAAACGAATTGGAAGCGCGAAAAAGTTTCGTTTTATAAATAAAAGATTGATTGATAGGATGGTTCGTGTTCGTTAGCAAAGAGAATATAAATACACTGCGTTTTATTCGTTAGTAACTAGGTGCTACTGTGCTAAATATAAGATAACTATATTATATTTGAATTAACACCTCTGTGTTATCAATTATCATTTAAGAGAAATGCGTCAGCCATCACGTCACGTTTATATTTCATGTCGCAGATAACCTTTGCATAAAACGCGGTAATAACGTACGTAATTTTGTTTTGCACGTGTTTCCTCGGAACTATGAATCTCACGCTCATATTTCTAACTTTCGAAAATCTCTCCGGAAGGTTAAGATGATAGATAGACAATAAGTACGCAGTATCTACCTGCCTAGTTGGTACTAGCTCTTTTGTGTCCAGTCTATTCATCGTGGTATATTTTGCCTGACCGAAGTTTTTTCGATGGTTTTTTATTTGAGTACATATACCCCACGCCATAGAATAAAGAATAATATATCCCACGTGCAGGAGGAGTCCCTCCTCGACGAAACATCTATAGTCATAGATGTGTCATAGATGTGTCATGGGTGTTGTTTCGTCGAGGAGCTCCGTGGCGCAGCGATAAACGCGCTCGGTCTGCGATTGTTGAAGTTAAGCACCTTTCGCAAAGGCCGGTCACAGGATGGGTGACCACAAAAAAAAAGTTTTCATCTCGAGCTCCTCCGTGCCTCGGAAGGCACGTTAAGCCGTTGGCCCCGGCTGCATTAGCAGTCGTTAATAACCATCAATCCGCACTGGGCCCGCGTGATGGTTTAAGGCCCGATCTCCCTATCCATCCATAGGGAAGGCCCGTGCCCCAGCAGTGGGGACGTTAATGGGCTGATGATGATGATGGTATACCCCACGCCGTAGAATAAAGAATAATGCAGGAGGTACTATAGATGTTCCGTCTGAGGGGAAACCTACTAACGACTCAGGCCGCAGGCGGCAGGTAACTTACCTACTAATGTAATGAATGACAATCGACTCGACTTATCGAGCGAATACATTACAGGTTAGGTTAGCCGTTGATCCCGGTTACTACTTACTGATGTCAGTAAGTAGTCGTTGCATGAGCCATGTCAGGGGCTTTGGTGGCTCAATAATAACCCTGACACCACGGTTTATGGGGTTGGTAATTCACCTCACAACCCACACGATAGAAGAAGATGAACAGGTTTAGTTAGTCGACATAAATCTTAAGGTATTTGGTAAGATAGTAGACTAGAGCCTATTTTACACAACGGGTAAATAGAGCAAGAAGTCCCAGCGTATATCTAAATGCCAATGCACCACTCATTAGGTAGACACACGGCATCCACTCCACAGCTATCATCCTGTGCCGCAAAGGCTGAAAAGCCGCAAAAGTTTCGCCAAGTGTGTGTCGCCTCTACATGATGATGACCGCTCTAAGAAAAGATGCAGCATCTGGCAGGAACGGGTACACCTCCCAAAACCTTTTGTTTCGCCGTCCGAGAGACGCCAGGTCTTGAGTTGCCTTGGCTTACCTGGAAGTCTCTAAATAGACTTCGGACTCAGGTGGGCCGAAGTAAGGACAATTTGTTCAGGTTTTCAGGGTTTCTCGGATGGCTCGGACTTAAAGTGCAAGTGCGGCACTGTTCCCCAAACGATGGAACATCTTACATCGTGTCCTGCGTGCCCGAACACCTGTACGCAGGAGGATCTGATGAGCGCTGCAGATAGCTCCACACTTGTTGCCAAGTTTTGGGCCGATACTATTTAGTTTGCCATCGACACGATGAGAAGAAGATTAGGTAGATACATAACGTGTTAATCGAGTTGGAGTTAATAATTACCCTGTAATGTACGGGTGGTCAGAGGGGCTTGGTGGAAAGTATAAACAGTATTGACACGACAAAGAATTTATTAAAAGCGAACGAACCGGCGAAGATTACAAAAGGAACTGATTTAATAGGGGTGGAGGGTGACTTATATACTATCTTATTATCTTAGTCTCATTAAGGACGTTAATCGAATATTTGAAGTTGATAACAATATCATGATCAAAATCAATATAATTAGAATGTTGATAACAATAACATGATCAAAATCAATATAATTAGTTATCTTTTATGAGAAAAGCAAATAACGTCAAACCAAAATCAACACCCAGCTAATGATTCCTGACATACAGTACGTCCCAATTTTATGAAATATTTTCATACATTAGAATCCTCCCCCGTTAAGAAAGACAATCCCTTGTCTTTTAAATCTATTACAATGGCCCCGATTCCTGCAGACATCTCTTAATTTTACTTTAAGTTATACCTGTCATTTTCTTATCCGCCGAAAAGGAAAGGGACGGATGATTGACAGCTCTTAATTTTAGGAAGAATGAGTAAATAAATGAATAACCCGGGCGAATTTTTAGACGGTTGTTTTAGATTTGTGCTTAAAATTGACGTGTGTTCCATAAATTTTATGCTTGTCGATTACCCGTCCCTTTCCTTTTCGGCGGATAAGAAAATGACAGATATAACCTAAAATAAAATTAGATGGTATTTACAGGAATTAGCACCAATATTTATATAATTTTTTTACTTAAAAGGTCGTATTTATCTAACTTATTCAATCTTACTTACTAACTTATTTGCTATTACATTTTAATTAACTTTTAATTGAGCAACTCTAGTGCTTCTTCTCAAAGGAATGGTTACAGATTCATCATTTGAACTAGTTGATGGTATTTCATCTAATTCTATATCATTTCTTTGATTAGTATTAACTCTTAACATAATACAATTTGTGATTCTAGAACAACAACTCTTAGAATCTTCTATGGCTAATACTCTACCTTGATTTGTACAAAAGAATTTGCGTTTATAAATATATTTTCCTATACGATACAGGAAATAAAATCCAATAATCTTTAAAATAGACATGAAAATATAGACAAAATAAACGTTATTTACAACCTTGTTATAAACAGTCTCTCGCTCTAAACTTGATAATAATTCATCAACTTTATTAATTTGGTGACTTGCTACATTCAAACTTTCTAAGTCTAATTTTTGATGTGACCTTAATGGTATAAATTCAATTCTAGACACATTCTTATTATTAATTTTCCTACAACAGTCGTCATTAACAAAATCAATAGCAGGTAAAAATGAATTTCGTTCACTTACAAGTCCCTTAGTTTCGGTTTGAAGTACAATATTAACAGTATATAACTTACAACTATCTGTAATAGACAGTATTCCACTATCAATTAAATTAAAGTCAAAAGGTTCTTTATTTCTACAACTCAGTGTTGCAATTATTCTATGTGGTGCAACGAATAACCATTTGTTTTCATTATACATTTTAAACCATTAATCGTTAGTTATATAAGCCAATCTAGTGTCGCATTCTCCTGGAACTTTCGACTTTCCGAACATTAGTTCAGTTTCACAAGTTGGATTACCATGTACAGAATACAGCGGTGAATTTAATTTACAAATATAATCATGAGACAATTTTCTACAAGCACTAAAATCTTCTATATATGAGTAATGCATTTTATTACTAGAAATCAAAAAATACTTTTCCTTGGGTAAAATAAAAATAAATGTACTGTCTCTATTTCTAATGGGTATAGGTACAATGTTATACAAATCATAGTTTGTTTGCGTAATCAGTGGTGTCTTAATAATAAAAACAAGTTTATCATTCATGTAATAGGAAATAAGATTAACTAGTGACAATAACTCTGGCGCTTCATTTACAGTAAGGCTGCAAGGATACTTGGTTTGCAAAGGCAAATGTGGCACAGTTTTTCTAAGTTCTGCGATGAATTGTTCAGGAGTAATAATTAATGGATGTAAAGCATTATTTTTAGCAAACAAAATTGCATTTATAATGGTTGAAATTTCATTGTTTACTTCTGATGTTATTAACGTTAATAGAGATAAATGTTCGTCAATGTCTTGTTTCAAATTTATATTAAATATTATATTATTCACGTCCCTAGTGTAATTAGAAAGAATATCTATATTTTTATTAAAGATTTTCTCATTAATACTAAAATCCGTAATAGTATTGTTAAAATTAGAAATTGTCGTCTTAATGACATTAGTTTGAGTTTTCAATAAATCTAAGATGTGATATTCGTTAGTATCTAAGTGTTTTATCGCCTCATCATATCGTTGAGCGTCTTCTGTGTCTAACGTTCCAAAAAATACTTTCAAAAGTTTTCCTATGCCATCAATGTAAGATCTTTTAATTCTGCGCACGCTATTACTATTTCTACCTGTTAATTCTCTTAAAACATTCTCTTGAGTATACAGTTGAGGAATGATTTGCTCTAAAACAATAAAAGATGTGTCGCAAAGAGAAAAATTACTTAGTTTTTCATGGCTACATACTTCTTTAGTTTTCAAATAAGTACTATCTATCAAGTCAATTTTTCGATGAATTTCCGAAATGTCTAAATAACTAATTAATGTCCATTCGCTGTCATAGTGATTTATTTTCCCTATATGTTCGAAATAAATTCCTCCCTTATCTATCTTCGTAATGTTATACGAGTCCTGATTTTTTGTTTCTATTCCGGATGCGAAGGGCCATCCCGTCATCAGAATGTACTAGAGTATGATGATCATTCTAAACAAACGCATGTTTCAGCCTATTAGTATGGACTTTTAGCTTCTTCTTTTTAGTACGAATAGTAACGTTTACTGGTGAATTTATTTCAATAACCTTAAAAGGTCCTAACCAATATGGTGATAATTTTTTAGATTTTCCTGACTTTACTTGCTCATTACTTAAATAAACTAAATCTCCTACTTTATATTCAGTACTTTTACATTTCTTATCATAGTTTTCTTTATTAGTTAACTTTGATGCTATTAGTTTTTCACGAGCAAATTGCCTAGATTTCCTAAGTCTCAAGGTAAGTTCGTCTAAATAATCATTATAACAATATTTAAATTCAGGTTCTTTTGTTATGGATGTTGGTAATTTAGCCTTGTTGCCAAAAAATAATTCAAATGGAGTGAATTGAGTGGATGAGTGAATATTTGTATTAAAGGAAAACATCGCGAAATCTAACCATTCGTCCCAGTTAGTTTGATCTTCATTAACGTAATTTTTTAGGTAGTCAGCTAACGTAGAATGACTTCTTTCGAGAGCTCCATTAGTTTGTGGATGATAAGCTGTAGTATTGATCTTTTTAATTTTAAACAATTTGGAAACTTCTTTTATTAATGTTGAAGTAAAATCTGCTCCTTGGTCTGTTAAAAAAACATCGGGTATACCAAATTTACAAATAAAATTTCTAACAAAACAGTCTGCGATTGTTTCAGCGTCATGTTGTTGCAAAGGATAAGCTTGCGAAAACTTAGTCAGATCGTCTTGTAATGTAAGTATGTATTTGTTGCCATTTTCAGTAATTGGTAGAGGCCCTACTATATCTAGTGACACTTTCTCGAATGCCTCTGTTGAAGTAGTCGTAATTTCCATCGGTTGTTTATTTTTCTTTCTTTCTAACTTATTTTCTTGACAGGATTTACAATTCTTGATGAAATCTTTAACGTCTTTTTTCATTGTATTCCAAAAGTAATTTGATTTAATTTTCTTGTAAGTCTTATGAAATCCTACATGTCCTGAAATGGGGTTAGAATGATTTTCTTCTAAAATGAGCGGTATATCCTCCCTCTTTGGAATCATGACCTTGGCATGATAGATGTTGACCTTAATATCTGTGTTTCTAAAGACATATCTAAGCATTGTTCTAATTTTATGCCATTTTAGATGCAAATATGAAAATCCGCCAAGGTTGATCTCCTTCACGTTTTTCACGCAAAGTTCGTATTTCAAATTCTTTAGTGTTTCGAATAAGTCTTCATACGTTACACTATCCCAATTGTTAGTTTTTGTAAATGCAAAAAATAAAGAGTCTTTGTCTAAGTTCTGTACTTCAACGACATTATTTTTTTCAGGATGTTTTGATTTGAGTTCCTCAATATGTGTTTCAAATTCTGAAAGATGTTTTTCATTTAAGATATCCAAATCACATGATGCAAAAATTACTTTGTTTCCCTTTTTTTTGGCATTTTATCGCTATGTTCTGTTAAGTTATTCGACAGTATTGGTCTATTCTGTAATTCTTTTAAAAAGATTGAGTAAGTTTCTCCGTTTCTCGTTACAGTGTGTATTTTTCCTTCGATTTCTGGTTTAATTCTGCTTAAAGCATCAGCATTTTGATTGCTCTTCCCTTGTTTGTAAACAATTTCGTAGTCATATTCTTCCAAAAGCAACCTCCATCTAACCAATCTAGATCCTGGGTCTTTGACGTTCTGTAATGATCCGAAATCTGCGTCCGTAAAGATATGGTCTGAAATGTTTTACTGACCATATGATCGCTAATAACTCCTTTTCAGTTGTGGAATAATTAACTTCGCTTTTGTTCAAGATCCTACTTGCGTAGGCTATCGGGAGATCGTTTGATGGCTGCCCCTGTGATAGTACACTGCCTACAGCGTAATTGCTTGCGTCTGTAGTTAAATTAAAAGGTTGAGAAAAATCAGGATATTGCAGTATTGGTTCTTCACATAATTTCGATTTTAAAGTTTGGAAAGAATTTTGTTGTAGACTTGTCCAAAGAAAAGGTTCGTTTTTCTTTAAAAGTTTTGTTAAGGGTTGACTAAGACTGCTGAAATTTTCTATGAATCTCCTGTAATATCCGGCTAATCTTAGGAATCCTTTGATATCCTTTGGACAGGATAATTCTTGACTGCGTCTATTTTCTTTGGATCTGGTCGTACTCCGTTTTGCGTTATTAAATGTCCCAAATACATGACCTCTGTTTTCAGAAATTCACACTTGTCTGGCTGTAGTTTTAAATTATGTTGTGATAATTTATCAAAAACTTCTTTCAATTTGGAGTTATGATCCTGTAGTGAATTTCCATAAACAACTATAATCATCTAAATACACAAAGCATTTAATTCCTTGAAGTCCAGTTAGAACGTTGTTCATTAATCTTTGGAATGTTGCTGGTGCGTTTTTCAAACCAAAAGGCATGCGCGTAAATTCATAATGACCTAGTGGTACGCTAAAGGCTGTCTTCGGTTGATCCTCAGGATCGACTTTAATTTGATGGAAACCCGATGCTAAATCTAACGTAGTAAAATATTTACTATGTCCTAATTGATCTAAAATGTCGTTTATCTGTGGTAAGGGGTACACATCTCCAATACTATTTTCATTTAGTTTTCTGTAGTCGACGACCAATCTCCATTTTTTTTTTCCAGATGCATCCATCTTCTTGGGTACGATCCAAACTGGTGAATTCCATGGACTACTCGAGGGTTTAATAATCTTGTCCTTAAGTAGTTTTCCGATTTGTTGATTTACTTCATCTTTTAGGGCTTCTGGATACCTATATGTTTTAGCGTTGATCGGTACATCACAATTTGTTGGAATTTTGTGCATCACTGTACTTGTTGACGTTAAATTGTCTCCTTCTAAATGAAATATGTGATTATATTCCTTACACAATTCGATTAATGATTCCTTTTCTTCTTCGTTTAGATGCTTTGTCTTCAACACTTCTTCTAACTTCTTCAATCGATCCGCTTCAAATAATTTTGTGTTAACACATGTATTGATTTTCATTATCTCTTCTGTTTGCTGCTCTTCGTCGACTAATGGTTCCAATTTTATCTTCACTTTATTTATCTCCACTTCCTTATCCGTCGTATTTAGACACACCGTTAATGTTTTGTTGTTTTGCACTTTGACTATACTTGGACAAATAAACACTCCTTCTGATAAACATATTTTTTCTGAGATAACTCCTTCTTTAATTTCAGGATTCTCTACGCAAATTGACACTATCTTTTCACATCTTGGTTCGACCACAAAATGAAGGTCTTCATAACAATCTTCTTCTTCATTTAAAACGTGGGGAATAACTTCGCATTCACTATTAACGCTTAAACTTTCTAAATCATCTTCTTTAACCCTTTTTCCATTGTACTCAATTTTCAACTGATTTCCACAAATTTCAATCACATCATCTTGATAGTTTATAATTGCATCTGTTTTTACCAAAAAATCACTGCCTATCACTCCATTGCACTGTATAGGAAAGTTATCAGGAACCACGTGAAGTGTATGATTAACTCTTTTGTCTCCTATATCAAATGACAAATGGATGTAACCAATCGTGTTCGTTGGTTTGGCATCTTTATCTATTCCTCGTAATTTTAGCTTCTTATCTTCGTAAACTAAAGTTTCTCCTTCTAATGAGCCTAACTTTATCAACGTAACTTCTGCCCCTGTGTCTATAAGAAACTTATTTTGATTATTTAAAATACTCGAACTGTCTAACTGTACATATAATGAAATTCCAGTGTCTACAAACATTACTCGGCCCGAATTAAATTGGCTGTCCTTGGGTTGGCCGCTGTCCTTGGACCATTGGAGTTTAAATTCGGTCGTGCAAATGTGTTATTCGTTGGCCTATTATCATTAAATCCGTGATTATTGTTGCTAGAAAATCGATTACCAGTATGGAATTTATTTTGAGGAAACCTATGATTATTCTGAAAACTGCGTTGATTATTACTTGGGTTTCTGTTCCAACATTCTTTAGCTAAATGGCCCTTTTTCTGACAATTAAAGCAAGTAGGTATCATATCTCTGTTAGCTTGCATTTGCCGTATTATTGGTTGTTGCCGACATTGATGACTTAAATGACCGGTTTTATTACAATTATTACAATGTTTTATACCTAAGCTAGAACTTGGACCAAAATTCATCTCTTGCCTAGATTTGATTTCTTGTTCTTCTGAAATTGCTATTGATACAGCTTCCTCGAAAGTTGAGGGTTTTTGAGATTTTAATAAGATATGTAGTTGTGGTATAAGACCGCTAATAAAGATGTTGAGTGCTTGACTTTTTAAAAGTTCGACATTAGCCTCACGAGCTTCTTTAGTTAATTTCGGATCTAAGGATTTAATCAATTTAATGAAACAATTCTCGACTCTGCTGGAATATTTAAGTACTGGTTCGTTATGACCTTGTTTACAAGAATTTAATTCTAGCTGCCATTGAGCGAATGTTCGTTTTTCAGAGTAGTTTTCCAATAAATGGTCTCTAAGACCTTCCCATGAAGTAAACGAGCGATTTAATAATGTTGACCTAATATTCCCTTCAATTTTGGATAACACAACAGATACAAATGCAATTTTCAATTTTTTCAATTTTTTTTTTTTCAATTTTCAATTTTTTTTTTTTTTTTTTTTTTTGTCAGGGGCCTTTGGCGGCTCAATAGTAACCCTGACACCAGGGTTGATGAGGTTAGTAATTCGCCTCAAAACCCACACGATAGAAGAAGAAGAATGCAATTTTGTATATCGGATTTAAAAGAGAATATGCATTATTACAATTATCAATAAACGCGTGCAAATTTGCCTTATTGCCATCGTACTTGTTCATCATACGTTCTGCCAGCCCTATGTTGATATAACCACCACATATTTTAACTTCCTCTGTGTTAGGCATCTTAAAACAATTATTATTTCTTGTCCCTCAAAAAAACAATTACTATAACTTTTAAAACAATTATTACATTATTTTTTCTTACAACAACTACACAATAATAACTTACTTGATGACCTGAGTTAATTGCGGAGTCCGTTTGTACTTTCACTTGCGTAGTGGTAGTAACCCGAAGCTACTGAAGAACCATTTACGCTGATGTTCGCCTCGTCTTCGTAGTCGTAACAAAGCTACTGATGTTCGCCTCGTCTGTGCAGTGGTAGTAACTCGAAGTTACCGAAGAACCGCTGCGTTGACAGCCGCTTAATGCCTGGGTATCGAAGATCTTGATCGCTATCTCAAGTTTTTACTGTTTCTTCCCTTAAGCCGCCTTGTACCGTAGAGCGTAGATGTCTCTCTTCAGAAGGTAGCTAGCACGGTACTTCTCAGTTGAAGTGAATAACCGCACCAACTCTTAAAGATAACACACACTCTATCCCGCCGTCAGGATAAAGTATCCCACTTCTGACACCAATTTGTAATGTACGGGTGGTCAGAGGGGCTTGGTGGAAAGTATAAACAGTATTGACACGACAAAGAATTTATTAAAAGCGAACGAACCGGCGAAGATTACAAAAGGAACTGATTTAATAGGGGAGGAGGGTGACTTATATACTATCTTATTATCTTAGTCTCATTAAGGACGTTAATCGAATATTTGAAGTTCATAACAATATCATGATCAAAATCAATATAATTATAATGTTGATAACAATAACATGATCAAAATCAATATAATTAGTTATCTTTTATGAGAAAAGCAAATAACGTCAAACCAAAATCAACACCCAGCTAATGATTCCTGACATACAGTACCTACGTCCCAATTTTATGAAATATTTTCATACATAACAACCCAAGCACAGGGCTTAGCTGGCTGGGTTTCCCCAACTATATTTAGTGTTTCTATATTAAATTTCTATATTATTCAAAAATGTTACATTGACCTTCAACAAGTTTATCCATGATAATTACGTTGAATAAATGATTCTGATTTCTGATTTCCGTAGATTTTCTACTACCGTAGATTGAACATCAACGCTCAAAAAGTGGGACGCAAAGTTAGTGTTAATATAGCGTATTTTTATAATTTGACACGATTTTATTGAATGTATATACCGCTGTGTACGAATGTATAGCTAAACAAGCGCCAAATTTTCGCCGCATTTTTGTGTCAAGCGCTGTATCTACTAAAAAAATGGCATTGGCATTCAGAAACATGAGCGTACTTGGACTAGGATTTTTTGCTCCATCTCTTACAAACACCCTTCCCGGCCCGCACGGATCATTCCTAGAACCGCATTTGTATTAAGCTTCATATTTACGCATGAAATGCCCTTGACTGACGAATAAGAACGTTATTATTACAGAAAGAAGAAGTTATGTACAGAAGTTATGTACAGAAAGTACGGTCACGAGCATTAATACGTATACACTTTGGTACCATGTCACATTAACTTTATTGACAAATTGAACTGTAAGTCTCACTAAATGTCAAATATGTTAGTGCGACAGAGTCCTAAAGTGGGTACATTATATTGCTTATGACTGTACACAGCGTTGTATTAGGAGGATGGACAATGTCACGGGCTCACGGCGCTGTGACGTCAGAGACGATGCGCGAACGAAATTAGCACGGCCCGCCCGCCGACGACTAGCTTTCATTCATGGTAACTGCCAATTCAATAGGCTACTTCAGAACCTAGTCAAATGAGATACTTTTTACGAAACGTCAAAAAAATAGTTTTCTACGGAGTTTGTATGGAAATACTGTCCTGTGACGTCATCAATAAAAGCGGTCAAACATCGTACTCATTGTTACTTAATTCATAAATAAAATTCGAAAATAAGTAGAAGAGTAAAATGAGATTGATTTTTGGTCATCTAAGACTGGCTTCTATTTCTAGTTATTTTTTTTATAATTTATCTTTAATCCAGTCAAATACACAATCTTGTAAGTATAGAGAACAAAACCAGAGAGAGACAGATTCGTAATTTGTATAGGGGCTTGGCAGAGCCGATCTTTACATACTTACTGTCATACTCGGCATTGAAACCCTATGGTACTAACAGGTTCCATTACAATATTATTTAACCCTTTCACGGACAGAGACCATGGGTCATTGATGGTTCATAATAGATAGTATGACACCGTGGAATCGAAACGTCATTAGACGTTCTGTTCTTGAAAGTGTTAAATGGGAAATAAATATTTATTAGTTACTACTTACTGATGTACAAGTGAGTAATCGTTACATGAGCCATGGCAGGGGCCTTTGGCGGCTCAATAATAACCCTGACACCAGGGTTGATGAGGTTTGTATTCCACCACACAACCCACACGATAAGAAGACCGGGTTTTTCCCGCGTTAAAATCAGGGATATGAGACTCCCGTTATTTCAACACTGTTGTTGTATTTCTGATTTTAAGGCGGTAAGAACTCGGTATTACTTATAAATGTGTTTTAATTTTGAAAAGCTATTATAAAAAATCTCACCGAAATGATAAAAAAATGAGACTTGTTGAAATTCACCTCTAATATTTTCATGATGTTGAAAAGGATATAAACACTTACTTAATAGGTTATAAGGAGCTATATTCTATAATTTCATCAGAAAAGTAATCTCTACCTAATATTTTTAAGTAGGAGGGCTACTTATTCAGAAATTGATAAGCCGTCTGACCTTCTATTATCGACAACGCTCGTCTAAATATTCTAGGCTAAAGCTTTGAAATTAGATTATACAGATTATTACCCTTACTGCAGAAACCTAGTAACTGCTAAGATAGAGCACAAAGCCATAAGTAAGCAGAAGACAATTTGCAGCCCTTTTTGATACGCAGAGACGCGAGGAATATGTTATTCCTACTCAGCGATAAGGTAATCATTTCATACCTTTTAAAAAAAAACGTCATATTACCGTATATCCTGCACCCGCGGCACAGTACACACGTCGCGCGCGGCGCGAATTATATCGAGGAACTCGACCAATACGACAACGTTTAAACAATAGCACACCCCGGACACTTCATACAACCAACCTCGTTTTACACAGACACTACACATGTCATTGACATTATCGTACACGCGCATCTGTATGTGAAACTGTGTTCGAGGGGGGGGTGAGGTAAATCTAGCTCAGACGCTGCGCTGGCGGGGAGCGGAGAGTTGCCGTTCTATACGTAGTATTATTCCTTATTATATGACAATAGGAAGATAGCATACGTCGCGTCACGGTAGCCGTGCATCGGGTGCTGTAGAGATAAGCAGCTGAACGTGTTCTAATGTTTTTACTTCACTCTCACCCCAGTCCAGTGTAGAAGCAACTATGTACACTAACATCATTCGTAACGAATACTGAGGGGGATGATTCAGACTATGATTTTGAGTTAATATCAAGTGGAATTTTCCGTCGCAAAATTCATGAAAGTTTAGTGTTTTTTATATTAATTCCAGTTCCATACTTTGGCGACGGAAAATTCTACTTGATAGGTATCTATCAACTATGAATCATGGTCTGAACCATCCCTCAAAGTTCGTTACGATGTCACTAACACCCTGTATATGTATAGCAGAACATTTATGTCTAGACATAAATGTACATAGTCAATAGTACAATATCGTCACTGAAAAGGCAAAAATACGTAAGCGCCAAAATGTAATTTCAAGAAAAAGCCGTTTAAAGTAGCTTTCTCGCTTTTTTATTATAACTTTTTACCAATATATTCAATTTAGATGACGTTTTCGTAAGATTACACGGTTTTTCATTTTCTATATCTAGCAATACATATTATAACATGGACTGCTATTTTAGGATATTTTGGCGCTTATGTAATTTTGCCTTTCCAGTGACGATATCAAGCCTGAAAAGTCCTTGCCAAACAAAAGACAGTCTCACAAAGTGATTTCGACAATGTCCCCATCGGGAATCAAACCCGGACCTCCAGATCGTGAGCGTAACGCTCTTACCACTAGACCACGGAGGCTGTTACCACCTGATTGTCCGAAAAAGTAAATTGATTCCGTGCTTCGGAGGGCACGTTAAGCCGTTGGTCCCGGCTATTAGCCGTAAAAACATCTTCACCAACCTGCAGTGGAGCAGCGTGGTGGAGTATGCTCCATACCCTCTCCGGTTGATTGAGAGGAGGCCTGTGACCAGCAGTGGGACGTATATAGGCTATTTATGTATGTATGTAGTGACGATATGTTGTAGATGTTTTTATGTAATGTGTAGCCAAAAGTATATTGTAACAGTCACATTTACTCGCCCTATTATACGACAGACGTGACGACATTGGACAATTTGGCAGCAACACGTCGATCAATCATACTTAGCCACTGCTGAATTATTGGGGTTTTATTTGTTTACTTCTGTTGCTCTAAGTACAATCAATGATGTGCCTTTCGCGGCATGAGCAATATAATGTACCCACTTTACGACTCTATCGCACTAACATATTTGACATTTAGTGAGACTTACAGTTCAATTTGTCAAAAAAGTTAATGTGACATGGTATCAAAGTGCATAAACATATATATATGTGTATGTGTATGTGTGTGTGTGTATTTCCCCCAATTCTATATATATTTGATCCTAATATCGTACCGGGTTAGAGCCTTCAGCGCTCCCCATTTGTCCGGCCAAGTAGTTAATGCCATCTGCGGCAAATCTACAATAAGTCAAAAAAAAGATCCAAATATCAAGCAACAAATATTTTTTATATATGTACCTACCCGAGCAATAAAAAACTAGGTAATTATCACGTTCTTTTATCGTGTGAGTTGTGAGGTGGATTACCAACCCCATCAACCTTGTCAGGGTTACTATTGACCCGCCAAAGACCCCTGACATGGCTCATGTAACGACTAATTACTTACATCAGTAAGTAGTAACCGGGACCAACGGCTTAACGTGCCTTCCGAAGCACGGAATCACGTTAAATCTGCACAACGCCATCTGTATAGTTTATGCGGAACGTAGCCTAGAAACTCTCTCATTAGGGGTCTTATCGCCGAGTACAATCCAGAGGAGATAAAAAGGCCTCATCGAAGCATTCATCTAAAAAAGCAATATTGTAATTTGACATTTCCGCATATAAAAGCAACTCCGCAATGCAAACAAATGTCATCATCATCATCATCAATTTCAGAGCCACGCTCTTGTCGGTGTATCATTTTCCATTCCAGTCTATCAAAGGCCAATTCCTTGACTTCCCTATAAGACACGACGTTAACCTTTTCTTTAATCAGTTCCATGTAAGCTCTTCTTGGTCTTCCCCTTCCTCTCTTTCCTTCTAGCTTTCCTTCTATGATGTTTTTAATAAATTCGTAAGCAAATGTCAAATAGCAATATTGCTTTAATAGATGAATTGTTTCGATGTGGCCTTTTTAACCCTCCAGTAGATAGATATGTTTCAAGTGAGTAATTTCCGCAGTTATATACCTACGTTACCTACTTAGCGACTGAATACATCATTACGGAGACAGCAACCTACGCAGCCTTCCCACTGACTGCCGTTATGGCCGGACTTAGAGGGAATTAACCGCATAAAATAGAAAACTTTTAACACCAGCTTTTCATCGCAACTTTAGGTACCTACGAAAGCAGTAGTATAAAGCGAAGGTTGGTGGTAGGGTTGGTAAAGGAGGCAGGCAGAGGACTTTAGAAAAGGTTCAGTACCTACGACTTACTCTGAACCGGGGTCCGTATAATTATGTTTTTTGTTTTTCAAATTTCTTTATTAAGATTTAAACATATAGCAATGATGTTACGATAAAACACAATTACATAAAATAAGAACATTAATCGTACTTACAGGCTAAACAACGCCTCTTAAAGTTAACTGCATATTATATTACGGTTGACAACACAAATTTCCATTCAACACTAAGGTACTTACTGATATTCACAATAATATTAGTGTAAAACCAATAATAAAGTTTCACTTCAGATATGATTGATGAATATGGAAGAAGCAAGAGAAGTGTGTCAGGATCGAAGCACATGTAGTTCCATAGTCTCTGCTTACCCCGGTGTGAAATAGGCGCGAGTTTACATATGTATTTGTGTATTATTATCCGTAACTGGTCGATTTATTTTCTCGTAAACAAGTTACAGTTTCGTCACATTACGTCACCTGTTTGCGTTTTTTAGGATTCGCGCGTTATGTGTCATACACCTGTGAGATTTGAATTTTATTTACTTATTTATAAATAGTCTTAACCTTAACAGAAGCTATTGAGCGTGAAAGTCAACGGATAACTGAAATAAGAACTATTAAAGAGAACGACCAGTGCCCTGGGGGGTTAAAATGGCCACATCGAAGCAATTCATCTAAGAAAGCAATATTGCTATTTGACTTTTGTTTGCATTGCGCACTTACTTTTATATGCGCAAATGTCAAATTGCAATATTGCTTTCTTAGATGAATTGCTTCGATGTGGCCATTTTAACCCTGCTGTTTGTCAAAACGTACAAGCCCTGTATTACAAGCAAACTTGTAAAAAACCATTATTACAAATCTGTTTATCAGAACTACACGTGTAAATACACGTTACAAGTGTCATTATTTATTTCACAAGTATATTTTACAATCCATGTGTGTATTTTTTGGCACTTAAACGTAATTTTCACGTACTTGTGAGTAACGTGTGAACGTGTAGACTTGTAAGTTTTGATAAACACGGCACTGAGCGGTCAAAAATGGTGAAAATGGCCACACTGAAGCGATTCATCTAAAAAGACAGTAATATAACCTATAAGGTCTATTGTGATAGCCGCTTTATGCTAAAGTTCACCTCTAATAAGCCCCTAGTGTATTATTTGCTTAGGGGTGAGAAGTTTAAGTGCGTCTCTGGAGCATTAATGTGACGTTCCAGGGAATTTTCCCACTTCGGGAACGTTCCCGGCAGTTTTTTTTTTTGACGTGACTTATTGTAGATTTGCCGCAGATGGCATTAACTACTTGGCCGGACAAATGGGGAGCGCTGAAGGCTCTCACCCGGTAACGTTCCCGGCAGTAAAAAGGCGCATATCTTATGAAAAAGAGCTTTGTTACCTAACCTTTAGGAAAATAAGACTAGAGTATAAGAAAAAGCAATTTGAAAAAGAAAATCAGCCAGTTCATTTAAGAGTTTTTACAACGGGAACATTACGGCCTCCGTGGTCCAGTGGTTTTTTTTTATTGATTTATTGTTGAAAATATTTTACATAATGATACAATTGAATCGTATTGCTAAACCTTGCAGGTTTGTCTCGATGCAATATTCCGCTATTGTTACAGTTTGTACTTCGGAAGTATACTACCTACTAATTAAGGTTGAGCATTGGGCTCACGATCCGGAGGTCCCGGATTCGAATCCCGGTGGCGACAAATCACATCACTTGGTAATCCCTAGTTTCTTTGTTGGTTAGGACATTACAGGCTGATCACCTGATTGTCCGAAAGTAAGACGATCTGTGCTTCGGAAGGCATGTTAAGCCGTTGTTGTAAGCACGTAGTCGTTAAGTACATGAGTCATGGGATTTTGGCGGCTTAATAGTAACCCTGACACCAGGGTTGATGAGGTTGGTAATCTATCTCAAACGATAGAAGACGGGAACATTCCCACTTTGGGAAGTTTCCCGGGAACGCCATATCACTGCTCTGAAGTCATTAGGTATCGTGCAAAGACCCGACCTTGATTGTTAGGTATGTCACCAAATAGATACAGCGCACAGAGATGGATTATTCTATCTATCGTACCTACGTATGTTATTTTCCATGATTCAGTGCATGCTAGCATAAATCGATATGCAAGCTATAAATCGATAAATTTATATCTTTAGAAGGAAACTTTGTGCATAGGAAATTACGTTGATAATTATATTTACGTAGAAAGCAAAACAAGTAATTACTTGTAACAAGTAATGTCTTTTACGATTAGCAATAACCTTTCAAGTTTATTGCTGGTTATTACATAGGTATTAACTCGAATAAAGTTACAACATATGTAAAAAAAAAGAAAAAGAAAACTAAAATTCAATCCTATACCTAAAGGTTGCCTGGAAGAGATTGCTACCTTAGCAATAAGGCCGCCTGTTGTACTACCAATTTAATTATAATACTAATGTATTTTTAATGTGATTCAAGTGCAATAAAGAGTTTTTGTATTGTATTGTATTGTAAAATATATGTATTTATAACTTCTTATTAAAGCTTAGATAAACAAGATTGGAGCATAGGTGTACTTCGTAAAGGAGTTTCCGCATTTTTTTCTATGTCCTTATTGCTTGTACACACGCTTGTGGCGCGGCTGGGGAGAAATACTCCCTTTTTTTAACGTTGGGAAATGCGATACGCATACCACGCCGCCGGGGGGGTGACGTGGTTACGTGGGACTCCCCGGGTGTCGCCACCCGGTATACCCACTAAAACCCAACGGTGTTCCTCCTTGCCGCCGTGTGGCGGGGATACGGGAATGCAATTGCACACAACCGATCTGCCAACCATTGCCCAATGGCTCAAATTAGCTTTCAAACGTTTTTTCGATTCTACTCCGCACCACCCAAATCCCCTGGTAGTTGCGGCTTCCGAGTACATTCCGCTTAGGGACGGTACTGAAAAGTATCGGCATCCGAAGCACGTAATATACGATCCCAACGACCCGATTACTCTAGCCATAGAGGCAGCCAATCAGCTCGCAACACCAAACACTTCAGGGCCCCGATACCGACAACGCCGGCGTGGTCGACGATTCATTCAGCGCTTATCGCTATCGACCCACTAGGGTCGATTAATTCTTTCAAATATTTGTGTGCGTCAAGCTAGCGGCCTCAAAAAAAAAATGGGCACGAAAAAATAATTTGATCATACCAAAAAATAGTACTCTTATTGAAAAAAATAGTACCTGTTGTAAAAAAATTAGTACCATCACGGTTCTGGATTTATAGCCATGTTTTATTGCACTTGCTAGCTTGACGGTGAGCGAAATTTGGCGAGAGTTAACGGCAAGGTCTTTCGCTTTGATTTAAACGCCAAAAAATAGTACCGAAATAGTACTCACCCCCTGCAAAATACCGAAATGAGTACTTCAACGGTTCCAAAGTTATAAAGGCAGTTCTTTGATCCCGCTGGCTTGACGTTTTGAAAATACCTATTATCTAGGGAACGCTTGCATACTTCAGTTTGTAACTAATGTCAATAAACTCGTATGAAATAGTACTCCCTACCATCATAATTTGGACCTGATTCTCTTTGTAGAAATATGTCAAAAAGTCATTATAACCTATGTCATACATTTATCAAGGCAGGTACCGTCGCGAACAAAATTATTACACATGCTCAAGAAGAATGTTGTCAGATTTTAGTATTTTTTCCCCATTTTTGGGTAAAAATTGGTGAAGTGCCAGGGTTGTCAGATGAAAGTAATATCATTGTTGAAACTCTTTGAGTTATTCTACAAATACTGCAAATTGTTTATTAACAAACACTTCGATCCGTAACAAATTGAACATGAAGGTATAAATTATATTATAAAACAGTAGATTAAAAATGTATTATGATGTATTAAAATCACAGATTGTTTTCAATAAGAACTAGACCCATGCAGTCATTTTCTATTAAAATTATTGCATATGGGTGTATGCTGATATAAATAATATTCATTAATTATATAACTATGAATGTCAGACTAGGCTGCATGATAGTGATGTCATTGCATACATTATAGTTTAAAACAATAACTAAAATTTATCTATGCACGCTGATCTTTTGTCGTTGCCTTTCCTTCCTTCCGTGGCCGCCATGTAGAACATAAGTTTACCGTATACACTAATATTTTAAATCGTATTTTTATCTAAACAAACATGTGGAAATTGTGACTTCTGATTTTGGATTATGATAATACAAGAAGAGAAGATGACGTGAATTGTTTTATTTCCATCTTCTGCACGCTCGCCCGTTCCCAAGATTCCACTGTGCACATTACACACATCATCTGCTTGAACAGGTTATGTCACCAGTGTTAAATACATATTATAATATTAGAATCCCAGAAGTTGGAAAAAGGGCTGAGGAAGAGAGCGTGCGGATTTATTTTGTGAAACAACATGTCGCGATCATCGCCAAATATCAACGTCACTGCTCCTAGGCAGCCGGCTATTACTGGCAACGGCGCCGGAGTACACATGGAGAAATTGCGTGGCTCGGCCAATTATATTTCATGGAAATTCTCTATCAAGATGACATTAATTCTTGAAGACCTATGGAGTTGTATAAGCGAACAATCGATTCAAGACACTCAAAAGGATCAAAGGGCATTGGCCAGAATCTGCCTAAGTATTGAAACGTCACTTTACCAATATGTACGTGAAGCGGTGTCTGCACGTGATGCATGGGAAAAGCTTGCCATGGTGTTTGAAGACCGGGGGCTATACCGTCGTGTTTTGTTGTTGCGACAGCTTCATCGTATTGATTTTAAGAACTTTATGAGCATGCAAGAATACATAAATGCGGTCATGACGCTAGTCTCACAACTGTCTGATATTGGAAGAACTATTGAAGACGGGGAGGTTGCTGAAATCCTTTTATCTGGCTTACCTTCCGAATATGATGTTCTTGTGAGTAACTTGGAAACAGCATGTATTAGTTCTTCTCTCTCCAGCGAGTTGGTCCGGACACGTCTTCTTCAAGAAGAGATGCGAAAGAACGGCAACCATGAAGGGACTATGCATGAAAATGCCTACTTTGTCAAGAAGAAGGTTATCTGTAAGTTCTGCGGGAAGCCTGGACACGTTCGGAACAAATGCTTTAAGCTTCGCAAACAGAAGAAAGAAAATGCAGAGGCTGAGAAGGCTTTTAATGTCACCGAAAGCGCTTATTCCGTTGCTCAAGAAGAGTTTGTTGTGGACAGCGGCTGCAGCAATCACATGGTCAAGAACAAGAATATGCTAACAAGCTTTAAGAATAATAAGAGCCGTGTGTGTAATGCTAACGACGAGTATTTGCTTAGCGAAGGAACAGGTAAACTTGTTATTCCCTCTTGCCATGTACAAATTGAAGCTATGCTCGTTCCTAAATTAGCGATGAATTTGCTTTCTGTTAGTAAATTAACTAAGGGTGGTTTCATACTGGTATTTGATAAGAAAGGGTGTCATATTTATAAAGATAGGGACTGTAGGATCACAGGCATGGTAGTAGGTCATGCATGTGATATCAATGGTGTTTATAGGCTGTCCAGCGGTACACCAGGTAATATTTCGCAGCCAGTGGTGCATTCTTCAGTTCTTCTGAAGAAACGAGTTCAGGAGGAACAGAGTGCGTTGTCAGTGTCAGCTGAAATCTGGCACAAGCGGCTGGGACACATGAGCTACGGAGGTATGTACGCTTTGCGACAGAACAATGTTCTTATGTTTCAGGACAATGAAGAACACAAGCTACCGGCGTGTGTGGCTTGCTTAGAGGGCAAACAAGTATCCAAAGCTTTTCCCTCTGGTGAAGCCAAACGTGCCACTGGTCGACTTGAGCTCATACATTCGGACATCTGTGGACCGATGCCGATTCGAAGTTGGGGCGGTGCGAAATATATGCTGACCTTTACGGATGACTTCAGCAGGAAGAGTTGGGTGTATCTACTACAGGAGAAAAGTCAGGTAATTTCCTATTTTATTGAATTTAAAAACCTTGTGGAAAAGCAAATTGGTGTCAACATTAAGTGTCTACGAACAGATGGAGGTGGAGAATATTGTAATGAGCGTTTTCGCTCCTACCTCAAATCTCAGGGCATTGTGCATCAAGTCACTGTGCCTTACTGCCCACAGCAAAATGGTGTATCAGAAAGGCTTAACAGGACTTTGTTAGAGAAGGCAAGATGCATGCTGCAGGAATCTGGTCTCAGCCGGGAATATTGGGGAGAGGCTGTTATGGCCGCTTTATATATTAAAAATAGAAGCCCTACGGTTGCCCTTGGCGGACTGATGCCTGAACAAGTGTGGACCGGTACCGATGTTAACCTAGGTCACCTTAGAATTTTCGGCTGCATTGCTTACTCATTGATCCCAGAGCAAAAACGTTCTAAATTAGATGCTAAATCTAAACCATATATTTTTGTTGGCTATAGTGATACCACTAAAGGTTACCGATTGATCGATCCAAAAAATCCCAAGCGGATTATACACTCCAGGCATGTAGAATTTTTGGAAGGAAGTTTTTTAAAGGACATGGGCAATGTTCCCTGTAATTGTAAAAATAAAAATAATTTTACTGAACATCAAGTTGTAATTTCTAGTCAATTTAATAATTTAAATAATAGTATAGTCACAAATGAAATTAATAATTTACAAAATGAATCTAACTGTGATATTTTAAATTGTACTGAATCTAACTGTGATATTAGTTCTAGTAATAAAAATGAATTCAATCAAAGTGATCATGATATTAATACAACCATCCATTCAGGTGCGGACTCGGAGTACTGTACTGGTGATGATGATGCGGGAACTGCTGCTGCTAGTCCAAATCTTGAGGATTTGAACTGTGGCTCTTCAGAACCTGATCCGTCGTCGCTTCGAGGGGAAGTGGATTCTAGTTCCGGCCTACAGGTACCTGGTTCGGTAGCTGATTTGTCACGTCCTGTACGTAGTACTCGCGGCAAGCCTCCACTCAGGTATGGGGATTATGATCTGTCTTTGCTGGTTCATAATGAGGTCGAACCTCTGTCTTATAAGGACGCTATGCTGTCGCTAGATAGGGAGGATTGGCGACTTGCTATGGAGAAGGAGTATAATGCTCTTATGAAGAATGGTGTTTGGAGTCTTGTTGATCGCCCACATGATAAAAACATCATAAAATGTAAGTGGGTCTACAAGCTAAAGAAAGACGACTCGGGTAAGGATAGATTTAGAGCTCGTTTAGTAGCGCGAGGTTTTTCACAACAGCAAGGCGTGGACTATAGTGACACCTTTTCGCCTGTCGTTAGGCATACTACACTTAGAACCTTATTTGCCTTAGCTAATGAATTTAATTGGGAAATTAGTCATTTTGATGTAGAAACCGCGTTTTTAAATAGTGACTTAAACGAGCATATCTTCATGGAACAACCAGAAGGCTTTGACACAGATAAAAATAAAGTGTGTTTTTTGTTAAAAAGCATTTATGGTTTAAAACAGGCCAGTCGAATGTGGAATCAAAAGGTACATCAGCTGTTATGTAATAATAATTTTAAACAGAGCAAATGTGAACCTTGTGTCTATATATGTAGGTCTGATAAAAGGATGACTATAATAGCATTATATGTAGACGATTTTTATGTTTTTGGAAATTGCTCTAAAGATAAATTATTAAAATTATTACAACAGGAATTTATTGTTAAGGATTTGGGTGCTCTGAAAACATGTTTAGGTATGAATGTATGTCGTGACAGATGCGAAAATGTTTTAACATTAGATCAAAAGTCTTATATTGAGAAGCTTTTGTTACGTTTTGGCATGGAAAAGTGTAAGCCTGTGTCAACTCCTATGATACTAAATTGTAAGTTAGATAAGCCTAATGGTAATTGTCTAAATGAAAACATGTATCCATATCGAGAGTTGATAGGATCACTTATGTATTTAGCTGTATGTACACGCCCTGACATAGCTTTTGTATGTAGCCAGCTAAGTCAATTTTGTTGCGGCTTTAATATGTCACATTGGCTTGCTGCCAAACGTGTATTACGGTACCTAGCAGGGACCTTAAGTTATGGCTTATGTTTTTATAAGACCCATCACTTAGATATTACTGCTTTTACTGATGCCGATTGGGCTAACGATATTGTAGACAGAAAGTCGTACACAGGGTTTATTGTAAAGCTAGGTAATTGTACAATTAATTGGGAGGCTCGTAAACAAAAATGTGTTGCATTATCGAGCACTGAAGCTGAATATTTAGCGATAACTGATGTATGTAAGGATTTATGTTTTATACAAAATTTCCTAAATGAGGTCATATGTAGAGTTCCCAAAATAGTTTTGTATAATGATAACCAAAGTGCGCAAAAATTGTTAGAGTCAAAAGAATATTGTCACAAGCGCACAAAACATATAGATTTAAGGTACCATTATATAAAGGATTTAATCCAAACTGGCTTTGCTACTATTAAGTATATGTCAACTCAAGAAATGATAGCAGATGTATTAACTAAACCGTTGAGTTCCATGAAGCATAAACATTTTATCAATGACATGAATGTTATAAATGTAGAGTCTTTGCATAATTAATTATCTATAATGTAATTAGCATATTTTATTATTGCATTATTTGAATTTTATGAATGATATTTTGTCAATATGTTGTCTCTACATGTCCTTATTCGAATCTGTATATGATTGGTGTTGCTTTTATATAATGTAATGAATAAGGGGAAGTGATATAAATAATATTCATTAATTATATAACTATGAATGTCAGACTAGGCTGCATGATAGTGATGTCATTGCATACATTATAGTTTAAAACAATAACTAAAATTTATCTATGCACGCTGATCTTTTGTCGTTGCCTTTCCTTCCTTCCGTGGCCGCCATGTAGAACATAAGTTTACCGTATACACTAATATTTTAAATCGTATTTTTATCTAAACAAACATGTGGAAATTGTGACTTCTGATTTTGGATTATGATAATACAAGAAGAGAAGATGACGTGAATTGTTTTATTTCCATCTTCTGCACGCTCGCCCGTTCCCAAGATTCCACTGTGCACATTACACACATCATCTGCTTGAACATATGCAATAGAAATTTTTTTGTAATAGCAACACTCTGAAGTGCAAAGAAATGGTAGGGTAGACCTCCAAAATGGCAATACTGGCGATGTCAATACTTACGAATAAATTGTGAGGTTATGTAATTGTCTACGTGACTGTATCAACAACAAATGTATGGCATAGGTTATGATGATTTTTTAACATATTTTTACAAAGAGAATCGGATCAAAATTATGATGGTAGGAAGTACTATTTCATACGAGTTTATTGACATTAGTTACATACTGAAGTATGCAAGCGTTCCCCAGATAATAGGTATTTTCAAAACGTCAAGCCAGCGGGATCAAAGAACTGCCTTTATAACTTTGGAACCGTTGAAGTGCTCATTTCGGTATTTTGCAGGGGGTGAGTACTATTTCGGTACTATTTTTTGGCGTTTAAATCAAAGCGAAAGGCCTTGTCGTTAGCTCTCGCCAAATTTCGCTCACCGTCAAGCTAGCAAGTGCAATAAAACATGGCTATAAATCCAGAACCGTGATGGTACTATTTTTTTTACAACAGGTACTATTTTTTTCAATAAGAGTACTATTTTTTGGTATGGTCAAATTATTTTTTCGTGCCAATTTTTTTTTGAGGCCGCTAGCTTGACGCACACAAATATTTTTCCTCTCAGACGACGCCCTGAGCCGACGTTACGGGCCCAGTGCCCATGGGAGCACGTCTAGCGCCTTGGGGAGAAATACTCCCTGACCTGACCCCTCTTAACATTCATTTTCTTTTAATGCTTTGATGTACTATTTTGTGCTTAGTGTACACGTGAAGGTAGAGAATAGGTAAGTACATAGATTTTATCGATATCATTACCAAGAAGCATCACTCGAAACCCACCGTTTATTATTTAAATATTATCTTTATTTTGTCTGCGAATAACATTATTTTAATTAGAGTGATAATCTTCTCAATTTCTATTTTTAAAGTAAACTTTGCAGAGGTCGTTCGTTACACTCTGGTTGAAAACTTGTACACAATGACTAGTTAACGGGGATTTTTTATTTATCGTCGAGTGACTAGCCAGATCAACGAATGACGTGTTGGTTTATTGATTTTTCATTGTTCTAACATGCATATTAAATTAAATTGTTTACTTATGTTTAAGTAATAAACTGATAACGAAGCGCGAAGGAAAAACATTATTGTTTTATGTTGGTAGTTGGTGTGAAGTGTAAGTAGTTACTTAAATAACATAGTATACGAAGGAAAAACAATAGGGTAGTTTCCAACTTCCAACTAGTCAAATCAGTTACTTTTTACTAAACGTCAAAACGCGAAATTACTTACTATGGAATTTGTACGAAAACGCAACATATGACGTCATAGAAAAACGTGGCAAAATGTCGCACTTATTATTAGATTTTTCTTTGTTAAAATTCATAAATAAGCTAAATAGAAAAAGTAAAAAGTTTTTTGTAATCTTTAGATCTGGTTAGATCTGTATGTAGTAATCAGAATTTCATAATTTAACTTTGACCTGGTGTTGGAAACACCAACATTACCAACGTATTTTTGAGTGTCAATTTGACAACCAACTCCTTTTTTTATAGCTGTCATAATTTTTTTATAATATAAATTTCGCCATATTGATTTATCGAACATCGTTCGCTCGCATTGTACTCATAATAATTATAATATTATACGTGAAAGTGCTATCAACAAATCGTGGTTTTCTTCAGTTGTAATTCCACCACACACCAGCCCTTCAGCCCAACAGAAGTTGTACACCTGGGAAACTACCCAATTACTTATCTCCTTCTTTTAAAAATAACTAAAACGAAACTGATATGTTGTTTCACTTTACACATCCTAAATATACTACTAGTGAAATCAGTTAAGTACTTTTTTTACTAAACTTCAAAACACGAAATTACCATGGAATTTGTATGAAATATTTATTTCACAAATTAAACAAAAACTATCTGTCAAGTTTCAAGTTATACTGTTTGCCAGTTTCTTTGTTGAAATGTGACGTCACTGGGCGAAATGTCACGTGACCAACGGTTTTCGCGCGAAATTTAAAATAAAGAAAAATATGTTTTTTTCTATTATTTAATGCTTTTTCGAGAAAATTAAAGTATTTTAAGAGGTATATAATAGCCAATTTATTGCACACACAGGCTACTAACAGTAAGCATCATTACACAACATCGTCATGACATTATCAGATTTTGTTGAGTTCTTTATGAATACGAGCAGTATCTGGGATTAAGGAAGACCTTGTCAGTATTTATATCTCAAACTCACATGAGTTACATATCTCACCAATAAAACGGGATGGACCAACCACCACATCACGCGCTTTACTCATGTATTATCACTTTACATACACGACGACTTCAGTGGTCCAGTGGTTGAGCGTTGGGCTCCTGCTGAGGTCCTGGGTTCGATTCATAGTGGGGGTATATCACAAAAGTTACTTTGTGGTCCCTAGTTTGGTTAAGACATTACAGGCTGATCACCTGATTGTCCGAAAGTAAGATGATCCGTGCTGCAGAAGGCACGTCAAGCCGTTGGTCCCGGTTACTGCTTACTGATGTAAGTAAGTATTCATTACATAAGCCATGTCAGGGGTCTTTGGCGGGTCAATAATAACCCTGACACACCAGGGTTGATGAGGTTGGTAATTCACCTCACAACCCACACGATAGAAGACAAGATTAGAAAGATAAATAATAATAAAAGTTAGAATACCAATATCACATGAGTCGCGACGTAGATTAACCCGATGTTATCGCCATTGTAAAGACAATGCGTCCATAAGCGGCATATAAATAAAAAAATAAAATCTTTATTTGATGATAATAAGTAACATAAATAAACTCCAACAGAAGGCTTAATTGACTGATTAGAGTCGCAGTAGCAGAGATGTTCATAAGTAGGTATACCTACTTACTAATTAGCTACGTATAGAACGGCAGGAATTCTCTGCCCAACAGCCCCCGCACCAGTTCGAAGCGGGCGCCGACTTCACCCCCCCTGGGTCTTATGAACCGCCCAATGCAATGGAATTTTCATAAGCGAATATACAACCTATGTTAATCTCATACATTTTTATTCGTGTTTCGTTAGCATTAGAGTAGTAGGAAGAAAGAAAGAAAGAAAGAAAAAAGAAACAACACAGTACATTACACAGTACATTCAACACAGGACAGAAACCACACGAAAATCAAAACACAGAAAAAAAAACCAAAACAAAAAGAAAAAAAAATCATAATAATAATAACCACATTTAGATTAAACTGTCTTAAGGGGCCTCTACGTGTTGGCTTAGGCCCCACGCACGCCTTCCAAAAGTCCGGGGCCCGAGATATGGAAACGACATACAAATAATAATAGTAAAAGTAAGTATCCTAAATGCAACGCACTGACGATGACGAGACGGCCCGATCATCTGCGGTGGCGTCCGGAATAAAAGGACCTCGCTCAGCATAAGTCGCGGCGTGAGCCAGGTAGGTAGGTACTACAAAGCATCCTTATTATGTGTTTTAACTAATAGATAGAGTGTAGACTTGTGCCGCTTATGGTAACAGGTATATTTACTTAGTTAGGTACGTATCAAAATATACATATAAGTAAAGTAGAATTTTCCATTTTTCATACTTACTCAGTAATAAACCTTACACCAGGGTTGATGGGGTTGGTATTCCACCTCACAACCCACACGATAAGAAGATACTTACTAATAAATAATTTAACGAAACTTTGGGTAAAATAATCTAGGTAAAAAATAAAAGTTACTTTCCGAAGATTCACCCCATAACTACAGGCGCGCTACAGAATATTTATACCTAAAGTAGCAGGTAGGTACCTATGCAATGTGCGTACATCTTTAAAAGTGATTGCATTTATCATTAACACGTAAACAAATCGATGTTCATTTAAACTAGTCCACGTAATCGATACGCGACACAAACCGCAGCGAACGTTACAATTTGTTTAGCGGTTATCTGCACGCGCACGAGACGTGATGAACACAGCACTATCAGCCGACAGACGAGGCATTAGCCATTCTCATAAACATCACAGAAAATCTTTACTATTTCACAATTTACGTCATTATACATCGCTCCAATACTGGCTGAAAACTTTACAAACTTTATGAAGTGAAAACTTTTTTCCAATGACTGAATGACAGCGACGCGACGTCTTCGTCGGATTTTCGACAAATAAAAAATAAGACGCGGTTAGTTTTTGTTTTTATGAAAGTGTTGCTATGTTGGCGGCAAGTGATCTACGTTTGGTATTCCATTCGATGCGAGTGCAAGTTACACTCTATGGGTCAAGGCTGTGAGATTTGTGTTGTCTTTGTCTTTTTTTCCCTTTACTCTTTATATAAATTCTGTTTATTTATTGCCGACCCCTCTATTTGGCTTAGGATGCCCTGCAAGTTATCGTAAGTAAGTAGTGTGTTATCATACTTCTAAAATATTCTAATTGTTGTTAATTAAGTAATGAAGAAATAACAAACAGTTCTATCTACTTTATGTATCTATTTGTATACTAGTTAGGTACTTAGTCTAATGAAGTTAGTAAGTACACTTAATTTGATTCTAATTATGTGTACTGACTTCTTCGAAGAACATGTTAACACTTTCGGCTGACCGGACGGCTATTTAAAAAAATGTATTATGACACATTAATTTTCCATACAAAATTAGGAGACGCTGAAAGACGTTCTGATTTTGTTATAAGCAAGAATAATGTGAAATATGGCACAAACGTTACTAAACGTCGTCGTATATAAGCGTTCTATCATAACCGTTATACTACGATCATTAGTAAAAGGAACAACGTCTAACAACGTCAACGTTTATAGAAGTTGCGTCACATGTGGGTAACATAATGTTTACAGTTTAACTAACAACATCTAATGACGAGGACGTTTGAATACGTTCTGTCACGCAATACTCAAATATAATTATTTATTATTTTGACAACGTTTATAAACGTCGCCGTCAATAGACGCTTTTCTGAATATTTATTATAAAAATTGATAAAAAAAGTTATATTTTGATCACTGAGTAAGTAAAAATATTCAGATATAAGTCGACTTTTTCAATATACGTGTATTGGATGTTTCTACTTCTCAGAGATATAATGAAACTCTATCAACATAATTATTGATTTCCGTCCAAAACGACAAAAGACCACGTTAAGTCATAGTCCAGGTGAGGATGCCGCCGTGGGTACTTCATCAACAGATATAATAGAAGGTCATCGCGGGCCACCGCTGCATACAGTGATGGAGTGGGAGTCCACTCAACATCTCGCGCGACACCGCCGCCTGCAGAAATAGAAAGGTTCCTAAAGTAGAAATAGGCACGTTACTGCAGTTAACACTACCTGAACCTGCCGTGGACCACCCTCTGCCTTCTGGATTGTTGGCGCCTGCAGAAAACCACCCAACACCTGCCGCGTCACCGCAACCTGCAGACACTGCGGACTATCCAATACCTTCGGCGTTGCCTGCAGATATAGAGACTAATTCAGCATCTCCTGCCTGACCATCGCTTGCTGACCACCTAGGACCCTCTGCGTCGTCAACATCTGCTGATATAGATAATAGTCTAGCATCTCGACAATTTCGCAGTCATTCCAGAGCTCTGAACAGTGTTCAAGCAAACGAGAGGCAGCCAGCAAGACGCAGAACACTTTTTTTTTTTTGACGTGACATATTGTAGATTTGCCGCAGATGGCATTAACTACTTGGCCGGACAAATGGGGACTCACCCGGAAAAACGCAGAACATTATATTCAGTAAGAACCTAAACAGTTCATAAGAACAAACAAGAACAAGAAGTATTAAGAACATCGCCCATTTCGAAGCCGCTCCCGCGACATACAAACCAGCAGGCAACGAGTACCAAGACGCTAAACACCGCCTCGAGCTACATGTGATTGAGAAAAACCACATTAGATAATAGTACCAACATTGTATTTTAATAATGTTTCTGCAGGTGCTCAATTTGAATTTGGTCCTTCTACTTCTGTTATAACGTATTCAAATTCAATCAAATGTTTCCCCCACACGTTGTAGACTTCTTACCGAGCACCAGTAACTGAGGACGATGTTCGACGTCCTGGTCGTTGTTTCTCACTTGATTATACGTCTCGAGAACGGCCACGAGACGGGCAACGTTCCCACTGGAGGCACCGTTCTGCGTCCCGCCAGCCACCTCTCATTCACTTCAGCATCTCTTGAATACCTTCGAGATTGACGAGATGCTGAATTATCCTCTATATATCAGCAAACAGTGGCAATACAAGAGATGTCGGGTCACTCTCTATGCCTACAAGTGGTGGCGATGCAGGACGATGACTAAGAATTATCCACAATATCAACAAGCTGCGGCGACGCAGGAAGCACCGAGTGGCCCGCCGCAGGCGCGAGCAATATAGCAGGTACAGAGGTGATGTAACAGTTGCCAAAAAGTCTGTTGCTGTGAAAGTGATAACGTAGCCATTTATGAGGGACCCTAGATATCTACAAGCGGTGGTGACACACGAGACGCTGAGCAGACTTCCATCCCTGCACGCAGCGGGGACCCAGGACGAGCCCCCAATACATCTGTTGATGAAGTATCCGCTTATTACGATATCATGTACAGTTGTACGGCTCTTATCACGTAAAATTGACACATAAGACATTTACAATGGCGCGGAGCTTACAGGATGACGTCCATCAACGTTGTGATTGTATGCGTAATAAATGTGTATGTGTGAGTGACCTGTATAAAATGACGGTAAAAACGAATGCAGCGCGGCGCTAGAGATTTGGGAATCTAATGTATTGTGGCGCAATGACGTAGCTAATAGAATTTAGTATCGGCTGTCAGCGCTCTATCACGTAGTGGGAATAAAATATATTTTTTCTTTGACGGGAATATACGTTGCGTCAATTTTGGTGTTTTCATGTTGACGTATAATGACGTTGCTCAGCCGAAAGTGTTAATCAATAAATTCCAATAAAAACAAAAGCTAATTGTGAATCATTCATTAGTCAAAGATTCAAAGGCCAATATCGCGCGTTTGTTTTGTTTTAAAATTTTGTTTAGCGGCGATCGGCGTGGTTTAAATAATTTCTTAGAAAATTCTACAACAAGATAATTTAACTTAAGTAAGTATGTAAGAATTCGCCTCTTTCTAGGGTTGACAGTTATCACTCAATCTCATTATCACTTGGTAGTTTATAGGGAATCAGGATACGATTCTCATCGAAGTGTTAACGGCCAACGTGATGAGACATATCAGAAAAATCATTGTGATCCCTAGTTTAACGAAACGAAGACATATCAATTGTCTTAAAGTAAGATGATCCGTGCTTCAGACGATACGTTAAGCTGTTGGTCCCGGGTCGTGGTAATTATTACCTAATCTTAGGTATAACTAATCATCATCATCATCAGCCCATTAACGTCCCCACTGGTGGGGCACGGGCCTTCCCTATGGATGGATAGGGAGATCGGGCCTTAAACCATCACGCGAGCCCAGTGCGGATTGATGGTTATTAACGACTGCTAATGCAGCCGGGACCAACGGCTTAACGTACCATCCGAAGCACGGAGGAGCTCGAGATGAAAACTTTTTTTTTGTGGTCACCCATCCTATGACCGGCCTTTGCGAAAGTTGCTTAACTTCAACAATCGCAGACCGAGCGCGTTTACCGCTGCGCCACCGAGTTCCTCTATATAACTAATAACCTCGGTATAACTAATAACCGGGCACAATTTCAGACTATCGTAAGTCAATATTAATCGTGCGTTCACAGCCAGAACATCGTAGAATCTTGTCTTCTTGCAAATATCCGGTTTTTGTAAGTATGTTACCAACATACGCAAGTTTTAACTGGATATTTGCAAACGCCAAAAGATTCCAGGATACACGAATTATATTGACTTCCGGTAATCTAAAGATCACCCGGTTGCGCCCGCACACAACCGGTGCAGACTGCCGTACGCATGCGTCAACAAATGGCAGTGTGTAGTTTACTGCCGTTGCCAGTAATAAGATGGATTTCGGGTTGTTACGTGGTATACTGCCTACTTCAAGAGATTTGAAGAACATGAGCTAATAGGGTAGTCAAATCAGTTAACACAACATAATTCGCAATTAAAATTCGAAAATAAATCAAAAAGTGAAATGATATTGATTTTTTAACATTATAGACTGGCCTCTATTTCTAGATTGGCATTTTATAATTTATGTTTGACCCCGTCAAATGCCCAATTCTGTATTTGTAAATAATGCTAGCGAAATAAAGGACTTCTTTAATTTAACAATTTTTATGTTTATTTATTTATCTTGTCACTTTTATTGATTGATTGCTTAATAATACCTATCTGTACACATTTCACCGTTCGGTTATTAAACTTTATCGAGTACTTAGATAGATAAAATTCCATTTGTTAGGAAACTTAAGTATTTTCGAAACGCCACCTGTTCTTTGTTGTGGCAAGATATGATTGTCTGACTAATGATTTCGTAGAAATTTAGCACCCGGAGCTATATTTTTTAAATAATAAGTATATCGGTTTTGAACATAGACATACTATTTTACAATGAAAATACAAAGATACCTTATACAGCGGTCCCTGCACTTAGCATAAAATTTTTGACCAAATTTTAAATGCTGATCAACTGCAAAATGTACCATTTTTATTGCAAATAAATTAATTATGAATTACTATGAGCCAGATAACGATTTATAAGTACATTACAATAAAATTATTTAAAATAAACAAAAATAAAACTTCTAGGTTCGGAGTAAATATTTGTATGGGGGTCTGTGTGTGTATAAATGACTTTCAATAGATTTCTTATGTAGTAACCTAAGTAGTAATAGATTTGATGGCCGGTTTTGTTCCGTGGTGATTCCGTTCGGAGTTTATTTCTTTATAGTCTGACAGCAGAGTTGATGAGGTTGGTAATTTACCTAACAACTCATACGATAGAAGAAGATTTCCCACCGGGGTAAGCAGTCAAACAACAGACTCGATTTAGCAATAGCAAGTCAATTACTAAGATGTTGTTTACCAATAACCATTAATTAGATACAGCGACAAAAGCTAATTTACTAACAGGTTCACCTAGGTGACCCATAAGTATACCTACTTTAATTTCATACAAACGGCTACAATGTCTAGGTAAAGCACAAGGTTGGATTTGTAGGTTGTTTGTCGACATACAACACGATTTGCAATTAAATTGTTTTTGTTTTAGTACCGCCATTATGCCACTCAACTCCGAGTCTAATATAGAAGGAAATCGTTATCGTAACCTAATGTTTGTGAACTAATAAAAACGATACACAAAACAATAAAAAAATATTTGTAACTATGTTTGTAACACGTAATAAAAATATAACCTCTGTTCCCTATTTGGGTATACTTAACGTTCTGTATAAAAAAAATAACAGCTTGTTAAGAATGCCTACAAAAACTGTTAGCTCATAATACCCCATTTACATTACAAAGCGTCGCGTCGCGAGAAAAAGTTCGCTGACAGATTTTTCGATATAAATATCCGGCTCGAAGGACCACGCGGCGTGTGCGCATCCGTGGCGGAATAGTGCAGCGGGCATTCCTCCATTCTTTCTATTACGCGGTAGGAAGACAGCTGTCGCCACGTATTTATAGAGTACTAGTTACCTCGTATGGGGAAAGGCTTCGTCATGATGGTCTCCGTCGTCGGCGGCAGCAGCCGCTGCGTCTCCGGCGACATCGCACTCGTACACAAGTTCAACTCATGTTTTTTACTGTCACTGTTACTGTTTACACCGCCGCGAAGCCGCAGCGACGGCGATCCGTTTACCACGTCCATTTGCGCGCGCTATCTCCGCATGACTGAGAGTGGAGAGACAATCAGCTGATAGTGTGAGCGAGACGGATATACAACCGTCGCGACCGCCTCCTACTGACTGCGCAGTTAGACTAGTTTTCAAGTGCAAGGTCGGCGCGCTCGCTTGGATGCGTGAGATCCCTCGGGCTTCGTCGCCCGCACTGCTGCCCATTGGGCACCTTGCCATAGAACACGGAACGTAAACAAGTCCGCTACAATAGTAACGTTTTCCTGCAAGAATAGACGCGGTTTACACTGTAAGTAGTATAGAGTAGGCATAGGAAATTGTGATGCGCTCGATTTTACCCATATTATGTCTTCTTCTATCGTGTGGGTTGTGAACTTGTGAGGTGGATTACCAACCCCATCAACCCTGGTTTCGGAGTTACTATTGAACCGCCAAAGGCCATGGCTTATGTAACGACTACTAACTTACATCAGTAAGTAGTAACCGGGACCAACGGCCTAACGTGCCTTCCGAAGCACGGATCGTCTTACTTTCGGACAATCAGGTGATGTTAATAATAATAATTGCAATAATTAGTTAGTCATGGTTAGTTAGTTAGGCTGCATGGTGGAGTATGCTTCATACCCTCTCCGGTTGATTGAGGGGAGGCCTGTACCCACAAGTGGGACGTATATAGGCTGTTTATGTAATGTATGTCTTAAGTTACTTACCTATTTATATTTAGGAAATTTTAAGGACTCAAAATACGTACTACTTCTTAAACTATAAAATACTTGCCTATTTATGGAGTTAGATTTACCTAAGGGAGTATCCCCTTGCACGGTATGCAGAAAAGTCATGCGTATAGTAGGTGGGACGAACTGAAGAGGAAGTATAATATAGAGAATACTTCCTGCATCACACTGCTCCAAGACTTGGTGCCACTTCAACATCTTTAAAATGAAATTTCTCCACTTATTTGTTTATTCACCTAACCAACTTAGTAACAAACGCCTGTGTAAAGAATTAGAGCAAATACGCGAAATTGCCTTTTAATGTCGTCAGGCGCTCCAAGGTTGGATATCTATTTACTTAGGCCATTAACTCGGTGTGGTGACCTAAATCCAATCCACACAATTCTTACGTCAAATTTTAATGCAGTAGAAGCTTAGTAAAAGGGTAAATTTTTATTGGATTTTATCTACTTTGAGTAATTGTCGACATAGATATATATAGGTAAGTGTACACATACATACATAAACTCGCGCCTGTAAAAGCACATTTCATACATAAGTAGTTTCTTCTTCTTATACATATATAAAATACTATTACTGTGTATTATTCTCGTTCCTTTTAATGTAGGAATATTATAATTGTTGTATTGCTTCCTCCTTTTAATATAATAACTATAAGTACTTAAGTAAATTGTCAAAATCACTTTGTGAGACTGTCCCTTGTTTGGTAAGGACATTGCAGGCTTGAATCACCTGATTTTCAGAAAAAGTAAGATATGGCACCCTTATTGACTGGACAGATTCAGGATTGGACTGCTTCGGAGGGCACGTTAAGCGGTTGATCCCAGTTCACATCACTAATTTAGGAGCCACGCTCTTGTCGGTGTAGCATTCTCCATTCTTGTCTATCAAAGACCAATTCCTTCACCTCCTTATAAGACACGACGTTCGCCTTCTCTTTAAACTGGTCCCGGTTATTAGTCGTAAAAACACCTCCACCAACCCGCAGTGGAGTATGCTCCATACGGAGGCCTGTGCCTAGCAGTGGGACGTATATTGATTATGTTATGTATCTGTCTTTACTTACATAAAGTTCACCACAGCTTACGTGATTGGAGACATGATATCCGTGTAACCATGTCCTTGGTTCACGTTCGCGTGTGGCTCCTCACGTATCGACCAAACTTTGAGGATTCAACATTGCATACCGCCGTGCTTGCCGCGACACTTTCTCAGGTGCTACGTGAGTTTAAACTCGTGTTACTAGCTTGTTCCGAGAGGTTCTGAGTCAAGTGAGAATAATGAGTAATATAGTGTAATTTACTTGATATTCTCATCATGTTATGGTGTCAAAGTTGTGCAATGTTTGAGTTTATTGTGTAATGTTCTGTGGCGGATTTTATTTCAGGGTAGATAGTAGATATGTCATCATCTCCTTAGCATTATCCCGTTTTTCACAGGGCCCGCTTACCTAACCTGACGATTTGAAGCGTGTCTGATCTTCCAACCCGCGAACGGAAAACAAGCCCAACACAGGTTAGGTGACATACCTCCCGAAAATTGCATTTCTCGGGAATGTGGGTTGCCTCACGGTGTTTTCCTTCACCGCTGAATATTGTGTAAGTAGATATTTAAATGACATTAAATATCTAAGCATTTAGCTATTGACTTAAAGATTCGAAGTTCTATATTTTAGAAAGCGGAAAAAAATGTTGTAATTTAATTTAATTAATAACTGTTAAGAAGGTTATGAAATCGTTGTGATACTTTTTATAGTAAACTATTGGACCTCTGGATTGGGCTAGTTTTTTCTTCGCGGTTTGGAACACAGGCAGTCGCTTAATCTGTAAAAAAAAACTACCTATCATCATATTTAACAAAGTTAGTTGTTACGTTTCTCTTTGTCATTGTGATTCATATCAGTGTACTTATATTTCAGAAAAACGATTTAGGAGAACTTGAAAAATAATAGCCCTATGACAAGAGATCCTGCGCTGACAGATCGAGTGACGTCTCATTATTTACGAGTGTGTCTGAAGACTTTAATGAATCTACAAAGGGAGAGATTTATTTATAAACTAGGGAGGGACTTAAGTCCTTTAAAGAAACTGTCGCTGTAAATTATAACATCTTGAAAACGGTTTAATTTCACGGGCTAATATCAACTATCAGTGAAAACTGCCTGCCTGAGTTAATAATAATAATAAATATCAAAAAATTCGTAACGTTTTCCATATTTCGATCCAGTCATGACCTAAGTTTCCCAACCATTGTCGAATAGCTTATTAGCTTCAAACGTTTTTTCGATTGTGCTCCACCTAAATCCCCTGGTAGTTGCGGCTTCCGTATGCATCCCGCTTAGGGACGGTACTGAAAAGTACCAGCGCCTGAAGGACGTAATATACGATCCTGACGACTCGATTACTCTAGCCATAGAGGCGGCCAATCAGCTCGCGATAACAAACACCTTATAACTTAAATACCGTCTCCGCCGGCGTGGTCGACGATTTCCCTCTTTCAGTGCTTACCTAAGGTCTATTCGATTAATACTTTCAAATATTATCCTCTCAGACGACGCCCTGACTCGAGGCCCAACTGGGCACCCTCAGGCCTGTTGTCTTAAATTTTGCATCGGGTGAGAGCCCTCAGCGCTCCCCATTTGTCCGGCCAAGTAGTTAATGGCATGTGCGGAAAATCTACAATACGTCACGTCAAAAAAATAATCTAGATACACTTACTTATCATTGCGTCATCCTGTGTTGCTATGCTAAATAAAAAAAAAACAGAAGTTTAATTTCGGCAAGGAGGTTAGGTACCTACTTACTGATATAGTCGTGAGCTTTATTATATTGTTACTTATAAGTACTGGCATATTATCTTGATTCCCTACAGGTTAAGCATGATGGCAAAAACTTAGAAATGTTTTCAAGACATTTTGAGCAGTGTATCAAAAGCTAAATGTGCACCAGAAAATATTACCCAAAGTGGTCGCCGTATTACAAATACAGTTGGTATTCAAAATGGTCACCCTACAGCAAATACCGATGGTATTCAGATTGGTCGCCCTACTACAAATACCGCGGTAGATGGTATTCGAGTTCCTCCCCGTATTACAAATACGGGTGGTATTTGTCACCGTATTACAGATACGGGTGGACCTCGAGATTGTGGCCCAATAAGTACAGATGGTACTCAAGCATCTGGCCTTATTACAACTATAACTGGTATCCACACTGGTCATCATACTACAAAAGCTATTTCGACGATAACTACTACGATTTGAAATACAAAATGAACATGTTTAAGTCGGACTTGGCGTCTGTTCCGAAGAACAGATCAGATTTTGTGAACGACCTCGAGATTCCTGACGATTGGCGACGAGTTTATGACGAAGTTGACGAGTTGGTGACGACACGCAGACGTGACAGCCTGCTGTCAGGGAGTTGTGACGAGTGTGACGTCAGGCCTGCCAGTGCACTCAGCACGGACTCCAGCATATCATTGTCGCGAGCAATGACGGATTCCGAGATTGATTACGATAGATATAGGCGTGTGAGTGTGTGGGGTTTCGTTTGTTTTGGCAAATATTTTTGGAATAGCTTTTTAATATTCTCAAAAAATTGGCCTTTTGATCATATTTTAGTACTTAATTGTTTAAGTGCTTATTTTAACACTTGTGTGAGTAAAACAATTGTTAATGTAATTAATTTATAATCATTAATTTAAGAGCCACGCTTTTATTGGTGTAGCATTCTCCACTCTTGACTATCAAAAGCCAATTCTTTGACTTCTTCATAGACACTACGTTCGCCTTTTCTTTAATTTGTTCCATGTAAAGCTATATGTAGGATCAATTTTTCCTATTTATCGATTTTAACAAACTCATACCAGCTACTAAGATTCGTCTCTTAATCGTTGTAATATGATTGCAGCTCCGCAACCGAAGTCAAAGCGATCCGTTTAACGACATGAAGATTGCCCTCGAAGCCTTTCCATCGGAGTATCTGACGTCACTTCGAGAGTTAGTAGCTATTTAAACAATTTAACATAAGTACCTACTTAATTTAATTGAGTAGCTCGGTGGCGCAGCGGTAATTGAAGTTAAGCAACTTTCGCAAAGGCCGGTCATAGGATGGGTGACCACAAAAAAAAAGTTTTCATCTCGAGCTCCTCCGTGCTTCGGAAGGCACGTTAAGCCGTTGGTCCCGGCTGCATTAGCAGTCGTTAATAACCACCAATCCGCACTGGGCCCGCGTGATGGTTTAAGGCCCGATCTCCCTATCCATCCATAGGGAAGGCCCGTGCCCCAGCAGTGGGGACGTTTATGGGTTGATGATGATGATGACCTACTTAATTGGAGATGTCCTTAGAAAAGTTTAGTACGATCTACTCTGAACCGGCGTGCGTGTATGAAGCGATAGGAAGCAAAATAAGTGTGTCAGGATCAAAGCAAATGGAATTCTATAGTCTCTGTTCACCCAGGTGGGAAATAGGCGTGAGTTTATGTATGTATGTACTTACTTATTTTTTATGCGAGTTGTCTTGTTGCTAGACTAGAGCCACAATCTAGTCATGGAGGGATGCATTACCCGTTCGAGCAAATTTAACATCTAGCGGAAATGCTTCTTTCTAATTTTAACACATAAGTTCGTTCACGATCATATTATCTCAATTAGGATAGTCAGAGGTACATCCATCGTAAGATGAACTAAGTGCCCTCACCACACCGAGCTTTCTGTCGTGATTTAAATATGTATGAGTGTAATTAGCCAAGAGAATAGTATTGTCACGGGATAGATCCGGAATCCCCGGGTTCAAATCCCGGTGGGGACATGTCACAAAAATCACTTTGTGATCCCTAGTTTGGTTAGGACATTACAGGCTGATCACCTGATTGTCCGAAATTAAGATGATCCGTGCTTCGGAAGGCACGTTAAGCCGTTGGTCCCGGTTACTACTTACTGATGTAAGTAAGTAGTCGTTACATGAGTCATGTCAGGGGCCTTTGGCGGCTCAATAGTGACCCTGACGCCAGGGTTGATGATGAGGTTGGTATTCCACCTCACAACGCACACGATAAGAAGAAGATGGGGAAGAAAAATCTCCCATGACTCGACTTGTAGTGCCAAGCAGTGGTGGCCAGGGAAACAAAGGGCGTTGTGTTATAACGTCCTCTTCAGTTTCCAGGAGACGTCAGCCCCGGTTACTACCACCTACAAACGCGAGAGACCGTTGTACAATGAGGCGCTGCATCGCAGGATGGCGAAGTATTTCGATGAGGAGTGCCGGGTATTCGACCCTGATGACCCAGCCCTGCTGGACCTGGAGGAAGCTTTGAACAGCTTGGATATGAAGGTAGGATCTTAGTCTTGCATGAAGAATGGAAGCAGTCGTTATGGTCATAGAATAAGGAATAATACTACGCATACAACGGCAACTCTCCGCTCCCCACCAGCGTCTGAGCTAGGTTTACCTCAACCCCCCCCACCCCCCCGAACATAGTTTAGACTTGAATCGTATGGTGTCAGACGTCACACACACAGATGCGCGTGTACGATAATGTCAATGTGTAGTGTCTGTGTAAAACGAGGTTGTTTGTATGAAGTGTCCGGGGTGTATTGTTTCCATACTCTCTCTCTCCTTGGCATTTATTATTCTAATTATGTCGTTTTGTTGATTGGTGCTTAAATTAAACCCAAATAAGTCATGTCGTTCTGTCAAAATACGAAAATCAAGTGGCACGCATGTTAGGGACAAAAACAAACTTATCATCAAAATTTATTGAATCGATCGATAACTTTATATTGCGTATGTTAACCCTGCTGATGGTGGGGTGTGCCTTCTTTGTAACCATGGAAACCATTCCATCATCGTCAGCCGGTAATCGTCCATTGCTGGACATAGGCTTCGCTCGAGGCTCGCCACAATCCCTTTTTCCACTCCGACCAACTAAACGGATCAACCAGTTGTTCCGATCGGAATTCAGTGTGCAATTCAATGACCGATCCTCTGTTACCCACATGTACTCCAACCTGCACTGGAACAGCGTGGTGCTATATACTCCATACCTTACCCCCTTCTATTGATTGAAGGGAGGCATGTGCCCAGGACGTATACCACCTATAGGCTTACAGGGTTTAGGCTTCTGTCTTTAAGATATAGGTGTGTATAGGGTTGCCATCTCTAAGGTTTGGAAAACAGGACCAGACGCGTGAAAACCCCGGATTTTAGAGTCCAAAAGTCGAAAATGTCAACAAGATCTTTTAAACTGTGTAGTACATACTAAAATTTATATTATGGCAACACCGCTTTTTAATCTTCCTTCTAACATCATGCCGATGGGGTGTTGCTTTTTTTTACTTTTTGTTAATTTCAATTATGCAGTCCATTTCTAAAAGTCAAGCATGTGTTTTCTTTATATTTAACACCAGGGACGCACAATAGGTACTTACCTAAGTTAACCTTTTTTTCAATTCTCAGGCGCTGCAAGCCGATTTGGACAAGATCTAACTACGAGCATGTAGAGACGTAGATAACGGACCTATAGATAATGGACCTACTTTTGGACCGGGATTACTTTTGGACCTTGTAGATATACTTAGTACGAAATTCATAAAATAAATAAAATAGTTACAAACGAGACCAAATTTTTTTTTAAAGAAAAATATAAGTCAAGGGCTGTGTGTAAAATGTATTTTAATGGGAATGATTTCCAACATTACAACAATTGTTTAACGCTATTGTACCTACAACGGGCATCGCATCGGCAAACGAATAAACTAGAAAATGTTATTATTGGCAAAATAATCAAAGATATCATGAGACATTTAGGTATCTCAAAAATTTTTCGTTATTATGCAAACAATAAAGCCTTAAATACATTATACTTAACAAAAAATACAATATCTTTTACAAAACAATACTTATTGCACTTATTTTTGGAATTCAGTTGAGATTCACATTCATTTCCTTAGCAGCGCGGCGAAATAATACTATGAAAATAATTACATTATTAATAACTTTTGGATTACCATCACAATGGCCCCGATTCCTGCAGACACCTCCTAATTTTACTTTAAGTTATATCCGTCACTTTATTATCCGCCGAAAAGGAAAGGGACGGTTGATTGACAGCTCTTAATTTTGAGAAGAGTGATAACCCGGGCGGGCGAATCAAAAATGTATCTCGCTGGTATGTAAACCGTTTGTCGTGTGCTGTTAACTTAATTCTGTCGGGTTATTAGCCAATGCAAACATTTTATAGGGTTGTTTTAGATTTGTGCTTAAAATTGACGTGTGGTCTATAAATTTTATGCTTGTCGATTACCAGTACCTTTCCTTTTAAGAAAATAACAGAAAAATAAAATTAGATGGTGTCTACCGGAATTAGCAGCAATATCAGTCTGTGTCTCACTCAATTTAACGGAATTCAACCTTTTTGTTAACACAATGAAATAATTTGTTCCGTTGGAATTGTTAAACAGTTATAAAAACGAAACGTGTAACACTTTCAAACAAAGTAGGCATGTTACGTTGCACGTTATGTTACAAGTTACAACTTTGTTCGCAAGATTATCGAACAATGTGTTCGACGAACATGCTCGTAGAAACGCAAGTTTTGTATGACTGTTCAAATACCATCCATTATTGTAAAGTTCATATTTTGGTATTCATGTTCCCAATTTCTGTGTTGAAAACTGTCGTACAGAGAATATATTTAGGTGACCGACTATCCGCAAAATATTTCATCCTCGCCTCGGGATTAAATTGTTACTTTATCGCACACATATTTTTATAATCTTTAGGTGCGGGATGGTGCAAAAGGATTACATAAAATTATATCATCCGCGAGTAATACTAATCGGTAGGTACACGACCATTTTTAACAGACTTCAAAAAAGGAGGAGGTGCCCAATTCGTCGGGATCCTTCTTTTTAAACCAATAAAAGCCTATCATTAGTGAGATTTGTGGTACTTCTCTCTTTAGTGGATGATTCGTCTCTTTGAGCAGGGTAACATTTTGCGGATGAACAGTCACCTAAGGGTGGTATCAATAAACGAATCTCTGCTGAGACTGCCCTCAAGATCATGCTCAAGTCTCTGTTTTTATATGAGAACTGTCACATTGACATGATCTTGACGGCAGTCTTAGTTTATTAATACCACCCTAAGTCATAGAACATACCTACGTAGTAGTCAAGTATCTGGGATAAAAAAAAATATATTATCACAAATTGTAAAAGCAAATACTAGTGTTTAGAAACTGGTATTTTTGTAATTAATACTATTTCAGATCTACAATGTAAGAGACTAATAGTTAGCAGTGAACACAATATCGCTTTCACCATGGTACAAGAAGACCAGGTATGCTCAATCCTATGACAAGCCGCCATTGCTAGCCCTTTGATGATGTATGAGTTACCACTGTGTTCCAACATTCCAAGGACGTATATTTTATTATTGAAGATTAAGTGAATTACTGACTAATATATTTAATTACTATTACTTGTCACATATATAAAATCATTAAAACTGTAAGTCTTTTACTAAAAGTTCAAAATTTTCTTGCAAAGTAAATATAAAAACGTTGGTCGTGGGTAATTTATTTTTTACGAAATGGCAACGCAGGGTGGGATGACGCCAGCTGGGCTAACCTTGAAATGTGAACTGTCATTTTTGAGCATATCTGGTCTTTTTATATCATGGCTTTCATGGCGTTAAGAAAGTTACGAATAAAAAGCTTTTAAATTACGAAAAAACGTTCGTAAGACATGTTTTTATGGCATTGTACAATTTTATGTAACCATTTCAAAGGTTTTATTATGAAAAAGCTCTACACAGAAAGGATATATCACTGTATGATGCTTAATATATTATTATTCATAAACGGTGTAAAGACGGAAAACCACATTTTCAATTTAATGAGAAACTTTCCAGGCTACCTTAAAAAAAAAAAATACTTTTGCCTTTGTTTAACCGTCTCATTTCATGGATAACAGATATTATGAGATACATATATCTTTTATCTTTGTTTGTGTCAAAAAATATGTTGCTACCTATATTACTTAATGTGCTTAATAGTTAGCAACATAATTCTATACATAATGTGATCCAAATATCAAGTAACAATTATTTTTGCATATGCCTCAGTCAATATATTGTATTTTTGAATAATTACGTACCCGAGTAATGAGAAAATAGGTTATTATTTCACGCTGATTTTCAAATGAACCTTAAAATACACACAACAATAAATGAAAAAAAATAATACTAGATGCGAGTTTTCCGTCTACACAAACATACAGTAACACAACTTATATAAATAATACTTAGAGAATATTGCCCACAAAGGTAACATATAAATCACAAATAAATGGCAAAACGACCTAACACGTAGCTGCCCCGAATATGGACGTGCTTTAAAAGGCGATCTTACATCTAAAGTTACTTTAATATAAAGTAAGAATGTTATGCTATAATTGAAACCTTAGCGACCTATCAGATCTTAAGTGCGAGAAGGACAGCGAATAAATTAAGAGACAGACTAACATGAATTCACATAAAAGCTTGCGTTTATTGATTCGGTTAGATGTTATTTCCTTTTTTCCCGCGGATTTCGGACTAAAATGACACAAGTCATAAAATTAAAGGCAGCGGGATTTCTTTCTCTTTTTTTCATTCTTTCTTTTTCTTTGAAGGTGCAAAGTCTGTCTTAAGTTCGTCATCTAAGTTCGGGATAACGGATTGTATATTTAATTCACTTATAAGTAGAAAGCTAATTCACATAACGCGATCTCTATTGAGCGTTGTCAGTATTGTACGTTATGTCTGCTAATATATATATATATATATATATATATTTATTTTGAATGATTTTGTGAAAGAATTTCCTGATTTTGTACAAAAGATACAATATCTTGTATCTTTTGAGTGCCCTCTGCAGCGGTTCCCAGGTGGGATTGTGTGTCGGATGCGGCAGAGACTTGGTTAGGGGAGCTTAAGCTGGATATATGATCCACGCAGGGTATTTTATTTGGACCATAGAGACCGTTTCAATAGGGTAGTTTCCAACTAGTCAAATCAGTTGCTTTTTACTAAACGTCAAAACACGCTATTACTATGGAATTTGTATGAAAAAGCAACCTGTGACGTCATAGAAAAAGGTGTCAAAATGTCGCACTTTTTATTACATTCTTTTTTATTAAAGTTCATAAATAAGAAAACGGTTTTTGTCACCTTTAGATCAGTATTTATTTAGTAATCGCAATTTTATAATTTATCTTTGACCTAGGAAACTAACCGTCGACTTTGTTGACACACACAGTGATACGTCCAGTAGACTTTGGACTACGATTATGTGACATATAAGTCATATATCAAACTAGCGACCCGCCCCGGCTTCGCTCGGGTGCTGAGGAAAAAATTAAATTATGTAATCACATTAAAAACCTCAAAAATAACGCTAATTCTCCACTATTTAATGGATGTTATTATACATATATAAACCTTCCTCTTGAATCACTCTATCTATTTAAAAAAACCACATCAAAATCAACGGATTTTGATGAAACTACGCAACGGCGTAGTTTTAAAGATTTAAGCGTATATCCCTATACAGGGACAGAAAAAGCGACTTTGTTTTATACTATGTAGTGACGATAGAGATCGCATTATGTGATTTAATTCTTTCATCTCATAATTGCACATCAAATCATGTCAATACACACAAGGTCTATCCATTGATAAACACGAAACTAAATTCGTTTTCATGCTTCTATTGCGACTAACATTTTCGTTGATTTTCGATGGTATATTGATGTTATCTTTAGGTCCAAAACGTCTACTTCCCAAAAGGACCACTGTCCCAAATCGTCCACTTCCCAAAACGGCAACTCCCAAAATGACCACTCTCCCAAATCGTCCACTTTCCCAAAACGTCTACTTCCCGAAAGGACAACTCCCAAAATGTCTACTTCCCACATCGACTACTTTCTAAAAATTTGAGAATATGCAAATTTTTGGAAAGCAGTAGTGTCTAGAAATGTAGGTTTTAAGGGTGTATTTTTTTTAACCGGTTTTTTCTCAAATCGACCACATATTTGCAATAGGAATTGCCTTTGAAATACATAGTTGTTTTCACCACAGTTTTTAGGACTGATTTATTGCGTAAAACTAGATCCCTACCAATATTATAAATGCTAAAGTAACTCCCGAAATTCCCACGGGAACAGGAATTAGCGGGAAAACCCTTTTGTATAAAAATTCTAAATCGCTTAAGTTAGACGCTTGAAATTTGGCATGCAGGTACCATAGTTAACTTAAAGCTTAGTTGCAACTGGATATTGCAAAATTCCCACGGGAACGGGAGTTAGCGGGAAAAAACATTTGTATGATAAAATCTAAACCGCGTAAGATAGATGTTTTCAATCTAGCATGCATGCTACGAATAAAAGCATGCATGCATACCTTAGTAAATATAAATTTTAGTTATGGCTGTATTTTGAAAAATGGGAATTGGCGGGTAAAAAAAAATGTATGAAAAAATCTAAACTGCATAAGTTAGATGCTTGAAATTTGACATGCATATATTATATACCTTAGTGAATGCAAAGTTAAAAATTTTCCTGGGAACGGGAAGCGAGTTAGAGGCTTGAAATTTATAGCTCGCGGTAGTGGCAACCAAGAAACGTCGCGGCCGCGGCGGCGTTTGTGGGGCGGCGACAGCGGTGGCGAGGCGCGGAGGGAGGGGGGGGGGAGATACCCGAGTAAGCAACCGGAACGCGGCAGACGCGTGAGGGCAGACGTCGTTGATGGTCGTGTCAAATATTGAATTTTGCGGGCGAACTTTTCACTATTCTTGGATGGTTCAAATCTTTCGTAGGTAGTTTTCTGTTGAATTTTCCAGGCGGACATTTCACGGCGTATTTCTGTTGTAATTTTAAATTTTGTTTAAATTTTCGAAACTGATCGTATTTTCCTAAAATATCAAACCAAATCATAAACTAATAATCGAGGAATTAATATCAATTTATTATTTAACTGAGCTACTTATACTGTAACCTCATTTAAAAATAATAAAATTAAGCATTTTTTAACCTTTCTCCCATACACACAAAGATCTTTCTTTTATAACTAACCAAAAGCATAAATAATTAATTTCAAGCTTCTAGCTTAAAAAATGACGATACTTCCATACAAACTTTCATCCCTCTTTCAATCCGTTTTCCGCATTAAAAAGTAGCCTATGTCCTTTCTCAGGCTCTAAACTGTATGTGTACCAAATTTCATTTTAATCCGTTCAGTCGTTTTCGCGTGAAAGAGCGACAGACAGACAGACAGATTTACTTTAGCATTTATAATATTGGTAGGGATCTAGTTTTACGCAATAAATCAGTCCTAAAAACTGTGGTGAAAACAACTATGTATTTCAAAGGCAATTCCTATTGCAAATATGTGGTCGATTTGAGAAAAAACCGGTTAAAAAAAAATACACCCTTAAAACCTACATTTCTAGACACTACTGCTTTCCAAAAATTTGCATATTCTCAAATTTTTAGAAAGTAGTCGATGTGGGAAGTAGACATTTTGGGAGTTGTCCTTTCGGGAAGTAGACGTTTTGGTAAAGTGGACGATTTGGGAGAGTGGTCATTTTGGGAGTTGCCGTTTTGGGAAGTGGACGATTTGGGACAGTGGTCCTTTTGGGAAGTAGACGTTTTGGACCTAAAGGATATTAAAATGTATGTAGTGAAGACTAGTTTCAAACCAACTACTCATGCTTGTGTGAAACAAAACATATTCCCAAAGCGATCCTAGAGCCATACTTATGAACTAGCGTTAAATTATGGCATATCTAAGTATGTTTACATAGCTAAGTTGTTTGCGGTAAACATAATTATTCTAATGAGTGTAAACGGTACTTTGAATATCGGAATAAATAGATTTTGAGTATACACTGAAATGAAATAACATTTATTCGCTGTAGAGTGGTACAAAATATCTTAACACTTTCAAGGACAGAACGTCTAGTGACGTTCCGATTCCAAGGTGTCATACTATCTATTATGAATCACCGATGACCCATGGTGTCTGCTTGTGAAAGGGTTAAATAATATAATGGCCCCGATTCCTACAGACACCTTCTAATTTTATTTTAAGTCATACCCGTCCCTTTCTTTTTCAACGGATGAGATAATGACAGGTATACCTTAAAATAAAATTAGATGGAGTCTGCAGGAATTAGCACCAATGTAACAAAAAAGTCCACCACTCAACCATAATAGCGTGCGAATATTAAGTAATTTATAATTAAATGAACATGCTTCAAATCTTACTGTAGTGACAACTAAGTAAACTGTCGAAATTACGTAAGGAATTTTAAGTGTTTTTTTAAATGTAAATATAAGTTCACAACTACATCCCAATTGGGGTCGTCAGAGGTACATCCATCGCAAGATGAACTGAGTAACCACGCCTCACCGAGCCGTATCGCCGTCTTTAATGCTCGAGCCAACTGTGTTAGTGGAAACTATCTCAGTTTTAAGTCGGTTACACCACAATCTTATATGCACAAGGAAGCACTAAGCATGTACCTACATACCTACGTTTGGCTTGGATTGCATGCAGTATTTTCTGTTTTGTGCAAATAAGATTTGTGTTAGAATATATGATGTTAGTGATTCTGTAATAAGTACTTACCGTGTTCCTAAGGGACAATTTAGGTAACCGCTCTATGTAGTAGTAAAACGGAAATAAAGCCCACTACATATTTCACCGATGTATATTTTGTATGTCTACCGCAAACATCTCGCGCAGGCCCTAACATACGATGTATATTATAGGCACAATAAGTGTTATCTCGAACCATTCACCTGAGCACTTGGGGGTGTGAGATATAGCTTGATAGTAGTAATATGCAAGCAAAAGCAAGCATAAGGCTGCCTGTCCACCGGACCGGAGTGAAGCGGAGAAACGGAGACATATTAACCAATGTTAACCGCTCCGTTGCTTCGCTCCGCTCCGGTGGACAGGTAGCCTAAGACGTGTCTACTTTATTAAGACCCTGCATAACGTAGCCGTAGGTAGGTTTACGCTGGGAGCGGCGGAGCTCTGATAGTTAGCAAGAGCTACTGAATATAATAAATTCTTGAGTGTCTTTTTTCCTCCCTTCAGCCATAATTTGCGAAATTTGACATTCAACAAGTTTCTCCTTGATGTTAATTGGCCATTGACCTAGTAGGCGAATAATGTAATTTGTAACAAAAAAATATAATAGCGGTTTGATTCACGCGAGCGCTCATAGAGCCTGCGGACTGTTTTCTTTACAAAATGATTGTATAGATTGTCCGAGTTGTGTTATAACACAATATACTTACAGACTTATAAGGGCGCAGTTAGGGCAAGTGTATACTAATGTTAGGGCACTATCCAGCTACACCCCATACCCCCTCCAGTCTTGACTCTCGTCCACATAAAGTGCCGGACACTAAGCTAGCGTTTCTCTAAGCTAGTACAACCTTAGCTCTAACACTTATCAAAATACTAAATACCTACTCATTTGCTGGCACAATTATATACTTCTTAATTTTTTTAATACGATAGAATTAAGCAGCTACAATCGATTGACGGACAGATCCCAGGTTCGGTTATTAATCGGGTTAAATAATAAAAAATATCTATTCTAGAAGTTTCTCTACCGTCACACTTTAGTACCATGTCATAATAACTTCTTTGACAAATTGGACTGTAATGCTCATCACATGTCAAATATGTTAATAAGACAGGGTTCTAAAGTGGGTACATGTTAGCTGATGACTGTACCCCTTCCATTCAACGAGGGGAGGCTTAAAACGCAACGGTGGGGCTTGCGTACCATAAATGTTATGTTTTTATTTCATAAGAATGAAATTATAATATTTTATGTTATGTTATTATATTGTGGCGGCTGGAAAACTGCCGCCAACCGTCAGCCAATCAGCGGTCGTTCCCCGCCCGCGCTCCCGCACACACACGGGAGTCGGGAGAGACAAGAGTTTTGACACAGTACGAAGTACGAAGCGGAAAAAGTTTGTGCGTTATTTACGGTGGATGAATAATTGATTAAGTACTTAGTTCAGTAGTTCAATTTAATGGTGGACTGTGAGAGGTGCAATAAACGTTTTGGATGTAAAATTTTGTGTTGTGATTGGAACGTATCCTATTGAACGAGACAAAGTATATCTAAAAAGCAAAGAGGGATTCAGCGGGCTAGCACCGCTAACCATCCCCAAATTGGTGACCCCAGACGACGTTCTACATACACAATAACCTACTCTTCGGCTCAAGGCAAGTCTCAAATTTCTCCGCGAGCAGTCGCCAGGCGGCTTACGTACTCAAAGTCATCGACGCGAGGCTGATTCGACACTGTCCTTGAAGAGCTATACCCATTCAAGCACCGCGAGACTGATCAGATGCGAAGACATCCTATCTACCCTTGCCGACCGTAAATACTCCGTTTCCCGTACTTCAAAGACGATCAGTGCACACGATCTCCTTACAGCACTCATCTACTGCATCTGAAACTAAGCGATACCTACCTACCTGCGAAAATATCTACCGCATCAGGGCTGTGGTGTTTTACTGAAAGTACATACCTACTTACCTGGCAGTGGACTTCAATTTGGTGGTGGATAGCATGTATGTTTTTGCCTGCAGCAAGTTACACATAGCTGAGAAGTACTGAGGACTCCTGGAAGAAGGATACCTGCATGTGGAGTGAATTACCTAACTATCTACAATAACTAAAACTACAACTACTTGGACAATATACTATTCTAACTACAACTAATTTCTACGCCGATCTAAAACATAAACATTTAACCTACTACATTCCTTATTATTAATTAGCTATCTATTAAGTGTTGTGATACAGGTTTGTGCATGTAATACCTTTTAAAAATATTAATTTACTATCCAGGTAACTAAGATAAACCTTGTGTGTTACATTTAGCTATAATAATTTTAATTAAGTACTTATAAGTGAACATCTTAAAAGGTACCTAAGACTTCAGTTGTCTCATTGGTATTCTAAGGGCCTCATAATACAATAACAAAGCATTGAAGATAGCAAAACTGTTTACATTTCTAAAAATAGATTCACTGTATACAAGTTACATTTCATTTTACATCTTATAAACATTGTTATAGTTTCATATTCTCTCTAATCATTTAAACTGCTAGAATTTCATACTTACCTTAATTGAATTCATTGTAACAACTACTTAAGTAAATTGAATTTAATTGCTCATTTGAATTTTGTTTGGTATGGTTATGGTCTTATTTTAACTATTATTTGTGCTTATTTTTATTAATCATATATAGTGTGTGTGACTGCAGCAGAGTCAGTTTCCTTTTACATTTTTTTTACATTTTTTATATTTTTTATTTTATTATCGGTGTTGGTTTGTTGTCTCTCTCTCTCTCTCTGTGTGTGTGGTTTATTTTCCCTGGTTTCCTTTTCTCTCTCTTTTTATATTACCCTTTTGTCTTGTGTATTTTTCTCCTGACTATGGCATCGCAGGACGAGTTGAAGGAGCAGCTTGTGGAGCTGCAAAAGCAGCTGGCACAATTACAAGGCCCATCCACATCACAGGCACAAGTCACTGCAGCTGTCTCTGTCAAACTTCCACCATTCTGGGTAAACAAGCCTAGTGTATGGTTTGGCCAGGCAGAGGCACAGTTCGACGTCGCCGGTATCACGCAGGACAGGACCAAGTACAGCCATGTACTTGCTATTTTGGACTCTAGGGTATCTGACGTGGTGGAGGACATCATCGTTAACCCGCCTAAAGAGGACAGGTACAATTTTCTTAAAACAGAATTAATTAAGCGGTTGTCGTGTTCGAGGGAACAGCGTGTCAGGCAACTACTCAGCGAGGAGCAACTAGGTGATCGCAAACCTTCGCAGTTCCTCCGTGACTTGCGTTCTTTGGCTGGCAAAACCGTTTCTGATGATGGCATAATACGGGAGCTGTGGATGCGACGCTTGCCTAACAATATACAAGTGATACTCGCCGCGCAGAAGGACTTACCTGTAGATAAAATTGCAGAGATTGCAGACAACATCCTTGAGGTAAGTCACCCCATGCCTGCCGTACACGCTGCTAGCGCTCCTGCGTTCGACGTGGAGAAAATCATGCGATGCATCGACCAGTTAACTCAGAAGGTTGATGCCCTTACCTCCGCGGCTGCACGATCACGGTCAAGACCGACTTCTCAGGACAGAAGTAACCGCTCCCGGTCGTCTTCTAGTGGTCGCCGCCTGTGCTGGTACCATAGAAGGTTCGGCCCCAAAGCTAGTAAGTGCATCAGCCCTTGTGAGTGGAAGACCGATAAGGGAAACGCGACAGGCAGTCAGTAGAGGTGGCAACTGATTGTCCTAATCCCGGCCGCCGCTTGTTTGTTACCGATGCCGACTCCAAATGCCGATTTTTGATCGACACTGGATCGGATCTTTGCTGTTTTCCGCGCCGCCTTGTCAAAGGCCGCTCATCTGCCACAGACTACGAACTCAGCGCCGCAAACGGCAGCTCTATCAAGACCTACGGCACCATCGCTCTCTGCCTAAACCTTGGTCTGCGCCGAGAGTTCCGTTGGCATTTTGTAGTGGCCGACGTAAGTACTCCTATAATAGGGTCGGATTTTCTGGCATATTATAACTTGTTGCCAGACTGCCACAACAAAAAGCTCTTGGACGGCGCCACCAGCCTCTCAGCACCAGCTAGCGTCGCCCAAGTCAACCAAGTAAGCGTGAGGTCTGTAGCAACAGAGAACACCATCTTCTCTAAACTGCTCTCTGAACACCCTGACCTCACTCGCCCACCAGGCCTACCACGTGTCATCAGGCACTCCACAGTGCACCACATTGTGACGACTGATGGCCCACCTGTTTCCTGTCGACCTCGGCGCCTCGCCCCTCAGAAGTTCTCTGCGGCGAAGAAGGAATTTGAGGAAATGGTTAGATCTGGCACAGCGCGACCTTCGGACAGTCCCTGGGCTTCACCATTACACATGGCACGCAAGGGAGAAGATGGCTGGCGTCCATGCGGGGACTACAGAGCCCTTAACGCAAGAACGGTACCTGATCGCTATCCTGTCCGACACATCGCCGATTTTTCACAACATCTCGCCGGCAAGACTGTCTTCAGCACGATTGATCTCGTTAAGGCCTACCAACAAATACCCGTCAACAAAGAGGACATCTGCAAGACGGCCATTACAACTCCTTTTGGCCTCTTCGAATTCCCCTTTATGACTTTCGGCCTGCGGAACGCTGGACAAACGTTCCAGCGTTTCATAGACGAGGTTGTAAGGGGACTCGAATTTTGCTATCCATATGTTGACGATATTTTGGTGTCTTCTCGAAACGCTGAAGAACACGCCGAACATCTGCGTATACTTTTTCACCGTCTCGCCGAATACGGCGTGATAGTGAACGCGTCTAAATGTGTTTTCGCCGCTAACGAAGTCACATTCCTAGGCTATAACATCTCTAAAGACGGCACACGGCCTCCGCCCGGAAGAGTTGAAGCTCTGCGACAGTACCCCTTGCCTAAAACGGTACAAGGCCTGCGTAGGTTTCTAGGCATGGTAAACTTTTACCGCCGTTTCCTCCCTAATGCCGCAGAACTACAAGCACCGCTCATCAACGTGTTGGCAAGCTCTAAACTTAAAGGTGCAAAGCCAGTACCCTGGACACCAGAACTAGAGCTCGCGTTTGAGAATTGTAAGAAGCATCTCACTAACGCTACTCTCTTGGCTCATCCCATTTCTGATGCCCCACTGGGGCTGTTCACGGATGCATCTTCTCATCAAGTCGGAGCTTGCCTGCAACAAAAAGTCGGTCCACATTGGCAACCGCTTGCTTTCTTTAGCAAGAAGCTTACGGAAAAGCAATCCCAGTGGCCCGCATATTACCGCGAATTATTGGCAGTGTATGAGAGTGTGCAACAATTTCGTCACATCTTGGAAGTGCAGCACGTCACTATCTACACTGACCACAAGCCCCTCCTCTACGCTTTCACGCAGCGTCGGGAGAAGTTGCCTCCGGTACAGCTCAATCAGCTCACCTTTGTATCCCAGTTCACGACGGATATTGCACACATAAAAGGTGTGGATAACGTCGTGGCTGATACAATGTCACGCATAGAGGCAATCTCCTTAGAGGACGACTACACAGCTCTTGCCGTATCACAGGAAGAAGACGAGGAGCTACAGAAACTGCTTAGCGACGGTACCTCTCTAAAATTAGAGAAAGTCGCGCTGCCTGGTACTGACGTCACAATCATCTGTGACACGTCTACCGGCAAAGCCCGGCCATTCCTCACTGTCTCTTTCCGTCGGAAATACTTCGACAAGCTCCATAACTTAAGCCATCCAGGCATTCGTGCTACCTCCCGTCTTATCACCGACAGATTCGTGTGGCCTTCCATCCAAAAGGACGTCCGCGAGTGGACTAGGTCTTGTATCCCTTGCCAACGTAGCAAGGTTACAAGACATACTGTCTCACCGCTCGGTAACTTTGGCGTTCCACCTGGCCGTTTCCGCCACATCCACGTTGACATTGTGGGACCCTTGCCCGTTTGTGAGGGTTATAGCTATCTGCTGACGGCTGTGGATAGGTTTACGCGCTGGCCTGAGGCGTGGCCCATGCGAAGTATCACGGCAGAAGAAACTGCCGATACTCTTCTCTCTGGTTGGATCGCTCGATTTGGGACCCCTACTTGCATAACAACAGATCAGGGACGGCAATTTGAGTCCGATCTGTTCCGTAAACTTATGGCATTTTTAGGGACCAAGAAGCTTAGAACTACCAGTTACCATCCCTGTGCCAATGGCATGGTCGAGCGCCTACACAGGCAACTCAAAGCCTCCCTGATGTGTCGCGATGAATCCTGGATCAGAGCCTTACCTGTCGTGTTACTTGGCATGCGCGCAGCGCTGAAAGAGGACCTGAAAGCTTCAGCGGCAGAATTGGTTTATGGGGAACCGTTGCACTTACCTGGCGAGATGTTTGATCCAGAATCTCCCAGTGTAAAAACGTCGGATTTTGTCGCCCAGCTGCGGACGTACATGGAAACATTGCGACCTGTCCCCGCTGCACACCACACTCAGCCAACGTCGTTCGTTTATAAAAACTTGACGTCGGCTTCGCATGTGTTCCTCCGCGACGACACCGTACGACGACCCCTGACACCGCCGTACACTGGACCATACCTAGTCGTGCAAAGAGCAACGAAGACCATCACTCTTCTAATAAAGGGCAAAGAGGTAACAGTCAGTGTCGACCGTGTCAAGCCTGCACACATTGATGCTGACCTAACCGCTACTACACCAGCTGCTCCGGCTCCACCAGTACCGGTAGCTTCACCTTCAGCTGTTCCTGCGACTCCGCCTGCTGCTCCTTCTGCCCCGTCTACTATCACTGTTCTTCCTTCTGCCACTACTCTTCCTTCTTTTCCAGACTCACGCAAACCCTACACCACTAGGACAGGTCGGACAGTCCGCTTTGCTAAGCCGTTCGATCTCTGACCTTCTTCTTCTTCTTCTTTCCGGGTTTTCTTGACTCCGTAGGGGGGTGGTGTGGCGGCTGGAAAACTGCCGCCAACCGTCAGCCAATCAGCGGTCGTTCCCCGCCCGCGCTCCCGCACACACACGGGAGTCGGGAGAGACAAGAGTTTTGACACAGTACGAAGTACGAAGCGGAAAAAGTTTGTGCGTTATTTACGGTGGATGAATAATTGATTAAGTACTTAGTTCAGTAGTTCAATTTAATGGTGGACTGTGAGAGGTGCAATAAACGTTTTGGATGTAAAATTTTGTGTTGTGATTGGAACGTATCCTATTGAACGAGACAAAGTATATCTAAAAAGCAAAGAGGGATTCAGCGGGCTAGCACCGCTAACCATCCCCAAAATATTATTGGGGAGTGTCATATCCCCAATTAAACGCGGTAAGAACCCGTTATTATGTGCTTTAATTCTACGAATAAATAATAAGTCAGGAAGAGTAACTATGAACAAACGCCGGCGAAATATTGGCCCCACGACATTCTAAAAGATCGTAAATCCATAAAACCAATCAGTAGCGATTCCGTGACGCGCTTCATTGCGACAAGCGCTGTGATTGGTTATCAATAGCAACCACAATAGAGGTTGGTGCGTGTGTTTCCGGGGTTCTCAAATCAAGGATGTTGTTATGCAATGCATGGATGAGTATAAACAAGTAAAAAATGGACGAAACTAACGGTGGATTTAATAATTTTTTGTGTTTTGTATTTCGGATGAGGCGTGTTGCTGAATTGTGTATTCAAGTAGTATTATTATATTGCATGTTTTGTGTTTTGAATTAATTGGTATTTAGTAAAAACAACTATTCAATACTTTAATTTTTTACTTGGATGATATATAAATATAATTACAATGTTACTTATTATTTACTGGAATAGGATGGAAGCCGATCATCCTCTCTTCTTTCGTAACGAACTGCTTTTATCCATTTTTGCAGTCGGTTTTCATTTTTGGGGAAAATAAAAAAAGGAAATTTCGACAAGACTAAATAACTGAAAAACTTATATTTTGCTGGAAATTGATAATATTACTTGACTGCATAGTATTAAAAATTATAATTTACCTATCTGAATATTAAGCTAGGAACTTCTTGAATAATGCGGACCAAAGTACAATGTGTTTACGAGAACAGAAATGTTATATTTACCGATGATAAGTTATTCCAATTATCTTTTTGCTGCGCTTTTTTCGTTTCCTACACCAACTAACTACACATGACGACATTTTACATAATATTTCACTGTTTTTTCCATAGAAATATAGCATAAATCGAGCAATGACATACGTTAGTGACGGCGTGAGGCAGATTGAAGTAGGTGCGAGTAGTCATTTTAAGCCCCGCCCACTCAGTGTACATTTTAGTGGCGTCAAATTGTGAGCGTTGTTACTCTTCCTGACTTATTATTCATTCGTAGCTTTAATTATGATAATAACCGCGTAAACTTAAAACAATGTAAGAATGAAATTATCCCTTTTGTTTAATAAAGAAAGAATTAAACATCATCAATCATCCTCATCATCGGGGTCTATTGGTGAGGACCTGTAAATGGCTGTTTGTTTTTTAGTATGAGCTATTATTTTGTATCGTTAGCTGTTGGTCTTCCAATAAAAATAAATAAATAAACATAACACATACAGTCTAACACACTCTACATTAAATAAAAAAATATATATCTAGCGCGACGCACTGAACTGACGCAGAGCTGCGAAATTGCTGGCAGCGTTTCATGCTTTATATACAATTTTAAAACGAAAGTGAGTGAAGTATATATTTGCACCAGCACAAAATTATTGCGTTACCTAACCAGTCACAAACACAGCCGAGACTTCCCTCGTCTACTTAGCAAGGTTTATAATAAGCTGCCGATATTATGGTTTTAAAAGGCCACATTGAAACAAACAGTGTCGAAATATCGGGAGTCTCATATCCCCAGTTAAACGCGGTAAGAACCCGTTATTATGTGCTTTAATTAGGCCACATTGAATCAATTCATTCAAGAAAGCAATATTGCAATTTGACATTTGCGCATATAAAATTAAGTGCGCAATGTCAACAAATGAATTGACGAATTTATTCAATGTGATTGAAATTGATTACTTATTTAGAAGCCCGGACGGCATTTTACACGTTATACTTTAAGAGATTTTGAATGGTACATATGCATATGTAATTCGATAGTTATGATTGTCAAATATATTGTAATTTGGGCTAAAAAATCTAAACATAGACGAAAAATAAAGAATGAACGAATACAAACTTTGTTGCACATAAAAAAAAGAGGTCTCATAGCTAAAAGAGAACTCTTCCAGACAACCATCGCGAAATAATAGTATATACACTTATGTATACTTTATAAATCTATACATTGTTTAAGGATTACGCATTTATTGTTGTTATGGATCTACCTTCTCCACTCCAATTTCATCAGTCCTTCCGTGATCATGGCGCTTGCAACAGTGTTGAATCGGGAGTCTCATACCCCTGATTTTAACGCGGCAAGAACCCGGTAGTATGTGTTTTAATTAGATAAATATAACATACTATGGGCAATAAATATACACAAACATGTATACAATTTAAAATAATTTGCAGTCTACTAGGATTTCTATACACTCTATTAAACGAAGTAGAGTCTAATTATTGATATTCACAAACATTTCCGACATGACAAAAAACACGTCCACTAAACGATCAATCAATTCAATCAATACAATTAAAATTGACAATCATAACTAAAACCGAATAACAAACTAGTTAAATGCAATATGAAAGACGGATAGACGGCGCACGATTTCGCTAAAGCTTTAACCATCGACGGAAAAAGAGGGTGTTATTTTTATCTGACTGCATTTTTGATCTGTGACTGGTACTTTACAATAGCACGACTGTAGGTCTTCTGTCTCATTGTATTAACAAAGCTTTCTATAAAAACCCTAAACGTCCTTAAAAAATACCTAATTTATTATTTTATTTACCAACTTCAAGTAAATGTATAAAGGGCATTTTTCAATATGAATGCACCTTTATTTAACCCGTCGTATGTCGGGACGCATATCTCAACCTGACGCGGAAAAACTATTGTATTTGGTACCTCGACAGATGAGGGGTTAAATTGACTTTCATTTCAAAGAACGTAGAGAGCCGACTTAACACATTTCCTACCAACAATTTTAACGTACGTCTTTTCTTTTTCGTACAAAAATAATATTTACTTTTGGGAAGAGCGTTAGAAGACTACAGTAGTGCAGGGAAATATGTTCCGATATACTTAGTATGTTGGTTAATTACGGTTTTTCTTGCAGCTTCTTTTCCACGGCTATACAGGTTGTGAGAAGCTGCAGTAGTTTTAGGCAGATGAGACGTTCGTTATGTAAAAATTGACGATTCAAAGTGTATGTCACCTACTGAATAAAGATATTTTTGAATATCATTTTTTTTTGCGAAAACAAACTTATTTGCACTAAAACTAATCGCGACCTATTTCGATGTATGGAGATAGTAGTTTCAAAGGCAAAGTCAATGTCTCGGAACAGTCGGTGCGCGAGTCGCACTCACACTTGACCGGCATTTTTCATCGTGTGATAGACGTGCCCATGATTAGCCCAATGAGGAACTTTCTGGGCTACGTTCCCAAAAAAAAACTATAGATGGCGCTGTACAGATTTATCGTGATAATTACCTATTTTCAAAACAATGTAATGGGTGAAGACCTCAACGGTTGCAGCGGTGGAGATGGGAGCCATCGGTACGGCAATGCAGGACGGAAGGGGCAAGTCACAGGGACTGTATTCTGTTATCTGGAACCTGACAGAGGGTAGCAGTAACTGTCAGTACTATTCAGAGGCGGAGGACAGGAGTCCTAGTATGGCTTTGTAATAGACTACTCTGGGCGCCATCCCACTTGCGTCAGACAGAGTACTGCGGGGCGGAAGGCAAGAGGGAAAATGCTGCACCGACAAGAGCGTGGCTCTTAAATTGATGATGATGAATGTAATGGCAGAGGCACATATAAAAAATGTTACTTGATATTTGGATCAGATATGGTATAGAATTATGTTGCTATCTACATATATCGCTTCTCTTTATCTTGATCAGAATAATAATGGGATGGAAGATGTGATGTGCCTGGCTGTAATAACAAGGGTCATCATTTATACCCAAAAACAAAGATAAAAGATGCATTATGTCAGTTATATCCATGAAATTAGAAGGGAAGGCAAAGGCAATTCTGTACAGCGCCATCTACATAATTTCTGGAGAACGTAACCCTGAAAGTCCGTCATTGGGATTACAGTCGTGAGAGAATGATTATTTACATTTTCTTCCATAAACAAATATACTTACATTTTTTTAACCAACATACTAAGTATCACAAGCATATATCCATAGACAAGTTTACAAGAAATGTTCCATAGATAAATCTCACTAGAAACCCACAAAGACGAGTGCTTATAGACGTAAGCGGTGCAGCACATCACATTATAACATAGAACGAGTGAATGTATGTATAATTGACATATTAGCACATATACATTGCGAGACGGAGTGTAGGAATATAGTTATAGCTATGACTGTGTAAAATAAATATACTTCTCATCAGAAAAATCGAGACGCTTCCAAAATGAACAACGAATTTATTTAAATTTGAATTTGGAACACTTACATTTATCAAAACACTTCAGATTTTTTTTTACAATGAATAAACGAATTTCGTCTCATTTTAAATTTGAATTTGGAACATTAACTTAGGATTTAAAAACCTTATAATACCCATTGTAAAATGACATTCATTTTTATTCTTAATAAGTATTTGCATGTTTTTCTGATAATACTTACGAAACATAGATTTGATTGCAACACACAGTGACTGCAAGTTGTCTTTAATTACTTGTGCCCAACCCGTTACGGTTTACGAGCGTGAGTTTATGTATGTACGTATGTGTAAATAAACTTGAGAGAAGTTGCGATTTTCTTGATGAGAAGTGTATATAGGCATCGATTGATACGGATTAAACTTAATTCTAGTTCAGTTTGACATCTCTTAAACATAGTGCTGTCTTTCACTTACTATGAGAGCAAGAAAGAGATAGAGCTCTTTGAGAACTGTCAAACGGAAATAAATTATGTCTGTCCGCCTAAATCGACATATAGTACATAAATCTTAGTTTTCTACTCTGAAAAGCAAGCACAACACTGATTAGGAATATTAGTTATTAGTTAGTTTGGGCTTAAATTTGTGGCGTTTGGGTGTCTTTTACCTTAGAATAAACAATAGTACCACGTGTAGAACGGTAACTCTCCTCCCCGCACCGATTCGTATCGGGCGCCGACCTCACCCCTCTGGGTCTTACTGTAAGCGTAAATGGCCGTAAGTAGGTAGGAGACGGCGGACTGTCTGTTTCGCTTGCGCTTACGCTGCACAGTGTACCACCATGTAAACTACATAAGAGAGCACCCAATCCAGCAGTAACATCATGTAAACTACATAAGAGAGCACCCAATCACCATCAGCAGGCCCTGCTGCAGCAACCGTGCCGCGCGGCTCGATTTATATGGAGAGTTTCCACCAATAGATGCAGCGAATGCTATCTACGTGGATAAACGTCGTACCATTATTGGCCAAAGCCCTCGACATAATACCGCGGCACGGTTGCCATGCCGCGAGGACTGTATAATTCAACCCGTAGAGAATATATGTAGGTACGTGTAGATCGAGATAGTGAACACACAGAAAGGCAATGAGCTTTATACAGAAACTACTCATCTCCACAGGCAGTATACCGGAGCTACCGTTACTAAACCGTTTTGAATTCAAATAAAAAAGTAATTTATTCTATTCTATTTTCTTTGTCTGTGGCTGCATCGTTCAGAAACGATGATTCTGCCAATGTCAAGGTAAAAAAGTAATTTAAAAAAAATCGACTTTAAAATCGGATAGTAAAGTGACATCTATAGGCAAGATTCTGCCAAGGCAGTCTCTTCTGTAAAAACCTCAAATTTTCAGGTTAGGTTAGCGGATCCCATGAAAATGGGATAAAGATGATTCTTCTATCGTGTGGGTTGTGAGATGGATTACCAACCTCATCAACCTTGGTGTCAGGGTTATTCTTGAGCCGCCAAAGGCCCCTGACGTGACTCAAGTAACGACTACGTACTTACATCAGTAAATAGTAACCGGGACCAACGGCTTAACATGCCTTTCGAAGAACGGATCATCTTACTTTTGGACAATCAGGTGATCAGTCTGCAATGTCCTAACCAAACTAGGGATCACAAAGTGATTTGTCCCCACCGGGATTCGAACTCGGGACCTCCGGATCGTGAGCAGAACGCTCGAACACTGGACCACGGAGGCCGTTACCAAGATGATGATAGTTTATCCCGTATACTGCCTGTGATGATGACAAGAAGGAAGTGGGTAGCGTCATATATTTCTCTTTATATCTGATCTTCTCTATCCTAAGGCTCGCCTGATATGCACCGTCGCGTACAAAAATAAACCACTATGCACTTCGATAACAATTTACAATATTTATCTTTCAATTCTCACGTGAAATTCCACTTCAATCTGCGTCATTGCCTTCAAGTGTCACGGTTCTGTTAATATATTATGTATTTATATCATGCATTACGTATCAGTATATATTACTAGCATATTGTCATTTAATAACGTGTGATAGCTTTTACTAAGCCGTGTGGCTGCAGGGTCTGTTGCTACTCGAGTTTTAAAATTATCATATCGTCAATATACATATGCGCCAATACATCGGTCGAGGTTTACTCGGATAATGGCCCTGATTCCTGCAGACACCTCCTAATTTTATTTTAAGTTATACCCGTCATTTTCTTATCCTCTGAAAAATAAAGCGACGGAATTAACAAATTAATTTTAAAAGGAATGAATAACCCGGGCGAATAAAATAGGCATCTCGCTGGTATGTAATTCGTTTGACGTGCTGTCTACTTAACTCTGTAGGTTATTGACCGATGTAAAATTATTAGACGGTAGTTTTAGATTTCTGCTTAAAATTGACGTGTATTCCATAAATTTTATGCCTGTCGTTTACTTGTCCCTTTCTTTTTCAACGGATAAGAAAATGACAGGTATAACTTAAAATCCAATTAGGTGGCGTCTGCAGGAATTAGCACCATTATCATAATTAAAACACATAATACCGGGTTCTTACCACGTTAAAATCAGGGATATTGAGACTCCTGATATTTCATTTTAACGCGCGGTAAGAACCCGGTATTGTGTTTTTATAGTGCGACAATAATCCATACACATAAAAACGCTGTCACAGCGTCGCCTTATAGAAAAACTTCGTAAGAGATGTTTTGAAAATTCACATTCGGATGTAATGTTTGTTTTTTTTTTGTGGTTTATTAGGACGTCCACCAGCGCCATATGATTATCTCTATATTATCTATAGAGATAATCATATGGTATATATGATTATCTCTATCATAATCATATTTCTTTCTTTCTTTAAACAAAACCTCGCTACAGACACGTCTTTTATAATCCAGGTAAAAAAAAACATTATAGTCTCAGTTTTTACCTTTTATAATCTGGGGGCGCGGTAGTGCCCCGCCAAGTCGAGGCAAGCGAAGCGCTAAGGATAATATATCGAGGTTTTATTGGAAGAAAATCGTTACCAGAATGTGATTTTTCAAAACAAGTTCTTACGAAGTTTTCATTATAAGGCGACGGTATGCGTTTCTATACCAGTTATCTGACTACCTCCGCTCCTTTTCGTTGTTTCATCTTCTTCACAATCATCGAGTGACAGCAGAACCTGTTTACGCTTAAACATACGAAGCGCTTCGCACGCTTCTAACGAAGCTTGCTCTATCCCTATACTATATAATAATTATAATTATTATCCTAAACCTTCGCACCAGTCTCCAAATGATATTAAAAATAATTATATACACTTACGCTTACAGTTACAAATCACAATTTGAACCAAAACAAAATCAATCACAGCACAAAATCACAATTAAAAATAAAACTTACCTCCCAATATGAATGCCTTAAATACCTGAGATCATGTTATAAAAATATTATCTAATGTTGCAAAAAATATATACCTTAATTAAAATTACCATTTTTACAGCTAGTAACATTAACAATCTTTCGAACGGTAAGCAATATGATTCAAAAGTACGCTCGCGTCTGGGTTGCCATTAAATAAAGCGTCAAGTTTCAGACTTATTACTATAGTATAAATATTTTATCAAAAGTAAATGCAAGTGTCGTAGAAAAAAAGGTTAAAGCATTTAGTAAATACTACTCAATCGATACAATTTTTAGTGCTGGCAACCCTGACTCGACTTCCAAACGCTTATATTACTAGAAATGATCTCTCTCAATGATTAGGTTTAAGCTAGTTTATGCTGGAATGTTTTCCCAAAACTGGACACCATTACGTTACATTATCACTAGATAATTTCAAGTACTTTTAGCTGCTTTTCGAATACACACAATAGATAACGGCATTTAATAATTGAACATCATTATTATATATTTTTCAACATCTAGCCTATTGGACTACTTCTAATTTTAAAAACCTTATTTTTTGTAACTGATAACATTTTTGGGACAACATCAGCACTCGTACGTTACACAGTCGAATTCGAGCAAGCTAGCTACAACCAACCTACAGATTATTCTATCACGCCGATTTAAAATGATTACCACTGACTGATATGTTCCGCATTACCCCTTTCGTTTGTCGCAATTATGACATGATTTTGTTCATGCTCATGTGACGTCAATAAAAAATGCATAAATAAAGAATAGTATTGAAACTCAGCTGGGGCCTTAGCCAAGTTAAAAACGATTATTACAATCTTAGTGCCAGTGATAAAATATATGGGATTGATATGTTATCTTACGTTCTCTTCTAGACTAACTGCATTGAAATCGTCTTTTTTGGAGTTATGTATCTAGACACGCGGCAGCGTGTCAAGCCAAGTTCATACGTTTTTACAATAAAATACCAGACAGTATTTTGAATTTGTCAGAAAATAAATTTAAGCTCATATGCAGCTTAATTTATGTAAAAAATCTCATTATAAGATTAATGATTACCTAAATGATAAAAATACCTGGTAGTAAATGTGTTTCTCTAGTTATTAAATAACTTGTAATGTATACATACGTTGATTTAAAAGATGTGTTGCCTTTGCAGTTTCTTGTCATTTCTTCTCCTCAGCCATAAGAACTTTCGAAATGACGTAGATTAAAATATGTTAAATTGAACTTCACCAAGTTGATGATTCTGATTCGTCAATCTCAAACATTTTATCACTGTCACTGTCGATTGTCATAATCGTTTGCAACTTGGCTGGGAATTAACAATGCCCCCCAGGCAATTAACAATGCTGGGCGATTCTTCTGGCTGAAATTGTTTATAGATAAATCTGGCAGACTTTTAAAAAAATTTATTAATTACAAGAAATTCGTGTTTTATTCCTTTTACATTAAATTTATTATAGCTAATACAAAAAGCCTGTCAGATGAATCAACAAATTACTTTACCCTGGGGGTTAGAAAAGCCACATGCAATTCATTTAAAAAAACAATTTTGCAATTTGACATTTGCGCTCATAAAAGTAAGTGCGCAATGCACGCAAATTTCAAATAGTTTTATATATATAACTATATATATTATAATTTTTAGACGAATTGCTTCGATGTGGCCTTTTTAACCCCCTGTTTAACAATACATTGTACACTTGCTGTTAGATAGTGAATTCACAGATTATAAACACACTCTAGTGGCGCCATAATGTTTACAGGAACGTCAGAACTGTCAAAAAATTGCCGGTTTTCCGCTTGGCGTTATTACTATCCAATCTTGGCGCCACTTTTACTTGAAGTATGTTTTAGTATCTTTTACACACAATGACTGTATTATTAAATTAGTATTGTATGTTCTCAATTCTATTCTTTATAAGTCTTTATATTTTAACTAATTTTTATTGTTTAATATGTCTTATGACCTTTTCGATTTTTACAAAAGGCTTTTTGAGTAAAATGTTATGCCTGATCCATATTATTCCAGTAAGCATTCCATCCAGCGTTTGAATCCAGCTTTGTAAAGTTGCTGGATAAATGTGAACCAACAAAGGAACGCGCTTATTTCAGTGCTGGTTTACATTTTCTAGTAATCCAGTGCCGGAACATTCAAACGCACTGCAGTTCTAGTCCACCATATTCCAGAGAAATCCCAGAGCTGGATTCAAAATATTCAAATAGGTACTGAAATTTGTCCATTGCAGCGTGTTCATTTTCACATTATTAAAAAAAGTGTTTATATTTAAATTGTAACCCTCGGAAGCAGCGTGGTCACTGCCAACACGAGCATTGCTTACTGGGAGGTACACAATTTTGTTATTGTAAAATACTGGAGAAATAAATGTATTTTTATTTATTTTTTACATTCCAGCGCTAGATCACATTATTCCTCGTATTATTTGTTGGGTTATAATCCGAACCTTTAACGTATTACCTAATTATGCGATGTATATGTCTGTAACCTGTTGTGTACAATTAATAAATTATTTCAGGAACATTCCAGCGGTGTATTGAATACTTGGACTGGTAACCTTACTGCTATAATGTGAATCGGGCATTGTGTAAGCATGTCATTAGCAAAGCTTTGATATACTTTCATAAATGAGAATTGTAATGTCAGACTTATTCGTATTACGATAACGCAGTCTTGCTCTACGCGGTTTTGAGCGAATGATGTGCAGATTAGCCAAAAAAGAAAATAGTTCAGGTAATTTCGATAAGTCCTTTTCACTAAAGTTAACGACAGGTTCAGTTTTTTACAGACCCGAGGAGGAAACCAACCCAATTTCAGGTTCGATCAAATGCTTCGAAGACTTTTGTCAGGCCTTATCCTGATGATGAGATTGTTGATTATGAAAATACCCTCACTATTTTTTCTTTTTGGCTAAGCTGTTACAACCTCGCTACCTTCCCAAAGTCCATCGGCAATTTGAACACCTAACTGACATTTAAAATCATGACATAAGTCCTGAATCGGTGCGATAGAATATTCTAAGGTTAAGGTAAGACGAGAATCAGACTCGCCGGGGCTTCCCTGGCCCTGGGCACTCCGTGGACTTGATGATGGAGGCCGCGTATGAAGGCATGTCCCGTGGCACAGGGTCGTTCTCCATAAACCCGGGATTAAGGATTATATTAGGCACTAGCTCCATCACATCTTGATCTTCATCGTACTCTTTTGAGGTTAGGTTTTCGAAGTTAGGTTAGGATGGGTTAGTATACATACCGTCATGTTAGTGTATGTTAAGTGTGCCCCGTAGTCCAAGCGTGCGTTCCAAGCCAGTGCGATAGAGGGGAAAGAAGAAAAAAATTCGAATGAATAAAAATTTGGCGGTACAGCGTATGTCTTGAAGAGCGAGACATGCGGATAGACCAAAATAGTTGAGAAAGCTCACTCATTTATAATTTAAAACTGTTACAAAGGTGTCGATTCGGGCAACCACCAACTTAATTTGACAGATAACTAAAATTAGCTCTATCTCTTTCTTGCACGTAATGTAAGAGAAGGACGGCTAATTTAAGAGCTGTCAAATTAAAATTAGTTTAAGTTGGTGTGCGCCCCAATAGGCAACATTAGCTCTTTACATAACGTCAATGTTTTGACATAATTTTTGACGGACTTTTTGTGGCCGTTTCAGTTCTCTTAATGGTAGCTTAGTTTAATAATTTGTTGGCGTTAGATAGAGAGCTTAAACAATATCGGAGTGAGTTTCAATAAACTAAAGTTTATTATGCTAGAGCAGCAAAAAGATAGGAGCAAAGGAGAATGGATATTTTTATCTTTGAGTAACAAACGTTACCTAAACATTGGTTCTGATTCCAGTACACACCATTTAATTTTATTTTAAGTCATACCTGTCATTATCTTATCCACCGAAAAGGAAAGGGACGGGTAATCGACAAGCATAAAATTAATGAAACATGCCAATTTTAGACACAAATTTAGGAACCCTTCCAAAAATGTTATATTGGCCAATAACCCGCCAGAATTAAGTTGACAGCTCACGTCAAACGGGTTGCGTATAAGCGAGATATCTATTTTATTCGCCCGGGTTATTTATTCATTTTAAAATTAACAGTTGTCAATCATCCGTTCACTTCCTTTTCGGCAGAGAAGAAAATGACAGGTATAACTTAAAATAAAATTAGGAGGTGAGTGCAGGAACCGGAACCATTGTTAATTTTACGAGACTAGTTAAGTCCACCCTTGTAAATGTCCATTTCTTGTTTGTGATGTAACTAGTTGTTAAGTGCAATAAAGTATAATTATTATTATTAAGTGCACAGGAGATTCCATACTACCCATTCTCCTTTAAAAAGCTCTTAATGTTTTGCTGAGACAAATTTCATACAATAGTAGTCAAAGTGATGTATGAAATATGTTTATCTATACGTATAATTTAGTACGAGTATACCAACTTTAGAGCGCTATGCGAAGCCACTCCTTTTAATAAGAGACTAACTAGTAAAATCTACTAGCTACTGCCTTGAAAATGAGGTTTTAATAAAACTATTACTCTAAAGAAAAAAATATTAGGATCGTAATTTAAAAAAGGATTTTTGAAATTACTTAGATTTTTTTATGAAAAATTCATGTTAATCTGTCCCTTTAACGACTTAACATATTAAATTGTGCTTATTATAAAAAAAGATATAGTGCATTTCATGCATTTCTTATTTAATAATATATTTTGAACTATTATCATTTATTATCTTCAAATGTACTTATTATAGAGATAAAGTTTTGAATTACATATTTACTTTATTATTAACTGCAAGCTTTAAATACATTGACTTTGGATAGAAAAGTGTTTTTCACAGATTAGGTGGTCCGTTACATTAGAGGTGGTCCGAAGTTTATCATAAGAATAGAATTGCAAGTCGAATCACCAATCAGATTCTTATTTATTACTTATCACGACAGTTTCAGCCAATCACAGACGGGCGCGGTCACGTGATAGGCATGGCTTACGATTGGATAAAATTGGAAGTAAAATGTCTACTTAGCCAAAGTTCTAATAGTTACAAGCCCTGAAGTAGAAAATGGGCGATATCACAATGTACTAAGACCACGTGAGTTTATTGGAAGCTTGTGCCAAAATGCGTGGAAACTTTGGAATTTTAAAGAACTATAAATTTTGGCAAGAATGTTCACTCTACGTAGCTATAAGCTTAATAACGCTAAATGTACTACGCGCTTTATCGCATATAATGTAACGTTTACCTACCGAAGCACTTATACTTTCAACCTTAAAATCCTTCACTGACATCGCTATAAGTAATGCTATTAATAATTTAGGTATAATACGACTTAAAAATGTTGTTTTACACTAGAAATATGCATTGCAGCATTGCCCATAATTATCTTAGTCTAATTAAATATATTTAACGGAATTATTTGTCTTATAAAGCCTAAGGAATCACTTTTAATTATTATTATTTAGCATTATCCCGTTTTTCACAGTGTCCGCTTACCTAACCTGAAGATTTTGTCCGGTTTTTTACAGAAGCGACTGCCTGTCTGACCTTCCAACCCGCGAAGGGAAAACCAGCCCAATACAAGTTAGATCACATACCTCCGAAAATGCATTTCTCGGGAATGTGGGTTTCCTCGCGATGTGGGTTTCACCGCTGAGCAGGTGAACCACACGTGTACTTTTAAATATTATTATTTATTATGTTTACATTATAATAGGATGGAAAATGTCTAAAGTTGTACTACTGCGTCTCTAGGACTTAGTAATCAATTCTATTTTGTAATTGACGTCCAGTAGCAACATTGGTCCGAACATTAATTTATTGCTCTATTAAATATATCAATTATGCATTTACAAATATGCCTATATGCGCGTAATATTGCATTAAAAATGAGCAAGTCGAATACTATCACTTTAGCGCTATGTAATCCAAAATGGCTGCAATTTAATTTTACCTCAAAATCGAAAGTACTTATATTTTCTTTTTACGTTAGTTACATATTTTAAAGTTGCTTAAAACGTTTTTGCGCCTATTCTATCTTAAATTGAAAATATAAATATGAAATATATCTTTTTTAATATTTGACGACATTTAAAATATTTCTTGCTAATATAATACAGCACAAGGTAACTTTATATAGCGAGATTGAGTCAATTGATTTTTGGTATATATTTAATTAAATATTAATATCAATGCGTAGCACCAATCGCGTAGTTTATTGGAAGCAGTCCTATATTGAAAAGGCTCTTTTTGATTATTTTTGTACTTTGTTTTATAAAATGCTATAGATAATCTACTTTTAAATATAAAGAAAAAGTGTAGATAATAACGATTTTTAGTTATTAAATATAACAATTTTAATTGGCACTAATATATTTTTTTATTATATTTGATTTTATCTTTTTAATATTCTAAAACTATTTTTAAAGGAATGTTTTTTTTTTAGATTTGAGTTGTGCATTTTATTTTTTTAATTCTATTAAAGAGTGCGTTCAACTTCTTACAATACAATTTCTTATTTATAATTTGACGTTTCGAATAAAAGTAAGCGTATTTTTTTTGTAACGAAGTCCTACTGCTTACCTAATTCAATGTTTTTTTTTTTTAATTAAATGGGTTTGCTCTTGACACCATTCTGCTTCTTAAAGAGGTTGATTTATTTGATCTTCTGCTACATTTTAAATAAATTGTTCGATCTTATATTATACTTTATAGTAATAATACTTATATTATGCTTGTTTTATGACTTTCACCGTTTCACAATACTTAACTAAGATTATTTTTTAGATTAAACACTCCACGTTTATCGACCAAACGTTATTCACATATCGATCTATCAATCAATCAATCATATTTCTTCAATTGATCAATCATGTTTATTCTCTTATAACAGGTACAATATTTTCTTTTTTTATACTTGAATGTGTTAGTTTTGATCGATCGATTGGTCCCTTTGGTTATATTTGTTAAATATTGATTAATTGATCAATGTTGTCGACTTATCACTAGCTAGATTTGAAATGATCTGATATCTCAATCTGGTCTTTTAAATTTTGAAAAACTTTAATTTATATATTGCTGTATAGTTCAATTAATTGAGCAGGTTGACGTTTCAGATCATTTTATCTTGAGACGTATATAAACGTTCGGCCGACTTTATACGTTTTCACAGACGCCAACGCAACGTATATACGTATATTTAACCAGATTTAATACGTTCGGTCAAATATAAAGGTTTTCACATTAGCCAACACATCAACTCACATTATTTAGGGATGGGAAGTAAAAATATTCGAATATAATGCACCAGGGTTGCTGAGGTTGGTAATCCACCTTACAACTCCTTTATATCGGCGGGTAATATATCCGTCGGCTAGCGTGAAAACATCGCATGGTTAAAAGTTAAAACTGGCGTATACGCAACGATATTACATTATACAGGGTGTTAGTGACATCATAACGAAAGCTTTGAGGAATGATTCAGACCATGACTGTGAGTTGATATCAAGTGGAATCATCCGTCGCCAAAAGTATGTAACTGAAAATAATAAAAAAAAAAACACTAAAATTTTCATGATTTTTCGGACAGGAAATTACACTTGATATAAACTCAGAATCATGGTCTGAATGATCCCTCCCAGTATTCGTTGCGATGTCACTAACACCCTGTATAGGTACACTACCAAGTTGAACGTATAGTGACACCAAGTAAGCGCTTTTTGAAAGATCACATTCGGATTTTTTTGTTAACAAAACCTCATAATAGACAAGCTTGTTTCAACCCAGGTTAAACTTTGTGGTGTCAATTTTTACCTACATTGAATCTGATTGACAGAATTCTTTGAAGGTTTATTTGAAGATCACATCGCAATGTGATTATTTAAAAAAGCGCTTACGTGTCACTACAAGGTAACGATATGTCACTACGCGCTCGATTTTATTGACTCATAAACGACTCAACTGTTTCTTTTGACAGTTCACATAAGATAGCGATAAAGTGACAGATAAAAAAATAACGGACCTCTTTGCTCTCGTGCTATCTCTATCTTTGTCGGTCAATAGTCAAAAAGGTCTTTAGGCTGTCAAACCAGCACGTTTTTCAAATGCGATCTACTAAGACAAAACATCATTGCGTATACGCTCTGCACAGTCACGAGCATTAATATGTACACACTTTTGTACCTTGTGACATTAACTTTTTTGACTAAACGATAACTATCGAAAAAAATAGAACGTTCACTTGATTCTACTAAAAAGGATGACAGGTGATTTTCTTGTCGGAAATGTTTAATTAAGATTTTGAGCTTTTGCTGCACCTAAATTTGGGTTGTATGCAGCTTTAAACTTTAAACACAATTTGTAATTAAAAAAAAAATTTTAATAAAAACAGAATCATGGTCTGAATCATCGCCCGATTTTGTTACGCTGTATGTCAAAGCGACAGCGTCCTAAAGTGGGTACATGCTATTGCTCATCAGTGTACACTAGTGAAACATCCTGTCGCCAGGGTTGATGGGGTCGGTAGTGCACCTCCCAACCCGCACGATAGAAGACTAGTGGAATAAGAAGTAGAGCCTGTGCAGCGGCTGCTAGGGCGCGCGCTCACCGTGTCGGCGCCACTCGCGGCACAGCACGGCGCACGTGCCGGCCGCCAGCACGGCCAGCGTGCCCATCACCACGCACACGGCCGCCAGCCACGTGCGCGGGTCGAACGACTCCGCGCCTTCCAGGAAGTGCTTATACAGCTCTGTTGGAGTCAAAGACAAAATATTATTATACAGGGTGTTAGTGACATCGTAACGAATACAGGGGGATAATTTAGACCATGATTCTGAGTTGATATCAAGTGGAATTTCCCGTCAAAAATTCATGAAAATTTTAGTGTTTTTAAAAATGATTTTCAGAAGAATCATGGTCTGAATAACCCCTCAAAGTTTTCGTTACGATGTCAATAACACCATGTATTTGTTGAATAACTATAGGTTGAATCATGGTATAACAAAACCAGGTATGCTCAATCCTATGAAAAGCCGCCATTGCTAGCCGTTTGATGACGTACTAAGTGTTACATGAGTGTTCTTGATAGCTCTGTTCGAACGCGTCACTTACATCGTAGTGAGGGGGTTGAAATCCCGGCTTGGGCATAAATAATTGATAACACGTAGTGTCCAGGATTTGTGCTAATGGCAATATGGTCGACCCCTATTTATTACATGGGACTTGGACATAGCTGGCGTGGAGTGGGTGTATTACCATACACTTCTGCCTACAACTTCGAGGATATAGGCGTGATGGTATGTTACGAATGAAATGTTTTCGCTTCCCCCACAAATCCACCAAATCAGAAAGGTTAGCCATGCGGTATCGATCAACTAATCACATCGCGTGAGACCTGCAGAGCAGACGCCCCGATGCTCTCTGCCACATGTCTACACGTGTCCTCTCCTTTTAGTTGGTAACTCATCCTTTGTGATACCAACCTGCCTCCTGGTCGCTGTAGAGCGTGGTGGCGAGGACCTCCACCGGCGGGCCAGGGCCCAAGGCGTTGGTGGCCCACACGCGGAACCAGTACGACGCGTTCGTGTCCAGATGGTACACGTCGATTTGCCGCTGGAATTGCAGAGCGAAACGCCAATATAAGTGAGTATATGAGAAACAATAGCCTCCGTGGCCTGGTGGTTCACGATCTGGACGTCCGGGTTCGATTCTCGATGGCGACATTGTAGAAAACACTATGTGAGACTGTCCTTTGTTTGGTAAGGACATTGTAGGCTTAAATCAAAAAGTAAATGTGAGGGCACACAGGGGGTTAAGCTGGCTATTGGTCGAAAATCACCTTTACCAACTCGCAGTGGAGCAGCGTGGTGAAGTTTGCTCCATATCCCATCTGGTTGATTGACGGGAGCCCTGTGAGTGGGACGTATATAGGCTGTTTATGTTTATGTATGAAAAACAATAATCCTGATGCAGAAGATATTACCGAAGATTTCAATCTCAAACATTTGCTTGGTTGATCATCAACCAACCTAAAACTATTTTGTGAAACACCTTACCGAGTTGGGGCTGATGTGGTTGGGACTGATGGGGCGCCACGGCTCGATGGTGCCGTTGACGGGTGTCGCGGAGCGGTACTGCGCCGTGAAGTCGATGATGGGGTGTCCTCCATCACCTGCCACGTTCCATAATATCAGCGCCAGGATGGTGGACGCGTGGACCGTCACGTTTACCAGCGGGGGAGGCTCCGCTGGAAGATACAAGGGGAGAAATTAATAACATTGTACAAAACACTAACAAAATAAAGAGAAGGCGAACGTCGTGTCTTATAAGAAAGTCAAAGAGGCCTTTGATAGACAACAATGGACAGTGCTATACCGACAAGAGCGTGGCTCTTAAATAAGAGATTATGATGATTGTATACACAACACTGGAGGGAGGCCTTGTGCAGTAGTAGGACATCTTAGGCTACACAAGACAAGTAGCCGTTGTAGTCCAGTTGGAAGAACGTTTGATTCTCACTGTGAGGTCGCAGGTTTGAATCCCAGCACGGGTCTAAACCAATTTTCGAATTTGTTTTCGAATTCATGCTTGGATCATAAATGATTATCACGTGCTCTGCGGCGAAGGAAAACATTGTGAGGAAACCCACATTCCCGAGAAATGCGTTACGTGACCTAACCTGTATTGGACTGGTTTTTCCCTTGCGAGTTGGAAGGTCAGACAGGCAGTAGCTGCTATAAAAAACCTGAAACTGATAAATTTTCGAGTTAGGTAAGCGGACCCTGTGGACAACGGGATAACGCTAGAGATGATGATACTATTTATCATTATCTCGCTCTATCAAATTATGGTTCTGAGCGGCAGAAAAGGATGTAGTTCAACCCTTAGTCGACAACCCACTGCGGTAGAAAAGTTAGTCTCATCCAACTGCAATATCTTATGCGAACTCCTCCAGACGAAAGGTTAGTTTTAAAGTTAGAAGGCAAAGAATATCCAAGTTATTCCATAACTAAAAGCAACCGTCGCGGCCGAACTCACTTCGCTCTTTGGAGAAAACTCAGACAAAAATAACGCAGATTTCCGCGATCCCAAAGGTCCTTTTATTTCTAATACTGTTATTATTGGATTCATGCTTGGTCGAATTTGTTTGGATTATGGTCGGTGGTCGGATGATATTGTGAGGTATGCAATGGATGAGACTTGCACAGGACCGGAAAGGATGGCGTGAAAGAGAGGAGGCCTATACCCAGCAGTGGGCGGATACAGGCTGAGTAGATAGATAGATAGATTATATTGGGCTCGTGTTGGAGCCGTGGTAGCCCAGCTGGGACTCTCACTGTAAGGTTGCAAATTCGAATCCAGCACGCGCCTAAACCTATGATTTTCGAAATCGTTTATCGATTGGATCATAAATGTTACGTGCTCAGCAGTAAAGGAAAACATCGTGAGGAAACCCACATTCCCGAGAAATGCATTTTCGGAGGTATGTGCCTATATAACCTAACCTGTATTGGGCTGGTTTTCCCTTCGCGGGTTGGAAGGTCAGACAGGCTTTTGTAAAAAACCGGACCTGTCAAATCTACAGGTTAGGTAAACGGACCCCGTGAAAAAAAGGGATAATGAAGATGATTGCCACCAGGTCGCAGACAATCTATCTCCGTGGAGAATTAAATAAAATTGCAGTGGCCCACCCGTGACCTCAGATATGATATTTTGTTGTTTTTACTCTGTTTGTAACACTTCGTATGTAATGTGTCACAATTTGTTGAATAAACATTTTCTCTCTCTCTCTCTCAATATGGGCATACTGGACGGACCTCCATATTATACCAGTCAAGCCGGGATATGGTGTCCGCCGGTACAATGAGTCTGATAAATTTATCATATTTTATTTTTGTTGTTTTTGTTTGTTTTATCTACCTGTTACTAACATTAGATTTAAGTTACTTTGTACTTACTAGCATCTATGGATTTCAAATCGGAAATAAATTCTTATTCATTCATAAACCCGGTCTGTTTGAAGAGATTTCTACTAGAAATAAGCTGAACCTTTTGTCTGTCTTGTGTTAGTCTTATTGTTTTACCTATATCCTGTTCTGTGTACAATAAACTGTTAAATAAAATTAAAAAAAAAAAAAAAACAGGCAGAAAACTTACCACAGCCTACCATTCGCAGTTAATGAAATTAAATCCAGAATTGAAGATAATACAATACAACCAAACTTTATAGTGAAAAAACACATTAGTAATACAATGTTCAATCCAATAAAGTGAAATACTAATTAATGAATTGGCAAACAAACAAAGCGACTGTATCGACCGTTGTCCCAGACATCGGTAAACAGAGATTCCGTCTGTCTGTGGTGAGCGTTTCGTTACGATATTACACAAAGGCACGTTAATCTAAATATTTGATCATATTATTATTTACATACAGTGTTTTGTATAAATAAGTACCAATATTGAACGTGTCTGGTTAACACGCTGTAGAAGTATGTGCATATATATTAGGGAATGCAATCCCGACTCGAGATCGCAAATTCGAGATCCCGCGGGATTGGAAATATCAATCCCGCCAGATCCCGCAACTTTCGGGATCTCGTCTAGTTCATAAAAAAATGCTAAGTTAGGATGGCTGAAAACGATGAAAACTGCTTGTTTGTGATAGTGAGGTTAATTAAATCAAAATATTATTCTTCAATATAACTAATTAAATAATTAAGTTTTCTTTGGAAATCAGCACAACAAAACATAAAGTATAACTTAAGGAGATTCGCTCAATCCCGTCAATTTCGAATGGGATCTCGTCATATTATGCTTCGGGATTGATCCCGAAATATTTGACGAGATCTCGCCAGATCCCGATCGCTTGATCGATCAATTGCATTTCCTAATATATATTTCCGACAAGAGCGTGGCTCTTAAATTAGTGATGATGAATATATATTTCAAAAATGCGAATACGTATTATCATGTGACATCCTAACAATAGGCTATTATACAACATTGTCAAATTAAATACTTTTTACGACACCTGAAACGAAAATTTTACATTGAATTTGTATGGAAATACTGTTAGAGTGACGTCATCAAACTACCCTCGCCACGTAGCACTGCGTGACTACGTCTCATGTCACACATTACCCGTTCCTGTGCTACGACTTAGCAGCTACGAAGACGCATTGTTTTCCCGGGTAAATTTCCTGCTACGGCGTAGTACGTAGATAAACAATGGCTCGTAACAGACGTAACACAAAAGCTACTTAAAGACACGCTTCACGCTTATACACTGCTCATGCATTCGCTACGCATGCATTCGCTACGCACGCTCACGCATAAGCTACGCACATGCCACCATTGTTGACCAGTCCATACACAAAATTACAATTTGCCTTAATGTTTACTGTCTATTTATTTGTACTCTCTTGTGTATAAGTTTGTTTTTATTACGTGTTTTGATTGTAAGTTATGTGTTATTCCGTGTTTTGTTTTTTATCTGTTTTTATAATAAATATTTCTTTCTTTCTGTCTTTCACATCCGTGATTCAGTGCGTAGTGTACTACAAATTTTGACTTGGATTGAAACTGTCTATTGCGAGGTATTGTAAGGAAAAACACATCAAATGTATTTTTTCAAAAAGGCGTTGGATTTCACTGTAAGGCGTCGATTGTTAATTGAATTTCTGTATACCTCATTAAGGTTACATTCAGTAATATAATATTATAATAATTTCCGCGAATACTAAACCTCACAAGTTATAATGGGGCATGCAACGACAGGGAACTGAAAATTTTTAATATGAGAGGTATCAGGGGGCCAAACTTGGGGGACGTAAGGATATGCAACCAAATGATGCATAATGAATTATGAATGAGTGATGAATATTAATGAAACTGAGTCATGTCCTAACAAATCCAACTCTATTACAGAAGCCAAATTGTGAAAGCGCTTTCTATAGTAAAAATTGACACATAATGTTCGTAATTTACAATCAGATTTCCAGAATTATTGGCTATGTGATAAATGTTATTATTGTATTCTGCTATCGTGTGTTCTGATGTCAGGGTTATTATTGAGCCGCCAAAGGTCCCAGACATGCCTCGTTTAACGACTACGTGCTTACATCGTAAGTACTAACCGGGACCAACGAATATTAACGTTGTATTATTGTATAAAATATTTTTTGATGATACTTAGAAGCATACTTTTAACTATACGTATAGAATTACTATGTTTACCCTAAAATGATTGAATATTATTGATAAATAATAATTTTTACAATTTTAGAGTTTTAAAATGGTTAATTATTGCAAGTTTTTTATTTTTTATTAATATAGTAATTAAGTAAATTTTCGCATGCTCATATCTAGCGGATCACGTGATTCTTAGCCAACCAACTAGCAACTGTTTAACAAAACCATGAATCATAGTGAATAGATGAGTTGATTTAAAAAAATGAATGGATAGTTTTTCTGAAGCACGAATGGGAATCCAAACAATTACCGATAAAATTTCGTCACATTTAAAGTCAAGTACACTCGATCATAAAATGTCTTTCCACTCTTTTGAGAGAGCAAAATCGATCTCGGTAAGTGAATTCTTGTAAGAATATTCTTTGAATTCACTAGACGGAAATTCCGTCGTCGAACTTCCGCTTTTATGGTTATGGTTTTTATGGTTAGAGCTTAGAGAAAGGATAGTTTAATTCTTACTCTAAGGGTTAGATAGAGAGGTAAGCTACTTGACGTGAACGGCGTGTAAAATCTTTTATATAGGTAATTTAAAAATATATGGGTATTGGTGTAAATATAGTAAAAATAAAAAATAAATAAAGTCAAAGATAATCTCACATTACAAAGGAACATTTTGTAGCTCTCTCAAGTATCAACAGTCTTCGTTTGACACGAATTAAATTTAATTAAACTTCTGCCGTCTAACAAGATTCCATTACAAAGCAACTGGGCTTTCTACAAGCCGTTGCTTCAATTCAAGCGAGATATAAGTACAAATGCTTACTAAATCCGTAATAGTGTTTTGTTTAATTAATTTACTTTTGCACTGAAGGATTTGCTGATAAGGAGATTCAAGGTTGTCTTATATGAATATTTGTGTGAATAATGTTTTATAGCACGGAGGAGATTTTGACATCTATAATTAGTATATTGACATGATTGTATTGTAAATTTGATTATATATTTAATATTGTATCTTTTATTCTAAACTAACAATGTCATTTAATAACTTTTGACACGGTCTTACGACTCTATGTTTGCATACCAACTAATTTGGTTAAATGTGTAATAATGTACCTATAAAAATATTATGACATCTGTATTCGCACCACATTTAAAGCAAATATAGATTTCATTTCATTAAATAACTTGTAATGTACCCTCATTGATTTAAAATATGTATTGCTGTTCTTTGTCATTTCTTCTCTTCAGCCGTAACACTTTGCGAAAGGACGTAAATTCAAAAATGTTACATTGGCCTTCAACAAGTTTATCCGTGATAATTACGTTGAATAAATGATTCTGATTTCTGATTTGAGAACTATCCCGGGAACGGCACATCACTGGTTGTCAGCTCGTTTTATCAGCGTCGTGTGTATAGCCCCTACGTTGGTTGTCTTATGACGGTGCACAAATTTTAATGTGAACCCCATGCCTGGGACACGCTGTTACATACTCGTACTCTATGTAGTTAAAGGAAACTACTCAGGCAACACGCGATCGTGCGACCTTACACGTGATAAAAAAAACAAAGGGCCCGTGGAATGTGATTTACTTAATATACATTTTATATTACGGCGACATAATGTCAGTGCCATCACATCGTCATTGACATTTCATTAGGGTTGGACCGTCACTTACATCAGTTAATATTCAATAATTCTTTAAATAAAGTTAAGTTTTAGAAGATACTCGTAGTTGCATTCGAATAAAAAAGACAAATATGAAGATCTACTAATACCAGTCGTACGGTCACGAGTACTAATATTGTATACACTCTGAAACCATGTCACATTAACTTTTTTTACAAAATAAACCGTAAGTCTCATGTCAAGTATGATAGTGCGACAGGGTTCTAAAGTGGGAACATGAAATTGCTCATGACTGTACTTTTCGAGATGGCAGTAAACAAAATGTTAAAAACGCCACATTGAAGCAATTCATCTGAAAAGCTATATTGCTATTTGATACTTGCGCATATAAAAATGAGTGCGTAATGCAAACAAATGTCAAATTGCAGTATTGTTTTTTTACGAGTCCGTTTGTCGCCTTGTAACTCACGTCGGCGTGTGATGCGGCCGCACCAACACATTTCTGGCTGGACAGCTACATCGATTTACCCACCGTTCATTGCGTAGTAGCACAAGCGCTAGTTGTGGTTGCACGATACCAAAGAAGCAATGAATTCTATCGAGGTCTTCGACCAATAGCCCTTTGACGTCCATCTACGTAGATAGCATTCGTATCGTTTATTGGTCGAAGCGTTCAATATAAATCGCGCCGCGCGCGGCGCGGTTGTCACGCAGACCCGGCTGTGGTGCGTACTCCAAACACCCTGTAATCAGGTCAATGTGTTTAGGGCACCACAGTCCTACGTCAGTGCTGATCACCGAAACACGTGTGCAAGTCATAACAGGCACAGATCGATGACAAACGGAGGCAACCCACTGACCCTGCGGTTAGAAGATAGGCACAAGGCCAACTACGCCAGGTCGGGGCTACGAGCTAGCACTATTTCGGTTCACTATCTCTGATGGTAGATAATCGTGAAATTGCGTGTTGGGTTATCAGAATATAGGTGAAAATAAATACGTAAGAATATTACTAAGTTGTTACTGTGCCCATATTAACCTCATAAGGCCCAGATTTCCAGACCCAATAGTGGAACAGTAGGGTATACATAGTGTTAGTGACATCGTAACGTATACTAAAGGGGATGATTTAGACCACGATTCTGAGTTTATAACAAGTGGAATTTTTTGACGGAAAAATTATGAAAATTGTTGTGTTTTTTTAATTATTTTCAGTTCCATACTTTTGCGACGGATAATTTCACTTCATATCAACACAGAATCTTGGGCTGAATCAACCCTCAAAGTTTTCGTTACGATGTCACTAACACCCTGTGTGTAGATTTTAAACGAAAATTGGGCCTTATGGCTTTAAGTCACCAAGGAATACACGTACTTACTGCCTATAATATGTTTTATACAACGCACCCCTTAGACAACGACTTAAGACACACGAGATCTATCTATTTATCTACTCAGCCTGTATCCGCCCACTGCTGGGTATAGGCCTCCTCTCTTTTACGCCATCCTTTTCGGTCCTGTGCAAGTCTCATCCATTGCTTTCCAGCGTACCTCACAATGTCATCCGACCACCGGGCTGGTGGTCTGCCTCGATATCGCATACCATCCCTTGGCCACCATTTAGTAACAGCCTTAGTCCATCTGTTGTCTTACCGTAGCGATTCGTATACTTACATCTTCGACTTTAGCGTTGCCGAATTTCGACGTTCGGTAATAAACATAGAAAAAAGAATGATCTAAAATCGTAATTGTCAACTAATGGACATCAATCCAAAGCATTTTACTGCTAATGGTGTCTAAATTGGAACGAACTTGACCCTCTAACGCGGCACTGACGACGAATCAGCGTGAAAATCAATAAGGAAGTGACTGCAGCGCAATTACTGGCTCTCAATCTGAACATTGACAACCACTTAGCTGTTATGTTTAAGCTAATTCAGTCGCTATTTGGAGTCCCGGATTTAAGTGTCAGTTGGATCAATTTCAGTCAAATGCCGTTCTCAGAAATGCTCCCAAAGTGGGAATGTTCTCGTTCAAAATTCAAAAAATTCAAAAATATTTATTTTTCAAAATTGGCTTACAAAGTTAGCGCTTTTTGAACGTCAAACAAAATTAAATTACATATTATGTAACTAGCTGTAAAACTACTACCACATCGGAATCTGTAACGCTGAGGGAAAGACGTGGCCAGAAAACCTCCCAGCACAGGGCCCTACTCCTACTGTTTCATGTTTTCCTTTCTTTTTTTTTTTAAAAAACTCTTGTTGTAAAAACTCTTTCGCAGTAAGGACACTGGCTGCTTTTCTCAAATTGTTCTTTCTTGTACGGTCACGAGCATTAATATGTATACACTTTGGTACCATATCACATTAACTTTTTTGACAAATTGAACTGTAAGTCTCACCAAATGTCAAATATGTTAGTGCGACAGAGTCCTAAAGTGGGTACAATATATTGGTCATGACTGTACCATGTCACATTAACTTTTTTGATAAATTGAACTGTAAGTCTCACTAAATGTCAAATATGTTAGTGCGACAGAGTCCTAAAGTGGGTACATTATATTGCTCATGACTGTACTTTGATCCTATCTGTCTAAGAGCTAGATAATATAGCTCTTTTTACATTTTTTACATTTGTGTTCAAAAAGTCCTTTATCAAAAAAAAAAACAGCCCATTTGTACTGTTGCTAAAGGTTTTAAAAATGTTTGTAAGTTTTGATATTGACAAGCACATCACTGATCAACTTTTAAAATAAAGTTTTCTGGTCTGGAGGGTACAGGCTCTATTACATTACACGATTTCTCGGGTTTTTTTTTGACGAGACTTCTTGTAGATTTGCCGCAGATGGCATTAACTACTTGGCCGGACAAATGGGGAGCGTTGAAGGATCTCATCCGGTACAACGTTTAAGACAGGCCTGAGGGTTCCCTCAGCGCTCCCTATTTGTCCGGCCAAGTAGATTTCTCGGGTCAGGTGTTATAAAAAGAAGGGTCTCAGTATAACATTACTATAGCATACACATCATAATACGTTTAATTTTGATATTAAACACAATTAGCGAGGGTCAGTCAACTGTTAAGTAAGCTATCAGAGCTGGGTAAATATGCGATGACGTCAGAGTCTGCAAACAGCCGGATTGTCGACCAAATAAGTAAATACTGTCATCTGTATGCTAACGAATGTAGTCTGTACTTCCTACGAGTCAGGAATTAAAAAAGAAAAAAACATTGATCCCTTAAGTTGTACCTATAATTTTCTTATATGCTGAAAAGGAGAGGAACGAATGATTGACAACTGTTAAAACTAATAAATAACCCGGGCGAATAAAATAGGCATCTCGCTCTTTGTTTATTTTTTTGACGTGGTTATTGTAGATTTGCCGCAGATGGCATTAACTACTTGGCCGGACAAATGGGGAGCGCTGAAGGCTCTCACCCGGTACAACGTTTAAGACAACAGGCCTGAGGGTGCCCAGTTGGGCGCGAACCTCGGCTCAGGGCGTCGTCTGAGAGGAAAAATATTTGAAAGAATTAATCGACCCTAGTGGGTCGATAGCGATAAGCGCTGAATGAGGGAAATCGTCGACCACGCCGGCGGGGTCGGTATCGGGGACCTGAAGTGTTTGGTGTCGCGAGCTGATTGGCTGCCTCTATGGCTAGAGAGCATCTCGCTCATATGCATAACTTTTGCGTCTTTTTACTGACTGGGAATGTTCCTATAGTAATTACATTCAGGTGTTGAGATGTGGACAATATCAGACTGGAAATAATAAAAAAAAAAACTACTTGATTGTACTTTAGTACACATCGTTTTTAAACGATGGTAGGTGTTTTCCTTGTCGGAAATGATTAATTAAGACAGTGAGTTTTTGCTGCGTACGTGTCGTACACATTAATGATTATCTTTTTTTAATTTACGTAACATACATACATAAACAGCCTATATACGTCCCACTGCTGGGCACAGGCCTCCCCTCAATCAACTGGAGGGGGTATGGAGCATACTCCACCACGCTGCTCCAATGCGGGTTGGTAGAGGTGCTTTTTTACAGCTAATAGCAGGGACCAACGGCTTAACGTGCCCTCCGAAGCACGGAATCATCAGTCTTACTTTTTCGGACAATCAGGTGATTCAAGCCTGAAAAGTCCTTACCAAACAAAGGACAGTCTCACAAAGTGATTTTGACAATGTCCCCATCGGGAATCGAACCCGGACCTCCAGATCGTAAGCCTAACGCTCTAACCACTAGACCACGGAGGCTGTTTTTTAATTTATTTTTTGATATTTTAGGGTTTTATGTAGCTTAAAGCACTATATGAAAAATAATTATAAAGAAATATGAATTTTCCAAGAGGAAATTCCACTTGATATCAACTCAGAATCATCCCCTAATGTTTCCGTTACGGTGTCACTAACACCTTGATTCAGGTATCCCCAATTGGATCGTGTAGTAGGTTCAAGATAAATTATGAAATTCCGATTACTAAATAAAGACAGATCTAAAACTATGGAAAAAAATACACGTATTTTAATCAACAAAAACGTAATAATAAGTTCGACATTTCATCACGTTTTTCTATGACGTCACAGTGTGCTTTTTCATACAAATTCCATAGTAATTTCGTGTTTTGACGTTTAGTAAAAAGTAACTGATTTGACAAGCTTTAGTTATTGGAGTACAAACAATACCCAATCGATGTTCTATCTACAAGATATTGTGTTCGGAGAGGCTCTAGAGGCACCTGAGCGGATTCAACGATGTCTTTGTATGAGGCTTGCTTTCATCTTGACACAAAGCCAGAGACAATCAATGAACGGCCTTCGAACATAGATACCTTCATGTATCTTGAGGAAAATATCATGTCTGATCCCTTCCATATATTTTAAATATAGTACCAAAAGGTTCTGATAGACTTGAGCATTCACTTGTAACAGAGCATCGAGCATTCGCCGTTTTTATATTTGTCGAACTGAACAACGAGCGAGCCAAGCATTGCTATGAACGTTTTCAAGAGCAAGAACGCTCGATAGAATGCTCGCTAAAATGTTCTCGTACTTTTCTCGTATTGTAACATTCGCACAAATGCTCATAACAAGTGAATGCTCAAGTTTATCAGCACCTAAATAGTCAAATAAATGAAAAAAAAAAACGAAAGTTGTAAAGCATGGAGAATGCTACACTAACAAGATCGTGGCTTTTAAATTAATGATGACCAATACACTCGTATTATCGCGAAGACACTGATACTACTCAGTATCAATGTCTTCCCGGGTTGGAAGATCAGATAGGCAGTCGCTTCTGTATAAAACCGGACCTGTCAAACCTTCAGGTCAGGTAAGCGGACCCTGTGAGAGCGAGATAACGCGAGATGATGATGAAGAGTGACAAACACTGATGATGAACTTATTACGGTCACACACCAGGTTACTTTACCAATTAATTAAACGTCAGAAACAAAGCTTTATTATTATCCCTCCATAACTTAATAGGATATGCAAGTTATTAACCCGAATGAACCGAGCTGACATTTCAATGTGGTTGGGTGATATTTGAATATTAATGATGCGTAAAACTGAATCGTCCCTTTTGCATATAATCAATGAAATTATGGACTGGGCTGCGAATCACGAGCATTTGAAGATACAAAAGTTTCAAACACATACATATTACATACTTCCGAAACGCCACCACCTCCCTAGCATTATCCTGTTTTTCATAGGGTCCGCTTAACGTAAAGATTTGACAGGTCCGGTTTTTTACAAAACCGACTGCCTATCTGAACTTCCGACCCGCGAAGGCAAAACCAGCCCAATACAGGTTAGGTTATACCTCCGCTACATAAATGCATTTCTCGGGAATGTGGGTTTCCTCGCGATGTTTTTCTTCACCGCTGAGCACGTGATAATCATTATCCAAACATGAATTCAAAAATTATTAGGGCCCGTGCTATGGGATTCTAACCCGCGACCTCACAGTGAGAGTGAAGCGGTCTTTCAACTGGGCTACCACGGCTCAATAATCGTGTCACTCTTGCAAATTGCAAATAATTAAAATGATTTACATACATACATACATAAACTCACGCCTATTTCCCACCGGGGTAAGCAGAGACTATATAATTCCATTTGCTTCGATCCTGACACACTTCTCTTGCTTCCTCCACATTCATCGATCGCTTCATACACGCACGCCGGTTCAGAGTAGATCGTATCAAACCTTTTTTAAGGACATCTCCAATTTGGTCAATGTAAGTCCTTTTTTTTTTTTTTTTAATCTTTATTTAAGAGCTTAGTCACAAACAGAAACTATGTCGCTCTATAAGGCAACAAAAATGAGCACTAAAAACAAATTACATTATTTATCTTAAGTTTACGCCTATATTGACCAATTTATAAAGTGCTTTGGCCTTTTTCGATAATGGGTTTGCCAAAGCAATGTTACATCCTCCAACATATCTTAAATCATCAAAAGTATTGTACAAATTGAACCTCGCGGACTCATTTCGAGCACACTCCATCAAAATATGGTATACATCTTCTACCACACCACATTCCAAACAGTTTGGCGAATCAACTTTTCGCATTAAATGAGCAAACTTATTTAATGGAATGTGCCCAGAACGAATCCTCAATGCCAAAACTAAATCTTTCCTCTTTAAACAGTTATTAATCCACGGGTGACTTAAAGGTTCCGGTTGTATGGTCCTATACCATATACCTAGACTTTTAGATCTTTCGTCAAAGTATTCCTGCCATAGTGATTTACATTGTTTCCTAACAGTACTTAAACATTCTGAAAACACAGGAAGACAAGACAGTAATTCTCCATCCGAACACGCTTGTTGTGCTAATATATCAACCTTTTCGTTTCCTAATATCGACGGGGAAGAAGCAAATACTCCTATCTTACACAGACCTAACTTTACAGGAGGAGGAAAAAACTGAATAACTTTTTTGTTAATAATTATAGCGCGTCGTCATGTTCTGAAGGTAGTTTTGTTATTTCAAGAGACATTTTTTTAAACTAATATTAATTTTGTATATATAGAGGAATTAAAGTTAATGTAAGTTAGAGCCTATTGGTTTCTGTGTTGGGTCGAAAGTTTTGACGTTAGACGGTTTTTCCACTTGCAATTAATCCTTCAAATTCCTATTGTTTGACTTATTTCTCTTTGTAAACTATTCACTGTAGCTTCAAAAACCTATTAATAATTAAAAAAAAACAATAACTATAAAACTAACGTAAATTATACATGATTTTGTAAGATAGGATGTATTGCTTTGAATGAATTTCAAATTATGTTCAAGTTAGGAGATATTATAAAGCAATGCCGCAACATTTAACTAGTAAATATTTAACTGTAAACTATTATAAAGCATTCAATAGAATAACAAATAATCGTATTTTTTAAAAAAATACTGAAACGACAGCTTTTTTAAAGAAAGTGCTACGCTTAGCATTTTTAATGAAAATAAACTTTGATCTTAAACTAGGCACCTTCGTCTTTTAATTGGCATTTAAAAAAATATCAATTTAGTACGAATTATATATTTATTAAGTCAATAATCAACTGAGATCAACAAGTAGGTACTTATTAAAATAAAAAAAATAAATCTCTTTGTTTAGAGATAAGCTTGCCTGTACTATCTGTTTTCTTTGTATGTTTCTTGTCTGTTTCATTGTGTACAAATAAATAAATAAATAAATAAATCATTATCAATAGCCCGGTCAATAAAGGGGTTGTAGAGTATGTGGGAGGAATCCTATGATTTTTCTTCAGAAATGTGTTCCGGAACACATTCCTGAATGTGTCCTTATTTATGGAGTTAACATAGTAAAAATTCCCACGTTTACATGGTGTCATTTCCGTAACTTAATGTTTACCAAACCATACAAAAATATAAAATATCGATATTTTTGTATGGTATTGGTCGTTCGATTTACTTCTCACTTTTTATTCTAAATTCCTCTCCAAAATTAAAACTGTGGGAATTTTTTTGACAAAAAGATAATTATAAATAACCCAGTTATCCAATATCAAATAATTAACTTGTCAAACAATTTTTATTAATAACTGTCTTTAAAAAAATGTTTTGTGTTGCGGAATGGGTGTAGGTCAGAGATACCAATTTTGAGTTTTTCGCTGATATCTCAAAAACGATGCGTCCTAGAGAAAATAACTTTATATTAATTTAAAGAACATTAAATTGTCTACAAATTTGTTAATATAATATTTTTTTGATATTTCGCCCGTTTTCGAGCTTAGGAAAAAAATAATTTAATATTGAAAAGTGTCAGTGATCGAATCACCCCAAAAAGTAGATCTTGGGTCCATCATCTCTTATTTTTGAAACAAAGACACATTTCGTGCCATGCCCATTGCCCATCATCATCCATCGACCTCCATCATCTTCCATTAAACAAAAAGACTCATGCTTGATTCTGAAGATAGGAGCTATTATCGATTAAAACATGAGATAGGAGTTATTTATTTCTGTAGAAAGGAGATATTTTTATAAAAAATATTGCAACATATAAAATCTTTATTTTAAGAGCTATTTCTATTCATCGAAAATCACCCTAAAAGTAGGAAATATACAACGGAGATCTTGCCAGCCAACGTAAAATTAAATTTCGCAACGAACTACATCAAAAAGTCGATTTGCCTAAAAATGTAAGATAGGAGTATTTGCTTCTTCCCCGTCGATATGCCACAGTGAGATGGAATCCATTGTATAAATACATTCTTAGATAGTTTCTGTAATTCAAAAACTAAATTTAAAATTGTGTAGGCAATCGGAAGTCCTCGAAAATTCGAGGAACATCGAGCCAAATGAAATAGAGAACTTTTAGAATCTGTAAATATAACAAAATTATTTTCAGAAACTGAATGAATGTATGACAGTGCCTCTGAGATCGCTAACAACTCAATGTGCATGATTGACAAATTTGGATTATTCATTTTAAATTTGAAGTGTATATTCAGTTGAGAATCATAAAATGCTGCACCGGCAGAGGTATTACTTTTGGAACCATCTGTAAATATTCTATAATATCCATTATACTGATCCCTACACATCCTATTGAAACACTCAGTCAAATATGCTGCACTATATAAAGCCTTAGGTTTGTCAATAAAATTAATGGAAGGTTTAACGACTTGTGTGATATTGATATAGCTCACCCAAACATCTAATGAAAACATTTCAAGCATGTTACTCTCATGACATGAGATTCTGAGGTTGTGATTCGTTTTCGTAAGTAGCGGTAATCGGCGTCTGCGCCTCAACGGACCATTTATATCTTCAAATAAACTAGAAAATATGTTGATTGATTCAGAAACAGGATTTCTCAATACTCTCAATTTAAGAACAAACTTTCCAGCTAAATATTGACGTCGGACATGTAATGGAGGTAAAGCAAGTTCACTCTCCATTACATGAATGGGAGTACTTTTAACAAAACCGCCAATAATTCTCATAGCCTTATTTTGTATTAAATTTAGTTTTTTTAAGTGAGAATAGCATGCGTCATCATATAAAAAGTTGGCATAATCCATACGACTTCTTATAATGGATATGTATAACCTTCTTAAATGAAGAGGATGGACACCCCAACCTGAACCAGCGAGAACTTTTAAAATGTTTAGGTATTTGATGCATTTTTCACGCGTTTCATTAATATGCTTACCCCATGTGAGAGAGCGGTCCAGCCATAATCCTAAATATTTAACATTTTGAACTACTTCCAAAGGTGTGTCATTAATTAACAATTCTAAAGAGTTTCTGTATATCCGCTTTTTAAAAACACACAATTTACTTTTCGAGGAAGACAACTCTAAGCCCAATTCACTTAAAAGCTTGCAAAGTAAGTTAATAGCCAACTGTAATTCATTTAGTGCATAAGGAATATTTTTGTCGGTGATGTAAAGAACAAAATCATCGGCATATTGTAGTATATTGACATTAGTTACTTTCTGACATATATTATGGGACGCTACGTTAAATAGCAAAGGTGACAATGGGTCACCTTGTGCTAACCCCTTAAAGCAGTGTCTTTCTACTTGACTATTGTCTGTCTTGATCACTAACCGTCGCTCCTTTAGAAAATTCCATAAATATGTACATATATCAGATCCAATATCAAGCTGCTCCAAAATACTTATTAAAGAAACCAAGTCTATGTTATTGTAAGCATTTTCAATGTCTACAAAGCAACCAAGAGTAGCGCAATTCTTAACAAAACCAATTTGAATTTGTGATACTAATAACGAAAGATTATCCAAACATGATTTAGATTTTCTAAAGCCGAAAGTAACATCTGAAAAGATCATTTTTCTCTCCAGAAACCATTCCATTCTTTTGTTGATAATTACATGAAAAATTTTACAGACACATGATATCAGTGATATGGGACGAAGAGAAGATACTAAATGGGGATCGCGTCCAGGTTTTGGGATTGGAATTATCCTTATATCACGCCACTGCTTTGGGACAAACCCAGTGACCAATACGTGATTATAAAATTTTAAGAGATACGATTTCGCAATGCTAGGTAGATTTTTAATCATTGAGTATGAAATATCATCATGGCCAGGTGCTGTGTCCTTAGATTTAATACTATTTTCCAATTCTTGAAGAGTTATAGGGGTGCTCAGTAACTTATTCGAAGAGCGAATTACAGGGTCAGATGGCAAAGTATAATCAGGACATAAGCTTTGTAGCACACTATAAGCCTTATCTTCTTCTATAGGTGAATAAGTACTAAATCGGCCCTTGAACCATCTCATTTTGCGCCACATTTGACTAGAAGACATTTCGCTATCAATAGAGTCACAAAAATCACACCAAGCTTTCCGCTCGGCAATTCGAAGTAGTCGTTGAGATTCTCGTATTTTATCCAAAAGAATATCGTGATTATAAGGTGTAGGATTGCGTCTGAAATTAGATAAGGCTAATCGCCGTAAAGCAACTGATCTGGATAGCTCAGCATTCCAATAAGGTTTAGGATTAAAATTATTTTCCGGAAATTGGCAATATGTTACAAACGGAATATTATGATCTGCTGATTGATTAATCGCTTTAATAAAGGTGTCATATGCCGATTGTAAATTTTCAGGGAAACTAATATTTAAAAATGTCTCTTCTAAGTGTGATGAGTATGTGCCCCAGTCCGCTTTTTTAAAATTACGTTTCTTGTTTATAGGTAAATTAATTTCAATTTTCATACGAATTTTTAGAATAAAATGGTCACTGCCAAGAGACTCGTTGGTTACAGACCAATGTAATTCCGACCCTATGTCGGCAGTAACAATAGATAAATCAGGGGCGGATTTTTTCAATTCTCCCTTCACCATCTGAAATCTAGTGGGCGAGCCATCATTCAATATCACACAATCACTTTCTAACAAAGCATCAGATATTTGTTTACCTCTTGAATCTGTTTTGCAAGACCATGAAACATGATGACCGTTGAAGTCACCTAAAATTATAGATTTTTGTTTAAATAATGTAAAAATATATTCCCAATCGCTACTTCTAGTACTTATGTCGCTACTGCAATAAACAGACACTATATTTTCTATCTTAGGGCAATTAAGAATTTTAACATGTATAATTTCAATACCTAAATTATTATGGCTTATGTGTATATTTTGGGATTTTATTGACCTGTGAACTAGAATAACCAAACCCCCGCCAACCGTCCTGTATGGAGAATCCCTGTCCTTCCTGTATGAAAGATAATCGTTAATTTTAAAAGGATCCTCTTGTTCGAGCCACGTTTCGGATATAACTGCGATGTGAATTTTCTCTTGGATTAAAAACTGTTTAAACATACATAACTTACTTCTTAAACTACGAGCATTCCACTGGCATATGTTAATGTTTGCAATTTTTTTCTTATTAAAAACCGCCATTGAAGTGTGAAAAAATAATTTTAAAGAGAGGCCAATCAGACAGTTTATGACAAATATTACCAAATGCCCAAGCTCCTACCATCAAAAAACCGTTCTTTAATTTAGTTATAAAATCAAAGCTTTTATCTAACATCATTTTTTTTAAATGCTTAATAAGGTTGCTAAAAGATAAATCTTTTATGTTTTCTTCGGTATGAGATTGATTAGATTCCGGTTCGGAAGATGGTTCCTCATCTACTTCGATACTCGATTGATCACTGTTTAAGTTACGTGGCTTGTCGTTATCGGAACTTGAAATAACCTTGCGCGGCTTCGTAGGTTTTTTAACTCGCTCTGTACTATGTAGCTTCGTACGGGGCTTACTCGTTGCGCTGGCCACTCTGGCGTAGGTATGAATTAACGGCGGCGCGGGCGGAGTAAAAAACATGTCCGGTTTGCATACGTCATCCTCGAGTTGTAGTCCGTCGAACGAATTGTGTTTGTTTACATATACCGGCGGCATATTCTTATCAGAATAGGTATTCTGAGGTGACGGAGGGACATATAAACTTAAAGCCTTTTTGTAGGTGACGTTAAACTCACTCATAAGTTCACGTAATCTTTTTTCTTTCAAGAAAACTGGGCAATTTTTTGAAAAAGACATGTGTTTTCCTCCGCAATTTACACATTTAAATACCGTTATTTCACAGTTTTCATGAAACTTAGAGCATTTGGGGCATATAGGCTTATTAGACGGGCATAACTTCTTGAGATGACCGAAACGCCAACATTTTGCACATTGAGTGACCGGAAATGTATAACTGTCAACTTTAATTCTCAGGTCTAAAAGGTAAACGTATGCTGGAACATTTGAACCTAGGAAGCCGATCCGGACTGATTCACTTGGCAGCCACCCATCTTCAGCTCTTCGATTTAATCTTTTGATAGATACTACTTTCCCTGTACTCTCTATAACTTTCATCATTTGTTCCTCATCCAATTCAACGTCAATATCCCTAATCACTCCATATGAAACACCTACTTCCCACGTTTTTTGACATTTCCAGCCTAGGTTTTTGAACTCCTCACATTCCATGAACTTTTGAGCGCAATCTTCAGACCGGAAGATAATTAAAAATTTATATGAATGCACAAACTTAATTCTGAGGACTCCAGTAATGTTATGTGTCTTCAATAACTTAGCTAACGCAAATTGCTTAGGTAGTTTCTCCTTACAAGTGACACTTAATTGTATATCTTCCAAAGATCTTTTTTTTGCTCTTTTAACCACCCTGTCTTCAACCACCTGCCAACCCCCTTGCTCCTCACCATCATCACACTCATCTTCTATTCCTCTCTTATTTGTAACTTCTCGTCTCAAATCTATGTTCATATCTACAGGATCTCTCTCCGACTGGTCTCTCCACTCCATGTGTGTATTCTCTTCAATATATTCTTTCCTGAAAGTTATCTCCTCTTCATGTTCTGAGTAAATTCCATCTGCATCGACGTGTACGTCAGCTCTGACTTGTTTACACAAAGATGTATCATCCGCCATTGTACGTACAGTTCATTATGCCCTAACCGCGTGCGCACGGGCCGGGAGTTTACGAGCGTAGGTATACCTAGTCAACGACAGGTATTATCGCGATACGAATAAAGAACACTGACAAAAGGTATTCGATGCACACGCCTACTCCTAATGAGTGATGCGGCCGAACTGTGATGTAAGTCCTTCTCGGTGTAAAATGATTTACAACTCCAGTTTTGTGTCGCATCACTTTGTGAGACTGTCCTTTGTTTGGTAAGGACATTGCAGGCTTGAATCACTTGATTCGGAAGGCACGCTAAGCCGTTGGTCCCGGGCTACTAGCCCAAACAGTGGAGCAGCGTGGTGGAGTATGCTCCATACCCCCTCCGGTTGATTTAGGAGAGACCTATGCCCAGCAGTGGGACGTGTATAGGTTGTTTATGTTTGTATGTTATGTTTTTGTGTCGCATTAGTATGAAAACCAAAGTAATTTAAACGCCTAATAATGTACATTTACATCTAATGATGTAGTCGTGATGCTCTGATAACAAAAACTGACCAGATTTAAATGACCTCTTTCATTTATAAGGTGTGCAAAATTGCAAGCGAATCAATGGTGGATGGAGGTCAATGTAGACTGGCGTAAGGATAATGACTGTCATTATGCGACCTTCGTCGTACTCGATTCTTCTTCAGGTACAATACTTTGCACGTATTTGATTGCTGCGGACGATAGTGCTGTAATTTCAATGGAATTTTTGCAGTTTACTTGTATTAATACAAGTCTAGTCAAGTTTATTGTAGTAATACAAAAAATCAAAAATATTTATTCTTCAAAATTGGCTTACATAGTTACCGCTCTTTGAACGTCAAAAAATAAATTACATATTGGCCCCGATTCCTGCAAACACCTCCTAAATTTACTTTAAGTTATACCCGTAATTTTCTTATCCGCCGAAAAAGAAAGGGACGGATGATTAATTTTAGGAAAATGAGAATAAACTCAATAACGAACTATTGAACTGGACTGATTTCAAAAACTATTTCACCATTAGAATGCTAAGTTATCCCTGAGTAAATTAGGTTGTATTTATTACTAGAATAAAGTTAGAGATCCGTACTAAAACTTAATGTTAAAAAGTAAACGTCCGACCGGGCGAAGCCGGGACGGCCCGCTAGTTTAAAATATAGTCTGGAACTTATGCTGTGTTATTTTTCGTAATATACCTCTGACAGTATGGGACTCAAATCTAAATGTGGTATTTCAGAAATCTGGTACTTATACTCGTAGAGGGAGACAAGGCAAATGACAATTGGGTAGTTTCCCAGGTCAAAGATAAATTATGAAATTCTGATTACTAAATAAAGACAGATCTAAAGGTGACAAAAAAAACGTTTTATTTTTCTATGTAACTTATTTATGAATTTGAATAAAGAAAGATGTAGTAATAAGTGCGTCATTTTGTCACGTTTTTCTATGACGTCACAGATTGCTTTTTCATACAAAGTCTATAGTGATTTCGTGTTTTGACGTTTAGTAAAAAGTAACTGATTTGTCTAGTTGGAAACTATCCTATTCTTAACCACATGCGAAATATCAGAGCTATGTTAGCAAGATTTTATTTACAAGCAGAGACACCTTTCAGAGACATATTTCCACATCCAGACGTCAGCTTTCCTTAAATGTCAAAGTTATTCTGGGACTTAATAGACCGTTCTTAGTTCTGGAGTCCGTAAAGTGCTTTTGCGAAATTCTTATTGAATGTCAAAGTTTAATCCAGTTGGGGTTGCTGCTTTGGAGACACGTGTTAAGGTGGAACAGACAGACCTATTACTTACTTCTATTCTGGTCTCAATTTTAAATGTTGAAGTTGGGAATTTTAGATCTAATGACGTTCAGTTGTCAAGTTTATCGCGAGTGCCCATTGACTTGGCGACACGAAGGTTTTAAATTCGACTTCAGTACCAAATAAGTACATAGATTTATATGTTTCATAGTATTTGTAGATAGAATGAATGAATGTACTTACCTATTTAAATTTGATTATATTGACTATTATTTTCCGTTAGCTTGATATATTATTTTTTTCACATTTATTGTAAAAAAACCTTTATCATACCATGTTTTATAAATAATTTTGAATTTGAATAAGCCGAAGACAGTTCATAAGCAAGTGGCGTAACAAGGATGCGGAATGCTCCATCCCGTTCTAGCAAAACCGCTTTTGTATGTAGCTTGGTGGTAGCTTGTGTGGCACTAAGAACTTGTGACGTCACGCGCTCATATTGTCATTTCTTTCTAACTTCTTGATTTCGGGTGGCTGGAACTAGTTTAGGGGGGTTAAAATGCCCACATCAAAGCAATTCATCTAAGAAAGCAATGTTGCAATTTGACATCTGCGCATATAAAAGTAAGTGCGCAATGCAAACAAATGTCAAATAGCAATATTGCTTTCTTAGATGATTTGCTTCGATATGGCCATTTTAACCCCTGGGGGGTTAAATGGGGTTAATTTTCAACGAATTTCAATTTTCTTTTCACATTTAGCTATGAATTTCTATCTATTTTGAAACTATAATGAAAGACGTATCGTGGAAAACATCGTGAGGAAACATCGTAAATGTACATTATTAGGTGTTTAAATTACTTTAGTTTTCATACCAATGCGACACAAAAACATAACATACAAACATAAACAACTTATACACGTCCCACTGCTGGGCATAGGTCTCTCCTAAATCAACCGGAGGGGGTATGGAGCATACTCCACCACGCTGCTCCACTGCGGGTTGGTGGTGTTTGGGCTAGTTGCCCGGGCCCAACGGCTTAGGGTGCCTTCCGAAGCACGGAATCATATTATATTTTCGGACAATCAGGTGATTCAAGCTTGCAATATCCTTACCAAACAAAGGACAGTCTCACAAAGTGATGCGACATAAAAATGAAGTTGTAAATCATTTTTTCTATTCTATTCTATTATATTCTAATTATTTGCAAATTGCATGAGTGACACGATTATTGAGCTGTGGTAGCCCAGTTGAAAAACCGCTTCACTCTCACAGTGAGATCGCGGGTTAGAATCCCTAATGATTTCTGAATTCACGTTTGGATCGTAAATGATTATCACGTGCTCAGCGGTGAAGCAAAACATCGCGAGGAAACCCACATTCCCGAGAAATGCATTTTCAGAGGTATGTGACCTAACCTGTATTGGGCTGGTATTCCCTTCGCGGGTTGTAAGGTCAGACTGCAAGTCGCTTCTGTAAAAAACCGGACCTGTCACATCTTCAGGTTAGGTAAGCGGACCCTGTGAAAAACGGGATAACGGAGATGATGAACGAAAAACGTATAGTTTTTGATACTTATGAATTATCTTAATCTCAGCTTTGGAGACTTCGAGCCTTATTTAAGTTATGAAATTAATTATATCAAATGCCAGGTAAACTAATATACTTGTATATCGAAGTTAGACATCCCAGCTTCCAATTTCCGGACGTCGTTCGCGTAGATTCTGATCACGTAACCGAGTATGAGGACGGAATTGGCAAGAGAATACGACAATTTATTACATTTCTCAAAGGAAGTTTAAATCAATTGTGGAATTCAATGAAAGTGTATATCGAGAATTCACTTTTAGCTACTCTCTGGTCCGCTATATAGACTACGACAGGCTATCGGATAGGAAGAAATAGGCTACTTTGCACGCTAGTCACTTCACTTCTTGTTGTTTATGGCTGCATCGTTTCTGAACGATAATTTTGCTAATGTCAAAGTTCCGAAGAAAAAATGTTTATAAACGTAAATAACCGGTTTTATCTTAGATAGATTCTTCGAAGAGAATACTCGGTGGGTAGTCAAGTGCGATACTTTGAAACGTAAAAACAAATAAGTACAAGTGACATCGTAACGAAAACTTTGAGGGATGATTCAGACCATGAGGATGATGGAACTGAAAATTATTTAAAAAACACTAACATTTGCATGAATTTTCCGACACGAATCCACTTGATATCAACTCAAAATCATGGTCTGAATCATAACCTGAAGATTTGATAGGTCCGGTTACGATTTACTAACATCCTGTATGATTATAATTATCTTGCAGTTTTAACTAATACAGTTGTCTCGACTATTATAGGCGGCGATACGGCTCACCACCTGTCACTAAGAGAAAGCTTGGTGAGGTGTTTGTTGATACTTAGTTGAGTTAGTTCATTTTGCGATGGATGTACCTTTGACTACCTCAATTGGAATATACTCGTTTGTGAGCTTACATCATCATCATCATCATCAGCCCATTAACGTCCCCACTGCTAGGGCACGGGCCTTCCCTATGGATGGATAAGGAGATCGGGCCTTAAACCATCACGCGGGCCCAGTGCGGATTGATGGTTATTAAACGACTGCTAACGCAGCCGGGACCAACGGCTTATCGTGCCTTCCGAAGCACGAAGGACCGCTAGATGAAAACTTTTTTTTTGAGGTCACCCATCCTATGGCCGGCCTTTGCGAAAGTTGCTTAACTTCAACAATCGCAGACAGAGCGCGTTTACCGCTGCGCCACCGAGCTCCTGTGAGCTTACATCAACAACTATTAATTTCTAGTTCCATATAACATTTCGGGCTCGTGTTCCAAATACTAGTTTGTGTGTTACGTCACAGGCACAAGTGACGTAACACAAAACTTTCCCGCCATTAATCTTAGCCAAGTGCTTTCCTAAAGCCGAAGTAAAATCACACAAGCGTGCGCGACGATTTATAACCTTGTTTGTTCTCGTATTTAAAACTTAGATTAGCTTTTAACGAGAGACTAAGCATCGGTCTTCTTTTATCGTGTGGGTTATGAGGTGGATTACCAACCTCATCAACCCGTAGTAACCGGGACCAACGGCTTAACGTCCCTTCCTAGGCACGGACCATCCTACTTTCGGACATTCACAAGACAAACTAGGGATCGTACAAGAGATTTTTGTGTTATGTCCCCACCGGGATTCGAAAGCAAGGTAAGCATCGGTAAATCTATACAAATGAAAAGAAAACCTTAGTTTGGCGAAGGATTAAAGAATAATACTATGATCCAAACATTAATTAGAAAACAAATTCGACAATCATTCGTTTAGGCCTGTGCTGGATTCGAACCTGCGACCTCAAAGTGAGAGGCACGCGTTCTACCAACTGGGCTTATACCACGGCTCTACATTTTGGGCTTGGACATAACAAGTAAAAGTGACCTACATTACGAAGGAGAAACGTTACGTGTCTAAAGTCAATTAGAAATAAGAACAATGGAAAGTGTCATAAATGTGTAAATTAATGGTTTTCTTTTCTAATCAAGATAGGGTTCTAAGGTCATTGACTTAATGAAGCACACTGTAGGTGCATTAAAAAAAAAACTATATTTTGTTAAGAGTCGATTGCAGGCAGCAGGTATTCTAATACCTGCTTGGAATCTTCTCCGCAATCGACTCTTAACAAAATATAGTTTTTTTTTCAGGCTTCAGGAAAGCACTTGGCTAAGATTAATGGCGGGAAAGTTTTGTGTTACGTCACTTGTGCGTGCGTCATAGATGACTAACCCGCAGTGGAGCAGCGTGATGGAGTATGCTCCATACCCGGTTCGTCATGAGGTGAATGTAGGTATCTCTGACTACCCCAATTAGGATATAGTTGTGAGCTTCTGTTATGTTTTACAAAAATCTTTTCTTAGCGCATTTCGCGATCGTCTATACTGTTTATCAACCAGTTTTAACGGCCTCCGTGGCCAGTGGTTGAGCTTGGGCTCACGATCCGGAGGTCCCGGGTACGAATCCCGGTGGGGCATATCACAAAAATCACTTTATGATCCTTAGTTGGTTAGGACATTACAGGCTGATCACCTGATTGTCCGGAAGTAAGATGACCTGTGCTTCGGCACGTTAAGCCGTTGGTCCCGGTTACTACTTACTGATGTTAGTAAGTAGTCGTTACATGAGCCATGTCAGGGGCCTTTGGCGGCTCAATAGTAACCCTGACATCAGAAGAACGATAAGAAGATCAATCAGTTTATCCTTTTATATATCCAGAAAGATAACAATTATATTGCTTAGTACAATATCCTACCCCTTTATGTCTTTTGTAACATAAAGCGCCTTTGTCTTTCAGTGATGTGTAAATATGGCCATGTTTCATGAGAACAAAACGTTGTGCTTTTTGATGATGTTTACGTGGGATTTTTCCGGGAAGATACGCCGAATACCGGGGATGATTTATATTCAGCGATATAATTTTTTGTGAACGCTACAGCCGGAACCCTTAATTAACTTATACGACTTGCCTGGCATGTTTCTTGAATTTAAATTTAATTTAACAACATTAACAAAATAATAAAAAACAACATTGTGTTCTCTTTACTCCTAGCATACTTCTTTCCTCATTCTTTATGCATAAGTGCAAGAGAAACAGACAATGCGTGCGCGTTTTCAGTCGCGGCGTACTGTCATTTAGACTAAAGTAAAACTCAGAGAGGGTGAGGTAAATCCAGCTCGGCGCCCGATACGAATTGGTGGGGGGCGGAGAGTTACCGTTCTCTACGTCGTATTATTCTTTATTATATGGCACTAGTGGTATTCTACATTCATATTCATCACAGAACTCCAGTGCAATTCGACTTTTAGACTTCTTCTATCGTGTGGGTTGTGAGGTGGATTACCAACCTCATCCACCCTGGTGTCAGGGCTATTATTGAGCCGCCAAAGGCTCATGATATGGCTCATGTAACGACTACTTACTTACATCAATAAGTAGTAACCGGGACCAACGGCTTAACGTGCCTTCCAAAGCACGGATCGTCTTACTTTTTGGACAATCAGGGGATCAGCCTGTAATGGTCCCCACCGGGATTCGAACCCGGGACCTCCGGATCGTGTGCACAACGCTCAACCACTGGCCACGGAGGCCATTAGACTTTGAATTAATGTTGTCCAATCTAGTATTTAGTCCAGCAGAAAATCCGCAGGCAAAACCTCAGACCTTGCATTGCAAAAAACAAGGTCGATATGTTTTCTTTTTACCTGAACTGGCTCGTTTTCGATAACACAGTTAAGTATTAAAAAATCACGTCGGTGACCATTTCAAAGAGAATATCACGAAATGTATGTTTATTTTAAAACACAAAGGGTCGCAATCACGGGTTCATTTAAATCTGCATAAAATCACGGCTTCATTGTTGTTTTCATGAGCACTGACCTACACTGAACAACGATTAACGAAGTATCAACATTTATTACTCGATACATACATCATCATCTCCCTAGCATTACATAACCTGAAGATTTGACAGGTCCGGTTTTTTACAGAAGCGACTGCCTGTGTGTCCTTCCAATCCGCGAAGGGAAAACCAGCCCGATACAGGTCCGAAACTGCATTTCTCGCGATCACCCGAAAATGCATTTCTCGCGATGGGTTTCCTCACGATGTTTTCCTTCACCGCTGAGCACGTGATAATGATTTATGATCCAAACATGATTTCGAAAACAAATTCGACAATCGATTCGATTCGTTGGTTTAGGCCTGTGCTGGATTCGGTGGGAACATATCACAAAAATCACTTTGTGATCCCTAGTTTGGGTAGAACATTACAGACTGATCACCGGATTGTCCGAAAGTAAGATGATCCGTGGTTCGGAAACCACGTTAAGCCGTTGGTCCCGGTTACTACCTACTGATGTAAGTACGTAGTCGTTACATGAGCCATGTCAGGGGCCTCTGGCGGCTCAATAGTAACCCTGACACCAGGGTTGATGAGGTTGGTAATCCACCTCACAACCCACACGATAGAAGAAGACCAGTGGAGGAATTCACACGTTTATAAAAATGTATTGAAAATCATACGTTTTATTTTATTTTTGTTTTTATAATTCATAATTCATTTTTTCGCTTTAAAAATGGTAACACTATATTATAATGTATACCATGGTTGGTTTTATGGCACTTACCGGACTTACCCGTGCTTAGGGAAACTCACAAAGAGAAAACTTAAATCGAAAAAAAAATCTGACTCCGACGGGACTTGAACCCGCACCTTCATTCGTTCATTTTCTTTCGCGAGTTCGGTATGTGCAATGCAAATACATTTTTGCTACGACGACGCGACGCCGCACAGATTATATTTCACAGTGTATTTCAAGTTTTAAATTCGAAAACAAATTAATATTCGACGTATTATAACTTCATTACTCTCCTCAAATGAAAGCAAACCAAAACGACTTCTATAAACATCTCAGCTACTGGGACTATACGCTTAATTAACAATTTCATGCGAAGCTCAACTTTGCTCTTTGACAGTTATGCCTTGTTCACACGTGCCGAGGAAACCGGCGAGACAGTACACTCGACAGATGAAACTTGAGACACTTGATAAAACATGGTGAATTGATGATACGCACCGAGTACTTGTAATGTTAAAACATAAAAAAAGAAGAAAGTAAATGTGAATGTGAAATAAAAGTAAGTAGTAGGTTTTACTTGAATTTATTCATCATAAAACCATATAAGCATATAAATATTAATCTATTATAAATTATTATTGTAAATAGGTAATACAAAAGTATAAATAGGTATTTGAACTTTTTAAATCCTAAGGGTACATTTCAGGGTTTCAAGTCCACTGGTCATTCGTTAAGCATTCAAAATAAGTGAACGTGTAATAAAAACCTCCCCAGCTCGGTTGATAGCGGTGCGACCCAGTGAACTGTTTCGCCAATTTGAACGAGTGAACGAGGCATAAACGTTGCATTCAGCAGGCGACGTTTCAGCACATTTAGTGGAACCGAAGTTTGCCAGTTATAACGAAATATCTGGTTCAGTTCAGCGAGTCGGTTCTAGCCAGATAGCAGTCGCAAGATAACCAAATACAAGTTTTAATTGTTTTACTATAGGGGTATTAAGATAATAATAACTAAAGTTAGTAAGGTAAAGCATTTAAGAGTGGTTTTTTTAGAATGAAGTCGATCTTGATTTGTTTAACACCGGTTTTGCAGCGGCGAGGAGATTACTCAGTCAGAGGTTTTTTGACACCTAATCTTCTTTTTATTTTCTCTCTTCTCATATCAACTTAAATTAAATCATATTAACTAGTTTAAGAGTTATCAGTGGAAACCTGTAATTAGTTTTCAACTGTTATGTTTGTTGTCTACTTTCTGTATTTTATAACTGTTGGCTTTCCTTAAATAAAATAAATTATATCAATCCAATACATTTTATTCGATTACACTATCGTTTTTCGTAATCGTTTGCAACTTGGCTAAGTTCCCTATACTGGCGAAAACTAGAATTAATAGAGTGCATGACTTGGCAAGTCATTTATATGGTTCATTTATCTTCGGTCTGTTTGAAGCTTGTGAAGTTTGTTGATATTTCCAGTTCACGTAATTTTCTAGGCTATTGAACAAACAGGTTGTATCCGCTCGCTTTTGAAGCCAGAACACTATTTCAGCTAAATTTGGATTAGGTTTCTAGTTTCATGAGATCACGGGTTAATAAGAGACTTTCCAGGCTACGTTCCCAAAAAAAATATAGGGACGTAAAAATTGCCTTCGTTTAACCTTCTAATTTCATGGATAACAGACACATGCATCTTATATCTTTACTTTTGGATATAAATGATGACCCTGTTTATTACACCCAGGCTCCATACATCTTATAAGATGTATCCTAAAGGATATCGTTGCCTTATAGTGAAAACCAGGTAAAATAATCACACACGTAATAATCACATCGTAAATACATACATACATAAACTCGTCTATTTGATATACGAGTTCTATGCGGTTATAATGGAAATTCAAAGCCGAAATTCGCGATTTTCATTTGTTTATGGGCGAGGAAAAAAATCTAGGGTTGGCAACCCTGACTCCTATTCTCCCTGTACATCCTTACACGCAACATCGCTACAGTACTCATTTCCGACTGTCAAGTTGACTATCTACGTATGTCGTCTCGTTCTCCACGTTGCACTCGTAGAGACCCGCGTCATCCACGCCGATATTTGCCAAGGAACCCTGACTATACTTCTTTTTAGGGCGCCCGCTCACGTCCGACTTTTTGTAAGACAGATAATCGGGCCGATTTTTACTCCGATTCTTATGCCCGATTTTGTGACAGACTCGTTTTCGAACGTTCCATTTTTCACCGATAATCGGATCGCGGATCGGTTGGGATACACCGATTTCATTTCTGACCAAAGGAGATCATCGGCTCTCCATACTTTGGCCGGCCCAAATTTGAAAGTGCCGGCCAGAGAAAAAAAATGTGTCGAACCTTTCGAGTAGATTGCTCTGAACATTTTTTACTATGACACCAAACGTGTATAACCATTAGTTTGGCTTTTGAAAATCACGATTTTTCATACATTTTGTAAAAAAAAATATTATGTCCGTTGGGAAAAAAAGGGATACAGGCGTATTACAAAGGACAGTTAGAACATTTATTAGTATGGCGCCAAACTTCTATGACCATTATTTTGACTTTTATTGGACTTTCCGTTTTGGTTAATATGTTAAAATGCCGGCAATCAAAAAAAATACGTCGAATCTGTCTAATAGTTGCGACTCAATATTTTTTAATATGACACCAAACATCTATGACCATTATTTTGACTTTTATTGGAATTTACGGTTTAGTTCAAATGTGAAAAGTGCCGACCAGCAAAAATACCATGTAGAGAGTATCGAGTAGATGCCTATTAACATTTTTTTCTATAGCACCAAACGTGTACAATCATTAGTTTGGCTTTTAGTTTATTTTAAAAATCTTGATTTCTTATTTATTTTGTTTAAAAATAATGTGCTTTGGGCAAAAATTGCGGTACGGCGGATTACAAAGGACCTTTAGAACATTTAATAATCTGGCGCGAAACATTTTTGACCATTATTATGACTTTTATTCGTCTCTCTTTCCGTTTTGGTTCAAATGGGAAAATGTTAGCTAGCGAAACAAAATAAGTCAAATCTTTTGGTAAACGACTTGAAACGTATTTTTTTTTACTATATTACCAAATGTAGACTTTGGCGTTTATTGGACTTTTTAAAAAAACTTTTTTTATATACATTTTAACAATGACAACAAGCAGAGCTTTCCCAATAACTAGTTAATAGTCAGATAAATACTTTGTGTTATTGTTTTGTGTGTTGTTAGGTGAACAGCTATATTAATACTATCTGATTTTAGATACGACGTTGGCTGTAGTTTTTGCATTCGACTCAACGTTACGGCCTAAGTTTATTAGAATTATGGTATTGATTCATCTTGATCGTAGATGGTTACCACCCTCCAAAGATAAGCTTGCCTTCTAGTGACGAAACTCGTATTTTGGCATGACGTCTGAAGAAGCTGTTAACCCTTTATAGGTCAGAGAATTTTTTTTGAAGAATTTGATTTTTTTGTGTCGGCATGGGTTATGGGGTCCCTAAGGATTGGAAATAGTCCGATATTTTTAAATTTATTTATTTAGATTAGGCTGTAGGGGGAGGTTACGTATGTAGCCATGCCCGTTTAGGGAAAAAAATTGGTGGTTTCATATGTAACCATGACCGTTTAGGGAATAATTTTTATAATAAAACTTGGAAGTGATCAAAATAGTATAACTTTAATATTAATCAAAAAGGCATACCTAGGTATTAAAAATAAAAACAAAAAACATAAAACTCTTCAAAATACCTTCAGTAACTTTATTTTTTTATAATCATAAAAATTCAACAGTCTAAACTCTTAGGAGTCACAATGTTTAGGAACAATCCTATAAATGTACTAAAGACTTTCAAAATCTAATATTACACGTTGATAAATAAAAGTCTTAATCAAAAGTTTAACTCTTAGAAATCACAATGGAATAAACACAATAAAATACTATTTCAACATTTGACAACAGTCTCAAATTAGCAGTCTAAATCCCCACTGATATGCATGATAGTATCCACATCATCATCAGTTGGTAGAACAGCACAATCTGCCATGACTCCTCTTCCAACATTTCCAGGTGGTCTTACAGAACCTCGTGCTCGAAAAAGCTATCGCCCTCGCGTTTTTCTTTGAATGCCACCTCTAGTGCGAACACGTCCTCTTCATCGGCTCGGTAGTATTGGTGGCATCGGTGGTGGTGATAAACCTGGTGATATCGGTATCCCGGAGTCACCACTAACGATTGGAGCTGCAGCCGGCAAATTAAGTGGAGACGTGCCCAAAACATTGTTAGCAGTTGCCAATTTTCTCGAAAGAATATTGAGTGGCAAAACATCATCAGTGTCTGAGTCTCCACCAACATCAGAATTTATTTTTGATATATCGATGTAATCCTCGTAGGGCAGTTTTTTTAAATCTAACACTGGTATACGCATCTAAAACAAGCGAAAAAACCACAATATAAAAAAATATTTAAATTTCACTTATTGCACAAACCTCACTGGCCTCCATACCTTTACTTAGGCATCAAATATCATCTTTGTCCATAAAAATCTAAATAAAGTAAGTGTTTAATTTTAAAAAGTGATTATTTAATTCTGCAAAAGTTGACAGTAATAACACTAATTACTTAAATAAAAAAAAATGAAAATCGAATTTCTGCACTTGTTCAAATTCTAACCTAAATATCGTTTCTAGCTACTTCTGAAATTGAAATTGTTTTTTTACTTCACAGACACAAGTCTAGACTAAGATTTATATAGGAAATTGAAGCTAGATAATTGTAGTATTTACTGATTAACATAAAAACTAGTAAAAAATGCATTTTACCAAAAAGAATTGTAATTAATTACGAGAAACACTCACCTGTCCGGTGTCGTAAACGCTTATGAGACGGTAGATACAAATGTAACCACCTTTTTTTCGCACTGTAGTATGGACACGTGGCCAACTTCACTTTGGTGGTTTCTTTTGTTGCTTGCGCTCGTTTAGGGACTACTCATTTTAATCATAAGGTCGACTATCAATAGAAGCTTATAAGAAATGTAGGCCTTAAGGTAAACCTTGTGAGGTGGTTACAACCGTCATACTGATTTTGCTTATGCCCTATAAAGGGTTAAGGAAGACAGGAGTCGGGCAGTTATACTTTGCTTGTATGCCGATCACAATGTCCTGGTGCTACTCGGCCGATATAGCACAGTACCTCACATTTCTTAAAAAAAAAATAAGCTTCTAAAGCGTGTATCACCATCAGGTGAGATAGTGGTCAAACGAAAACCTATTTTTGATTTATAAAAATGTGTCCAATGACGACCACGATATTACGCCTTTACTTGCATTATCGCCAGATAAAACTTTTTTCGCCAAAGTGAAAACTCCAGATCTATGAAAACTCCAGATTTTGGAGAAATCTAATTGAGTTCAAAATAGTGGTTATAGACGTTTAATGTCATAGTAATAAACATTCTGACGATCCTTTAAATAACGCGCCTGTCATATTTTATTTTATAACAAAATAAATAAAAAATCGAGGTTTTAAAAATCCAACAACAGCCAAACTAATGGTCATACACATTTATTGTCATAGTGAACAATGTTTACAGGTATCTTCTCGATAGTTTTGACATGTGTTTTTGCTGACCGGCACTTTTCACATAGAAACTAAAACGTAAAGTCCAATAAAAGCCAAAATAATGGTCGTAGACGTTTGGTGCCATAATAATAAATGGTCAAATGGATAAGTTTTAACGGGATATACCAATATTGTTTCTTGGCCGGCACTTCACATTATCACCAAAATGTATGAAAAATACAAGTTTTTTTTTAATTCGAATAAAACCGAAAATATTGACGCTACAGCTTTGGTGCCATAGTAATAAATGCTCAGACGGATAAGTTCTAAGGATATATACCATTTTTGTTAATTGGCCGGCACTTTACATTTTCACCAAAAATGTATGAAAAATACAGTTCTTTTAATTCGAACAAAACCGAAGATATTGACCCTACAGCTTTGGTGCCATAGTAATAAATACTCAGGCGGATAAAATCTAACGGAATATAGTAAAATTATTTTTTGGCCGGCACTTTGACTTCTGGGCCGAAATCCGATGATCTCCTTTTGTAGGACATGGGCGTTGCACTATTGCGAGCAGTACGTTCTATTTTTCTCTTACAAAAAGTCGGTCGCCGATTGTCTGACGCGGGCGGGCAGCCTAAATCCTTACACGCAACATCGTTACAGTACTCACTTCTGACTGTCAGGTTGACTCTATCCACGTATGCCGTCTCGTTCTCCACGCTGCACTCGTAGAGACCCGCGTCATCCACGCCGATGTGTGCCAAGAACAGGCTGCCGTCCACCTGGAACAATGGAGATATGGTTTAATGTTGTAATACATTATTATTATTATGTTTGTTTATGTACACTAGCAGCTCAGAGCTGATGCGTGTACTTCACTGCACTTGTTTTTAAGATTGTTATTTTCTATTATCAATGTTCATGTGGTAAATGTCTAGTCTGTGTTTAAAGGAGTTCACTGATGGTGCACTAATTATTGTTTCTGGGAGCTTATTCCAAGAGTCCACAACGCGATTTGGCAGGAAATTTTGGGTTACTAGCGCACAAAGGCTTGTACAGCTTTAATGAATGTCCTTTCAGATTCACATTCTCCGCATCGAAGGAATTCATCAGTCAGTAGAAGCGATATTGCAATAGGCTAGTTTCCAACTAGTCAAATCAGTTACTTTTTACTAAACGTCAAAACATGAAACTACTATGGAATTTGTATGAAAAAGCACACAGTGACGTCATAGAAAAACGTGATAAAATGTAGGACTACACATACATTACATTTACATTTTTCTTGATTGAAATTCATAAATAAGTTAAAAAAAAGAGAAAATATTTTTCGTTAGCATTAGATCTGTCTTTATTTAGTAATCAAAATTTCATAATTTATCTTGATCTTGGTACACGACCCAATTTGCGCATTCAAAAGTAAGTGGGCAATGTTAACCAAAGTCAAATAGCAAAATTGCTTTTTAGATTTCACGCACGACAGAGGCAAAACTGTTTTACATACATACATAAAGTCACGCCTATTTCCCACGGCAATACGATTTTATTGGTAGATTAAAGCGGAAGGTCTCTGACTGACCCCGCGGACTGGCTGCTTACCCCGATGGGAAATAAGCGTGAGTTTATGTATGTGTGTATGTCACTGACAGACTGACTCATTCATCACGAAATCTCAGAAACTATAAGTGCTAGGAGTCTCAAATCTTGCATGGGGGCACGCACGCACGCACGCACTCACACAACACACACACACACACACACACACACACACACACGCAATTTTTCGAAATTCAACTCCTAAGGGGATAAAAACGGGTGGCAAATTTATATGAAACTTCTCTATAGAAGTAAAACAGTAAGTAGTCGGTAAATAGTAGGTTTATAGTATTAAAACTATTTTTCATAGTAGGGTTTTACGCGAACGAAGTCACAGGTAACAACTAGTTGCTAATAAAAGCAGCCGCGCCTCCAGCCTTTATCGCATCTTCTAATGTACCCCGGCTAACGTATGAGGGATATTAGGGGCAAAGCCACTGCACTGCAGATTCTGTCACGTACAGGATAAAATAAACAAATTGACACGTCACGTAACTGAATTCAAAGAGAGAAGGGTTTTTTATAAAGTGTGAATATTTTTGTAACATTATGTATACATACAGCTCGAGAGGAGCTCGGTGGCGCAGCGGTAAACGCGCTCGGTCTGCGATTGTTGAAGTTAAGCAACTTTCGCAAAGGCCGGTCATAGGATGGGTGACCACAAAAAAAAAAAGTTTTCATCTCGAGCTCCTCCGTGCTTCGGAAGGCACATTAAGCCGTTGGTCCCGGCTGCATTAGCAGTCGTTAATAACCACCAATCCGCACTGGGCCCGCGTGGTGGTTTAAGGCCCGATCTCCCTATCCATCCATAGGGAAGGCCCGTGCCCCAGCAGTGGGGACATTAATGGGCTGGTGATGATGATGATGTATACATACATAAATTCAAGCCCAATTATTTTATGATTTTTTGTTTTTTATTATTTTACTATGGAGTCCATAGTATGGACATATTGTTTTAAGTTTACGCGGTTATTTATACACTGCCCGATATTTCTACACTGTTGCAAGTGCCATGAGAGTCGGGAGTCTCATATCCCTGATTTAAACGCGGTAAGAACCCGTTATTATGTGTTTTAATTATGGACATAAACATAAACTGCCTATATACGTCCCACTGCTGGGCACAGGCCTCCCCTCAATCAACCGGAGGGGGTATGGAGCATACTCCACCA